>NC_037669.1:14807134-15429241 GCF_003255815.1 Theropithecus gelada | reverse complement strand
TTTTTTTGAGACGGAGTCTCGCTCTGTCGCCCAGGCTGGAGTGCAGTGGCCAGATCTCAGCTCACTGCAAGCTCCGCCTCCCGGGTTTACGACATTCTCCTGCCTCAGCCTCCCGAGTAGCTGGGACTACAGGCGCCCGCCACCTCGCCCGGCTAAGTTTTCGTATTTTTTAGTAGAGACGGGGTTTCACCGTGTCAGCCAGGATGGTCTCGATCTCCTGACCTCGTGATCCGCCCGTCTCAGCCTCCCAAAGTGCTGGGATTACAGGCTTGAGCCACCGCGCCCGGCCTCTTCCACAGATTTTTAGAACATGTTTTGCCTGCTCAAAAATCTGGCCTCATGACTGTTTTTGTAAAGATGCCACCAAATAGTTCCAAGGAAGAAAGGAAGAATATGGTCAAAATTAATTGTTACATATAGTGTCAGCTAGTTTAAATATATTTCACTCTCATTTTACTTCCTGATCTTTAATACTGTATCCATTAGTTAATGAATACTAGAAAGAAATTACTGGTCTTGGGAAATGTTTCTTGTGAAAGGTTGAAATGTTCCCATGGTCAGAGAGATGCTTAACATTTCACTTTTATTTCCATTCCCAAAAGCAATCAGAAAATATATGGGTCTTGCTAGATCTCTTTCCTCTCATTTTCTTCCCTGAGGTTTTCTCTTTCTCTATTGCAGTAGGGAGAAAGTCTCGATCATTCTCAATGAGAATGCAAACAAGTTTATATCCTAAGAAGTTTTAACTTAAGCACTATAAATTGGGGCACTTATTTTGATTCACTTCTTTGTTGAAGTCACAATTTTGAGGCACTTATCTGTGAATAAAATAGCTCGTCAACACAGTGCTCTCCATTAACAAGTAAAATAAACTAGAGGTAAGTGAAATGGCAAAGAAGCAAAAACACTCACCATGAAAATGTTTTTTAAAAGTGAAAGCCAAGAAAAATTGGGTGTATCAGGTGTCTGTTCAGCTTTTTCAGTTATAAATTTAGGTCATGACAGGAAGGAGAACATGAACGTCTCTTTTTCTTTTTAATAAAACACATGCAAAATTTACATTTACCCTACACTACAACAGTTAAGAAGCACAGCACTTTCTCTCAACCTTTACAACTAATGAGTTCATCAAGGTTCTTTCTGTGCATTTGAAATCCTTTTTAATTATAATGTAACATGCCTTTTCCTCTTGAGTGTCTATGATCTTTCATTTATAAAAATTATATTTTAGGACATTTCAAGGAGAGCTTACGTGATTTTCTAGAGGCTAAGGGCTTGATATGAACCTCAGTATAAAAGGATTGCATAGTCTAGTTTGGAAAGGATGAATGCTTTAGTCATTTGGAACATTTGTTCAATAATTTGCCAGGACACATTTCAACTTGCTTTCAAACAGTGATCAACACATAGCTAATTGACTAGTGCTGTGAAGCTGAAAATTCCAGTGAGCATTCCACTGGCTTTTTTTGAGATTGTAACTTTTAATCAACCATGTTAGATGAAAAGGAGCATTGAGATTACTGCAAAATAAAGTAAGACACTACCTGTGTTGCCCAGAGGATTTTTTCATCATTGTGTTTTCTAAACTGATATTATTGATTCAACCACAGCAATATCTATGTAAAATGATGCACTATTTCATATATCAAGGCATTGTTGTATATTAAGGAATAATTTAATATCTGTAGTAAGTTTTATATTTAATATGTATAATATGTCTTATATATTGTCACAATTTTGGTATAATTTCTATAAAAAGAAAAGAATAATCCATTATTTAAATGTACATTTTTGGCTCAGACAATTATAATCTGTGAGTGGCTTTAAATTAGTTATCTTTAATGTAAAATTAAGGACTCTATGATTCCTTGACTTTTACAAAAAAATTGTGTACAATTTTCTTTTATATGAAAAGCCCTAGCATCAATCAATATTGCCATAGACTGATTATTATGGTGGAATCAAAACTTATGAGCGACTTGTATCCACAAATATTATATCCACAAAAATGCCCTTTAGTACAACTGCCAATAATTTTGAATAATTAATAGCTTTTGCAGGAATTCGGTTTTAAATTAGTCCTCAAAATGAGATAAACCTAATTTAGTTATCATGGTGTGCTGTTACAGAAACCCTGAAAAACCATCTATTGTGTAGCCTAAGATGACGAATCCTGCAGTATTTTACATGGAGAAAGTTAATGGGAAGCTTGTTCCATTTTATTCCTAGGATTAATTTGTGCATAGGATCCTGGAAAAGCGAGGGAAGCTGGTTGATAGAGCTTTAAGGACTTTGATATCTATTGTTTATGTAGGAATTTGGAATTGATATTTTAATCAGGTGGTGATCACAATTTTATACACTAAAAAAGCACAAAATAAGCCTTTACTCTCTGGCAATCAGTGGGATGAATTCAACCGTACAATGAGTGACTTGGATTCTGCGTACCCTGAAGAAGCTTGAGGAAATCTTCTGTGGTGTACTCTCACCTCTACTTTCACTACTGCTCCAAAGGGTCGTCTAGATGAAATGTGTCAGCAAGGCTCTTGCAAGTCAGCAGTTATAGGTTTGAATAGTGCATATGCACTTACTGTTAGCAAGAATGTAATTAATTCCCTTAACATTACTGACTTTTGTTTTTCTTTCTTTTTTTTTTTTTCTTGGCTATGCTTCTTTATTTGTAAATTACGATTTATAACGTTTAACACTTATGGTTGTCATGAAGACCGAATACAGCCATATAAAGCGCTTCCCATTGTGCATGCCAATAGTTTAAAAGTGCTCATTAGAAATATTAGAGAAAAATTTAATCTTAATGTTACTGCATTAAGTTTATTCCAATTGCATAATTTCAAATAATTGAATTAGTCCAAATTTTTTATGCCATTTTACCATCTTAAAATAAGTTGTTTGCTAGGATTTATAAAATAGATCTCTTCCAGAGGCACTTTTCCTTTTTCGTACGACTGTCCCTAATGAATAGGTATAGTGTAGGGATATTGCTGTCTGCATGCCCCTTTCCATTAACAAGTGGTGTATAAAAAGTATCAATTGCTTTCTGATCTTACAGATGAAGTTTGAATTTTTGTCCAGATGGTAAATTACAGTGAGATAATTTTAGAACATATCAACTTATAACCTGATTTAACTAAACAAAATATTTCAGGCTGTTGCTTTATGTAAAGGGTACTTTGTGAGAACTAATGACTTTTTGTTATTAAATTATTATTAATGTGGGCAAAACAAAATGTTTTATGTAGCAGTCCATGTATTTTTGTGACTATATTGTTTAGCTCAATACTTTTAGTTCAAGACAAATCGAGTATGACTTAAAATTGCCATTTAAATACAAATTAAAAAAGAAAACCCTGCTATGTGGCTCCAAAGCTGTCGTCATCATTGCACTGATTAACAGACAAAATATGTATGCTTATATGTAAATCTAAACTTTCCCTGTCAGTATAAGTTAATATCATAAAACACGGGTGAAGTTACAGATGAAGTGGCATGATACCTTTCCTTCCTGCAGCACTCTTAATAAAATGTGTAGAAAAAACAGCTTGTAAGACTTAAGTGATATCACAATCATCTCCAAACATGACAACCCATGGTAGTTTTCCACAGTTGTTTTTAGCAGTTATCCTTCTGTAAAATTTACTTGCAATCAGGTTCTCAAATATAAGGGAAACTAAAAAAATCCTCTACATGATTTTTCCCTCCCTCAGCATATGTTAGAGTTGAGTGGCAAATGTGTTTTTCCAAGTGATACATTGAAACACCTTTATTCCTAAATATGTGGGTACCCCACATCCATCACATATTTATGGATAAAATATACTGTTTACTACATTATTATTTATAATTTTATTTTTCTTATTTGTTTGACATATAAAATGCTTATTATTTAGACTTATTCCAATACCTCACTGGTATTTTATTGTTTTTTGAAATGTTTCTCTATATATGTATTTTTTAATCTAATTGGATTAGTTATAAACCCTATGTCCATAAAATTCTGTAAAATATAATACCTACTTCATTTTATAAAGATGAAGTACACTATTTAGTGAGACAAACTCAGAAGTTATAACTCCATAGAAATTCCAAACTGAAGATGGCTTCCTTCTTGGGATTTAATAATTTTCATTGACATACTGGGTGGCATAATAGGAAGTGATTATCATTTAGAACGTTTTAAGTTATTCAGAGCAAAGAAAAATATATACGAGAGCATTTAAATGTTTTCAGGAAAAATGATTCAATAGAATCAGTATACAGGGAATGGAATTAACTTATATTGAAGGTTAAAGAGAAACTGTTAGGTAATAAATGTCTATTATTTATTTTAATTCTTACACCACCACTAAAATCGTTAAATGTTTATTTTACACATGAGATAAAAATGGCAGATAATTTAGGCGAGTTACTCACGATAACACAAAACATGTTGGCATTTTAAAAACTCTCTCTGATTCTAGAGACTAACTTGCCACATCTACATTTTTCTTTTTCTACTCTGACCTACTGCCTTTCTACTACTAAAAAATAATAAGAAATAGCATTTTATCTAAATAAAGAAATTAGTTACATTTTTGAGCAAACAAAACAAAATGCATACTCATACATTTACATATATACTGTATGTATATTCACACATTTGCGTATACACATACATACATTTACAGGATATAGAAATATATATGTATGACACAAAGTCTGAACATAAAGCAGCAATTTCCATCCACATAGACGACAGAACTATGTCTCACTCTCCTGTGGTAAGCAGAATTGTGTAAAATGAATAGCACCTACATATGATGAAAGAAACTATCTTCTATTGTTCTTTTGTGCTTGTTTGTAATGTGCACTAACAGAATGCTGATATCTGAAAACTGTGCTATTTTACTGTTATCTCACAGAAAGTTAAGAACAGCCTTTTTTTTTTTTTTTTTTTTTTTCTTTCAATCACATATTGTGAACTATCTCCAGATAAACCACTGGAAACTGCATGAAATATTGTCTTGTGAAGAAACCCCTGAGGTCCTTACTCCGCTACTACAAACCTTGCATATTTGTAGCCCTTAAATAGATTCCAACATTAATATAAACCTAGGCATTTGTTTATTTGAGTCTTGTTTATTTTGTAGTCATTCTTTATATTATACATAATATAATAGTTTGGTGTGGAGGCTCTGGAGCCAAATTACATGGGTTTGAACACAACCTTAGTCACTTACTAGCAGTGTAATACCAGGAAGTTGACTTAGCCTCATTACACTGCAGCTTCCGCACTGGTAGCATGAGCGTAACAGAAGGAACTACTTCTTTCAGTCTTTATATGGATGTAAGGAGTTATATAGAAAACATTTAGAACAGAACATGGAAAATAAGTCCAAGAATATTAGGCTATCTGTAGAATATCTGTAGAATGTAATGACAAATTATAAAAGAAACACACCTGTGTCTACCACACAGGTTAAGAAATTAATTGTAACCTATATCTTGGCAAACTCGCATGTTCTTGCCCCAAATCCCAATCACTTTCTTTCTTTGAAAAACTAATAACTATTCTGAATATTGTGTATATAATTTGATTGTTTTTCCCTATACTTTTACCACGCATAGGTATCCATTATGTGGAATACATAGGTAATATATAGTATAATTGAACATACTTTTGAAATTTTATACATGGACTCATACAGTATGTGCAGGGTAAATCTACATGTTTTTGGAAAGCTCAGTTATCTATATAAGCCCCTGGAAGTCTGGTTTTGACTTTTGACTACAAAAAAGGGAGTGGGCTATCTAAGTAATAATTTTAAACATTCTGCTTAAACTCCAAAGCTCACCTGATAACACATTCAGGACTGGTTGTTCACCGATGACTCTTATTAGCCTGGGTTCTCCAGAGAAACAAAAACAATATATATATATATATACACACACACACATGAGAGAGAGAGAGAGAGAGAGAGATTATTTAAAAAAAAAATAGCTCATGCAATTATATATGCTGAGAAGTACCAAGATCTACAGTTGATAAGCTGAAAACTCAGGAGAACCAATAGTGTAACTTCTAGTTCAAGCATGAATCAGAGTCCAAAAGTAGCAGAAGAAGGATTGTCCACAATCAAAGACAGTCATGCAGAGAAAGATAATTTTCTCTTTGCCTTTTCATTCTATTTTGGCCTTAAACAGTTTGGATGAGGTCCTCCGACAATGGGGAGGGCAATCTGCTTTGCTTACTTTACCGAATCAAATGTTAATCTCATCTAGAAACACCTCCCAAGCACTCCCAAAATAATGTTATCCAAATATCTGGGCACCTCTTGCCCGAGTCATGTTGACACGTAAAACTAACAATCACAATCACTGGTTCCTTTCATTTTAGCCATATGAATTTATCATTTCTCCATGTTCTTTCATAGCTTGATAAGTATATTTTTATAGTTGAATAATATTCCATTGGATGGGTATGTCACACTTATTGATCTATTCATCTATTGAAAGACACCTTGTTTGCTTCCTTTTTTGTCAATTATTAATCAAGTTGCTGAAACTTGTGCATGCAGGTTTTTGTGTGGATATAAATTTTTAACTCCTTTGAGTAAATATCAAAGAGCATAATTGCTGTATCATATTGTAAGCCTACGTTTAGTTTTGTAAGAAACTGCTGAACTTTCTTCTAAAGTTAACTGTACCACTTCGTATTTCTTCCAGCAATAGGTGAAAGCTATAGTTGCTCCACATCATCAGCATTTGGTGCTTTTAAAGTTTTTGATTTTAACCATTTTAATAGCTGTGTAGTAGTATCTGTTTTAATTTACAATGTTCTAATGACATAACATTTAGCATCTTTTTGTATACTTATTTGCCATCTGCATATTTTCTCTGTCAGCCTGTCAACTTTCCTTCATTTAAAAAATGTATTCAATCATTTGCTATATTACTATGCATGTATGAATGTTTATTGTGTACTTTGAGTTATAATCCAATACTAATTGACCTATTTTGTTGTTCAAATGATTGTATCTTTGACCACTGATAACTCTTTCATAATCTTGAAAAGTAGCTACAAATAAACATAAGTGAATTTAGCAAAATTTTAAGAATACAATAACAATATAAAAAAACAAAACCATTCCTTTCTACTAACAATAAATAATCCAAAAAGGCAATTTGAAGAAAATAATCAACAATGATGTCAAAAAATTTAAAAACGATTTGTGATGAATCTAAAAATGTTTTTTTTTTTTTCCAAAATGTAAACACTGAGAACTATAAAACATTGCTGACAAATTAAAGAAAGCTGAAATATATAGAGATATCATGTTCAAGGACTGGAGAAGAAAAATCATTATCATGGCAATTTCATTTACATACATTTGCAGATCCCGTGTAATTTCAATAAAAATCTTAGCAGGTTTTTTTTTTTTTTTTTTTGATGTAGATTTTGAAAAGGTAGTTGTAAAATGTACATGAACTTGAAAACTCTGAAATGCCCAAGACAATTTTAGAAATAACATAGTAGGAAGATTAACTTTATCTAATATAAGAGTTATCAAAAATTTGTAGAAACCAAGATATTATTTTAATTGCATAAAGATAGACATTGGTAAAGCAATAGAACAGAACTGAGAATCTAGAGATAAACCCACACTTAATGGTAAATATTTTTTAACGAAGTAATACCATTGCTAAAGGATATTGTTTCTCCAGAAATAGTGGTGAAATTAAAGAATATTTATTTTTAAAAAATCTACCTTGACTTTTCTTCAACTATCCGCACATTTTACATCTAGATAACAAATCTATAGAAAATATAAAACATTGCAGAACTTTTAGAATAAATCATAGGAAGGCTGGGTGCAGTGGCTCACATCTTTAATCCCAGCACTTTGGGAGGCCAAGGCAGGAGGATCACCTGGGGTCAGGAGTTCCAGACCAGTCTGGCCAACATGGCAAAACCTCATCTCTACTAAAAATACAAAAAGCAGCTGGGCGTGGTAGTGCATGCCTCTAATCCCAGCTCCTTGGGAGGCTGAGGCAGGAGAATCACTTGAAGTAGGGAGGCAGAGGTTGCAGTGAGCCAAGATCACACCACTGCACTCTAGCAGCCTGGGTGGCAGAGTGAGACTTCATCTCAAAAAAAAAAAAAAAAAAAAAGAAAACATAGGAAGTTTTTGGTACTTTTGGATATATAAGAGTTTATTAGAACAAGAATTCAAAAATTATAAAAGTAAATATTGGTAAACTGGGCTTCATCACTCTTATAATCTTCCTTAAGAGATACCATAAAGAAAATGAAAGAGAAAGCCATGTTAGAAGATACATTTGCAAATCAGTTATCATTGATGAAGGCATTTTATTCAGTACTAAAAAAAGTCCCTTAACAGATTTCTAAGAAGAAAATCAGTAGTCCAATAAAAAGAGCACAAATATTTGAAAATAATTTCACAGAAGAAGTGACTAATAAGCTCATAAAAATATGTAACTGTCATTTGTTATTAGAAAACTGCCAGTTAAATCTACTTTGGCATATCAGTACACATTCAAAATAGCTTTGTTTGAAAAGACAAACAAGGATAGGGTTTTCAATGTAGACTCTATGCATTGCCAATTGGAAAGTAAAATAGTGCTGTTAAATTGAAAACAGTTTGAGAGTTTTTCCTAAAGTTAAATACATCCTTAATATATGACCCAAGTTACATTTCTAGGCTTCTACTCTAAAGTAAAAATGTACCTACAAACAATCTGGTACTTAGATGTTCATCGTAGTATATAATAGCCGTATACTATTTCTATTTACACTTGAATGATTATATATATTTGAGTGTTTATAGTAGCATAAAGGAGTATACAATAGCCAAAACCAAAAAGAACTCAAAAACTAATCCTCCTCACTCTCAACCCTGATCCCAGATAAACATATACCTGTTTCCTTCGGCATATTTTCTATAAATTCAATCACAAAATAGTTTAAGTCTGATTTCTACCAGTTACCTACCATGACGATTTTTGAGATTGATGGACTTTTGTGTATATCAGCAATTTGTTCTTTCTTTGTATGTGAGAGGATGCTGGGTGGTATTCCACTCTATAGGTATAGTGAATATTGTTTATTCACCTAATGAGTGCTGAGAGGAAAAGGCAAAACATTTAAGGCTAATATTGCAAAATAAAAAAGTTTTCAAATTAATATTCAAATTTTCTACCGTAAGAACAAAAAAGAACTAGTTAAACTTCAAAATAAACAAAAAGATGAAAGTAATAAATATTAGTAATCATATTAATAATCAATAAAATATTTAAAAATAGCACATACATTGATAAACTCATATTCCAATTTTTAAAGAATAATGAAATTGGTCTATCCATATTGATTAGAAAAAATATATAAATTACTAATATCAGAAATAAGGGAGATTTATCACTTTAAAACCAACAGATATTAAAATGATAATAAGAGAATATTATAAATTATTTTATTCAAGTTTTTCCAAAAGCTTCAGCTAAATGCACAATTTGAAATACCCATAGCTAATCATATCCCCACAAAGTAAATTCCTGGCCCAGAAGCCTTTAATACTAAATTCCACTAAACATTTGTGGAAGATATAAAATAATTCTGCATAAACGCTTTCGGAAATTAGAAGAGATGGGAACACTTCTTAAAGGGCTGAATTACCTCAATATTTTAAACAGGCAAATATAAGAAAAATGCTATGAAGTATGTTCTTCAAGAATATGTGTGAACTTTTTTTAAACATTAAAAATTCAAATCCAGCAACATATTAAAAAAAAAAAAGATATAATACAACATGACCCAGTGGTGTTTTTCTCAGGAATGCAAGGTTAAGTTAGCAATTAAAAAAGTAATTTATTTCAACATATTAGTAAAAAGAAAAAACATGATCATGAAAAAGCAACAGAAACTATAGGGATAGAGAAAGATCAGTGACTGCCTTGGGAGGGGAAGCACAGGAATGACATGATGAAGAAAGTGGAGAGGGGATGAATATATTCATATTCTTGATTGTGATGATGATTTCACAGGTGTATTCACATGTCAATTTAAATTATACAGTTTATTATGTTAATTATAATTCAAGAATATTAAAAAAAAAAAACAATGAAAAAGGCAAGAAATCACAAGCCAGAGACTGGGAAGAATATTGTTAAAACATTGATTTGAAAACTAATCTGTGTGAAACACACTTATTCCTCATAAATAAGAAGATAATCCAACATAATTGAACAAGGACATTGAACACACATTTTGTCAAAGACTTTCAGGATGTCTTGCAGTTTTGCTTTTGAAGACGGGGGCAGTCAGTTGCCGTGTAAATAGGTGACTACCCAGAAACACTGTTCTGCCTGTCCAAGTTCAAACTCACCACACGGAGAAGCTCCTTGAAGGAGAACTGAGGCTCTTGTTTCAGCCCTGGGTGACAGCGCTAATTTGCTAGACTTCTGAGTAAGGCTCTTTTGAAGTGGATCCTCCAGCAACCTGGAACAAAGATGAATTTCTCCCACTAGTCTTTATCTAAATTTTAGAATTGTAAGCCAATTACTAAGACTGTTGTTTTAAGCCACTAATGTGAGGTTGTTTTTAACCTAGCCATTGAAATGAGAAACCATGCCAAAAATGGGAAAATCCCAAGCCACCTGGAAAGGCCAACCGGAGACAAAAACAAGCCTCTCTGGCTAATATTGCTCCCTGACCCCCCAGATGATAACCAGCACTAACTGCCAGTCAGAAATGGCCTGCCAGTCCATTTTGGATCATTCAGACACTGCTACTCCCAAGTCAATAATATATGAAGTAGAGAAACAAAGTTAGTCCTCAGAATTGTGAAAAATAATGACTTGTCTTTGTCTAAGCTACTAAGTTTGTTATTCTTTATGATTCAGCAGTAGATAGCTAAAACACGTCAGTTCTGTATCTTTCACATCTTGTTTGTCACAAAGACTTTAGAGAAGAATAATTTTCAGTTTTCATGATTCCAAACCTCTATTTGTCTCCTAAAATTAACTCTTTAGAATTTATGTTTTCCTTCCTCCATACTCTACCATGTTCACATCTAAAAGTTTCAAATTTAGTCCCTTCTCAAAGGTGGGTATAATGTATTGCCCATTTTTTTTCCTGTTGGTGCTCACCAGAGGTGGTGTATAGAGTGGTTAATAGAGCAAAATCTCAAGATGTATTTTCTATACCTGATGCCTACCACTAGCTATGTGTCTTCCTGTGTGTCGATTTCCTCATATGAAAAATGGGGTTTATAAATGTACCTTTACTCAAAACAAGATAGTAGAGACATAATGAGGTAATGTTACTTGTACCATGATTTGAATAATGTCTAAAACATTTTAAGATGTTAAAAAAATTATGCTGATAATCATTACTTCCATTATTCATAAGTAGGATCTTAGACAAAGCCCACCTTTAATTTTCACTATTAATTGTGATGTACAAAGAAAAGGATTATAATTCTTTCCCTAAAAAGTTTCAGAATTTCCTCTCTTATATTTTCATTTCAATGGCAGTAGCCATACCGAAAGTTATCATAACCTGCAATAGAGGGTACCAAAAGAATTTGTTGCTATAAAAGTGCTATTTGTATGTCAGTTAGGTAAGTGGGGGTAAAGTTTGGAAGATGAAACCACCCGCATTAGCTTGGCTACACATGAGAAATATCAAAAAAGTTGGCACAGTTTATAATATCAATTTTAAATGTACTTTAAATATGTAATTATATGGTTATGAAAAATGTAAAATGTACACTTATTTTAGAAAATTGAAAAATGGTAATTCAGTGATAAACACTTTTTACAAATTTGCACACAACAAAATATTGCACCTTTTCTGCAGGTACTAAATTTTTAATATTGAGTGAAACAACGAAAACTGTAAAGTGGGAAAACAAATTTAACTTGAAATCATGTAAATAATAAAGGATAGCTTTGGAATACATATCACTACAGATTCCATGTGCATAAGTATTTCACGCTTTCTCTTAGTTATAAAATTATCAAATATATCGTCCAGAAAAAAGTTGGTATCACACAGCAAGTGCTCCTAAACTTTTTTTCTATATAAATAACACATGTAACTAGGTTGTTCTTCATCACTTTCTTTGTTTTTATATTGGTTAGTTTTCAAGAGACTGCTATCATTTTTTACAGGTTAATTGGCTCATATATAAATCTCTAGAGTTGCAGGAAGCATGGCATATTTCCAGTTTCGGCTCTAACATGAAATGAGCTTGAAATGTATCATTCTCATACTTACAAAAATAAAATGTGAAATTCAAAGAATTTTCTTGAACCTACCAGAGAACTGAGGGCACAAAACAAACCACCACCCTAGGATCTGGAGTGAAGTGAACCCAGAAAGACATATTCTAAACGTGCTTCCTGGAGCAGAAGTTGTTGGAGACACAAACTGGTAAAAACACTTAAATGATAATTTTGATGAATGACTAGGGCAGAGTGTGGACTCATGTAAGAGCAAGAAACTCCTGGAGAGGTAATGTTGGCAGCAGGTCCATACTTTCATGGGTTTAACTCCAGGAATCTCCACTGGTTCTCATAAACAATATCTGATAAATGCCCCCTCATGGTTCTGACAGGTGGGCAGGAAGAGCAATTACTGTGAAATACATCTTGAGTCTCCTCCATAACACAGTCTTAATATCCAGGCAGAGGCACTTTGCCCTAAGGCCATTTACCCACTACAAGCTCCTCCAGTCTTACTGTCTAACCTACAGGGGTGAGGAAAGAAATAAAAACAGTCCATGGTGGTCTGAATTTTAAGGAAATAGACTGGGGATACAGCACCCTGTGAAAGGAATAAGGTGTTGGCAGGGGGAGACCACTACCTTTGAAGACACACTTGTGAAAGAAAGCCCCAAAGAAGAGGTCCATTAAAAGACAGATTTAATTATAATATTGTAGAATTTCCCCCGTCCCTGCAATATGCCACCACACCGACAGAGCTCTAGTGTAATAGAGGGTTGTAACCTAAATAGCTGCAAGACGCAGACTCTCTCTGAGAAGTCTTAGTAAAGCCCAAAGTCAAGACTGAAGACAAAACAAAGATACTAGGGAAATTTTAAATGTCTCACACTTATAAGTTACAGAAAATATGCAACACAGTCCAATTCCTAGCCTGACTAACATAAATCTTCCTACTAGTGATCAACGTACCTTGGTTTCTATCACCCACTACAATGTGTCCAGTTTTCAACAAAATATTGCAAACCACGTCAAAACAGAAGTGAAAACACAGCCTAAAGAGACAAAGTAATTATTAAAGCCAAAATCAGGTATGATGTAATTTTTGAAATCATAAAACAGGGAATTTCAAATCACTATATCATTATTTTAAGGACTCTACCGGGAAAAAAGCAGAAAATACAAAAGAACAGGTGGATAGCATAAGAAAAGAGATAAAAATTCTAAGAACGAATTTAAAAATTAATCTCAGAAATTTAAAAAAAAATTGTAAATGATATTAACAATGGCTTTGGCCGGGTGCGGTGGTTGACGTCTGTAATCCCAGCACTTTGGGAAGCTGAGGCGGGCAGATCACAAGGTCAGGAGATGGAGACCATCCTGGCTAACACAGTGAAACCTCGTCTACTAAAGATACAAAAAAGTTAGCCTGGCGTGGTGGCGGGTGCCTGTAGTACCAGCTGCTCGGAAGGCTGAGGCAGGAGAATGGCGTGAACCCAGGAAGCGGAGCTTGCAGTGAGCTGAGATCGTGCCACTGCACTCCAGCCTGGGTGACAGAGCGAGACTCCATCTCAAAAAAAAAAAAAAGAAAAAAGAAAAAAAAAGAAAAAAAAAGGAAAAAAAAAAGAATGGCTTTGTTTGGCTTTGGCTTTCTTTGACTTTGATGGCCTCATCAGTAGATTTTACACTAGTGACAGAAGAAACAACCTAAAGAAAAGCCAATAGAAACTTCTGAAACTTAAATGCAAAGAGAAAAATAAATTAGCAAAGAGCATCCAAGAACCCTGGGATGATATAAAATGATTAACACATGAACAAGTCAAATTTCATATGATGAAAGAAAGTAACGATGGTCATGAACTTTCAAAAATTAATGACAGGCACAAAACCATAGATCCAGGAAGCTTAGAAAGCCCTCAGCAGAATACATTTTTAAAAAATCATACCTAGACATATCATATTTGACCTTTAGAACACATAAGACAAAGATAAAAATCTTGAAAAAAGTCAGATAGGATGAAACATATTACCTATAGAAGAACAAAAATAATCATAGCCAACTTCTTATTAGAAACTGTGCAAACAAAATAGAATGGAGTGAAACATTTGAAGTATTGAAAGGAAAAATGTCAACATTGAGAGCTTCATACAGGAAAATTATCCTTCAAAATGAAGGAGAAATAATAGTAAAAAGGTATTGGATTTGGATTATAGTGTATGGACAGGTAAAATGAATAATAACAATGTAATTAGGAATAGGAGGGAATATTTGGGAATGCTCTTGTCAATTGAGGAATCAAAAAATTTATAGAATTGGAAAGGAGAGCTTTATTTCTCTTAAAGAATTGTACCCTGCAAGCTAGCCACTCTGCAAGCTGGGACATGTAGCCTCTAGTAGAAGTCCAGAGCAAGCACTTCCAGTGCGGGAAAGAAAAAACAGGATTTTATGCTGAGTGGGATGGCCAAATATATGTATTTAATAAGCTCTGAGAGAAGTCATGAATATTTATGAAAGAAGAGACATGCACATGCACAACTGAGTTTCATGCCTCTTTATGGGTCACATGGTCAACAAACTGCAGCTATAGCATGATCTTAGGGTGGAGTTTCAGCCCTCCTATATCAAAGGTGAAGCACAGGACACATAAACCCTCACTGCAGATCTTCCACTTTGAGTTGGTCAAAACTAGTCTCAAGGTGATGCTCAGTTTTTATTAATAGCAAGGAACGCATTGTGAAACTAATGAGCCATCACACTGGAACTGCATGGAGGGAGTCTAGTCGCAACCTCAGATGATTGCCTAAAGGTAATAAAGAAATGAGGCATTCATTTTTTGTTGTTGTTGTTTTCCAGAGCTGGTTTCTGCTTACTCTTTAGGAAAGAATTCCGGTTAAAGGTTAATAAGTAATGAAGATAATGAAGCATGTCCAACTTTTTATCCTGTCATTGCCAGGAACTCAGTCTTTAAGATTTCTCTGGGGCCCTGCTGGCCAAGAGAGGTTCTGTTTCAGTCAGTTGTGTGGTTTGATGCGCTTAGAACTTTATTTTATTTCTCACTGTAAGGTATATCCCTATACATGAATGGTACAGTGTTATTTATGGGTTGCCTAAGATTAATTAAAAATAAATATTGTAAACTATAGACAACTACTAAAAGATAGATAGATAGATAGATAGATAGATGAAATTACATAAAATCCTCAAATAAGAAAAGGCAGAAAAAGTGAGCTTAAAAAGAAACAAAGAACAAGTCCAACAAATAGGAGACAATTGAAAGTACACATATATAAATTCAGTTATATAAATAATCATTATACATGTGAATAGTCTAAATACACCACTTAAAACACACAGATTGTTAAACTAAATTAAAAAAAGATGTCTTTAATCAGAAACTATATATATATATATATATCAACTATACGTTTTCTATCAGAAACTAATTTTAAATATAAAGACTCAAATAGTTCAGAGGAAAGGATGGAGTATGTCAACACTACTTAACAGGAAGTTAGAGTAGCTGTATTAATTTCAAAGTGAATTTAAGAAGAAGAAAAATTATCAGGTAAAAAGAGAAGTATTACATAACCCAATTTGCAAAATGATATAATTCTTAATCATATGTACCTAACAGAGCATCACATTTTGAAGATGTTGAAACTAACTTTTTTCAGAACTACCAGTTTTGACATATATTAAATTTGGCTCAAATATGAAAAGTGGAATGGAATCTAATAAATGAGATTACTTACATTCTCTCTAGAATGTAATGATTTAAAAACACAAAGCAAAAATAAAATATTCATATTATATAGAAACCTAGATACATTCTTCCTCTAGTTAAGTCACACACATCCAAACCATTCACTGCTATTTGTCAAAAACAACAGAGTTTTTCATAATCTCCTGTCTAGATTCCACATTTATCAGCCAGGCAAAGTTAAAGTTAGATAGATTATTCGTAGAGGTATCTTTATTGTTATACTTGGAAAGGAGACATCAGAGATAATTACATCATCTTTTTTTTTTTTTTTTTAACTTGTTTCTCAATTCAGGATAATTATATTGAACATTGCAATCAAAAGAGACAAAGAATAATTTCTATCTCCCTAAAGCAATGACAATCAACCAGTGAGTGAATAGTTTGCCTAATGAGACAGTTATGACACTCGATGATTCTCTAAAATCAAGGTTATTTGAGCTTTTGAAAAGTACTTCACAGTCTCTTCATGCAATAGGGAGTGGGCCCATAAAGCATTACAAAAATTTAATATAATCTCATTATTTTCTTTAAAATATTTTAAAACATTATATATTAGTAATGATTGTTTAGGTTTTCATAAGCAACAAATATTTTCCTAACTTACCTTTTTTTTAAATGAAGAAAGCTCTTCCAGCTTAAGAACAAGTATCTTTGCTTTAATTTTTATATTTGAATGGTACTTTGATTTGTGCTAGAGGTAAGCATGAAACAACTGCTTCATCAAATAGTTACTTTTATTTAGAGTTCTCCTACTCACAGTAATCCTTATATGCATAATTAACAATAATCATAGAGAAGTGTGTCTGTTGGCATTATCTGGGAGAGAGAGGCCTATTAAAAGCACACCAACTTAGACATTTTGTTAGGTAAGGCCGTGGTGTCAGCTTATTCTCTTGTACTCTGGAAAACATAATAAAATAAAATTTATATTGCTACCTAATTATAAATAAAACACATAAAGGAATTTGGGAGATTGTATAAGTACCAAGATTATATAAATTATGTAAAAAAGCAGATGGCTGATGGATAGCAGTTACTAAATAGATGTAACCAAATATTATACTCATAGGAGTTCAGAAGATGACAGAAAAAATAAACAGATCTTAAACATCAATTTATGTAGAAATGAGAGAAGTAATCCACACAGTATAGACAGCTAGACAAGGAAATTGACTAAAAGGCCTCAGTGGCCTCAATATTTCAGGATAAGATCAAGTAGAGAAGTCATTCCTTTTTCCAACTTTCTTTAAAATTCTAGATTGAAATTTTAAAAGCTAGTCCAAATATGCAAACCAACTTGTCTAAAGCAGAAGTCACTATTTCTGGCCAAATATGCTTTTCCTACTTACCATTCTTTTCCTAATAATGGTAGTTTAGACATTTAGTTTCAGAGTCTCACAATAACCTTTGTCTTCTCAGTTTTCCTTGCCCAACATTTGCTAAAATTACCGTCCAATCTTAGCAAAAAGTCTTTTTTGTGGGTTTAGCTAATCATCTATTTGGGAGGAAAAAAATGCTTTGCCCTTTGGTTCTAATCTCAATGTCTTGGGACCTAAGATGTGCTAAAAAAATACTAGTTTATGACTTTAAAAAATGAAGTTCCTTTGGTACCACATGCTTGAATCTTACCCACCATTTCTTTTACACCATCACTATATGCTCTTTGTTACCTGGAATCTGTGGCATTACTATAGCCTTCCAATCAGCCCGCTTCATCTCTCATCAAAACCTCTAACTGCTAACAGATTAAACTTTACAAGTACACCATACTCTTTCTCTTCCTTCTCCTATTTCTTTTTCCCTTTTTCCTCCTCCTCCTCCTTCTCCTTCTACTTCCCCCCATCTACCCTCCACAGTCTAATAAATAACATTTGCATTTCTCTGTCAATCAAGTTATTGTCTATTTTATTATAAACTACTTTTAAAAAAATTCTAACTTTTATTTTAGATTTGAGTGTACATGCACACAATTAACTGAGTAGATTGTGTGAGGGTGAGGTTTGGGGTGCTACTGATCCTGTCACCCAGATAGTGAGCATAGTATCCAATAGTGAGTTTTTCAAACCTTGCTGCACTCTCTTCTCCCCCAGTAGTCCCAGTGTCAACTGTTGCCATCTTTATGTCCATGAGTACCAATATTTGGTTCCCAACTTTAAGTGAGAACATGCTGTATTTGGATTTCTGTTCCTGCATTAATTTGCTAAGGACGATGGCCTCCAACTGCATCTGTGTTATCGCAAAGGCTGTAAAGAACACATTTTTGTTTCTTCTTTATGGCTGGGTAGTATTCCATTACATACATATAAACATATATTATATATTTAATGTATAATATTATATATTATAATATAATTTATATTTAATAAATTAAATATAATTTAATATATTATATATTATATAAACATATATAATATATAAATATATAGTGTATATTATACAAACATATATAATATATAAATATATAGTATATTATACAAACATAGATAATTTATAAATATATTTATATATTATAATGTTATAATATATAATATATATGATTTATATTTATATGAATTATATATATATTTAAATATATTTTATATATGTAAAACATATAATTATATATTATATATGTAAAATATAAAATATAAATATATATTATATACAATATATATTATATACATAATATATCTATATTTCTTCAGTCCACCATTGATGAATATCCAGGTTGATTCCATGTCTTTACTACTGTGAATAGTGCCACAATGAACATATGAGTGCACATGTATTTTTAGTAGAACATTTTGTTTTATACATACCTGGTAATGGGATTGCTGGGTTGAGTAGTAGTTTCATGTTAAGTTCTTTGAGTAATGTTCATACTGCTTTCCACAGTGGCTGAACTAATTTACATTCACACCAACAGTGTGGGAATGTAAGCATTCCTTTTTCTCTGCAGTCTCTGCATCATCTGTTGTTTTTGACTTTTTAATAATAGCCATTCTGACTGGTGTGAGATGGTATTTTATTGTGGTTGAAATTTGCATTGTTCTCATGATTAGTGATGGAGAGCATTTTTTCACGTTTGTTGGTCACTCGTATGTCCTCTTTTGAGAAGTGTCAGTTGATGTCTTTTGCCCAATTTTAATGGGTTTTTGTTTTTCTCATGTCCAATTGTTTAAGTTTCTTATAGACTCTGGATATTAGATCTTTGCTGAAAGCGTAGTGTGTAAATATTTTATCCCGTTTAGTAAGTTATCTGATTATTCTGTTGACAGTTTCTTTTGCTGTACAGAAGCTCCTTAGTTTAATTAGACATTACTTGTCTATTTTTGGGTTTGTTGCAATTGCGTTTGAGAACTAAGTCATAAATTATTTTCCAAGGCTGATGTCTAGAATGACATTCCTAGGTTTATGTCTAAGATTCTTATAGTTTGAGGTTTCACATTTAAATATTTAATCTATATCAAGGTAATTTTTGTATATAGTGAAAGGTAGGGGTCCAGTTTCATTTTTCTGAATATGGTTAGCCAGCTGTCCTAGCACTTTTTATTGAACAGGGAGTCCTTTCCCCATTGCTTAGTTTTGTTGACTTTGTCAAAGATCAGATGTCTGTAGGTGTGCAGCTTTATTACTAGGCTCTCTATTCTGCTCCATTGGTGTATGTGCCTGTTATTGTATCAGTACTGTGCCGTTTCAGTTACTGTAACATCATAGTATAGTTTGATGTTGGGTAATGTGATGCCTAGGGCTTTATTCTTTTCTGCTTAGGGTTTTGGCTCTTTTTAATTCTATATGAAATTTTATCCTTTTTGCTTAGGCTTGTTTTGGCTATTTTGGCTCCTTTTGATTCCATGAGAAATTTGGAATAGTTTTTCCTAGTTATAAAAAAATGGCATTGGTAGTTTGATAGCAATAGCATTGAATGTGTAGATCACTTTGGGCTATGGCCATTTTAATGATGTTGATTCTTCTAATCCCTGAGCATGGAATGTTTTTCCATGTGGCTGTGTTATCTGTGATTTCTTTCAGCATTGTTTTGTATTTCTTCTTGTGGAGATGTTTCACTTTCTTGGTTAGATGTATTCCTTGGTATTTTAATTTTTTGTGTGGCTATTGTAAATGGGATTGAATTCTTGATTTGACTCTCAGCTTGAAAGGATAGAAATGCTACTAGTTTTTGAACATTGATTTTTTTTTTTTTTTTTTTAAATAATGGAGTCTCTCTCGTCGCCCAGGAGGGAGTGCAGTGACCCAATCTTGGCTCACTGCAACCTCCACCTCCCGGGTTCAAGCAATTCTCCTGCCTCAGCCTACTGAGTAGCTGGTACTACAGGTGCTCACCACTACGCCCAGCTAATTTTGATATATTTAGTAAAGACGGGGTTTCACCATGTTAGCTAGGCTGGTCCCGAACTCCTGACCTCAGGTAATCCACCAGCCTTGACCTCCCAAAGTGCTGGTATTACAGGCGTGAGCCACAGCGCCTGGCCTGAACATTAATTTTTGTATCCTGAAACTTATAAAATATTTTTTCATCCATATCAACAACCATACTAAAGTGTGATTAATTTTGTATAACCAAAATGATTTATTGTTTTTTCATACCTTGTACATGTTCACCTGTGCTTTTGCTCACAATGTCTTTGCTATTCACTATGTCATCTTTTTAACCTATCAAAAACCTATCCCTAGTCATAGACACAAGGGAAATCCCAATTACTTTCATCATCTATGCATCAGGATTCCCCCCACAACAACACAACTAGCAAAAATGTGACGCCCTCCTCTTTGAAATAAGAAATATATGTGTAACTTATATTCCACATGATAGTGCTGCTATTCATAAACTCATTTTTCCCCCTATCCATTTGTGTTTCTTTGTATTTCCTATAGCTTTGGGCATTATTTCCAAAAGTAGGTACTGATTAACTTTTTATATGAGTAATTAAATTTTAAGTCAAACTTTCTTTCAAAATAGAATGTTGGGAAGATTAGTTTATTAACTTGTAAATAATAAATTAATTAAACAAAAGAAAAAATAAACACCAAAATGCTGTGTTGACCAATAATATCAATTTATCAAAATTCCATACATGAACATCTGCCAGATAGCTCTTCTGAAGGTCATATTTAAGCTGAATTTCCCTCATGATCAAATAAGCCTGTTATTTAGTTGTTGAAATGATCCAAGTATGTTCCTAATCTGTGTAATGCAAAAAGATATATAAATATTTATGCAATGCAAATTTCAACAATAAAACTTATCAACTTTTTAGTTGAAACTTCTATTTAATTGATTCCATTTAACACTTAGCTGAACACCAAGTAAACACAGAGGCTGACACATAGTATGAAAGTAAGATAGCAACTGATGGAAGTCAGTTGTAAGCCTTATTTTCCATAAGGAACAAAAACATAGTTTCTGAGACTGCAACACATTCCAATTAATAATTACATGTGACTCACGCCTGTAATCCCAGCACTTTGGGAGGCCAAGGCGGGCGGATCCCGAGGTCAGGAGATCGAGACCATCCTGGCTAACACAGTGAAACCCTGTCTCTGCTAAAAATACAAAAAAAATAGCCAGGCGCTTGTAGTCCCAGCTACTCCAGAGGCTGAGGCAGGAGAATGGCAAGAACTCAGGAGGTGGAGCTTGTAGTGAGTCCAGATCATGCCACTACACTCCAGCCTGGGCGACAGAGTGAGACTCTCTCAAAAAAATAAATAAATAAATAAAAAACAAAATAATAATAATAATTACATTATTGAAATCATTAAAAATAAACAGCTTACCTAAATAAATGTAAAACCTTATTCTGATTGCAGTGAAGTTTAAAAACTTTATGTTAGTTGTTAGGCAAATTAAAAAATTTGTTCAGAACAAAATGTTTGATATATATCCAATGATTACATAATAATCACAATATGCAATTGTAGCAAAAAGTATAATCTGAAACTGATTATTTAAGAATAAAGGCAATTATGTGCATTACTTTCTAAAATATGTGTTATTTATTCTTTATACTGGTAAATTTTCCACTATTGACATTAAACCTGCTATTTACATGAAATCTACTATAGTTTAATAATTTTAAAACTGCTTTTGAAAAAGATAATACATTTTACAGGCTTTTATCCTCAATATTATAATCAACTTTTGTAAAAAGTAAAGGTGTTTGAAAAATGCTTTGTAAAAGCAAATAGACAGAAATAATTTCTTGGGCTAAGGATTACCGTGGAAAGAAAACACACACACATCACAAAGTCATACTCTCTTAAATTTCAAGTCAGGGGCACAGAAAAACATTTTTTTAAATCATATTAGAAAATTGCTTTACTACGTATTATGCATGAAGTATGTGTGTGTATATATGTATATACCTATATATATTATAAAATTATTCTCCAACCATATGAATTAGAGTATGAAACATGGCTTTCTATGTCTTAAATTTTATCCATCCTTTTTGATATGGCCTGTCACTTATGATCTTAGCGCAAGACTAATCACTGCTGCTCTTGGTAACTCTCTAGCCTCATATAGCCTCTTTGTTTGCAATCTCTCATCCTTAAAAATGTATTACTAGCTGATCCTGAGTGACCTTTTAAAAGGAGTATCCTTTTTTAAAGGACATAAATTTTATTACATTATTTATCTGCTAAAAATACTCTAACAACGATCACATTTGAGATAATATCTAAACATTTAGCCTGATTTTCATAGTTATTTAGAGATACAGACACAAATATAGATGACATATAGACAAAGGCATAGATGTCGATATAGATTGAGATACAGATAATCTCCCCTGTTTTCTTCTTTAGTCTTATTTTTCCCACTGTCACCTGATGTTCGTGTCACACGGAGCTGTTTACAATTCTCCCCGGCAAGGGCAGCGTGTCCTCTTTGAACATGCTACTCTATTGCCTATAATATTTATCTGTACTAATTTTCTTCAAGAAGTTGTACTTGATCCTTCAATGTGTTGTAGTTGTACCTCCTAACCTTTATTTATCACTAAAAAATGGGGAAGGAGAAAATGAGAGAAAGGGGGAAGGGAAATGATGAAAGAAAAAGACGTAGCGAGCTATAACAATAGGGAGAACACGCAACCAATGAGATCTGCGAACATCTTATTGGTTAGGCAGAGAAAGACTTTTCTTTTACAGGGAGGAGTAAATCAGGCTAGAAAGAACCCTGGATGGAGGAGTGGGATGAGTAAAGGGGAGTGATGGGACAGTAGATATGAATGTTTTTACCTGAGGCCCAGCCTATTCTCAGCAGTGGTCATTAAAGAGGAATTGTGTGTTGGCTTAAGGTAAGAGCCAGTCAAAGTTTAGGGCTTTGGAAGAAGAAGAAAAATCTAATTACACTTTGATTAACAAGCATTTGGTTCTAACTGATTAGTGGAGACAAAACAGTTCAACTCACTTATGAGGCAAGGAGGGGAATTTGGAAAGTCTCCTTGTCAAGATTTATTAACAGAGCAGCTATATGTCTTCTAAATCATATGGTGAAGAATGATTGCTTGCCGTAAGCCCTTTTCTGAAACACAAACTATGGCAGGCCAAGTCGCACAAACAGCTGAACAGGCAGGCCTCTACGACAATGGTTTCAGCAGTGATTGAGTGGTTAGGTTAAATATTAAAGACGGAAAGAGCCAGTGCCCCCACACAAAGGCTGGAATGAAACAAAAGCCCACCAGGAGTCTTGCCTAGGCCTTTACTGGGCCTTGAAGCATGACAAGATAATGAAGGAATTCTTGACAGGACCCATTTAGGATTAAACAAGTTTTATTGGAGGTCAGAAGAAACGCTTCACACTGTCCACCTCAGCTGGAGACAAGATAAAGGTAATCACCTCCAGAAGCAGGAACTATCTAGAATAAGCAAATTTACGGAGGTTCCGGAGGAAGGTGTCCAGGACCCAGACCTTAGTTATATATTAGAGGGAACCAGTCACTTGTGTCTTTAGATGAATGAACACTAACACGTAGATATATAGCGTAGAAGGTAGATAAGCACTGAAAAGCCTTGTAATTTGGGGTTGGTCTGGTGAATTATTCTTGGCCTTCTCCCTGTACGTGGTTACAGAAATAAACTCTCTTCTTTTCCAGTTTGTTTACATCTCATTTTTGGACTGTGAGAACAAGCATCCCAACCTTCGGTTTGGTCCAGGAACAAGACTGTGGGTAGGTTTCTTAATTGTCGCTGTTTTCTAAGAGCACAGGGCTCAGATAAAATTCATTTTTGTCACACCCTACAACTCAACATGTTAAATTGCTGAGTTTTGAATTCAAACTCACTCTATTCTTCTTATCAATTAGTCTATCTCCAAACTGTGCGTCACTATCCATTCGGTTGTTCAGTCCAGAAGTCTATGAGTTACCATTTGACTCCCTTCCTACAGACAGCCACACTTCCCCTGTATACTATATTTTCTCCCTCTTAAACATATTTCAAATTTTAAAATACTTTTCTATCTCAATAGCCACCTTCTTGTTCTAAACTATTATTTCTCACTTGAACTACTATCGCAAATTCTAGTCCAGCTTTCCTTCTTGTCATTCTCTCCACGGTAGGCAGATTATCTTTTAGAATGCAGCTGATCTTCTTCCTGCACTACTGCACTGAAAATATTCCTTGCTTAGCTTTGGTCTTCAGATACTAACCAAAACCTTTAACATGACCTCTAAAGCCATACACGAAATCTCACCTATGTTTCCTTCCAGAGCCACCTCCCTCCACTCCACCCATTATTTTCCACATATGCTCAAACACCTCAACTTAATTTCCAGATCTTTATTTCCCGGACTCTTTCCCCTTTCTTCGTTTATTGTCAATTGTGATCCCACCTGCAACTGGTGAGTTAGCTATACTGAATTCTTTCCACGTCCCGTGTTTGTATATATTGACCTGCCATTTCTCCATGTATCTATATGTAATATTCTCTATCTACAAGTGCAAAGAATTTCCATGTTCTCTGCCCCAGGATATCTCCCATTAACTATAATTTTTTTGTGACTACGGGAGAGTAAATTTTGCCTGCTTATCACACTGCTTGGTTCCCACTTTGTAGAGTGCATGACACTTTATATGGGGTCTGAAAAATGCAATGAGTGATGAAAAATACTGAATAAAAGATATAACTTATTAAAAGCACAAAATATATTGATAGCTATCTGGCTAGCTTCAAATGTTTCTATAGGACAGTTCTTATTGGAAGATTATAATTTTGAAATATAAACAAATTGTTTAATAGATGTAAAATGAGATGAGCTAGTGATAAAGGAGGCAGGCAAATTCCTGGGCAGACAAGGATGGATTCATGGTGAAACTCAACCTTCAAGCCAGGACAACCAAGTTACCAGCTCCAGATAAAATCCATGGACCAGAGTGAGAACTCCTATTCCCATTTGCCTTGCATTATCCTGATTGGTCCTTTACTTTCACCTATTTTACATATACCTACCCTCCACTGATTAGCTCTATACACCATCTTGCCTCTTTCTGAATGGTACATTTTCCAAACCCACCCACAAACCAATCAGCATGCACTTCCCCATTCCAAGCCCATAAAAACCCCTGAACTCAGTCTTGTGACTGGAAACCCCCCTTTGGGTCCCCTCTCATTGCCAAAAGCTTTTTTGTAACTCAATAAATTTTACTCTGCCTTACTCACTCTCCAGTGCCCATGTACCTCATTCTTCTTGGGTGTGGAACAAGAGTTCGGAACTTACTGAACTACGTGAGTGAAAGAGCTGCAACACTAACTAGATCCTGCTGATATCCTCCCTACAGATATTTGATTTAGTGTATTATATTAAAATGATTGAGAACAACATGGTATGTGAACATACTTTATTTCAACTGTATACTAATTTAAAATTGCCTTTCTGAACCAGTCTGAGTATCTAATCACACTTATAATATTGCTTTTAACAAAAATAAATAAATAAATAAAAGAAAAACTACAGAGGATTAAATCTGAGGCAAAACCAAAAAGTTCTGCCCTTTTTTCTTTCATCCTCATTGTTTCTTTGGCTATTATTCAGATCATGGGGAATAGTTTCTATTGTATATAAAAGCTAGCCTTTCCTCTACACCTTTGTCAGTGGGAGACCAGAAGTCTTTAGAAAACTAACTTATGCCCCCAAAAAAGACATATGATGTTCAATAAGTAGGTGTGAATCTTATTATATACATAATTATTCACAAATATGAGTCACTTTAATTACTGTTTTAAGTGATTATATTTTTTACAGACTTATTCTTGCCTTACATTGCAAGGCATATGACATTATGCTTCTAAAATTATAAATAAAAATACAATTTTTTTAACTAAAGTCTATTCCTAAGAAAGAAATTTATGAGTGAAACCTTATTTTATAGTTGATATTTTGTTTCTTATTAGGTGCAAATGTTTCTACAAAATATACTTAAGTGAAACAATTGTAAGCTAATATTGTAAGAAAGGGACAATTGTTAATGAAAGGGTAACCATGTAATGGCTGAACCATGTAATGAAAGGTGTTAACCAGAAAATAATTTTATTATACTGGTTTCACTTTTATCTAAATATTGAGTATATGAACATGCCCAATTAAAGCATAGATAATTTTAAATTAAAAGTATTTTGAGATTTTTAGTTATAATATTTGGCAATAATTATGTGGAATTTTATGGTTTTTTAGGTGAATTCATTTGTACTACTAACAATACAAAGAAGAATTTTTTAGAATGTACACATAGAAGTGTATATTTGTTTTCTAGCCTGTACGTGTACTTTTTAAAAATTGAGATTTTTTTTTTTTTTGTATTCCATGCAACTATCTTAGAATCTATTGCTTAATGGTTATTGTTGAAGTATACACATATCTGGTAAAAACTCTGTTTATATTTTTCTGTTTTTTCATTAAAAGCTTATAGCGCAATTAAAACAAAATTTAAACAAAAATGTCAAACGGTACTAATGTGACTGGGTACCTCTCTTCCTAAAAATGATTTTTCCATTTCCTTTCTTTTCCTGCTTTCCATGTGTGCTCACTGCTTACTTCGTCCCTTAGGGAAGTGAGTATGATCTTTGCTGCTTTTCACCAGACACCCCTTGCACTGCTATCTGTGTTTTCTTAGAAGTTCCGGAGATGGAGTCTTGAAACCATCCAGGTGTCTGCGAAATGCTACCCCACCATCAGAACAGGTCAAGGCTGTGATTAATGTACAGCCCAGTTGTGCCTGTGATGGTGCCAGCCCATTCACCAGATGTAGCAACAACTCAAGTCATAGGAACAAGTCATACAGACTTGCACCACCTCACCCCCCAGGCATACCCCTAAGGCCAAGCTTCCCCTTTTAAACCTTTGCTTTCTGCCCCATATTTGAGGTGGTTCCATTAAGAAAAGAGCCTAAACCACTTCCCCATTACTAGCTTTAGAAAACGAAGTCAGTTTCTTTCTACCTAGCCTCATCCTTGTTATTCAACATTGCAAACAGTGAGAAGCTGAACTTGCATTTTGTTACATTAATGCTATCCATAAACTGATACTGCTTTATTTGCATTGTTTTCTTAGCTTTTTGAAAGCCTTGCAGAATATCTCATCAAAAATCAAAAGGGAAAGGTGCATGTTACTAGTAGGACTACATGCATATTGAGTTTAAATTTACTGTGCTGGCCATTAACCTTTGTATACTTTATGAGAAAATAATGTTAGCATTTCTGATAGTTTTTGGTATTAGAGCTCTTCCTCAAATCCTTTGTACATTGCTTTCAAGAACCTAAAAAAAAAAAAAAAAAAAAAAAAAAAAGATGACTTTTGTATCTGCCTCTTATTCTCTTTAAAATTGTGATTAAATTGCCAGAATTTATAATAGGTTTTCAATAAATGGACCATACTTTTTCCAACACAAAATTAGTATTAATATTTTAAAATTAATCATGGAAACCAAGCGGGATACACTAATTTTATCTTTATTTCTTCTTCCTTCTGGTAGTTATTTAATTTTTAAAAAAATATCTTTGCAAGTTTAGTGCTTATAGAGGGCAAATATTAGCTTTCCCAAGATTCTCCTAACAACTTTGGAAGTTTTTTGGTTTGCTTCATACATTTATAATCTTTTTTCAATCTGCATTTTCTATGGTCTCCTTGACTCAGTTGAAAAAGCACTTGGACTTTTATACCTGGAAATTTTCAAGTTCCCACTACCGGTTTAACGTTTGAATTTTCAGAGTTGCCAATGAAAAAAAAAAGTTTATAACTGACATTTGTTCTACAGGGAAGTAATCGAAGAAGCAGAAATTTGAACTAGCCTCTGGGGGAAAAAAAAAATGAGTTCATTTCTATCTATCCAACTTTTTTTGTTTTTAGACGGAGTCTTGCGCTGTCACCCAAGCTGGAGGGCAGTGGCACGATCTCAGCTCACTGCAACCTCCACCTCCTGGGTTCCCGCCATTCTCCTGCCTCAGCCTCCCTAGTAGCTGGTACTATAGGCGCCCGCCACCTCGCCCGGCTAGTTTTTTGTATATTTAGTAGAGATGGGGTTTCACTGTGTTAGTTAGGATGGTCTCGATCTCCTGACCTCGTGATCCGCCCGCCTCGGCCTCCCAAAGTGCTGGGATTACAGGTATGAGCCACCGCACCCAGCTACTTTTAACAAACAAAATGACAGTGGCTGATGGTAGATCTGCAGAAGCCTATTTCAATCCCCAAACCTTAATGTTTTGTTGTCTTTTCATCATAATTACTTACATTAGTCTCCACTGAATACGCATTTAAATAATTTCACAGAATATTAAGGAGATTAAAAGTTTTAATCTAATTTTAGATGGAGGAGCCTGTCAAAATTATAAAATTTTATAAGAGCTCAAGTCTGTTATGTTCTGAATATTATTATTCTCAACAGTGATAGCTATTACTTGTCTGACATTAAAAATAATGAAGCCTCCTGTTTCAGTTTCACCATGTAAACGGCTTGAAAGTGTTCACAGCATGCTTACAGTAATAAGGATTCAGACAAAGTGAAAATCAATGAACTTTCTTAAACTCCTAGAGAATTGAGTTTGCACAGCAAACTGTTACCCTGATCTCTACAGAAACAGGCTAACATAGAGTCATAAATGAGATCAACTTCCCTAGAACAGGAGCTGTTGGAATCATACACTTGTAGAAAATGTTAAACAGTAATTTTAAAGCTAGAACTTGTGTGGATTAAAATAAAAGTGTGAAAATAATAGGGATTGCAGTCTTAGAAGGGTCCCCACACTTTCATTGTTTAACCTGCAGGAGTTGTGCCAGACAGTGAAGAGATTAGAACGATCTCACCATGACTCCATTGCTCTGGTGGGGAGGGCAGTGGTAATGGTGGTAAAAGAGTAAACTTTATGGAATATATCCAGAGTATTTTGTACAGATAAGTTGTACTCTTCAGGGAACTAAAAGAGGCTCTACTGAAACCTTATCAAAGCTTGGGGAAAGACCTTTCCCCTGCAAGTCCCTCTAGTCTTTCTGTGTCAACAAAGAGTAGGAGGAACAAAGAAATACTTGTGAAGGTTATAGCCCAGAAACACATGCCCACTAAAAGTCTGTGGTTTAATCCTAAGATTACAGACTGCTTCCCATCCTTCCTAGTTCACCCCCATGCCACCAGGGCTCCAGTACAACAACAGGAGATTACAGCTAAAAGAGCTGAAAGTTCAGCCTCTATTGAAGGAGGAGTTCTCAGGGAAACCTAAAGACAGCAAAGAAACCAAAACAAGGACACTAGAGGAATTTTAGACCTAGAGACAGCACAGAAACCAAAACAAGGACCCTAGAGAAATATTATTTATCATTTACAGCTGCAAGATGTGTTAAACACAGCTCAGCTTCTTGCCATTAGAATAACAAAGTTATACACACTGAAATTTTTAACAAAAATTACAAGTCATGCTAAAAAGCAAAAAAAAAAAAAAAAAAAAAAAGATTCTAAAGAGACAAACTATGCAGGAAAAAAAATTCAGATATGACACAGTTGTTTTGATTATTAGATAGGGCTTTTAGAAAACTGTGAATAATACAGTATGGATCTAATTTAAAACAGTAGAGTGTAAGAACAGATGAATAATGTAAACACAGATATGTAAACAGTAAGAAATATCAAAAATAAAAATAAAATGCACTAGAATAGAAACTAAGAATGCCTTTAGGCCAGGCGTAGTAACTCACGCCTATAAATCCCAACATTTTGGAGGGTTGAAGTGGGCGGATTATCTGACGTCAGGAGTTCCAGACCAGCCTGGCCAACATGGTGAAACCTGTCTCTATTAAAAACATAAAAATTAGCAGGGCTTAGTGGTATGTGCCTGCAGTCCCAGCTACTTGGGAGGCTGAAGCAGATCTGCTTGAACATCGGAGGCAGAGGTTGCAGTGAGCCAATCACACCATTGCACTCTAGCCTGAGCGACAAGAGCAAAACTCCATCTAAAAAAAGAAAGAAAGAAAGAAGGAAAATGCTTTTGATGGACTCATTAGTAGAGTTCACAGAGGGAATGAATTAAAAAGAATTAATGAGCTTGAAGGTACGCCACTTGAAACTTCCCAAACTGAAGAACATAAAGAAAATGATTTTTTTTTTAAAAAAGACAAATACACAGAATTTTTAAGTAGTAAGGAACAATTTCAAAAGATTTAACATTCAAAACTAAGAATAAGTAGGAAAAAAACTACATTTAACCACAGCATATACAAATTACAAAAAAAAAAAAAAAAAAACAACCACATTTTTGAAAGAAGGCAGAGAATTAAAACATCTAATCTGTATAGAATTACATAAGATATATATTTTCAGTGGATTTCAAATCAGAGCCAAACAAATAAAAAGAGATTAAAGTGCAACTTTTAAAGTATGGAAAAAAAAAGTGTCGGCAAAACATCCCTTGAAATTCGATATCCAGTTAAAGGTGAAAAAAAAAAAAAAAAGAAAAAAGAAATAATTTCCAAGACAAAAAAAAAGCAGAATTTATTTTCAACAGATCTGCCACGCAAGAAAGTTTAGACAAGTTTTTCAGGGAGAGGGAAAACGATATGGTTAGAAACTCAGATTTTCTAACCACATTTCGCTCAGGAAGGAAGTGTGTCAGAGAAGAAAAAAAGGTAAGTTAAAAATTTTCATTACCTTTAATTAAACTAAAGGTAATTATTTAAAGTAATAATGTATTAGATAATTGCAATATATAAAAAAGTGAAAAAACATGACAGCAACACCATGAAGAAAACATTGGAGGAGTTGAGAATTATTTTTTACATTTGCACAACACATGAAGTGGTAGAGAGTTATTTCAAAGTGTACTTAGATCAGTTAAAAATGTAGATTAGAAAACTCTAGGGTAACCTACAAAATATTTCTAAAAACTGTAATTGATGCACTCAAATGAAATCATAAAATATTTGCTTTTAAAAACAGAGAAGAAAAAAGGGGAAAAACAAACAACAAAAGCAAATAGAAAACATTTATAAATATGTTGTATGTGAATCTAACTATATCAATAATTAATTTAAGGGTGAATAATCTATATAAATAGAGAAAAGTATAAAACACAACTATTTGTTGTATATTGTAAATTTCCCAAATATAGACAATCAGGTAGGTTAGAAGGAATGGATGGAGAAATATATACCACATTAACACAAATCTAAAGAAAGCTCTAGTAGGTATATGCACTTCAGAAAAAGGAAAAATAGGGACAAAGAGGAGCATTACATAATGGTAACAGGGTCAATTCTCCAAGAAGGCATGATAACCCAAAAGCTGTATATATCTAACAGCAGAATCTCAAAATACGTGAGGCAAAGACTGACACAAATATAAAAAAACACTCTTTTAAAATTAGCAAATTGATTTCAGCAATGTACAAAATAAGTACACCTGATGTCTAAGTGAGATTTATTCTAGATATGTCAGGCTGATTAAATGTCTTGAGATGATCATTGTAACCCACCACATCAAAAAACAGCAAGAACAAAAAAAGAAAAATCATACAATCACACCAAATGATGCAGAATGTATATCTGACAAAACCAAACACCTATTAAAAATAGAGAGAAACTTCCTTAACCTGATAAGTGATAAACACATCAGTTAAAAACAAAACAAAACAAAAACCCTACAGCTAACCTACTTAATTCTGTGAAACTGGACATGTTTCCCTAAATTCAAAAACAAGGCAAAGATGTCCACTTTCTCCACTCAATACATTGTACTGGAAAGTCCTAGGTACTGTAGACTTAAAACTAAAATAAAATGTATCCAAACTTGAAAGAAAGTAAAAAACTGTTTGTACATAATAGTATCTATGTGGAAAACACTGAAAAAATATAAAAGTCTGTAAATGAGCTAAAAACATGCCCATGGGAAACCCTCCCATTAATGTTTACAAGAGCTGTTTTTATAATTGCCAAAACTTGTAAGCAACCAAAATGTTCTTCAGTAGGTGAATGGATAAACCATGATACATTCAGTCAATGATATATTATTTAGTGCTAAAAAGAAATGAACTATCAAGTTATGAATAGGCAGGGAGGAACCCTAAATTCATATTACCGGGTGAAAGAAACCAATATGAAAAAAAGTACACACAATGTGATCACAACTATATGACATTTGGCAAAGGCAAAACTATGGAGAGAGTAAAAATATTAGTGTTTGTCAGGGATTGTCAGAGAGATGAATAAGCAGAAGATAGAGAATTTTTAAGGCAGTGAAAATAAACTATATGAAACCATAATGATAGGTGCATGCACATTTGTTCAGATCTATAGAATGTTAAACATCTACAATGAACTCTAATATGAACTAAGGATCAAAGTCATCCAAAACAAGAAAATTCTGAGAAACTGTCACAGCCAATAGCAGCCTATGGAGACATGACTACAAAATGTTATGTGGTATTCGGTCAGAGCTCTGGATCAGAAAAGGGACATCAGGTAAAACTAAAAAATCTGAATAGTGTGTTTTTTAGATGATAACATTATTATCCATAATTGTTTTAATAATTGTAACAAATTTACTATACCAGTATAAGATATTAATAATGGGGAAACCTGGATGCTGGTTTGTAGAAAATCTCTATTTTTAAAAGTGATGTAAAGTTTTATTTCTCTCTCACATAGAAACAAGTTGGAGGTAGCAGTTCAGGGCTATCAAAGTCCGCAGACTGTCATCTTCCACCCTCCTACACATGAATTTCATCCTGTAGCTCCCCTCAGAGTTTGGGGTGGCTCCTGGGGCTCCAGCTCTCATGTCTGAGCCTTTTGTTGGCCTAGAGAGGAAAGACACAGGTAAAGGCCCAGGTAAAGAGGAGGCCTTCTCTCCTGCACCAGCTCTTTTTAAGCAATATTCTCTGAAGTTCCATGAAACACCTTTAGTTATATGTTGCTGGTCATATGCCCACACCCAGCTGCAAAGGAGGCTGAGAAATGCAGACTTTTAATCCCAGGTACAATATATGCAATTAAAAACAAGGGTTCTAGGCCAGGTGTGGTGGCTCATGCCTGTCATCCCTGTACTTTGGGAGGCCGAGGCGGGCGGATCACTTGAGGTCAGGACCAGCCTGACCAACATGGAGAAACCCCATTTCTACTAAAAATACAAAATTAGCCGGGTGTGGTGGCACATCCCTGTAATCCCAGCTACTCGGGAGGCTGAGGAAGGAGAATCGCTTGAACCTGGGAAACCGAGGCTGTGGTCAGTTGAGATCACACCATTGCACTCCAGCCTGGGCAATGAGAGTGAAACTCCATCTCAGAATGAAAACAAAAACAAAAACAATGAAAACAACAACAAAAAACAACCCCAAAACCAAAATTAAAACAAAACAAGGGTTCTTTACTAAGGAGAAAAAAGAGACTAGCTGTTGTGGATATGGCAGCAAGTAATATTTTCAAAGTAGTGAAATCGATTGTGGAACTTTGTGAACTGACCTCTTTCCTATGAGTGAATGCACTGTCTGCACACAGACAATTCCCTCCTTTTATGTAAAATTTATTTATAAAATGAAATGTTAGATGGAGAATAAGGGATCCTCCTAATAGCTGCTCTGAAAACGAGTGATTTGGGACAAGTCAAATTACTACGTATAAACATTCTATGCTATAATTAACTAGTCATTTTTTGTATTGTAGCAGTTCCATTACTTAGACACACAAAAAAAGGCAACGTATTTTTGTAGTGCATGAATACAGCTACATGAACTATCATCTTTTGAGAAACTTTTCAAGATGCTGTATTTATTTGCTTAGCTATAAAAATGATTACACTTCTAAGACAAAGAAGATGAAAGAACAACAAACATGGGTACTGTTGTGGATTTCTAAACAAAAAAGCAGGTCTCAAATAAGCATTAAAAAATCAGCATGTTTCATATTAAAAAGTGAAAAATATACTATGTCTATAAACCCATCAAATAACAATAGTTAAGGGGGGAAAACAAACACTATTAACTGGATATTTATTATTGTGATGCTATCCATAACTAACAGAGATATTATTTTTAATGACTATATGTACATGTTTTAGGTTTATATTAATATGTGTATCATATTTACATTCATGATTATATGTTTGATATAAGTATGTGTATATATACACACAAATACAGAAGATACTGTATAATTCAATGAGTATTGATATATTTCCTGGCAACAGTGGGTATCTGTTTTGAGATGTGACAGAATTTCTCATATTTAGGACCTGGAAAACTTTAGAAGTCATAATTAGAGCTAAACACTTTTGCAAGTCTTAGTGTTTCTCCTTATTATTACAATAGCTACAGGCTGGGATTACAGAGGTCGCTTGTTTTGAGAAACTGAGTCAGAGAACTTTAGTGCAGGATCCAGACGACATAGTTAGGCAATAACAGTGATGAAATTAGAATTCAGGCTTCCTGATTTCAAAGATAGTATTTCCTATATTATATTATATTATTAAGGAATTAGACCTCTTTGGAAGCCTGTGTTTTAGATGTGTATACAGAGCATTCACACAGGATTGGTCATAATTTGAGTCTACTGAAAAATACCAAATGAAGTAGGCACTAATTCCACTGTTCAGATTTGATACTGCAGACATTTGTTTCAACACTAGAAGATGTTCTGTGGTGAATGTCAAGCTTTTTGTTTTATAAGCAGGATCTCAACACAATCTTAAGTAGAATTTTTACTTCATGACCTCAGGTCTTATGACCTTCTTCTAGCAGCACATCTACCAGGACATTGCCATTTCATTTCGTGAAGTTTTATAAAGATTAACTTTTGACATTTAATCAGTCTAATATTTCTGATATTGTCTTTCCATAGGTATTAGGGTTTTCCAGAGAAAAAGAATGAATGGGATAAATATTTATATTTATATCCATATTTGTATATTTATATATATTTTTATTATATATTATATCTATATTTTTATATGTGTGTGTATGTGTGTATGTAAGAGAGGTCACTGGCAAGTCCAAAATCCTCAGGACATGCCACCAGCAGACTGGAAACTCAGGCAACAGTTGATATAGTCTTGAGTCCAAACTATTCTTCTGGAAACCTCAATCTTTGCTCTTAAGGTCTTTAAGAGATTGAGTGTGATCTACCTACATTATGGAGAGTAATCTGCTTTACTAATCTAAAATTTTATCATATTTTTAAAATATACCATCACAGGCAGGAACATCTGGATGACTGTTTGACCAAACATGTGGCCACCATACTCTAGCCAAATTGACATGTAACACTGATCAATACACCTTCTGTGACAGAATTTTTTTCAATCTTTCAGTTTCTTGTGCAATAGAATTATATATCAGCATATTTTGTAGTGTGACTCTCAGTGTTTCTTGGTTCCTCATACAAAGATGGAAATACAAGTAGTTTTTTTTGAGAGATGATATATAAAAACATTAAATGATGTATGGAGAACTGACAAGGGAATCAGAAGCAAGTCAATTAAGGTGTGTTATTAAGCAAAGTATTATTATGGTAAACTACAGCTTAATTTACTCCAGTTATTTGGCATCCTTGTACATCAAGAATCTTAGAGGTTTTCCAAATGAGGATAGAAGGTTATTTACAAATAACCAACTAGTTATTATTTATAGATAAAAATTTGCAAGCTAACTTCCATATGCAATTGTTTGAGGGTCTACTCTTAAGATGATGGGTGGCAGTCCTTAAATCTGTTCTGCTTTGTGCATGAGAACAGCATAGACCAATGACCAAAAGCACCTCTGGAGACAGAGAGCACGGGGGTAGCCAATAAGCAGCCAATGGATAATTCTACGGTAATATGGATATGACACAAAAGCTACTCATATGGGCAACTTCTTATACTATTTAGATCTGCAGGTGATGCATAGTAAGTCCCTCTGTCCTGTCGCTGGTGGGGACCAATCACAACTAGGACCAATCACAGTGATTCCTAAGGCAGTCATTCCTTGTTCTATTGAGGTACTACTAGTGAGGTACTACTCAATATTCTCCTGAATCTATTGCTTATTTTAAAATCTCCTTACATACTTCCAGCACTTGTACTCATCTAGGTTGTTTGCCCAATAAGATAAAGGGTCTTCATCTGTGGATGTCTAAATCATGCATAGTTGCACAATTGCTTATTCACAGTATCTAAGAAGATATCCTAGTGATTCCTCTGGATTCCAGGCATATTCCTTCTAATTCAGTCTCCTCATAAAAATTCAGAAGAATCATCCCTGTAAGTATAGTCCTGTTTTTTTTTTTTTTCCTTCTTGCATGAGAAACAAAAAAATGACCAGATAGTAGTCACAGTCTTAAATTCAAAGAAACTTCACTCTGTCTCCTCATATTCTTCAATTACCCGTATCCCAAATCTTTAGTCTAGCAGAAACTAAATTTGTAAAACTAGATGAGCATATCTCAAGGTTGGTTCCTAGGTGACATTTTTGATAGTCAGTGCACATCTCAATTCCAAAGGTCTTTGAAAAATGGGGTGTTCAGCTTTACTCCATGTAAATTTACTCAGTAACTAGCAGTCATTTTAAGAGCGAACTTCAGTAATGACTGCTGTCTATATTTGCTGAATGGTTGCTGTCTTTTTCTTCAAGTGAACATAACTTCCATTCACAATATGGTTGCTATGTCTCAGAACTGACTTTGATCTAGAAACTGGATAAGGGATTATGGTATTCAAGTGTGGTGGCAGAAAGCATGCTTCTCACTCACTTTTGATCTTTTGTTCTAGTTGCTGTTGTCATTGGAGATGTCCAGCAATATTATTGACTCCATATTTATCTAGCTTCTAGGAACTCCACATGCTATCAGCCATAACCAATGATCCCTGGTTGTCTTTTTAGCTTTGTTGCTCATTATGTACACTAAGGTATTTGGAATATATAAAGAACCTTTATATCTTAGTAATTAAAAATCCCAAATTTTAAAACTGGCTAAAGAATTGGAATAGACATTTCTCTAAAGAATGTATAGAAATGGCCAGTAAACACAAACAAAGGTGTTTGACGTCATTCAGTCTCAGAGGAATGCAAACAAAACTCACAATGAGATAGCACTTCACTCCTACTAGGATAGCTAGAGTCAAAAGCCAGATTTAAAAAATTTTAAGCAAGGATGTGGCAAAATTAAAACCCTCATACACTGCTGGTGAGACTGTAAAATGGTACAGCTGCTTTGGAAAACATTCTAACTGTTTCTCAAATGATTAAATATAGAGTTATTATATAACCTGACAAATGCACTACTAATATATAAACCCAAAAATGAAAACATATGTCTACATAAAAAATTACATAAATGTTTACAAACGCATTATTCTTAAGAGCCAAATGGTAAAAACACCCAAGTGCCCACCAATGGAGGAATACATAAAGAAAATGCATACAGTATGTCAAATGCAAAAATTATATACATCTGTCCATAAAAAGAAACGAATTACTGACACAAGGTAAAATTTGGACAGATCTTAAAAATATTACACAATAATATCACATAATAAAATTACACAAAGTGAAATAAGCCAGTCACAGAAAACCACATATTATATCAATCTATTCATATGAAAATGTTCTTAAGAGAAGAATCTATAGAGATTGAAAATACATTTGTGATTACTTAAAGCAAAGGGATAGAAGACCAGAGAATAGCAGGAATGATAGTAAAAAATTACAGGATTTTAATTTTGATGTGATGAAAATGTTCTAAAATTAACTAGTGATAGTTTCATATCTATAAGCATACTAAAAACAACTAAACTTTTCACATTAAGTGGCTGAAATGTATAGTATATAAACTGTACATTAATAAAGCTCTTTAAAAACAAAGAGAACAATTAAATACAGAGAAAAAGTCGTACTGATTAATTTAAGAAACATTAATAAACTGCTACTTCTGGTCAGGAACGGTGGCTCACACTTGTAACCTCAGGACTTTGGGAGGCCGAGGTGGGTGGATCACCTGAAATCAGGAGTTTGAGACCAGCCTGGTCAACATGGTGAAACCCCGTCTCTACTAAAAGTTCAAAAGTTAGTCTGGCATAGTTGTGCACGCCTGTAATCCCAGCTACTCGGGAGGCTGAGGCAGGAGGATCGCTGGATCCTGGGAGGTGGAGGTTGCAGTGAGCTGAAATGGCACAATTATACTTTGGCCTGGGCAGCCTGGGCAGCAAGAGTGACACTCTATCTCAAAAACAAACAAACAAACAAACAAAAACAAATGAACAACACCAAAAAAAAAACACTGCTACTTTTATGTCTGAAAATTCATGTGAGTTAGGTAGGTGAAAGGTTTGTGTTTTGGCAATTGAAGCACCTGTTCTTTAGTGATGTGGCTTCTTATACCATATGACAGATCATAAAATTAGTTTTGAGGTATGTGGTGTAAGTTTCCAGACAGGGAAAAATATCTGTCCTATTTTAGGATTTTTAAACCTCATTCAGACACAACAGATAGGATTTTTGGAAGAAACATGGAAATGTAGGATAGACAGTTCATACGTTAAATATTGAATTAATGATTTCATTTTAACTTCCGTGGTAAAATTCTTATGGTATATGCCAACACTAAAACATTACTAAAATTAAATCGCATGTGGTGCTGATATAAAATATATCGACATTTGGTATAAAGTATTTTTTATGGACAATGCCCTGAAAGGTCCAATATATCAGTCAAATTATCTCAGCAGTAAATCGTCATGTAAAAGTCAGTATAATTTCAATGAAATTATACCATGAAAAGTATCCAGTAAAGCTTAACAAAATGCTGCATTTTTCTTCTGATTTTCTTAGACCAATCTCATAAACTTGCACAATATTTGTAAACCTAAAATTTACTTGAATTGGTCACCCAGAATCCTGAAATAACCATTTACTTAGGCTTATAATCCATGTTTCACTTTTTATATATTTCTGAATGTAGCAAGCAATAAATATGGTTTAGACATCTCAGAGTAAATGTTTTGTTTTGGGCGGTGGTGGTGTTGTTTGGTGGTTGGCATTATTATTCTTTGTCTTTTATCATTTCAGTTTTGGAGGTTTCTATGACCTGAGATGTCAGTTCAATATTTCTGGTTGTCTTAAATATGAACCTTATTACAATCTGATATCAGTACTTCCTCTCAACTTCCATCGTTACCTTCACTCTTTCCTCTCTTGTCAGTCCTCTGAATCACTTTTTTTTTTTTTTTTTTTTTTACTGATTCTGTGTATCATTTCTAAATTACATTAAGAATTAAGTTTTATTACTCAGATTTATTTATTTACATACCTACATATTGTTTTTTTTTTCTGAAATATAAGCTCCTACAACGTCCTATCTGATTTTTCCTCAATTTACACTCAATTTTCCATTTCCCACAGTGTAATCACAGTGTATTTACCAAACAAATACTATTACTATGTAAACAAATAACCAGAGATAAAAGGAAACTAACTTATAAAGACTGAATAAGGAACAATTATAGAAGTAAAACGTGCAGCTCTATTTCTTATTTTTCAAACTGGAAGTGTAGAAACAAAAGAAAATATAAAATATAATATTAATTTCAAGATAAAACACAAAAGTCAAGTCAATGATTTTGGTGATATTGATTCTTGTTCTCCCATTAGCATCATTTCTAATGTGTTTAAATTAGTCATTGAATCAATCGATCTATTAATTGTCTATCTAGCACCTATTATTGATATATTGAGACTGACCCTACATCTTGACCTACACTTGCCATTCTCCTTCTTTCTACCTTTTAGTCATTTGCAAAATGGTATATCATTGATGTTTTAATCTACATTTTCATGATTTAAAGCAAACTTAAGCATATACAGAATTGTTTGCCATTAAAATTATTACTTATTTGTTGATTTGTAGGATTTTTTTTTGTTGATTTGTAGGATTTTCTCATACTTTTATGCCATTATGTGTCCCTTTTTATAAATAGTTTATTCATATGGATTGGGGGTATTTTTCTAACATGTTTCCCATGTTAGATTGTTATTGCTGATTGCCCATAGTCTATATACGCTCAAGATATTAAATGGATACTAGTTCACTTTCAAATTATACTATACTACTTCCCATGTAGTACAAGTACCACGTGACTTGTATTTCTCCCTCTGGTTACTTAGGACATTGGAATCATTCATTTCTTTTATCCAGGAGATATAACTAAACAACACACTGCTACTATTAATTTTTAATAGTTAAGTTTTAGATTAAGAATAATAGATATACTAAAGAACTTCTGCACAGCAAAAGAAACTACCATCAGAGTGAACAGGCAACCTACAGAACGGGAGAAAATTTTTGCAATCTACTCATTTGACAAAGGGCTAATATCCAGAACCTATAAAGAACTCAAACAAATTTACAAGAAAAAAACAACCCCATCAAAAAGTGGGCAAAGGATATGAACAGACACTTCTCAAAAGAAGACATTTATGCAGCCAACAGACACATGAAAAAATGCTCATCATCACTAGCCATCAGAGAAATGCAAATCAAAACCACAATGAGATACCATCTCACACCAGTTAGAATGGCGATCATTAAAAAGTCAGGAAACAACAGGTGCTGGAGAAGATGTGGAGAAATAGGAATGCTTTTACACTGTTGGTGGGACTGTAAACTAGTTCAACCATTGTGGAAGACAGTGTGGCAATGCCTCAAGGATCTAGAACTAGAAATGCCATTTGATCCAACCATCCCATTAGTGGGTATATACCCAAAGGATTATAAATCATGCTGCCATAAAGACACCTTCCAACATATGTTTATTGTGGCAATGTTCACAATAGCAAAGACTTGGAACCAACCCAAATGTCCATCAATGACAAACTGGATTGAGAAAATGTGGCACATATACACCATGGAATACTATGCAGCCATGAAAACAGAAGAGTTCATGTCCTTTGTAGGGACATGGATGCAGCTGGAAACTATCATTCTCAGCAAACTATCGCAAGAACAGAAAACCAAACACTGCATGTTCTCACTCATAAGTGGGAACTGAACAATGAGAACACTTGGACACAGGAAGGGGAACATAACACACTGGGGCCTATTGTGGGGAGGAGGAAAGGGGGAGAGAGAGCATTAGGAGATATACCTAATGTAAATGATGAGTTAATGGGTGCAACACACCAACATGGCACATGTATACATATGTAACAAACCTGCACGTTGTGCACATGTACCTAGAACTTAAGAGTATAATAAAAAATAAAAATAAAAAATAAATTTAGTCACCATAAAAAAATAGATATACAAATTTTAATTTACTATCATTTATTCCTTCTCTGATGCTCTTTCTTTATATAGGTCTGAGTTTCTGATCTATATTATTTCCATCTTCCTGAAAAACTTCTTTTAATATTTATTGTTGGACATGTCTACTGAGTACCTTTGATTTTATTTTATTTGGGATAGTTTCACTTTCACTTTTGAAGGATAATTTTGCTGGATATGAAAGTCTAGATTGGTGCTTTATGTTTTTTAGTACTTTAAATGTTCCACTTAATTATCTTTTTTCTTTATGGTTTCTGACATAAAAGGCACTGTAATTTTACCTTTGTTTCTCTATTGGTAAGGCATTTATTAATTTTTCTCTTGAGTTATCTCAGATTTTATCTTTGTTTTCTATAGTTTAAATATGATATCCTAAGAAAATATTTTTTAGTTGTTATTTTGTTTAGTGTTCTCTGAGCTACCTGGAATTATGCTTTAGTGGCTCCCAGTAATATTGGAAAGTTCTTGAACAATCTTCAAAGATTTTTTTTTCTGATTTATTCTCTATTTTTTATCCTTTTAGTATTTAAATTATGCGGTATTACACTTTTAGTAACTGCCTCGCTGGAGGGGCCGAGATGGCATAGTAGTAAAAGCTCTGGTCTGCAGCTCCCATCAAGATGAACACAAAAGATGAGTGATTTCTACATTTCCAACTGAGGTACCCAGACTTTCTCATTAGGACTGATGGATGGTGGTTGCAACCCACAGAGAGCAAGGAAAAGCAGGGTGGGGGTGATTGTTCACCAGGGAGCTGCACAGGGCAAAGGGACCTCACTCCTCCAGCCAAGGAGGCAGCGAGGGATTGTGCTACCCACCTGTGGCACTTTGCTTTTCCCACGGATTTTTGATACCTGTGGATCAGGTATGTGAACCTACACCAGCAGGGCCTTGAGCCTCAAGCACAAAAGTGGGCAGACCCACAGCAGCTGCTCTGGTCAGTGGCCATTTGGGCAGGCACTGAGCTACAGGAGTTTTTACATACTATGGCGGGCCCTGGAACTTCAAAGGGAAGGAGACCCATCCATTCTTGTGGAAAGTGGGCTGAAGCCAGGGAACCAAGCAACTTTGCTCAGCAGGTCCCACTCCCATGGATCCCTGCAAGTTTAAGACACACTGGCTTGGAATCCCTGCTGGCCAGCCCAGCAGTCTGGAGTCTGCCTAAGATGACTGAGTTCCCAGGAAGAAGGGCCATCACCATTACTGTGGATCTAGTCAGCATTTTCCCCTGCCAGTGCTAGGGAGGCTGGATGGTTTGGACTGGGCAGTATTCCCCACAGTGCAGCACAGGGTCTGTGGCAGATAATGGCCAGACTATTTTTTAGGTGGTACCCAGATCCATCCCTCCTTACTGAGAAGGGCCTTCCTGCAGGAATTCCAGCAACCCCTGCCAGGGGTTTACCAACAGAACCTTCATCTCCCTAGGACAGAGCACCTGGCAATAAGAGAGGCTATGATCTCAGGTTCAGTGGACTTAATCTTTCCTGCTTGCTGGCTCTGAAGGGTGAAGGCAATCTGGGTGAGCGAGATACCCCCAGTGCATTGCACCAGCTTTGCTAAGAGGCAGCCAGACTGCTTCCTGAAGTGGGTCCCTGATCCCGTGCCTTCTGACTGGGTTAGACCTCCAAAGAGAGGTTGCCAGACACCTCATACAGGACAGTTCCTGCTGGCATGAGGTTGGTACCCCTCTGGGATAAAGCTTCCATAAAGGGGGACAGGCAGCAATGTTTGCTGTTCTGCAGCCTACACTGGTGATACCCAGGCATGCAGGGTCTGGAGTGGACCCCCAGCAAACAGCAACAGACCTACAGAAGAGGGGCCTGACTGTTAGAAGAAAATCAAACAAAGAGAAAGCACCAACAACAAAATCAACAAAAAAGACCACAAAAACTGCATCCAAAGGTCAACAGCCTTAAAGATTAAAGGTAGATAAAGACATAAAGATGAGGAAAAAACACTGAAAATTCCAAAAACCAGAAGGCCTCTTTTCCTCCAAATGATCGCAACACCACTCCAACAAGGGAACAGAACTGGGCTGATGCTGAGATGGATGAAGTGACAGAAGTAGGCTTCAGAAAGTGGGTAATAACAAACTTTGCTGAGTTAAAGGATTGTGTTCTAACCCAATGCAAAAAATCTAAGAACCACGATAAAAGATTATAGCAGCTGTTAATCAGAATAGCCAGTTTAGAGAGGAACATAAATGACTTGATGAAGCTGGAAAACACAACACAAGATCTTCACAATGCAACTGTAAGTATCAATAGCTGAATCAACCAGATGGAAGAAAGACTATCAGAACTTGAAGACTCTCTTGCTGAAATAAGGCAGGCTGACAAGTACACAGACTAACAACACCATGAAGCAATTTCATTAACAAATCTGCAAAATTAACCAGCTGGCCTCATGATGATAGGATCAAATTCACATATAACAATATTAATCCTAAATGTAAATGGGTCAAATGCCCCAATTAAAAAACACAGAATGGCAAGCTGGATAAAAAGACAAGACCCATCTGTGTGCTGTATTCAAGAGCCATATCTCACTTGCGATGACGCACACATAGCTCAAAATAAAGAAATAGAAGAAAATTTATCAAGCAAATGAAAAGCAGAAAGAAACTGGGTTGCAATCCTACTTTCTGACAAAATAGACTTTAAACCAAAAAAACATCAAAAAAGACAAAGAAGGGCATTACATAATGGTAAAGGATTCAATTCAGCAAGAAGATCTAACTATTTTAAATTTGCAGGCACCCAATACAAGAACACCCAGATTCATAAAAAAAAGTTCTTAAAGACCTACAAAGAGAGATAGATCCCCACACAATAATAGTGAGTGACTTTAATACTCCAATTTCAGTATTAGACAGATCATCAAGACAGAAAGTTAACAAAGATATTCAGGATTTGAACTCAGCTCTGGACCAAGTGGACCTGAAAGATATCTGCAGAACTCTCCACCCTAAATCAACAGAATATACATTTTTCTTGGTGCCACATTGCTCCTAATCTCAAATTGATCATATAATTAGGAGTAAAACTCCTCAGCAAATAGAAAACAAAATAACTAAAATCATAACAAATAGTCTCTCAGACTACAGCACAATCAAATTAGAGCTCAAGATTAAGAAACCCACTCAAAACCACACAAATACATGAAAATTGAAAAACCTGCTCCTGAATGACTTCTGGGTAAATAAAATTAAGGCAGAAATAACTCAAAAAACTTCTTTGAAACTAATGAGCACAAAGAGGAAACATACCAGGATCTCTGGGACACAGCTAAAGCAGTGTTAAGAGGGAGATTTATAGCAATAAATGCCCACATCAAAAAGCTACAAAAATCTCAAACTGACACCCTAATATCACAAATAAAAGAACTGGAGAACCAAGAGCAAACGAACTGCAGATCTGGCAGAAGACAAGAAATAACGAAGCTCAGAGTGGAGCTGAAGGAGATAGAGACACTAAAAACTCTTAAAAAAATTAACAAATTCAGGAGTTTTTTTTTTTTTTTTTGTAAAAAAATAAAATAAAATAGACTACTAGCTAGACTAATAAAGAAGAAAATAGAGAAGATTCAAATAAACACAATCAGAAATGATAAGGGGGATACTACCACTGATCCCACAGAAATACAAACAACCATCAGAGAATCCTATATATACCTCCATGAAAATAAACTGGAAAATCTAGAAGAAATGGCTAAATTCCTGGGCATGTACACCCTCCCAAGACTGAACCAGGAAGAAGTTGTATCCTTGAATAGACCAATAATAAGTTCTGAAGTTGAGGCAGTAATAAATGATCTACCAACCGAAAAAAAATAATAATAATAAAAAAAAAAGCCCAAGACCAGATGGATTTATAGCTGAATTCTACCACCAGCTATGAATTCTATACCAGGTATGAAGAGGAGCTGGTACCACTTCTGATACTAGTTCAAACAACTGAAAAGAAGGGATTCCTAAGAAAACTTCAGACTAGTATCCCTGATGAACATTGATGTGAAAATCATCAGTAAAACACTGGTAAACTGAATCCAGCAGCATATCACAAAGCTTGTCCACCACGATCAAGTTGGCTTCATCCTTGGGATGCAAGGCTGGTTCAATATACACAGATCAATAAGCATAATTCATCACATAAATAGAAATAAAGACAAAAACCACATTATTATCTCAAAAGATGTGGAAAACATCTTTGATAAAATTCAACATCCCTTCATGTTAAAAAGTCTCAATAAACTAGGAATTGAAGGAATATATTTCAAAATAATAAGAGCCATTTATGACAAACACAAAGCCAATATCATACTGAATGGGCAAAAGCTGGAAGCATTCCCTTTGAAATCTAGCACAAGGCAAGGAGGCTCTCTCTCACCACTCTTATTCAATAGAGTATTGGAAGTTCTGGCCAGGGCAATCAGACAAGAGAAATAAATAAAGGGTATTCAAACAGAAAGACAAGAAGTAGAATGACATGATCCTATATCTAGAAAACCCCATTGATTTGGCCCAAAAGATTCCTAAGCTAATAACCAACTTCAGCAAAGTCTCAGGATACAAAATCAACGTGCAGAAATCACAAGCATTCCGATACACCAACAACACACAAGGCAAGTGCCAAATCAAGAATGAACTCACCGTCGGGCACAGTGACTCATGCCTGTAATCCCAGCACTTTGGGAGGCCAAGGTGGGCAGATCACCTGAGGTTAGGAGTTTGAGACCAGCCTGGCCAACATGGCGAAACCCCGTCTCTACTAAAAATATAAAAAATTAGCCAGGCATGGTGGTGCGTGCTTGTAATCGCAGCTACTCAGAAGGCTGAGACAGGAGAATTGCTTGAACCTGGCAGGCAGAGGTTGCAGCCAGCCGAGATCATGCCACTGCACTCCAGTCTGGGCAACAAGAGCAAAACTTTGTCTCAAAAAAAAAAAAAGTATAAACTCATATTCACAATTATCACAAAGAGAATAAAATACCTAGAAATACAGCTAACAAGAGAAGCGAAGAACCTCTTCATGAAGAACTACAAATCACTACTCAAGGAAATCAAAGAAGATAAAAGCAGATGGAAAAATATTCCATGTTCATAGATAGGAAGAATCAATATGAAAATGGCCATACTGCCCAAAGTAAATTATAGATTCAGTACTATCACCATTAAATTACGTATAACATTCTTCACAGAATTAAAAAAAAAAACTATATTAAAATTCATATGGAAGCAAAAAAGAGCTCATATAGCCAGGACAACCCTAAGCCAATGAACAAAGGTAGAGGAATTATGCCACCTGACTTCAAACTGTATTGCAAGGCTACAGTAACCAAAAAAGCATAGTATTGGTACAACAACAGCAGACAGACCAATGGAATAGACTAGAAAACCAATAAAGAAAACTTAACATCTATAACCATCTGATCTTCAACAAACCTAGCAAAAACAAGCAATGGGGAGAGGATTCCCTAGATAACAAATGGTGCTGGTAGAACTGGCTAGTCATACGCAGAAAATTGAAACTGGACCTCTTCCTTATATCTTATACAAAAATGAACTCAAGATGGAATAAATACTTAAATGGAAAACCCCAAATTATAAAAACCCAAGAAGAAAATTTAGGCAATACCATTCAGGACATAAGCATGGACAAAGACTGTATGATGAAATTGCCAAAAGTAATTGCAACAAAAGGAAAAATTTACGAATGGGATCTAATTAAACTAAAGAGGTTCTGCTCGGCAAAACTATCATCAAAGCAAACAGAGAGCCTACAGAATGGGAGAAAAATTTTGCAATCTATCCATCTGACAAAGGTCTAATATCTAGACTCTACAAAGAACTTAAACAAATTTACAAGGAAAAAACAACCCCATTAAAAGTGGGCAAAGGACATGAACAGACACTTCTAAAAGAAGACATTTATGCGGCCATGAAGAAAAGCTCAATATTACTGATCATTAGAGAAATGCAAATCAAAACCACAACGAGATATCATCTCATACCAGGCATTATGGTGATTATTAATAAAGTTAAGAAACAACAGATGCTGGCAAGGTTGCAGAATAATAGGAACAATTTTACAATGTGGGAATGTAAATTAGTCCAACCATTGTGGAAGACAATGTGGAAATTCCTCAAATATTTAGAACTGGAAATACCATTTGACCCAGCAATCTCATTACTGGATATATACCCAGGGGAATATAAATAATCCTGTTACAAAGATACATACACACGTATGTTCATTGCAGCACTAATAGACTGGATAAAGAAAAAATAAAGAAAATGCGGTACATATGCACTATGGACTACTATATAGCCATACAAAGAAATGAGATTATGTCCTTTTCAGGGACATAGATGAAGCTAGAAGTCATTGTATTCAGCAGACTAATGTAGGAACAGAATACAAAACACTGCATGTTCTCACTTATAAGTGAACCTGAACAATGAGAACACACGGACACAGGGAGGGAACAACACACACTGGGGCCTGTTGCAGGAGGGCAGGGGTCAGAGAGCATTAGGAAAAATAGCTAATGCATGCTGGGCTTAATACCTACGTGATGGGCTGATAGGTGCAGCAAACCACCATGGCATGCATTTACTTATGCAACAAACCTGCATATCTTGCACATGTACACAGAACTTAAAAAATAATAATACAAAAGAAACTGCCTCACAGATCTTGGATGTTTTGTTTTGTGGTTTTTTATTATTTGATATTATTATTCTTTTCTTCTTTTTATGTTTCAGTTTTGGAAGTATCCATTGACCTATTTTTAATCTCATTGACTCTTCCTTGGTCATGTCCAGTTGCCCGATGACCACTTTGAAGGCTTTCTTCATTGCTCTAACAAGATTTTTTATTTCTGTCATTTCCTTTTGATTTTTTCTTAGAGTTCTATTTCTCTGCATACATTATTTGTCTGTTCCTGACACATTACCATGTTAATCATGGCTATATTAGATTATTTGATAATTCCAACGTTTGTGTCATGTCTGATTGTAGTCCTGATATTCACCTCTGCCTCTTGCATTTTCCTTGCCTTTAAACATGTCTTATATAATTTTTGTTGTTGAAATCAATACATGATGTATTAGGTAATAAGATTTGAGTTAATTTCAAGATACTGTGTTTAACTATTTTTAAAAATCTATCCTATTGGGACCTTTAACATAGTATGTCATCTTATATTCAAGTTTTTTTTTGGAAAATTTCTTAGAAATGTTTATTTCTGTATCTGTTTTCTGTCTCTATCTTGGAAACTTATAAAATGGCTTTTCACTATATCTACTTGTTTCTTAAACATTATCATTTATTTATTTCTCATAACTTTATTGGTTATTGGTACCTTCCATTAAAATTTTATGTTTGTTGGCTATTCTATTTATCCAACCTCTTGAATTATTTATTTTCATGTAGTTTAATCACATTATTCCCATTGTTCAGGAGAACATCTATTATCTTTTATCTCTTTGAGATGAAAGACAGCCCTTAGTTTTATCCTTCTTGGTTACTCTAGAAAGAAAGAGTTGTCCGGGTGCGGTGGCTCACACGCCTGTAATCCCAGCTACTGGGGAGGCTGAGGCTGGAGAATCACTTGAACCTGGGAGGAAGAGGTTGCAGTGAGCCCAAATAGCACCGCTGCACTCCAGCCTGGGCTACAGAGTGAGACTCCATCTCAAATAAAAACGAAAGAGGAGTTGAAGAATTCCAAGGTAGAGTATTTCCATATGAGAGTCCCAGTGAGGTGAATTGCCTCTTGAAACCGCCAGCCAGATTCACTTGGCCATTATTATTTATCCTCTGAATAATTACAGAGAACTCAGTGGAAGCCACATATTCTTCCATATATGGACAACTCTGTAAAGTACTCCTCTAAAGCATTCTCAATTATGGATCAAACCTTTTCCACACTGGCTGTAATTTCCTTCAGATAGGGATAAAAGTCTCCTCTCTTTCAGCAGTTCCTTATCTCAAATTAGTATCATCTTTTCAGACTCATACACTTCTATCTTACTTCTGTTCATAGCCATGTTTGTGTAGCCTGACCTAATTTTTCATCTTTCTGGGTAACCAGATAATTTAACCACTGATTCCTTATAAATCTACTTGCATAATTTTTATACTCAAATTGAAAGCAATTCACAAAGCAGATGATAAAATCTTATAAATTATTTAAAATATTCAAATGCACACGAGTCCTACAACTTGAAGGGAAAAACGTTTAGTATACAATATATTTTTAACAGATAGAAAAATCTCAGCTATAAGATTAAAAACATATTCATATATTCTAAGTAAAACACCAAACATCAAACAGAAATTTTAAACAATCAAATTTGGAATGTTTCTATTGCTTAACACATTGCTATTTAAATTTTTTTGAAAAACTATTCCTAGCTATTATATTATCAACACAATCAATTTTAAATGAAATAAAAAATAGTAGCATAGTTGGAAGAGAATTAAATGTGTTTTAAAGCAGTGATGTTCTTTTTATGATTTTATTTCAGGTAATTTTCTCTTCTCAGATTGTGACTGCATTAAAGCAGAATATGTCAGTTTCACACAAAGTTTGTCAGTGAGCCACAGTAAAACATGAGTGTGATGCACAACAGATGGTAATATAATGGCTTGTTTAATTATTTCCATTGAGTACAACTTTTCAAAATGTAAAATAGTCACAGAGAAGAATAAAAATAAAACAAAACCATTTCAGAAAGAAAACTGATACTATTAGGTAAGTCAATTTAGTTTTTAAATATGGGCAAAATTATTAATTATTAATTGCTTCAATCTGAGGAAAATAAGTAATCAAAAACAGTAATGTAAAATCCACTTTAGTGCGGATATTACCTTCCATCCAAAGTCGGGGAAAATACAGTTAGAAAATCATTTAAAACACAAAGTTAAATAAATAATTCTCAAATAATCTGAATATGTAATTTTTAACAAATCTCTATAGCAGTTTATTTTGACAGACACATTAAAGACCGAATTTATAATTGAGAGTAACATAAACATTTAATTGGTATAGCTTCTGGTGAATATAGAATACAGAAATCCAAAATTATTTTAACTTTATTATTGTTGCCAGTTTCTGCAATATACAATAAAAAAACCAAAAATTTTGCCCTTTAAATATATACAAATATTTTCCAATATTATTTAAATAATTATGTTGACATTGCTATATTTTTTTACATTCTCATATATTCTATAATTTTTAATGTTTTAATGTTTTAATTGCAAATTGACAAATCATAGTTGTATATACAAATAGATGGTACAACGTGATGTTATGATTTATGAATATAAATTGGAATAATTAAATCTAGCTAATTGACATACCCATCAGTTACAATTATTTATATTCATGATTTTCCGTCCATGTGTTATGTTTTTAAAAAATATATACTATTTCAGAGAATGAAAACATAAGAGGGCACCATATTTTGGCCTCTTGCGTTAACAGTAAAGGCATTAAAAAAGGGCAGAAAATTGCATATTTGAATGAGGATGCAGTTTAACCTAAGTATGATAGGCATATTACTAAGCACTTTTCATATGCAAACTAATTTAATCTTCATTACCTCACTCACAAATAGATCTTATTTTCTTCTTACAGAGATAGCACTAAGACTCAGATGGATTGAATATTTCACTTTATGCAAATGGCAGAAAAATATGATAATCAGAATTTATGATAAATGCTTCAGTCAACAGGTTTTTACAAGAAGACATTCTAGAGAAACTAGAGTGAGCCTGTTGAAGCTGGAGAAATATCCAAATAGAAAAAAGAAGTTCATGATTTAGAGATTATTTTGTGAAGTCAAATTTGTGTAAATTTTTTTTTTTTTTTTTTTTTATATATGTATTTGAGACGGAGTCTTGTTCTGGAGCGCAGTGGCGCGATCTCAGCTCTCTGTGAGCTCCATCTCCCAGGTTCACACCATTCGCCTGCCTCAGCCTCCCGAGTAGCTGGGACTACAGGCCCCCCGCCACCATACCTGGCTCATTTTTTTGTATTTTTAGTAGAGATGGGGTTTCACCGTGTTAGACAGGATGGTCTCGATCTCCTGACCTCGTGATCCACCTGCCTCAGCCTCCAAAAGTGCTGGGATTATAGGCGTGAGCCACTGCACCCTGACTCTGTAAATTTTTTATACGATGCCTACTTCTCTGAATCTAGACTTTGAATATACATGAAAATCATGAAACTTTATTATTGACTCCTTATAAATCTCTCCTTTAAAAATAAATACTAAAGGATTTCTTATTCTTCATCTTTTTCTGTTGGAAAATATATAAAATTTAAATATTGAACAAATATATGTTAAAAAAATAAAATGGTAATTCAAATATCTTCCAAAGTAAGTGCTTCAGCACTTCGTTATCCACATAGGGGAGTATATGCAGTACGTTAATTTCCCACCTCATAAATAATCAAAATAAGAGTGCATTAATTGTGATCCCAGATCCACTTGAATTTTAAGAAATTCTATAATATTTCCATAAGATAAATTTACTTAAGAGGGCAATAGGCTAAATTATCAGAAGCTCTTTTTAGTAAGATGACAGTAATAAATCTGCAACTCGAAATCTTGACTTTTGAATTTTAGTTGATTTGTCATGTTAGTCACAGATGCTGACTGAGGAACCAATCTGGAAAATAAACTTCATGAACCTAGAAGTTTTATTTTTTGATAAGGGATTATAAGAAATAAAAGGTACAAAATTATCATAGTGAAGCATGCAAAAATATATTGTCTATTTAGTGTAACATAATGAGTAGTCAATACATTTTTATTCTTTTTATATTTTTATTACTGTAACATAGATGGTATACTATACAAACAATCTCACAAAACTGAAGCTTGGGTTACTATGATGTGGGTAAACCATTTAGTTTCTCTAAATCGAATTGAATATTAACAGTGAGGCCAACCTAGAACTCAATGCGCTGAATAGCTGGATAATGAAGCAATAAGTAAACCAAAAGGCAGAGAGTACTAGGTTTAGGAGAATTGATTGGTTTTTGCTACTTACAATCAGAGTATACTCAGTCTAGTTATATAATTTTTCTCAAATTTAATATGAATGAAAATAATTTTCCACAGTTTTGTTGAAAATATTACATATCATGTGCTTGCTAAAAACTATGGCACATAGTGTGTAGTCAATAAAAAGTAACTACAGTCATGCACTGTGTAATGATGCTTTGGTCAATAATGGGCCATATATATGAATGGGAACACATAGCTTAAAAAGCAAGAGAAAAGCAAACTGCAGGAAAAGAAAAAGAAAAACTCTCAAGAAAATTCACAGTGAAGAGTTTAGCAGAAGCTTTTGCAGACCTCAACAAGCACCTTAAAAATTGAATATATGGTCCTAACACTGAAAAATGTTCATCACTAGAGAGGAGCATACAGGGCACATTATCTGTTTACAAGCAAATCTATGATGAAAAATAGAATTAAACCAAGAAAAACAGTAGGAACATATTTCTGAAGAGTACACCTTTTATCTTTTAACTTTCATTTTTGGTCTGGGGAACATGAGAAGGTTTGTAAACTTGTGTCTCAGGCATTTGTTGTACATATTATTACACCACTCAGGTATTAAGCCCAGTACTCAATATTTAGCTTTTCTGTTCCTTTCCCTCTTCCCATCCTCCACTCTCAAGTAGACTCCATTTTTTGTTGTTCTCATCTTTGTGTTCATGAGTTCTCATCATTTAGCTCCAACTTATGAGTAAAAACATGTGCTATTTGTTTTTCTGTTACTGTATTAGTTTGCTAAGGATACCAGCCCCTAGCTCCATCCATGTTTCCACAAAATACATGACCTTGTTTTTTGCATGACTGCATAGTGCTCCATGCTGTACATGTAACACATTTTCTTTATCCAGTCTGTCATTGATCGGCATTTAGGTTGATGCCATGTCTTTTCTATTGTGAATAGTGTAGCAATGAACATTCACATGGATCATTCTACCATAAAAGCTACACCTTCTTAAGAAGAGTTTTAGGTAGCTCTTTCATGAGGTTTTTCAAAAGGAAGCATTGCTATGAGCAGAGATGGCTGCTCCATGCATGTTACTGCCTCTGAAGACCTTCCTGTGGAACAAGATGTGGAGGTGGAAGACAGTGATATTGATGATTTTGACCCCGTGTATGTCTAGGCTGATATGTGTGCCTGTGTCTTAGTTTTTAATAAAATACTTTAAAAATTAAAAAAAATAGGAAAAAAATATAAGTATATAAATATGAAAATATAACTGTAAAACTATGCAAGGTGTTTGCATTTTAATCTAAATGTTATTACAAGAGCCAATTTTTTTAACCATTTAAAAATTTATAAAGTATAAAAGCTACAGTGGACTAAAGTTAATTTATTATTGAAATAAAATTTTCAAATAAATTTAGAGTGTCCTAAGTGTACAGTGTTTATAAAATATACAGGAGTGTACAGGAATGTCCTTGGCCTTCACATTTACTCACTGACTCATTCAGAGCAACTTAACCACAAATGGAGCCCTGCAAGACCCATGTGTGGTAAGTGTCCTATACAGGTGAACCATGTATTATGTTTTATGCTAATTTTGAGACAATGTCTTGCTCTGTTTCCCAGGCTGGAGTGGCATGATTATAGCTCACTATAACCTAGAACTCCTGTGCTCAAACAGTCTTCCCACCGCAGCCTCTCAAATAGCTGAGATTATAGGTGCATGCCATTATGCCCAGCTATTTATTTTGTAGAGAAAAAATCTTGCTATGTTGCTCAGGCTGGTCTTGAACTCCAGGCCTCAAGCAATCCTGTTACCTTGGTTTCCCAAAGTGCTGGGTTTCCTGGCATGAGTTACTGCACTGGGCTTTCTACTCTATTTTTACTGTACCTTTTCTATGTTGAGAGATGTTTAGATAGACAATAATTACCCTTAGTCCATTTTCATGCTGATGATAAAGACATACCCGAGACTGGGTAATTTACAATGCAAAAGAGGTTTAATGGACTTACAGTTCCACTTGGCTGGGGAAGTCTTACAATTATGGAGGAAGAGCAAGGCACATCTTACATGGCAGCAGGCAAAAGAGAATGAGGGCCAAGCAAAAGGGGAAACCCCTCATAAAATCATCAGATCTCATGAGACTTACTCACTACAATAACAGTACGGGGAAAACTGCCCCTGTGATTCAATTATCTCCCACTGGGTCCATTCCACAACATGTGGGAATTATAGAAGCTGCAATTCAAGGTAAGATTTGAGTGTGGACACAGCCAAACCATATAAAGGCTATACCACATTACCTATGTATGTATTAGTCTATACCATCTAAATTTGTGTAAGTCCACTCTATGATGTTAGCACAACAATGAAATCACATAATGACACATTTCTCAGAACACATCCCTACGGTTAAGTGACATATAACTGTATCATAATTATACACTCAGGTTAAAAATGCATGTGAGCATGTAATTCTGTTAGGAACGTAACTAGGAGTGCGATTACTGGGCTACCAAATAGAGGTCATTTCAGACAGTAAATGAATAAACATTTTTTTAAATATTTGGATAAAATGGTTTTTTTTTCAAGATATTGTACCAATTTATAGTCCAATTTGCAGGGTATGGGAGTGCCTGTTGTGATAATCCTTGCCAATACTTAGTATCAAAGTATTTATTTTACCTTTTCTGAAGAAAAATAAAAGAAAGAAAATTAATATCACCATTAAAAGATAGGCAGAGATACCTTTTTGACATTTAAAAATTCATATTTTCAAATTTACTAATAAATTTGGATATTATTTTACATGCAAATTGGTTAAGTTATACTTGATCATAAATCAAGTTATCATATATGCATTGATCTATCTTTGCCCAATAGCACACTATCTTTATTACTGAAAGTGGATAAAAGGGCTTGATACGCAATAGAACAAGTCCTTCCGTCTTTATTTTTTAAAGAAGTGTCATGCCAGGTCGGGTGCAGTGGCTCATGCCTGTAATCCCAGCACTTTGGGAGGCCTAGGCAAGTGTATCACCTGAGATCAGGAGTTTGAGACCAGCCTGGCCAACGTGGTAAAACCCGGTCTCTACTAAAAATACAAAAATTAGCCAGACGTGGTGGCAATGCCTGTAATCCCAACTACTTGGGAGACTGAGGCAGGAGAATTGCTCGAACACGGAAGACAGAGATTGCAGTGAGCTGAGATCACGCTATTGTACTCCTGCCTGGGCAACAGAGCGAGACTCCATCTCAAAAAAAAAAAAGTGTCATGCCTACAGTCGGCCTTTGCATTTCTTTATACAAACTAGAATCAGCTCATCAATTTCTACAAAAGAAACAATATATACAGTTATTAAAAATGAAAATAAGTATTGGGATTGTCAATGAAATTGCACTGAAACAAACCATAAATACATTTTCAGCAAATTGTCATTTTTACAATAACTTTTCCAAAAAATGTTTATGCTATATATGAATATTTATTTAGATCTTTCTAAGATTTTCTCACTTTGTTGTTTCATTGCTTTCCACATAGAGATATTAAGACAGTTTTTCTTTGAATTATTCTTAAGTATTTGATTTGTTATGTTATATTAAATCATGTTTTAGCTATTGTTTTCTAATGGTTTCATCTCTAGTTATCTTCCTAGCTATGCAATATATTTCGTCTATATATCTATATAGAAAAGCAGAATTACATATTAATTTTAAAAATTCATATGAGATATTTAAAAAATGTATATACAATCATATAATTTTACAAAAGGTGATATTTGTTTTTTTTTTTTATTTCCCATTGAATTATTATTACTTTTCTCCTAATGCCATTGATAGGCTCTATAAGACAATGTTAAATTGAATTGTTAATAGTGGGGCTATTATTGGTTTTTAAAACCTCATTTAAAAATGAACCCTTTCAGCATTTCACTATTAAATTGTATGTTTTTTTATAGGTTTTTGTAGACACTCTTTACTTGGCTGTGACTTTTCTTCTAATTTCCAGTTTTCAAAAAGCTTTTACCTTTAGATGGTATTTTAATTCTATCTATTTTATCATTTTGTCAATTTTTCTGCATCTGTTGTGATCGTATTTTATTTCTATTTAAATCTAATAATGTGCTAAACAAACAGTTTCCTAGAATAAAATCAGTTTGATTTGTATTTTCATCATTATATATGGCAGATTTGATATGTTACTCTTTTGTGTGTATAAAATTTAACGTTTAAGTTTGGAATTAAGTTTATACTGACATGGGAAAAAAGATGTAATATACACTTTCATTTAATATTCTATAAAAAGTGTATCTTTGGCTGGGTGCAGTGGCTCACGCCTGTAATTCCAGCCAAGGTGGGTGGATCACCTGCGGTCAGGAGTTTGACACTAGTCTGTCCAACATGTTGAAATCCCATCTCTACTAAAAATACAAAAATTAGCCAGGCATGGTGGCGCGTGCCTGTAATCCTAGATACTCGGGAGGCTGAGGGAGGAGAATCGCTTGAACCTGGGAGGCAGAGGATGCAGTGAGCAGATATCATGCCATTGCATTCCAGTCTGGACAACAACAACAACAACAAAAAGTATCTCTAAGAGTAGGATTATTTAGATTTTGAATAGTAAGCAAACTCTTCTGGTTCAGTCATGGGTCTGGGGATTTATTTCTGAAAAATATTTAATTTAAATTTACTAATTATAGTATGACTATTCAGAAATTATCAACTAGGTAAACTAGATAAACTTTTTCTAGGTATTTATACAGTTCATCTAATTCAAATACTGGCATAATATTGTCCTTAGTTCCATCACATTATCTCCCATAGTTTCATCCTATATTTATTTCTTGAATTTTTACTTTGATCTAACTGAAACTATTTTACTGAAAGGAGGTAGTAAATTTATTTCTTACAGGAGACTATATCTAACTTTGTCAACTTTATGCATTGAATAATTTACCTTTTCTATAATAATATGAAGCAACATATTTATCTTAAATATGTATTTGTATTTACTTAAAATGTTCTATTACATATGGTTATATGTGCACATATTACTATACTGTTTTAATTCACCTAGATTTGTAAAAAATCTTAATACTGAATATGAATCATTTTCCCTCATTCAACTCACTTTCCAAATTTTAGCTTGGTACCTTTTAATATTTGTATATAAGTGTACCTATGTTCTATAATATGTATATAAATATATTCTATACTTAAAACATTTTCATTTGTATATTCTGATTGTATATATTATATAAACATGTATATAACTAAACAACATACCTATACTTTTATATGTTATAAATGATAATCTTCTATGCTTATAAATAAAATTTCCGATTGTGATTTTATTGGAATTACATTAACCTTTTATAGCAATCTAAGGTAAATTAGATACTGCCATTTCAAATCAATCCTTAGTTTGTATAATGGCTTTTCTTATTTTAACTTTTTTCCAGAACACGGCCAGCTTAACTTTTCAGTTTTTTCTTCTGTTTCATAATATCTTTCTTAAGATTAGTCATATCTGCTTTGACCTCTTGCTTTATGGAGTTAAATAACTGTATCTGTCATGGTTTTAATGTGTTCTGAGGAATAATTTTTCTATTGTTTTATATTTACTAATTATTTTTCCTATTTCTTTTTCCTGTTTTTTATAGTAACATGGTATGCAGCCTATCTTTGTTGTTTTCTGTTTATTGATTTTATTTGAGAGAGGATTTCTACCCCATACTGATAATTTGCAAAATGTTGTTCTGGGGAGTAGAAGAAAGATGTTCTGGTATAACAGTAGTTCTCTCTGTGGCTCTTAGTAAAACTTTTCATGACATAGGGTCATATTTTCTTTTCTATATTGGGGTACATATATATATGTATGTGTTTTTATATATGCAGTTATTTAATAATAATATTTATGCCTTTCTATTTGTCAAGTATACATAGCTACAGGACAGTTCACAAATTGGTTTCTCCTTAATTCTGAATCAAAGACCAACCATTTTCTGCCATTATAGCAACAAGTGATATCAAATTAATTATTTTATTGAATCCTGTCATTGCTATTATTCTTCATTAACAGCTTGGGTTCAGAAAATAACCCATAGTTATCTCATTTCCATAGCTCCAAGCAAGGAGTCTTTTGATTTATCACTCCACAGTACAACTCCTCTTTTGAAATTCTGCCTTTTATCTTTTTCTAATATTTGCAGTTTCAGGCATTATCTAGGGGTGCTTTCCTAAACTTTTGTTTACCCTCATATATATATATGCTCTTCTCATATATGAAAAACATATATATATATATATATATATGTTTTCTGGTCTCTTCTGAAAGAAAAACTACATTTTGTTTTTCATTCTTCTTATAAGATTTTACGTGTGGTATTAAAAAGGACAAGGAAGCAGATGCATCTTTAATCTGCCATTTTAAACCCAAAAGTCCAAAGCACAATTCTAATAGTACTGAAAATTTAAGAGCCTTTTCACTTCCTCAATAATTTTTTAAGAAAAGATGTAATCATTACTCCTATGCAAATATAAAATGGGTATATATAAAATGCTTTATTTAATTCTTAAAAAGTGACTTCAAAGAGAATTCTTTAAATGAACACAAATAGGTAGTCATGAAAGGTGAAACAAATTTTCAATAGATACAAAATATTCTCTATCCAATAATCAATTGCATTTAACTGGACTAAATTCACTTATATTTTTATTAGGAAGAATAATTTGCATTATTATCCATTTTCTATGATTACAATCTTGTAAAATAGTTCAAATACAATGCACAGTGGAGAGAAAGCAGAACAGCACTAGGAAGAACCACCAAGAATCTCCTTTGTCTCTTTTATTTTTTCTCAATTTTTCCTAAAGCATCTGGGTGTAGAAATGAGTTAAGCTTTTTGATTGTTATCCTAGAATTTCAATTTTAACACTTTGGCTGTTCACAGCATGTAAATTTGTTATGTTCCTCTACCTCTACATGTTCAAAGTTGTTTCTGACACTCTGCCAAGACCCCAATCACTTGAGAGTTACCACTTACGACTCTCGCTCAAGGGATGGGTCCCAAATATGTCTCAAGAATTTTCACAAAATAGTTCCTCCTAAGAGAAAATCTGAATACTCTTTTAGTCTTCCCTTTTAGACAGAATACATATTGAATATGTATTGTTTGTTGTTTTATGTCAGTATCACTGTCTTTTGGGACACTAATTCTTCATTGTGCGCAGTGAGCCCATTTCTAGGGACCAAGTGACAGAGGCTCTCTCTGAGATTTAACTTTGAACATGTTACTACTGCTGGATTCATTCCACATGAAAAAAATACCCTTAAATATATTAACCTCAATATATGGTAATTCATAAGGAATAGTTTTATTGTTTTATTGTATAAAGTACACAAATATTAAGTGGACAGCTGGACAAGTTTTTACAAGTGTATACATTTATGTAACTATAATCCAGGTCAAATGAGAAACATTTACTGCATCTTATATGAAGTTCCCATATGGCCTTTTCCAGTCACCTGATCAAGCAGTATTAATTGAAAAGACACATCTGGGTATAAATCTAAAGGAATTAAATCAGAATATCAAAGAGATATCTGTATTCTTATGTTCATTGCAGTATTATTCACAATAGCCAAGATATGGAAGCAACTTAAGTGTCCAATAATGGATGAATGGACAAAAAAAAAATGGAATACAAAACAACATGAATTACAGCAGGCCTGAGGCTGAGATCTTTGCAAGTACCTGCTTACAAGATTGGCCCTTAGCTAGTGTCTGGAATGTTAGTTTCTGAAATATTTCCTAACTGATGTATTGTTTCTTTATGTCTGTAATATGATTTATGGTGAACAACTGCTTCTCAGAGTCTGGACTATTGGAAGTTCATTAGAATATGTCCACATGACTAGCTCCCAATAAAGAACCCTAAACTCTCAGTCTCAAATAGGATTCCCTAGGCAGAAGCCCTGCATATGTGCTGTATTTTTCCTGCTGTAAAGATGGTACCTTCTGTGTGATCCCTCATGGGAAGAATAGGGTATAGGAAACCTGCATATATATTACTTGAGACTCTGATTGTGTCTTTTTCCCTAACTGAACAAACTGAGTATCCTGACCACGTTACTGTAAAAATTTGAAACATGGAAGAAACTATATGCTGAGCTTGTGAGTCCTAGTAAATTGCTGAAGATGTGGGTGGTTTGGGGACTCCTGAAACAGCTGTAATGTATTTTATTATCACACATATCTTAAACTCAGTGCTGAGACATTATCATCATTAGCTTGATAAGTTATTCTATTTCATTCTTCCTTTGCCCTTCTTTAATTTATGTATTTTTATGGCTGCATTTGGGATTATTTTTCTTCTGTCAGAACAACTCATTTTAATAGTCTCAACATATATTTGCTATCTTAATTTTTGATTGTCATGAAAAATTTTTTCTGAAAATAATTTTACATTTATATTTAAAAAGCATATTTGCTAGGTATAGAATTAAAGGCTAGCAGATTATTTTCCAACCCTATTAAAACTAATGATTATTGTTCTTTAACAGCTTTTAATCTTTTCTTTTTTAATTTATCAGCAGTTTGACTATGTTGGGCCTATATGTGATTTCCTTTAATTTTGTCCTGTTTGGGGTTCAAATAATTTATTGAATCTGTGGTTTGCTGTATTTCATTAGCATTTGAAATTCATTACCTACTATTTTTATAAATATTTATTTTGTCTCACTGTTTCTCTGTTTTCTTTCTGAGACTCCAATTACCCATACATGAGAACTTTTTCCCATGCCTCACATGTCACATCAGTTGTTAGGTGGACAATGCTATCTATGGACCCATCTGAGTTTCTTGTTTTCATCTCCCATGTTGTTCCTTCCCTGCCAAAATATGACTCTTTAACTGTATTTTTTTTAGTTCTTATTGTTTCATTCTCATATAATTTCTTTTAAAACAAATCACTGTAGAGATTATTTCCCCTAATTTTGCTTTTCCTTAATAGATTATAATTAATTGTGCATAAATATAAACTTGGCTTTTGGAATGCCTATGAATAATTCTTTATAAACATTTCTAAATATTTTATATTTTCATCTTTATGCTTTTTTTATTAAGTTAGAAAGTATTAATTGTGTACAAAGAATACATGAGTAATTGTTATTTTCAACTCACTGGAAATGCTAAAAAATGTATCACATGTTCATTTCAATTGTGAGAGTTTTATGGAATCAAATGGATTTATATAACCACCTGAAATGCTGTCTTCTGAATTAGAAAATTAACGTTGCACATTAGTTAACTGAGATAAGAGTTGGCAATACTCTTCAGAAATACCCACATAATCAAAAAATTATTTGATATAATACACATTGGTTACTAAACATTAGTCTTTAAAGAGTTATATAGTTTCTGTTCTTTATCTGTACAGAAAGAATGAAGTGATTGTATAGAGAGCATTCTAGAAATATGAGTTTGATCACCTGATTGTTCCTAGTTCACAATATTCAGCACTTTCTAAATTTAATTTTAATTATTAGAATTTAAAATATCTCAAAATAAAAATTAAAACTCATAATTATGATTTATTTCCTACATAACATATGTTAACATTTTATTTATCTTATGTTATTTATCTTAACATTTTTTTAGTTGAAAAATATTCAAGGCATTACACGTTTTCAATGACGTGAAACTTGTATCACAGAAATATATGATATACACTTTTTAAAATAAAATGCAAAAAATTTCCTCACAACTAAATTAATCAAAAATAGTTAGATTATAAAACATATAATCTACTTTGTAAATATGGTAAGAAGCTAATTATTGATCTACCAAAATCTCTATCCCAAACCAAGTTGAATCTAAAGAAACAAAAGTTGAAAAATTATCAAATTTAAAAACAAGAAGGAGACTCAAACCTACTCAGACTGGACATGACTTGAACCTTATTATAAAATAAACAACAATGTTAACACCCCATGTAAGCTATTGCTCTGTGGAGACAACTTCCTTACTTCGCTTGAAATCATATCTCCTTCCAGGGGTTAAGTTTCTTCACTTTGCTCTCTCTCTGACTCGTTGCAGCAGTGCACCCCCTATCATGTGGATACCATCCCCAGCCAAGTCCGCCTCTGACACTTGCAATGGCCTATCCCTCACCCCTATCTTTTGGTGTGTGTATTACTTGCCCTGTTTAACCTGGCTATCCTAAGCTGGGCCATCCTGCCCTGCAAAAGACTTTTTACTTTTTTAAAATTCAATTTAATTTTTAGATTCAAGAGGTACATAGGCATGCGGGTTACATGGGTATACTGTATACTGGTGGGGACGTGGCTTTTAGTGCCATTACCCAGATACTGAACATTGTACCTGATAGGTACTTTTTCAACCCTTACCTGCCTCATTCCCTCTCCACTTTTGGAGTCCTCAGTGTCTATTATTTTCATCTTTATGTGCATGTATACCCATTGTGTAGCTCCCACTTATAAGTGACTACACATGGTATTTGAGTATTTGATTTTCTGTTTCTCAATTAGTTCACTTAAGATAATGCCCTGCAGCTTCATCCATGTTGCTACAAAGGACATGAGCTTATTCTTTTTTATGGCTTACTCCACTTAATCTTTGACTCCATATACCAAGCTACCTCTTCAACTGGGCACAAACTTATTCACTCTGCTTGGGGTTTTCTGTCCTTTATCGGGCACTGTTACCACTTGTACATCTCTTCCTCAGCCTTCTCAGTTTTGCCACTGCAGTGAGATATCACATCTCCCTCAAACTCAGCATAACTAGTAACCTTGTGTGGCCTCATCTAATGTCTTTAGACAAATTATTCTTGAGTAAATGATATATCAATACTAATATCCTGATCTTGATGGTTGTGTGGGAGATATGTAGAAAATTGTCTTCATTTACAGGAAATAAATACTGAAGGGTTTGAGGATGGTGGACACTATCTTTACAGTGAAACCAAGTGGTCCAAGGAAATTAAGAGAAAATAGGTGAGGAATTTGCTATAAGAGTCAATAAACAAACAGACTATTATCATAATTAAAATGATAATTTTGCAGAAACAAAAAATACATATTTCTTAAATTTTCAGAGGCTTTTCTGCCTGCCATTTTAACTCGGTTTAACTTAAATATTTAGATCAGTAAATGTGTTGAAAGAAAAATCTAATTCTTTAGGCCTCACAAACCACTAATTTTATTTCTCCATCCCCATGTAACCAAGACAATTCCTGCTATTCTATCCTCCCCAACCGCAACAATCGAACTGGACAAAATTTGAGTTTCTAGACTCTAGTAGTATGTATTCAAATTTGGACAATGACTTTCTTGCCATTTTTAACTGTAATTGAGGTAGATCAGGGACCCCTCTTAGGAGCCTGCTGGGTTCCCCTACCCTGCCCTGGCATGGAAACAAAGGAAAAGAAAATTAAGTGTCTTCAAAGGAAATTGCAGGCAGCTAGCTAGTCTTATGACCAGCAATTAGGGAAGTAAATTAATAATCTGCTAAGGAAGAAGATAATTTTAACTTAAATAATAGTCACCCAAGTAAATCAGTCATAAGATGCTCAGTCCTCTGTAGAGACTAAAGATAACATCTTGACATATGGACCCGAGTAGTTTTTCAGAAACCGGATGGAAAATGGCAACTGCTGTCATACAGATCTCTGCCAGCCTGTAACCAGAAAACGGATAAAGAAGTTCCAGAAATTTCCCAGCCCTTAACTCACTTTGAAGATCCCCTCACCTCTGTCTTGAATGACCCTTGCTTGTAAGCCATCATTAAGTTCGAGTCTTAAATATTAGCTGTTAATTCTTCTTGCTTGGAGCCCTGCAATAAATGCCTTACTTTCTCTTGCGGTAAATCCTGGTGTCAGTATTTGACTTTTCTGTGTGACAGGTAAGCAACCCAGGTTCAGTTCAGTAATAAGCCCAGGGATAAACCAGCTGCAGAACTTCAGCTCATGCCTCCATATTTCTCCCTTCTCCAGAATTTTTGCCTATCTGTTTCTCATAGCTTTAGTAGGTTTCTGATGTCTTTAAGCAAATGCATTTTATGAATGAGTTGTGGCTTCTTGAGCTATTTTCAGTGGGAATCGTGTTTTCCTTTAGTTTCTTCACACAACCTAAATGCCAGTCTCATTTTCTAGAAGTTTTAATTCATTTTTATTTCACATAAACTTAGTTTCTTGGGTCTCCAACACAACATGGCTTTATGCATTGTGATATAAATCAACTGTCTCCAATATCCTGCCTTTCAGATTGATAAGAAATTTTCTTAGTAAAATAATGGCCAGATTCAATCTTTTTTACGATAAGAATATATATGTTCAGAATAATATAGAAATGAGTTTGTGTGCGCATAGACATCTTATTTACATTGCATTAAAAGCAGTGTTTTCTTGTTTGCTTTTCAAAATCTTTGTTGTTGTGCATAGATAGTTTATCTCATTGTGTTCACCTCTTTCGTCAGATTTGGTAAAAAAAATAAATAAATAAATAGATGCATACTGGGCACTCAGTCAGTTTTGAATTTCAGATTGGAAAAAGAATATTTTTTCAGTTCAAAATACAGTTTTTAAAATATAATTGTCCCAATTACTGCATGCAACATACAAATATAAATATATACCTATATAGATATATTTTAAAAATGTATTTAACTGAAATTCAAATCCAACTAAGTGTCCTATATTTTATCCAGCAACCCATTTTCTCCTTAAGTCAAGAATCTATGTAGGTCAGGGAAACATAAGCAGAAAAAGCCAGAAAACACTGATGGTTAATAAACCCAAATGATATTGATGAAAAGGACAATAGAAATGCCATTGTGCAGAAGATAGTGAGACTTACAAAATATCAAGGCCCAATGATTTCTCAAGAAAACCTTAGGAATGAAAGCTTAGTGTATATAATGAAACACATAAGCATTGCATTGATTTCTTCACTTTAGTGATGCTTAAATATACTTTAGTAAGAATAGAAACAAGTTCCAAAGTATAATGTAATTTGACACTCGTAGACAAATACATGAGAACATAAACTGAAATGAGGATGAATGGGCAGAGAAGTAAAAGCAATTTCTGTAAGGTTGCAGGATATTAATTACCTGAGGTACTGGCATGAAATACAGTTAAATACGTTGATGGGCATTTTAAGTGATTTGTTTTCATTAACCATGCTAAGTTACAAGGTTGTGATTTCTTTTAGTCTGTTAAATACAGGCATTTTGCATCAAATAACTTTGTACCGGGGACAAATTTAGGTTAATCTATCATTATTAGCTTCTATTTATAATACCATATTTGCAGGAGAAGACTTTAAAACCAACATGCATATAATATTCTAATTTTGAGCTCTAATTTTAGGCTTTTTGGCAAGGATTTGTTTTCTATATTTTCAGTAATAGTCAAATTCTTAAACACTTTACCCGTTTCCTAGTTTTTTTGTAATTCATTTATTTTAACTTCTTTTTGAAATTTACTTTTGAGCTTGAACATATAATTTTTGTATTTTTCAATTTGCTACTATCTCATTATACCTTGAAAAGTGCTTAGCATAAAATTATTCTATAAAGATTTGTTAAGTGAATGAATACTTTCAATCAGAGGGGAGATTAGAAGGCATTAAGAAAAAAAAAATCAAAGGAATGAAAACAAAATTATGATGATCCATTTAGTGGCCAAGGTTTAAACATGTCTTATTTACCCCATTAATAGGAGAGAGTTTCCTGCCCTTGGATTGTAGGGATGGCCAAACACACAACACTAGACACAAGCAAAATGAGATTGCCAGCGGTTTATTGGTTACGTATACTTACAGCCTGTGAGAGAAGGGCGCCCGGTACCATACAAGCCCACGTAGAGGTTGCACTTGGGATTACAGTGAACTGAAAGAGGCAGAGGGATGCAGGCTTTGCGTTATCAGAAAGGTGAAGTGCTCCCTGGTTCCCAAGGAAGAATACGATCGCCTTATTTAAATAACTCAATGGGCTGTCAGGGAACCGAAACCCACTCCTCAGGAGTAAGCAGAGCATCTGACAATTCTTTGATAGGAAGGGCTGTTTGGCTGCGGAACATTAACTGCAGAAGCAGTGTGGAAGATAATTTGCTTTAGGTCATTCTAGTCTCTCTCAATTTTACCAGATATCAAAGCAGTATATAGCATTGAACCATAACTTTAGGCCTCAAACCACAAGCCAACACAGTAAACATTTTATGCTTTTGCACATATTATGTGTTTTACCTTCAGAGGAGGGGAAGTTCAGGGGTAAGATGAAAGATAAGACTTTGTGTTCTCTTCTGGGATGTCTTCAACAATGGGTTCTTCACGACCAGTAACCCACACTGGACTTGTCACAATTACCTGCGATTAACCTAGACCTGAGGGTGAGAAAGGAAAGAGGGAAGAAATACAGAAACTTTGCATGTAAAGATTTTTTTTTTTAGTCTATAACTTTTCTCATAAAGAAAAAAGAAATGTTATGTTAGGTTGGTGCAAAAGTAATCACTAGTTTTGCCATTAAAAGTAAAATCATTTTGCCATTAAAAGTAATGGCAAAAGCCGCAATTATTTTTGCACCAATGTAATATTTTTATCTCTGATGAAAAAAATTAAATTGTTCTCAGAGACCTTTCAGTGTCCTCTTCAACAGTAATGCTAGAAAGAGATGAAGGAACAACATTTGAAATTTTACAGTTGAAAAATTGTCTCACCAACACATATTAAAAATCAAAACATTTATTTATTTGTTAACTTTTGATGAAGACATTACACATATATTACAAAGTTTTAGAAAATATATCACCTTATATTTCTAAAACTTGAAAATAGCATTCTGCTGAAATATTGATCAAAATAACCAGCTCAAGCACATTTGCAAACTCTGCATTTGACAGGGAATTGATATCCAGAATTTAGAAGAAACTCAAGCAACTAACACCACCACCACCACCATCAAAAACATATCTACCATTAAAAAGTAGGCTTGATTAGACATTTTTCAAAAGAAGACATACAAATGCCCATAACCATATGAAAAAAAAAGGTTCACATCACAAATCATCAGAGAAATGCAAATTAAAACAACAAGGAGATATCATCTTGCACCAGTCAGAATAGCTATTATTAAAAAGACAAAACACATATGGGCAAAGATGCAGAAAAACAGGGAACACTTACAAACTTATAAAAAAGGAACTTATAAACAGGTGGTAAGAATGTACATGAATACAACCTTAATGGAAAACAGTATAGATAGTTCTCAAAGAGCTAAAAATAGAACTACCATTTGATTCACCATACTGAGTATCTATCCAGAGGAAAAGAAATCATTATATCAAAAGGACACTTACACTGGTATATTTATCACAGCACTACTCACAATAGCAAAGATATGAAATCAGCCTAAGTGTCCATCAATGGATGATTGAATAAAGAAAATTAGATACTATTCAGTCATACAAGAGAATAAAATCATGTCTTTTGCAGCAATATAGATGGAACTGGAAACCATTATCTTAAGTGAAACAGCTCAGACACAGAAAGCAAAATATTGCATGTTCTTACTTATGAGGGGGAGCTAAAGAATGTCTACACAGAAAAATAGAGCGTGCAATGATAGAAAATGGAAACTTGAAATGGAGGTGAAGTGGGAGGAAGGTGGATGATGAGAAATTACTTAATGGGTATAATGTATGTTATTCATGTGATGGATGCTCTAAAAGCTCGGACTTTACCACTCCTCAATCTATGCATGTAGCAAAATTACACTTGAACCCCATAAATTTATACAAATAAAAATTTTAAAACAGAATGCGAGGAAATGTGTTACTAAATGACAGGTACTGGATAATGAAATGAGAATAGTAACTATAATTACAATACAATGGAAAATATTTTATAAAACATGGCAGTATTTCTCGTTGGATGATTTGAGGAAGAAAAGAACACTGAATTTACTAAATTAAGCATTTACCTGGGATACAGTCAATATACATATGTAAAAGGAGATTTAAGTGTATATGTAATGTACACACTTAGAGATATATTCAGTTATCCATGATTACATACGGTCATTTATATGTATACAAAATATGAACTTATAGAGATAATACATTCATGAAATAAATACTCCTCAATACTTAAATATCACCTGATATAGGATTATAGGTCATTTAATTTTCATCATTTTAGTTTTCAGCTCTTTTGTAGTTCCTCCATAAGAAATATTTTAATTTTATAGGCAGAAAAATAACTTTATTTAAATTTTTGAAAAAATTTTGCAAATATTTTTTAAAGCAAATTTCTTTTTTTCTTCATGTGCTCCTTCAAGTTTGGTTCCAGTCCCTCTGCATGAGTTCCTAAATCTTTCAGAGACAGCTTATTTATTACATTTCTGATGGAAATGTTCTTGGTATAAGGTCAATTCTAGTCTCTTCATCATTCTCCGGCTCTTTGGATTGCTGTATCCCAAATAAGATTCACTCCATACCTCCACCTCACAATCCCCATGTATATGTACATGCATTTAAAAATCTATTTTCAAAGTTACAAGCCTCATTGTTGGTTACTTAATGGCAGCCAAGGGGACTTTAGGATAACAAAACACTAAGAACAGGGAATATTTGCAGCTGACACCAAATCACCGGAGAATACTGTTTTTGAAAGATTTCCCTTTCTCCCTCTTACATTTGTTTGCGTGACTTAGTGCTTAGCTCACAGATGCCTATTTTAATGAAATGTGTTATTTTCACAGTTTGTAACATTGTGAGAAGTGCTTCTCACCATAAGAACCTCACTGCATTGATGTGCTTGGATGTTTTTTTAAAAAAAATTAAGATAAATATGACTCTCAAATATTCTGGCTCTTTTTTATTTTTACATTTAATAAAAAACACTGTGGTCATCATAAAGTTGGCATATCTATAATACAGCATGAAATCAATATACTATTTTAGCCAATAATTAATTTACTTGCAATCCTATGATCCTCTTTATACAAAGTATAAATGAATGTTCTTTGGTATTATTTACTTCATAATTTGTTAGCTGTAAACCTAATAATAAATGAAAGAAACCAGCATATTCCCACTCAGTTACATGTTAGAAGCTGAATTGCCCATGTAATAGGGCCAAAAAGCAGCCACACAAAGTAAGTAAAGAGAAGTGGACTTGCTGATGTAGAAATTAGTATTTTTTTGATAAATGATTTATTCTATTTCTAATATTTGTCAACATCATTTGTTAGGTTGACATAGGACAATTCTAAAGATGACCTCTGAGTCATTTAGATCCTCTGATTCTCCCAGGAACTTTCTAAAGTTTTAAAATCAAATTTGACTAAAAACCTGATATTCTTTCCGTAATTTAATAGAATAAAAGTCAGAACTATTAGCAGGGAGAAGGTAAAATGAGACATCTCACATAAAACCACTTTTTACCATATTAAGGTATTCATCTCCATTTGAAAGGAAAAAAGCAATTATATCCATAACCCAGAGTGTTTAGACCAATACCCTCTTGCTTAAGGACATACATAAATACACATGTAAAGTGAAATTTACCATCTTTCACATCCTCTTTTTAATCTTTGTCAATGCGAGAATGAAAAATCTCTCTGTTAATCCATTAGATTCTAAACTCTCATTTCCATCTGTCCAATTTATGATCTTAGCTGATTAAAGTCTTCTCCCCTCCCTAACTCCTTTCTCATTTTGTTCTCTGGAATGCCTAGTCATTAGGTTCCATATATTCTACAACTATTTTCTGAATTTCCCCTTTACATCTGTTTTTTGGATGTAATTTTTTTTTCCTCTTAATATACCATTTTCTTCAGTTCTTAAGGTGGAAAGGCTTTATTTTATTTTCATGTGTCAAATATCTTAAATTTGAGAGCAGTGTTTGTATCCTTCTTGTTTTCCAAATATATGCGTATTCTTAGTTTTCGGAGTTCTCAACAATTAACTGTATACCTGCTCTATAATTTTTCTTAGTGGTCCGCAATCAAAGTTTCAGGCATTATTCTTTTAGATTCATACATTACCAGCTAGCCCATATTCCTTAATCTTCCATTCCTTTCCTCTCTATGATATTTAAATTTTCTTTGTATATCTCATCTCACTCTTCAAACTCCTTAAATATTAAGCTCCAAAAATGTTCTTTTCCTTTATCCTATCATGTTGATACTGTGCATGTTTTCATTATCCAAAGTGAACCATCTCCTGAATAGCTCATTAAAACTTTCTATTATAAGACTTTTTTTAACGTCAGTAAGAAGCCAAATATACTGATCTTGCAGGTCTTGCTATGTGGCCTTAAGCAAGTTATTTAAGTTCTCTGTGTCTTTGCTTCATCTGTTAGATGAACATAATGATAACAGTTTTTAAATAGAGTTAATATAAGAAATAAATGAATTCATAAATATAAAATGTTTAACACAATCCTTGGAACACAGCAAATATGCATTAAATAGTAGCAATCACTATTATTGTTATTTGACTTTATAATTTTGCCATCATTTTATTATTCTTTGTTTTCTTATTTTACCTTGTGATCACTATCCTCAGATAGATACTCTGTATACCATCCACCATCCATAACATCCTAATTTTTGATTGACAACTATAACCTTCCAATGACACAAAGTTAATTTCATTCTATGACATACAGCAATATATGTAAATAATTATGAATGACGAGCAAGTGAGATTTATCTAAAGAAAGCAAGGTTGGTTTCACATTCAAAAATCAACTAAAGTAATACATTGTATTCATAGAATAAAAATAGAAAAAAAATTACATGATCCTCTCAATATACACACAGAAAGCATTTGACAAAATCTGATACCCTTTCATGATATGTTTCTTTCAACAAACTAGTCATAGAGGAGAAGTTCTCCAACTTGACATCTGTGGAAAGCTTATAGGTAACATTATACTTAATGCCAAAAGACAGGATGCTTTTCTCTAGTATCAGGTAGAAGAAAAGGATATCACTTTTACCACTTCTATTCAACATTGTAACTGAGGTTCTAACCAGGGCAATTAGTAAGAGAAAGAAACAAAAGGTAACAGGATGACATGATCTTGTATATGAAAATTTTAAGTAACCCCTTAAAAACTATTAGAACTATTAAATGAGTTCAGCAAGTCTACAGAATGCAAGATCAGTATACAAAAGTAAGTAGTATGTTTATACATTTTCAATATAAATATAAAAATCAATTTATTTTGGGGGACTGTGGGGTGGAGGTGTGGAGTGAATCTTCTTTGGGAGAAATTTAAAATCAATTTTAAAAATTTCTTTTACATTGGAATCCCAAAGAATAAAACAGGAATGTATATGCAAAATAAGTGAAAACTTACACTTTAAAAACTATAAAATACCATGGAAAGAAATTAAGGAAGATCAAAATAAGCACAAAAACATCAGATGTTCATTTATTAGAACATGACAATAAAATAGATATACTCTTAAAGCTGATCTGCAGATGCAATGCAATTTGTATCTGAGTGTCTGCTAACTTTTTTGTAGAAATTGACGAATTTGTGCTAAACTTTACTGCTGGCTGTGATGACTCAATCCTATAAGCCTAGAACCTCCACAAGATGAGATGGGAGGATCCACTGAGTCCAGGAGTTCAAGGCTGCAGTGAGCTATAATGACCCCCATGTACTGCAGCCTCAGCAACATAGTAAGGCCTCACCTCAATAAATAAATAAATAAATAAATAAATAAATAAATAAATAAATAAATTTTAAAAAAGTGAAAACACCAACTCACAAAATGGAAAAAAAAAATTTGAAAATTATGTATCTCATAAAGGGCTTCTATCCAGACTACCTAAAAAATTCTCATAAATCAAAAATTTAAAAAATGGTTGTTTTTTAAATGGGCAAGGGATTTAGTAGATATTTCTCCAAGCAAAACGTACAAATGGATAATAAGCACATGAAAAGGTACTTCATTAGTTATCAGGGAAATGCAATTCAAAGCAACAAATCGTTTCACATTCACTAGATGGCCAGACTAAAACAGTCATATAATAAAAAGTATCATCAGGAACGTGGAGAAATCAAACACTGCTGGTGAGAGGGTAAAATGGTGTACTCTTTTAAAAGCAGTCAGTTAGTCTCTCAGATGATTAAACACAGAGTTACTGTATGACCTAGATTTTGCTCTGAAGTATGTACCTAAGAGAAATAAAAAGCTGATGTCTACACAAAACTTTTTGCATGAGTGTTATAACAAATTTACCCAAACAGCCAAAAGGAGTAAACAACCCAAAGGCCTATCAATGAATTAATGGATATATAAAATGTGGTTTATATGTACTATAAAATATTATTCTGACATAAACAGGAAAGAAGAATTGATGCATAATGTCACGTGGTTGAATCTTGAAAACGTTATGCTAAATGAAATAAACCAGTCACAAAAAAACCACATATGATTCCATTCATGTGAAATGTTCAGAACATTGATAGAGACATGGTGTAAATTTAGAGATACATGGTGTAGAGTAGTTCTTGCCTAAGGCTGAGTGGTAATTAATGTATATGAAGTTCCTTTTTGGGGTGGTAATTTAATTGAGTTTTCCATTTTTAATTCTCTTTTCTGTCTTGAAAATTAACCAAGATTTTGAGCATATTTTTACATTTGAAAATACTTTTCAATGTCTACTCCATTAATATGTAGAATGAGTTAAAATATTTGGACTTACAATTTATCTATTTAGAATTTATATACACATCCGCCAAAATGTAGGGGGCCAGGGAGAGAGGATTAAGGAAAAAAGAAAGGAAGGGAAAAATAAGCAGGAGGAGGAGGAAGAGAAAAGAAAGTAGTTTAACAAAATACTAATTTATAAATGTACACAGAGGAGGTAAGATAAATGGAGGTTTATTGCACTATACTTTTAATTCCATAGTGGGTTTGAACTATTTCAAACTAAAAACTAAATGAATTTCTACGCGCATAACCTCCAAGGCTATAAGTTTCCATGGAACAGGACAATGTCTATTTTACATAAAGTTACCAGGATAATGTCTGGCTTTGAATAGGCCTTAAAAATACTTGCGGAATAAATGAATGCACATTGTTCAATGCTGTCAGTCAGGCATTATAAACCAAATTTGGCATCTTGACTTCTTTTTGTCTTATCAAGTAGGAGGTTTGAAATTAAATACAATTGTTAGAATCTGTATTAAATCAAATTCACAATCAAATAATCTGCTCATTATTTACTTTAATTGGATTTATATATATAATCATTATTTTGATGTGGAACAGAGTTTGATTTTTATGCTCATATAAACAGATATGACTCCAAAAAATGTTATTCCAATGGTTCTTGCTGTAAAACAAATTAACTCAAAACTCAATGCCTTAAAATAACCACATTTTTAGGTCAAAATTTTAGAGATAAGAATTTGGTAAAAGTTGGGCCGCAAAGTTCATACTTGAGTTTCCTCATCAGACTGTAGTCAGATTCTACTTCAGGTCTGCCACCTGAAGGTTTGGTGTGGTTGAATATTCAAGATGATTTACTCCAAACTGGTTGCTTCATAGGGTTGTTGACCAATGTGCCTTCATGTGGCCTCTCCTACCTGACAATTTGGGATTTTCTGTCTTCTTATATAGTAGCTTATTTCTTTTAGATGCAGCTTCCCAAGAGGCTCCTAACGTTCATTTGCATTTTACAACTGGATTCAAGGGGAAAAGTAACTTAAGACAGTATTCCTCCAACTTCAGTCTTAATATTAAACTTTCTACTTCCTTCTTTATGTTCAGATGGAAGAGGACATGTGGAGGTCAGACATGTGGAGATCAATCCTTTGAGCAACAGTATACCTTAGGCTTTTTTTCAGAAACTGTTTGGCTCAGAGTTATGCATCGACTTCTTTTGCACATTCCAAGGCCACCTTCTCAGCCTCCCATTGAAGGTATCTTATAAGAGGCAACCACAAGACTCCAGTCTCCCTCCAGCATCCCCAGTAATCTTTTTCACAGTGTCTTGAATACTTGTCACGCACCTAACCTCAACAATACACTGAAAAGCATGTTTTGTTTGGCAAAATATGGGGACAGATTTTTGGTCAGGGGACATTAAGGAAGTTTATCAAAGTCAGTGTTTCTCTCATTACTGTCAGCGGAACACCAGGGGTTCCCAAATCCCAAACATATTTCCTTGTGTTTGGCTAAGAAAAGTAACTGGGAAGAGGATAAAGGTGAGGAAGTCTTTCAAATACTGCCTCATTTAATCATTTTATTGAGGGTGTTTCATAGGAATTGTTTGAAGAAATCCTCTGCTACTGATTTTTTAAAACAACTAACATACATTCCAATAAATCAATTCATTTTTAAAGACAACATTAATGTTACTTGTCCAGATGTAAACAACATTGAGGAAGGAGTTCACATTTCATCATTATTATTTTCAACATGTTTAGATATTTTTATGTTAGTTGTGCATCTGGTGATGCATTAGTTTAGTGATTAAATGAAAGGGAAATGTCGCTGAGTTACATTGTTTAGTGAAGTCGTTTAACCCAACATTTCAGGTTGGCATTTTGAACAGTAACTTTAAAGCTGGCATTTCACGAAAATATTTTAAAAATAAATGCCCTCTACATTATATACTTTTTGTAAAGGTTAAGTGCACAGTGTTTCACTTTTAAAGTGATTCTCGAATTGACAACAAAGTTACTCCCTTTTTTTCAAGATGTCAACCATAATACATGGTTCATTAAAAAATGAACCATAGTCTTTCTTACTCTTAATGCCTTTCTTTCAGTATTTTAAATAAAAAGCTATGCTTGACTCCCTCACCTGGAAAATTTATTTCCATTGACTTTTCTATGTAGCCATCAAGCATTGTAATTCACCTCTTTACACCCTATCTAAAATGATTTATTTTTCTTTAAAAAAATTAAGGCAAAAAATTAAGTCAATGTTTGAGGTTTAGATATGCATGCTTCTAAATGTCCCCCTTGATTAAACACAAAAAAATGAGTCACTGAAGAGTCTATAGTGCTATTCACTTACCATAGTATAAAAATCTGAATGCTAGTTAATTGCTTATAGTTCAGATGACATTAGAATTTATTATGAGTAATGGTTTTATTTACTTTCTATAGCACAATAAAATGGAATGCCATGTGAATAGTATACAGATTTACTATAAAGAATCAGTAGGCAAAAGGTATCTCAAATGACACAGAAAATTTAGACAGACACATAACATACACACACACATCAGGTTAAATAAATGACTGTGAACTTTGGAGCTCAATCTTACTATGCAGATAATACATTGAGCACAGAATTTCTCAATAGTTCTGGCTTTGTGACAAATTTTGTCTCCTTTCAAGTTGTGGAAATGAATGCAACAATGCATTTGCTAAAGCAAAAACCACATCTCTTTTTTGGATGTGACACTGATGTGAATTGTGTGTGTATGTGTGTGAGAGAGAAATATTTCAATACAATTATCTGTTTTTCTCTTTTTGATCACTGATTGACCCAATTGTTTTAATTTGGATTTGTGCCACTGTGAAACAAGGGTAGAAAACAGGACTGATGATTTACACACTGTTTTTGTCATTACTTAAGAGATAAGTGTAAATTTTGCTTAGTGTAAAACTTCTAACATATAGATTTTTATCATCAAAAAATATCAGTGCAAATTACATAACCTTAGTGTGAGCACAGGAAAGCAAGCAGGCTTCCATCAGTAGTTCTCTTGCCAATTTTTTATCCTTCCCAACTCCTGCCTTCTCTCCTCCAATCAAAATGGTTGATACTGCAAGCATTCTCCCATTTTCCCATGTCTGAAGTTTCTGAGTAATATAATTTCTTCTCTAAAATATTTTATATTTTAGGATGTCGACCGAAAATAAGTATGTATCATTTTTGGTGTTCTGAACAAAAAATCTGGTTAAAGTCAGCGTTCGGCCCAGTGTAGACAGTTATTCTACTACCTTTAAGCTTTTCTTATGCCCAGCCATGTCCTTCCTACTGAAAACCATAGCTTTCTCTCCAAACTCCAAGTGCAGGTTTAAGGCTGACTGATTGTATACTTTGTATTCTTTTAAATAAAACATTTGCCTGGTAACAAGCAACTCTGAAAAAGTAAGAATAGAAAGGACACCATGTTTAATTTTTAATAATGGTGGTACTCTATTTTTCCTTTATTATCATATACAAGAATGAGAAAGAAAATACTATTGTCATTTTCACATATACTTTTAAACAAATTTTATGTTGTTTTTATTGAGGTAAAAGATACGTATAAAATTTGCCATTGTACGATTTTTAAGTGTACAGTTCAGTGGCAATAAATGTATTTATATTCTTTTTTCCCTTCATCTGCCGCTCCCTGCTTCTCTTCCAGGCTTCTGGAAAGCACCATTCTACTCTCTGTCTTCGTGGATTCCACTTTTTGATCTCCCACATATCAGTGAGAACATGGAATAGTTGTCTTTCTATGCTTGGCTTATTTCACTTAATATAATGGCCTCCAATTCCGTCTGTGTTTCTGCACACGGCAGGATTTCATTCTTTTAGGGCTGAATAATTATGTACCTCCATTATGTAGATACACCACATTTTCTTTATCCATTTATCCATTGATGGCCTCTTAGATTGACTCCATATTTTGGCTACTGTGAATAGTGTTGAAATAAATATGGGAGTGCACATATCTTTTCAATATATTAATTTCCTCTTCCAGATATATACCCAGTAGTGGAATGTTTTGAGGAACCTCCATACTGTTCTATATGGTGGGTATACTAATTTACATGCCTTGTAACCGTGTATATGAGTTCCCCTTTCTCCACATCCTTGCCAGGATCTGTTATTGTCTGTCTTTTTGATATAAACCATTGTAACTAGAGTGAGACAATATCTCATGTGGTTTTGATTTGCATTTTTCTGATTAGTGATTTTGAGCATTTTGAACCTCTAGCTAGCCTTCCCACAGTGCCATAATAATACCTTTGGGATCCCTTCCACGTATGCTTTTCAAATGGACAATATACACTGGAAATAACCTCTTAATTACATCACCCAAAGCAAGCTCCATGAAGAACTCTGGCTTTTTGTTTGACTGATTTTGAAGCAGTTCTGATAAACCTTTTTAAGCAAACAGCTGGAATTTTATGCTTTTTCCCTTTTCTGAAGTGACTGTCACAGCAAATCTCATCTCATTCTAGTGATTAAACTGAGATTTTATGCTTTATTTTTCCATTAAGAAAGCTTAAAAATCTTCACATTGTAAACTTAAGCTGAAATGTGAAATTTACTCATTTAGTTTACTTATTTTATCCATTTTGTAAACTCGTTGATAACAATAAGCAATACAATTAGATAAATATTTTATAAGGAATCAACTCCAGTGTGACTACTAAGTAACATTAATCAGCCAACAATGTTTCTAACAAAAATATGTGCATATTTCAAATAAATGCACTTATGGAAAAAAAATGAGAATTTAAAAAGTATTTAGAGAAATACGTGAACTTCCTCAGAAAACCTGCTTCAGGTCACATCAGTCATGGAAACTTCTCTGTCCAAGTGTTGTAGCTCTTTGAATATAATGAAACGCAGAAAAGAAGATTTGGGGCAAGGCAAATTTTAGACTAATTTACGGATATCAAAAAAAAAAAAAAAAAAAAAAAACCACATAGTCTTAACAAGTTAAGGAAATCACCAGATATTCACCAGATATTTTGAATTATTAGTTGCTGGTTAAACATCTGCATATGTATCCAAACTTTTGGTATCTACATCATTGTACAATAAAATAACAATGCTAAACTAAGAGATAGAAAAGCCAGATTCCACCACCAATTGATTTAAACATGGCAATACTGGACTCACTTTCTTCTTATTATTATAAACCTTCAATATCTAAGCTTCTGTTAAATTCTTTATTTATATATTATTTACACAAATATAGCCAGATGAATGAACAGATGTTAAAAGTACATTTGATTTGGTGATGAGTTATTGATATTTGTGTGTAAATACTTATCAACATAGAATCATTTCTTATCACTTAGTATTCTTTGTACACAAAAGTGAACAAGAACCAGTACACCAATCAAGGACTCTGAAAAAATTACACTAGTCTTGATTTCTAATTTTAGTTTTTTGTAGAATTGAAAATGGTGATATCAAATGCATTAGTTAAATATTAAACCATAGTTAACAGAAAAGTTTCCTAGACTATCTCTATTATTATATTTCTTCATAAAGTGATTTTTTCCCAAATTTTCAGAGTAAAAAAAAATATGTGTAAAGTATATAATACTTGTCTCAGCGCTTATTATAATAAAGAAAATATTTAGTTTTCCTATTAGAGGATGATTTAAAAAATTATGGTGTTTTCATGTCATGGAATAATTTTTAGGGATTAATATAATGTTTCTGAATATTTAATAATGTGGGAAATGTTGACAATATAGTATTAAGGAGATAAGGAATCCATAGTTCTTAGGGAGTGTGATACAAGTTATCTATGAGTGTGTATACATGTGAATCCAATGGACTTTGTGATATCACTGTGATTTCCTTACAGTATTCCTAAACTTTCTATCAATAGTGTTTCAGCTCAGAATATGCTAGGCATTAGGGAGTTAGGTTGGAGCAAAATGCAGAGTTATGGTTTGACAGATGGTGTCCCCTCCAAAGTTCATATTGAAACTTAATCCCCAATACAACACGATTAAGAGGTGTGGCCCTAGGGAGGTGATGAAGTCATGAGGGCTTTACCCTCATTAATGAGTTTAACACCCTTGTAAAAAATGGCTAGAAGTTGAAGAGAGCACTCTCTGGCCCTTCTGGCCCTTTTGTCACGTAAGAACATAGTGTTCCCCTACTCCTGAGGATGCAACGAGAAAGTGTCATCTTCGAAGCAGAGAGCAGCCCTCACCAGAAAGTGCCAGACCAGACACTAATTCTGCTGGCACCTTGATCTTAGACTTCCCAGCCTTCAGAACTCAGAGAAATAAATTCATATTATTTGTAAATGACCAAGTATCAGATATTTTCTTACAGCAGTACAAACGGGCTAAAAGTACACACAAAAGTACTTAGTTACAAAAAGGAAAGAGGTGAAGGGAGAAATATGGAGCATTGGTTCTTAGGAAAGTATAACAAGGAGAAAACTATATCAGACTTTTATAACTTGTGAACAATTATTAAGGAACAATTTATTAAGGAAATCAGTGATGCTAAAGAAGAGTGAAATAAAAGTGGAAAATTCTGCAGTTAGTCAGTTTGGAGGCTTGGATAGTGTTTGTTACATATTATTCAAAGGGTGAGCCCTGAAAGCTGACCTGGACTCATGTGCATTGTGTAAAAATATAGGTTAATTTTCTTTGGCTGCAAACTACCCCAAAAGCAAATTTCTTGAAACATAATACTGTATTTTATTCATTGCCTCCTTGAAAGAATGTTATGTTATTTCAATTCATGGTCTTCATTTATTTTTTACTGACCATATGACAAAACTTTTTGTCCCTACATCATGATCAGTAACTATATAAACTCAGTTTTTCCCAGATTTTACTGGTTGTTTCTATGTTTTAAAAAGTGGCAGAAATCAAATAAGCAGACATTATCTAATCCTAGTCTACAGTTTTTCTATTTATCTGAATAAATTTATGGGACAAAAATGTAATGTTGTTACATGGATATATTGTGTAATGGTGAAGTCAGGGCTTTTAGTGTATCCATCACCTGAATAACACACAATGTACCCATTAAGTAACTTTTCATCATCCCCCTGGCCTACATTTAATATATTTAAAGCAAAGTTGATATGAGAAATGCATTCCAATATTTGTGATGACTAGCTTTAAAGGTTGCCAGATTCAGTGAGGTCACCATAGACAAGAACATACATATCATCAAAGTCAAGAACCTTACTAATTCTTCCATTTAGTGGTGACAGATTATAGAGAATGTGTTCATGCTACCAAAAGTTAGATAACATTGAATTATGTTTAATGGCAAATTTATATAAAGACCCAGGTCAAGAGTTATTCAGGAGCTAACAGCATTCTATTGAGATAGCTGTATTCAGAAAATCCATTCACATTATAACATGACAGCTTCCAATATAGAAAAATTGAGTAAACATACTTGCAGACTGTCAAACAAACCAAAACAAATACACTGTAATAGTCATATGCCATTAGGAAAACTTAGTCCTTGAATTTTGCTGCATAAAGAATAAACCATTCGTATTCCACTTCTTCTTATAAAATCAGTGAGTTTCCTACCTTCAGAATTAAAAATTGCAACACATTATTTCTTCGATTCCTAATTTCTACATTCCTGAGTACATTATCTGTCCTAATGACAGTCATTACTCTTGTTTTTTGAATGAACTTTAAGCCTCTTGTGTTAATTTCATTTAGACTCAATTTTCTCCTGTCTGACCTGCTGTGTTGACTATTTTCACATTCCATTCAGATGGCTTCTTGTCTTTCAACATCTATAACTTTTTTTTCTCCATCTTCTTTATTTTTTTCTTGGCATCATAATATACTTGGATATATAATGAAGCATGTGTGTAATTTGTTAATGAATAGAGATCTTGATTTCCTCTTACTTCATTCTGTAAAATACCTTTATTGATTTACAGGCAGGAAACAGGTAAGTACAATAATTTTTATTTATCTATTATACCTTTACAAAGTACATTCATCCTTAAATATTATTAATATGATTGCTATATCTGACTCCACTTTTAATATTTGATGCTGACAGAATTTTTTTTTTTTTTTTTTCAGACAGGGTCTCACTCTGTCCCCAGGCTGGATTGCAGTGGCACAATCTTGGCTCACAGTAACCACCACCTCCTGGGCTCAAGCCATCCTCCTGCCTCAGTCCCCCAAGTAGGTGGCACTACAGGCATGAGTCACCATGTCTGGATAATTTTGTATGTTTTGTAGAGATGAGGTTTCACCATGTTGCCCAGAATGGCCTCGAACTCCTGAGGTCAAGCGATCCACCTGCCTCCACCTCCCAAAGTGCTAGGATTACAGAGGTGAGCCACTGCGCCCAGGCGCTGGCAGCTGGACAAGCTGGTAAGAATGTCCATTAGGGTTCCTTTGGCGCTGGCTCACTAGTTGTACTCTCTAACTACTAAAACACCTAACTCAAGCCAGCCTGGACTTATTTGTGCCTGTTCTCCTCTCCCTAGGTTTCTCTTGTGTGAGTACTAAACTTTGCCGTGTATTTCTTTGGTGTGCAATGTTATCAGACTAAACTTTCAGTTTATTAATTGGGAGGGGATCTAGCTCATCTCCATAGGTGACCACAAAAATAAAGATACAAGTATCTGTGTGATATCCCTATGTTTATCTCTCAATGATGTAGTAATAAAAAGGGAGGAAGTACTAGAATATGAAAAAATAGGAGTAGTTCCTCCAGCAAGGTCACACAAGAAGTACTATGAACCCAGATGAAACAAATCCCTCATTTTCCCGTTTTTCTATTATTTTAGCACATTAGATAGAAACTCGAAACGATGCTAACATAGATATGTTTGGTAGGAACCTTTAAAATGAACTAAAGGGAACCTGTAGAGAGACATTATTCTAATATACGAAACAGGCCTACTTTCAAATTTATAACTGTAACTACACAGAAGAGCTACTCATTGTATCAACTACCCTCTGTGTTAAGACGGCACCTACCTAGGTTCAAATTAATCTAAAACCAAGCTACCAAAAGAGTACCAATAACTTATTGTCATCATCAAAATTACTGAGGCTTTCCACATGTATTCAGGAAGATTAATTTGTCATATACCTAAAGGCCTAAAACTGTTGAAATGTCAGATATGTAAACCAATATACAAACATACACATATATGCATATGTAGATCTCACTGTATATACTTTCATATGAGATAGTCATTAAACTGGGATCAATAGATCAATATCCTCTCACTTTACTATGATTAGACATACAAATTTGTACAGTTAACATAAATTTTTAAAAAAATTTATTTCATTGTGGAAAAAACACAGTGTGATAGCTCCCCTACTAATACATTGTAAGTGTATAAAACATAATGTGAACTATCCACACAATGTTGTTCAGAAGACCTCTATAACTTCTTTATATTGTACAAATCATATTTTATGCTAATTAACAATTTCCCATTTCCCCCTCTCAGCCCTGTCAACCACCATTCCACTCCATTGATTCTATAAATTTAACTGTATAAATGGAATCATGCAATATTTGTCCTTTGGTGACTAACCTATTCCACTTCACATGATGTCCACCAGGTTCTTCATGTTGTCACATATTGCAGAATTTCTTTCTTTTTTAAGGCTGGATAATATTTCTTGTATATGTCACCATTCATCCATCAGTGGACATTTAGGTTGCTTTCACTTCTTAGCTATAGCAAACAGTGCTACAAATAAATATGAGAGTGCTAATATCTCTTGAATATTCTGATTTCAATTCTTTTGGATAAATACCCAGAAGCAGTGGAATTGTTGTATTATATAGTAGTTCCATTTTGAATTTTTTGAGAAGCCTCCATGCTGTTTTAAGTAGTGGCTGAACCATTCTCACCAGCTGTATGAATCACATACTGTATTCTCACCAGCAGTATATTAGGTTTCCAATTTCTCCACATCCTCACAAACACTGGGCCTTTGTTGTTTTGATAATAGCCATCTTAACAGATGTGAGGTCATAGAAATGCCAAGGCCAATGTCATAAAGTTTTTATGTTATGTTTTCTTCTATAAATTTTACAGTTTCAGATTTTAAGTCTTTATTTTGAATTAATTTTTTGTAATGTAATATAAGGTCCAATATTTTTCTTTTGTATATGGATTTCCAGTTACCCCAACACCATTTGTTCAAGTGGCTATCCTATCTTCATTGTGTACTCCTGGCAACTTTGTTGAAATTTAGTTGTCTGTATATGTGTGGTTTTATTTCTGGGCTCTCTATTCTGTTCCCCTGACCTGCGTGTCTGTCTTTATGCCAGTACCATATTATTTTTAATTGCTGTAGCTTTGTATTGCTTGAAATCAGGAAATGTGATGCCTCCAGCTTTGCTGCTCTTTCTTAAGATTTATTTGGCTATTTGGCATCCTTTTTTGGTTTCATATGAACTTTAGATAAATAATTGCTATTGGGATTTTGATAAGAATTGCATTGAATCCATAAATTGCTTCAGTTAGCATAGACAATTTCACAATATTAAAAATTCCAATTCAAAAATATATCTTTCCATTTCTTTGGATTGTTTAATGTTTCATCACTGTTTTCTAGTTTTTAGTTTATGAGTTTCTCATTTGCTTAAGTTTAATCCTAATCATACTTTTTTGTGCTATTGTAAATGGAATTATTGTCACAGTTTCATTTTCAATGTGTTGTTAGTGTATCTAAATACAATTGATATATAAATATTGAATGTATATCCTGCAAGTTCTCTTAATTCATTTATTATTTCTAAAAGTTTTTAAATGGGGTTTTGACTGGTTTCTATATACAAGGTCATGTCATGTGTAAAGGGACAATTTCGCTTATTCGTTTTTGATTTGGTAGACATTATTTCTTGTTCTTGCTTAACTACTCTAGCTAAGACTTTCAGTGCTATGTTGAATAGAAGTGGTGAGAGTGGGCATCCTTGCCTTGTTTGTGATCTCAGAGAAAAGCCTTTCAACTTTTTGTTATTGAATAAAATGCTAGCTGTGGGATTGTCATATTTGGTCTTCATTAGTAATTTCCTCCCAGTCCTAGTTTTGCTGAAAGTTTTCATCATAAAAAAGATGTAAAATTTTATCAAATACTTTTTTGTACCTATTGATATGATTGTATAATTTTTATCTTTCAATCTGTTAATATGGTGTATCACATTAGTTAATTTTGATATGCTGAACTATCTTTGCATCCTAGGCATATACCTTACTTGGTCATGGTGTATAATCCTTTCAAGATGCTGTTGAATTCTATTTATTAGTATTTTGTCAAGAACTTTTACATCTATATTTATCAGGGATATTGGCCCATTGTTTGATTTTCTAGTAGTGTCTTTGTCGGGCTTTGGTGTTACGGTGATGCAGGCCTCATAAATTTAGTTTGAAAGTGTTCCCTTCTCTTGAAATTTTGGAATTTTTGGAAAAGTTTGAGATTGTTCAAAAACAATCCTCAAACAGTAAGGAATGAAAATCTTTGAATGTTAGGTAGAATTTACCAGTGATGCCATTTTGTCCGGGGCTTTTTTAAAATGGAAGTTTCTTATTTACTATTATAAGCTTCATACTATATACAGGTCTTTCAGACTTTCTATACCTTGAAAATTTAGTTTTGGTAGGGTGTATGTTTTAAAAGTTTATTTCTTTTAAATTATCTAGTTTTTTGGTGTATAATTGTTCATACATGTATCTTACGATCCTTAAGTTTTATTGCATCAGTTATAATGTCTGAATTTTCCTCTCTTATTTCTGATTTTATTTGAATCTTTCTTTTCCAGTTAGTCTAGAAAAAGGGTTGTCAACTTGTTTATCTTTTTCAAAAACAAACTCTTAGTTTTATTTATTTTTTCTACTCTCTTTGTACTCTGTTTGTTATAATTTTATTATTTCCTTCCATTTGCTAGATTTGTGAATACTTTGTTCTTCTTTTACTAATTCTTTGAGGTATAAAGTTAGATTGCTTATGTAGCATCTTTCTTACATTTCAAGGTAGATACATCTGCATAAATGTCCCTTGTAGTCTGCTTTTGCTGCATCTCATAAGTTTCATTGTTTTGTTATTTTACTTTTATTTGTTACAAGTTATTTTCTAGTTTTTCTTTTGATTTTCTTTGACTCATTGATTATCCAGGGGTGAAGATGTGTTGCTTAATTTCTTCTTAGTTGAAAATTTCCAGTTCTCCATATGTTACTGATGTCTAGTAGAATTCAATTTTGGTTAGAAACGATAACTTGGTATAACTTCAGATTTTATAATTATATTAAGTCTTGTTTTGTAATTGAACATGTGATATATCCTGGAGAAGTTTTCCTGTGCTTGAGAAGAATGTATATTCAGCTACTGTTGGGTAGAATGTTATGCAAAGATCTGGTATGTCCATTTGGTCTACAAATGCTCCCTGATTTAAGATGGGTTATGCCCTGAGCAACCAACTGTAAGTCAAAAATGCACTTATTACCTTGATAAGTATACCATGAGGTCAAAGCATTATAAGTCAAATCATCATAAGACCAGATTCACCTCTTTTTACTATGGAGTTAAGTTCCAAAAAACACATAGCAAGTTGAAAAATTAATTAGTAGAACCATTGTAAGTTGAAGTTTGTGTGTATATTGCTGCTAAAGGTTGCTATTTTATTGATTTTCTATCTAGTTGTTATATTAATTATGGAATATGAACTATTAGAGTCTCTCACTATTATCATACTGCTATCTATTTCTCCCTTCAGTTCTGTCAATATTTGCTTTACAGATTTAAGTGCTCTGATGTTGAGTGCATATATATTTATAATTCTTATATCTTCCAGTAAATTGGCCCCTTTACCATTATGTCCTTCTTTGTCTCTTGTGACAAATTTTGACTGGAAATCCATTTTGTCTGATACAAGTAAAACCACTTATGTGACTTCTCTCTTTTGATTACTATTTGCATGAAGTATATATTTTTTTTATTCCTTACTTTTAGGCTATGTATATTCTTAAACCTAAAGCAGATTTATTGTAGACAACATGTAGTTAGATTTTCATTTTGTCTTGTTTGTCGTTGGCTTAAAAAAAATTCCATTCCACCACTCTGGGTTTTTTTTTTTTTTTTTAATTTCAACTTTTATTTTAGATACCAGTGTTACATTTGCAGGTTTGCTTCAGGGCATATTGCACCTAAAAACCAATTGCACCCCAAAGTCATGCCCCTTTCTTTTCTACCCCCTCTAGTAGACTGCAGTCTTGATTCTTCCTATGCTTTTGTCCATTTGTGGTCAATGTTTGTATCCTTCTTAGTAGTGAGAACATATGCTACTTGGTTTTCTGTTCCTGCATTAGTTTGCTTGGGATGATGACCTCCAGCTCCATACTTCTTGATGCAGAGAATGTGATTTTGTTCGTTTTTTATGGCATAGTATTCTTTGGTGTATATGTAAAATTTTTTTTATCCAATTCAATATTGATGGGGATCTAGGTTACTTCCATGTCTTTGCTTTTGTAAATAGCGAGGTGATGAACATACTAGTATGTGTGTCTTTTGGGTATAATGATCTATTTTCCTTTGTTTATATACCCAATAATAACATTGCTAGGTTGAATGGTAATTCTGTTTTAAGTTCTTTGAGGAATCTCTAAACTGCATTCTACAGTGGCTAAACTAATTTGCATTTCCACATACAGTGTAGAAGTATTCCCTTTTTTCTGTAGCCTCACCATTATGTGTGTATGTGTGTTTGTGTGGTGTGTGTGTGTTCAACTTTTTAGTAACAGCCATTCTGACTTGTGTGATGTAGTATCTCATTGTGGTTTTGATTTGCATTTCTCTGTTGATTAGTTAGGATGAGCATGGTTTTCATATGTTTATTGGCCACTTGTATATCTTCTTTTGAGAAGTGTTTGTTCATGCCCTTTGCTCATTTTTTTTTTTTTTTTTTTTAATGGAGTCATTGCTCTGTTGCCCAGGCTGGAGTGCAATGGTGCAATCTCGGCTCACTGAAACTTCTGCCTCCCCTGTTCAAGTGATTCTCCTGCCTCAGCCTCCCAAGTAGCTGGGATTACAAGCCTGCACAACCACACCTGGCTAATTTTTGTGTTTTTAGTAGAGATGGTGTTTTGTCATCAAAACATGGCCAGGCTGGTCTCAAACTCCTGACTTCATGTGATCCACTTGCCTTGGCCTCCCAAAGTGCTGGGATTCCAGAAGTGAGACACTGCACCTGACCCTTTGCCCATTTTTAAATTGAGAATACAGCAAACCAAAGTGGTTGAAGATCTGTACAAGGAGAATGATGAAACACTGCTGAAAGAAATCAGAGATGACACAAATAGATGGAAAAACATTTCATGCTCATCAATTGAAATAATCAGTATCATTAAAATGTCCACACTGCCCAAATCAATTTACAGATTCAACACTATTCCTATCAAACTACCAACATTATTCTTCGTAGAATTAGGAAAATCTATTCTAAAATTCATATGTAACAAAAAAGAATCCAAATAACCAAAGCAATCCTAAGCAAAAAGAACAAAACTGGAAGCATCACACTAGCTGATTTCAAACCCTACTACAAGGCTACAGTAACTAAAAGAGCATGGTACTGGGATAAAAACAGACACATAGACCAATGGAGCAGAATAGAGACCCCAGAAATAAAGCCACACATACACAATCATCTGATCTTTGAGAAGGTTGACAAAAGTAAGCAATAGGGAATGGATAACCTATTCAATAAATGGTGCTGTGATAACTGGCTAGCCACATGCAGAAGAGTAAAAGTAGACCCTTACCTTTCAACATATACAAAAATTAACTCAAGATGGATAAAAGATTTAAATGTAAGACCTCACATTATAAAAATATGAGAAGAAAACCTAGAAAATACCATTCTTGACATCAGCATTAGCAAATGATTTTTGGCTAAATCCCTAAAAGCAACTGTAACAAAAACAAAAACTGACAAGTGGGACCTAACTAAACTGAAGAGATTCTGCATAGCAAAATAAACTATCAACCTACAGAATGGGAGAAAATATTCACAAACTATTCATCCAACGGAAGTCTAATACCCAGAATCTATAAGGAACTTAAGCAATTTAGAAAGTATTCTCTATCTTTTCATAGGGGAGTCTTATTCATTCACACTTAAAATAATTATTGATAGGTAATTGCTACTACTGTTAACCTGTTTCTGTTTTTTTCTTATTTTTTGTTCCTCTCTTTCTTCTTTCTCTTGTCTTTTGTGTTTCATATTTTTTATTGGTATGTTTTATTTTCTCTTTTTCCTTTGTGCATCTTCTATAGGTATTGTATTCATAGTTACTGTGGGGCTTACATGAAATATCTTATGGTTTTAACAGTTCATTTTAATCTGATAACAACGTAAGCTTGTATACAAAAATTTTTACAATTTCAGTTATCTTATTCATACACTTTATGTTACTGATGACAAAATTATATTTATTTATATTGTATACCATTAATTTTTCTTTTTATTAATAGCTATTTTGAATGCTTTTGTCTTCCAACTTTTACACTGGCTCTAAAAGTGATTTACAAGCCACCATGAGTTATGTAGTATTCTGTATTTATCTTTATTCTTAATTTTACCCATGAGTTTTATCCTTTCTTATGCTATCATATTATTTGTTAGTATCATATATATATTTTTTAACTTAAAGAACTCCCTTTGCCCAAGCCTACGTCCTGAATGGTATTGCCTAGGTTTTCTTCTAGGGTTTTTATGATTTGGGGTTTTATATTTAAATTTTAATCCATCTTGAGTTAGTTTTTGTATGAGGTGTGAGGAAGGGGTCCAATTTCAGTTTTCTGCATATGGCTAGCCAGTTCATGACTAAAATACCAAAAAAAATTTCAACAAAGGCCAAAATTGACAAAAGGGATCTAATTAAACAAAAGAGCTTCTGCACAGCAAAAGAAACTAGCATCAGAGTGAACAGGCAACCTAGAGAATGAGAGAAAATTTTTGCAATCTACCCATCTGACAAATGTCTAATATCCAGAATCTACAAGAAACTTAAACAAATTTACAAGAAATAAACAACCCCATTCAAAAGTGGGCAAAGGATATGAACGGGCCCTTCTCAAAAGAAGACATGTTATGTATGTGGCTAACAAACATATGAAAAGAAGCCCATCATCACTGGTCATTAGAGGAATGCAAATCAAAACCACAATGAGATACCATCTCAGGCCAGTCAGAATGTCAATTATTAAAAAGTCAGGAAACAAGAGATGCTGGCGAGGCTGTGGGAAAATGGGAACGCTTTTACACTGTCGGTGGGAGTATTAAATTTGTTCAACCATTGTGGAAGACAGTGTGGCGATTCCTCAAAGATCTAGAAGCAGAAATACCATTTGACTCAGCAATCCCATTACTGGGAATATACCCAAAGGATGATAAATCATTCTACTATAAAAACATATTCACAAGTATCTTAATTGCAGCACTATTTACAATAGCAAAGACTCGTAACAAACCCAAATGCCCATTGATGACAGACTGGATAAAGAAAATGTGGTACATATACAGTATGGAATATTATGCAGCCATAAAAAAGAATGAGATCATGTTCTTTGCAGGGAAATGGGTGAAGCTGGAAGCCATCATTCTCAACAAACTAACAGAGGGACAGAAAACCAACCACCTCATGTTCTCACTCGTAAGTGGAAGCTGAACAATGAGAACACATGGACCTAGGGAGGGGAACAACACACAGTGGGGCCTATTGGGGATGGAGGGGAAGAGGGGGAAGAGCATTAGATCAAATACCTAATGCATGTGGGGCTTAAAACCTACATGACATGTTGATAGGTGCAGCAAACCACCATGGCACATATACACCTACCTAACACACCTGCATATTCTGCACATGTATCTTGGAACTTAAAATCTAAAAAAAAGAACTCCCTTTAGTATTTCTTATAAGGTAGGTCTAGTGATTAATTCCCTCCGCTTTAGTTTGCCTGGCAAAATCTTTATCTCTCCTTCACTTATGAATTAAAATTTTGCCAGGTATAGTATTCTGGTTTGGCAGTTTTGTTCTTTTAGCTCTTTGAATGTAGTAGTTTCCCCTTATTCACTGGGGATATCTATCTCAACATCTCTTGGATGCCTGAAACTGAAGATAGTACCAAACCCTATAAATATTATGTTTTTTTCTATACATACACACCTATGATGAAATTTAATGTATAAAATATGCACAGTAATTAACAATAAACTAGAACAATTAAAATGTTATACTGTAATAAGAGTTATGTGATTGTGGTCTTCCTGTCTCTCATTCTATCAGAAGACTAATATTTTCAAACTGCAGTTGACCATGTATAAGTGAAACAGTAAAAAGCAAGATCATGGATAAGAGGTAAACTCTTGAGTATCATCCCAGTCCCTTCTGCCCTGTGAGATTTCTGATGAAAATTCTGTTGGTAGTCTTATGAGAGGAAGGGGTTCCCCTGTATGTGACAAGTCACTTTTTTCTGCTAATTCCAGAATTTTTTCATTGTCTTTAATTTTTGACAATTTGATTTCAATGTGGCTCAGTGTGTACTTCTTTGAGTTTATTTTAGTTGGGTTTCTTTGGGCTTCCTAAATTCTCTGAATGTCTATTTTCTTCCCAAGATTTGGTTAAGTTTTCTGTCATTATTTCTTTGAATAATCTTTTGGGTAACTTCTCTTTTTTACCCCCTGGCACTACCATTTTATATATATATATATATATATATATATAAATGAATATGTGTGTGTGTGTGTGTGTGTTTATACAATGGTGTCCCGTAATTCTTTTATCTTTCTTCACTCTTTCTGCAATAATCTGTTTCCAACTTCACTGGTCCTTTCTATTGCTTTACCTAGTCTGCTGTTGAAATCCTCTGGGATTTCTTTTCAGTTCAGATATTGTATTCTTCACCTCCGTGATTTCTATTTTGTGCTTTTAACATTTTCTCTTTGTAGAAAATTCCCACTTTGTTCATGCATTTTTCTCCTATCCTTAGTAAACATCTATGATAGTTATTTTGAATTTTCTCTCAGGTAAATTATATACCTTTCTTTGCTAAAGTTAGTTTCCAGGTACTTATTTTGTTCCCTTATTTAAAACATATTTCTCTGTTTTTTCTTTATCCTTGTCTCTCTGTGTTGGTGTCTCCACATTAGACAAAGAAGGTACCTCTTGTAGCCTTCACAGACTGGCCTCAAACGGGATAAGGTCTTCACCAATAAGCCTGTTCAGGGATTTTGCAGGCCTCTCATTCCTTTGTGCTAATCAAACCCACTTTCTTTGTTCCCATTGGCCCCCACAGGTCTACAGTATGCCGGGTCCTGTCAGTGCTCCAAGACAAGCACTGAGAACAGTTCTTCAGTCAGCCCCCAGAAAAGTTGGGTCATTTGCACCCTGTACAACTCTTTCCCTCCTGGAGTGAAGTTGGGATCTCATTTGTTTTGGTGTTTACCTGTTTGCTCTGTGCTAAGCTTGGGGGAGGGTGTGGCAACTAGCTGCAAGCTAGATCAAACCATCATCTTTGTTGTCACTGGCCCCAAGGTAACTAGAATATGCCAAGTGTTGTAGTACTGGGAGACTGGCAAGACAGAAACTACTCCTTTGGGAAGCTCCTGAAAAATTAGGGCATTTTTCATTAAAACCAAATCTTTAATTCTCCAAGGAAAGCCTGGGAGCTGGGATTTTGCATCTGCTAGCTATCTGCTGAGCCCAGGGGAGGGACTGTGGCAAATGCCAGTCCAAACTACCATCTTTATTTTCCCCAATGGCTAGATTATTTCAGATCCCATCAGAGCTTTGAGACTGGCAAGACAGCAATCATTCCTCTGTGGAGACCCTGGAAAAGTTGAAGCACTGGACATGCAGGTCATCTCTCTCACTCTTCAGGGAGAAGCAGAGACCTGAGGGTTGGTTCTATTGATTATATGACACCGTAACAGGGGTAGGGATTCTCGTGAGAGGATGTATCAAATTTCCATATTTGCCTTAATGTGTCTAGTTTCACACTCACCTGGGGTGCAGAAGCCTCTTAACAAGTCCTTGATTTTCTACAAAGAAAATGCTTCCATGAATTTCCTGAATTGTTGTATTCATGGAACAAAGGAGGGTCCAAGGCTTCCTCTTCTGTCATCTTGCTGATGGTACCCTCACATAAATATTTTATGTATTATTTTTAATATTAAAATTTATAGGACAATTTTATATTAAGAATAAATTGAAATACTATAGTTTTCTTATTACTTATTAAAGACCTATAAAATAACTCTTCCAACAGTTTCTCATTTCCATACTGATGAAACTATTGTGCTTGGCCAGGTATGATGGCTCACATCTGTGATTCCAGCACTGTAAGAAGATGAGGTGGGAGGACAGCTTGAGGCCAGTAGTTCAAGACCAGCCTGGGCAAAATTGCCAGACCTTGTGGCTACAAAAAAGTTAAATGAAAAAATTAGCCATGCATGGTGGCACATGAATGTAGTCCCAGCTACTTTGGAGGCTGAGGCAGGAAGATCACTCAAGCTCAGGAGATAAAAGTTGCAGCAAGAAACGATTGTGCAACTGCACTCCAGCCTGGGTGACAGAGTGAAATCCTAACTAAAAAAAAAAAAAAAAATCTATTTTCTTGTTATCTTTATAAATAACTTTAAAAATTGATTTTGTTGTAGTTTGTATTTTTTGTTTAAAATTATATCTGCAATATTGGCTTTCACATCAGGACTATTTTTACACATTCTACCTTTACAATGATTCATACGGCTTTTAAAATTCATTGCTCGAATCAGTGTATGGTAGAATTCCATGGCAGAATTGTGACTCACACATTGGCTGGAGAAGATACATGAAACAAATTTGCTAATTGATTCTAGATTCATGTATATATGTACAAAGAAAATATATCATGTTGTGTAATTGTTAAAATCCTAAAACAAAATATATACTGAGAAAAGAATTACATATTTTTAGTGAAAAAAGAAAGGAGAAATATAGTCAATATAGTAAATGTTATATTTTCCTATTTTTCTTTCATTATTTTTTAAACATTAGTTCTCACTTAACTAATTATTTGTTGTGTTATGAAAACTTTAGCTAATTTTCTAAAACCTTCAATGGCTTTGACTCTGTTCTAAGACTTCGTGCTAGCAAACAAATACACAAACAAAAACTTTAACCTGTTACTTTCTAAGTGTTGAATGTGACAAATTTAGGGAACCGTTTCTTTGAGTCCCTTTTATATCAGATGAAAAAAGTGCAGGACCAAGCTATCAGAGTACCTGGATTTAGACCTGCATGTGCTACTAACTAATTTTATTATTCAGGGGCCTCAGATTGTTTTCTTTGCAGGAAAGATGTCAGACTAGATTATATACAGAGGCTGTGCTATATTTAAAAGTCTGTGGTTAGGCCCAGTACCGTGGTTCACCCCTGTAATCCCAATGCTTTGGGAGGCCAAAGAGGGAAGATGGCTTGAGGCTAGGAATTTGAGACCAGCCTGAACAACATAGCCAGACCCTGACACTTCAAAAAAATAAAAATAAAAAAAAAATAGCCAGGTGTGGTGACACACACCTGTACTCCTAGCTACTACGGAGGCTGAAGCAGGAGGATCACTTGTGCCTGAATTCGAGGTTGCAGTGAGCTATAATTGTGCCATTGCAAAGAAAAAAGAAGTCTACTGTTAGATTCTTCTATAATTTCTCCTCCACTTAGGCATGTCAGATTTTAATCGTCCTTAATAAACAAAGAAAACATAAACTGTATTAACATTTATTTTCTTCAGGGTTTCTCTAGTAGCTCAAATCCATAGATGTTTATGAAAAGTTAGGATGCACTCTAGATTCTAGAAAACATAAATAAAGGGAAGAAAATGCTGTTATAATTTAAAAAGGTGATTAGGCTATAATAAAATTTTATATGTAGCTGAAGAAAAGAAAAATATTTTTAACATGTTTATAGTTAGCTGGACACCAAATTTAATGTTGTTATTTAAGCAAAGACAAAAGAAAATATTCATCTATAAAATGATTTTCTTTCCATTATGTAAAATCTATCTAAATCAAAGGAGAAGAATCAAAATTAGGATAAAAACATAACTAATTTGAATAGAATCACTGGTGGAAGAAGAATAAAAATTTCCATTAATTTTCTTAGTGTGTTACCAACTAATGCTGAATCAATCTCCTACTCTTATATTTAACATTAGATTTATTCAGAAACCAAAGGACTAATGCATCTTTATAGCTTAATTTCACTAGAACATACACACAGGTATTTGCATTAAAATATTTTAAAGATTACCTCTATATACTCCTTTAAATAAGAGCACACTAGGTAATATACTATACGCCCATTGATTAGTTCATTCAATAAGTATTTAACAAAGTCTTACCATGTAGTAGTTATTACTGTAAACAGATCAAATATTCCTGCTCTCTTGGAGCTTACATTCAAGTGGGCAGAGAGAAACTAAACACTATAATTAAGAAACATAACAGACATACACACACTATGTTAAATAATAAGTGATAAGGAAAACATTAAGTGGCAAAGGAATAAATAACATGTTGAGAAAGAAGTTGCATTTTTAGGTAGGGCAGTGGACAGAGAAGCCCTCATAGAGAATGTGATATTTCAGTTAAGGTCCAAAAGAGGAGATGATGGATCTAGACATGGGTTTTGTCATGTCACACATACACACACACACACACACACACACACACGAGGAAAAAAACACTAAATAATAAAATAAACAAACACACATACCACAAGAGCAAAGACTCACGCACACTTTTGTGGCTGGCACTGAATGAGCAAGGTAAAGACCAGTCAGCGAGTTTAGAGAGGGAAAGGGCATCTGATCCTAGAGGGTCTTTCCGAGGACTTGTGCTTGAATAATTCAGGACACCACTGGTGGGTTCTGAGAAAAAAAGTGAGGATAGTCTGATATATTTGAAATATGTTGCTCTGGCTGCATTGTTGAGATTAGATATTACGAGTCTAACCGATGACTTAATCATGGCTCTACAGCTCAGCTCACATTACATACATTTCACTGTGGGATTTTCATGTAAAAGATGTTTTCAGAGACAGAGTCAGGTTTCACTTAAGTGATTAATTATATGAGACAAACAAGGAATATGAAAAAGACAGAATGTGACTGCAACCATCTTCATAAAATTAACAAAAGCAGCCAGTCCAATATGACATTCGTTCCTACAGAAATATGTGACCACCTATCATATTTTTAGCTAAAGCTTGTCATAACCTATAAATAGAGATGGAAAATAATTGAATTCTAATTCACTTTCAAGGGAGCTTTTCCATCATTAAGCTGTTTGTTGGCATTAAGATATTCAATACAAAGATAAAAATCCAATCCATTTTTAAAGAAAAACATCAGAGGCCATAAAAATTTGTAAACATGTGCAAAAGACTTCGCTATCTTACCATCTGGGAAATTATAAAGATAATTTTACACAAATTCTATTGCAGGTGGTAGAGCTGAAAATTCTTGGCATTCTGATCATTGTAAGAGCAATAAATGGTGTATTCACAGGGCTTACAAAATATGCAGACATATAAGCAGGCTGTTTATTTACAGTCATGTCTGTAAATTGCTGTAGTTTAAGTTGTATGAAAACAGATGTTAGAGATAAGCATCTACTGAAAGAACCAACTGCACCACATATGACAATAATATATTCTCCTTTATTAAAAATAAAGGTTCTGAAATAATAGTATATACAGTTGCTATGAATTCATATGGTCTTTTTAATATTAAGCTGTTAATATTCATTGACTGATACTTGTTTTCACTTTTCTTATTGATTCCCTTTTTTGCTTGTGCTAAGCCATCTGTTATAAACCTAGATTTATTTATAAAAATACCTTCCGCTTGGTTAGAGACAATCAGAATTTAGGCTGTAATGGCATTTCATATCTTTTTTTGATCCCTGTGGAGAAGGAAGTCTCAAGTTGACCTTCATGTACCTATTTAAGGAAAGTTATTATTGAACTGCTGTACTTGATAAGGAGATCTAATTCCACAGGAATAGTAAAACTGAAGAAGAGGGTAATCATATTTGAAAAAGGGTAGGCTTATTCATTCAACAGAAAATAGAGACGAGCAAAGCAATATTAGGGATGATGCTCTCATTTAGTACAAGGTGAAGGAGTTTAAAAAGGGACACTGGTTCAAAATCCTCCAAGAGCAAATTTTGAAATATTAATTCATACGTGTAAACAAAGATAAAGCTTTACAATTTCTACACTACATTCTTTGTGGTAAGCAACTTATCATTATTGAGCTAGTGACTTGTTTATACTATTTAAATATTTCTATTAGAATATACAGGCATCTATTGTTCATTTATTGTATTTAAATTATAAGTATAAAATGTACATCAATTGGGGTTAGACTGAGTTAAAATGACAAATGACAATGTTGATTTAAGAAACAAAGGGGAAAGTAAGTAACTGTATTTCATTCCCTAAGCATTGCTTAATTACATGCCTTTGATTTCCAGAGAGCTAAGACCAGAAGAAAAGAAAGACTAGGTAAAACAAGCAAACTACAGAAGCTTCACATGTTTAATAAAACTCAAAAGCTAATTAGTTCAACGTAGGGTGTTCCAATGTTCTCAAGAAATTGTTTTCTTCATAGACGTGGCCAAAAATGACACACTGAAATATAAGATTTTTCCTTTCGCTTGTCTCTTTAATTACTCCCATTCATTTAAGGACTGCCTGGTAGGTAACAATGTTCTGGTGGATTCTGTGAATAAAAATGAGCAATTCATATTTCCTTACTTTCAGTAAATATCCTAGGAAACAATTACAAAACAGTAAAAGGCAAGTACTCTTATGTCCTCATGGAGGTAAGTACAATATATTATAGGAGCAAAGAAAGGAAATCGGTTAAGAATTGATTTTTATTTAGTTTTGATGAAGTTTTGCAATTAATTAATTGATGGCAACTTTCCCAGAGAAATATTACTGAATTGAACCGAAACTTTGATTGTGGTATCACAATAAGTGGATGAAAATTGAGATCATTAAGACATTAAATGAAAGTTGAGACAACAGTTCTTGAAGGGAATGATGAATTAATTGGTAGAAATCTTAAAACATTAAAGGGGTAAAGATTCCTCACTATAATTCTAAGACAAGTAGTATGGAATATCACTTTTCTACACATTTTCATTAAATTTGAGAGTTAAATTGAAAGTCTTTATTGTTGTTACTAATATGTATTTGTTAAGTGCACAAATAAACTAATTTCAAAAGAGTTTTTATTGAAATGCAATTTGTATTTAGTTATCGCAAGTAGATTATAACATAGTGAATTATGTTGTGGATTATTACAAGTTCTGAATATTCCTAGACATCTTTCAGCTTACAGAAAATCTGCAGTCACTTTAATCTTCAGAGCCATAATAATACACAGGACTATAAAAAAGTTAGTGGGCAAGCTCTTAGTCATCACTTTGTCCCACCTTCAAAGTATCCACTAATACGACATACTCAAAACTTAGAAATAAAGGAGAAAAGGGATTGCATGTCATTTCAATGTCATATTAGAACACTGTCTAATAAAATCTCCTTAGGGTTAATGAACTAGAACAATCCAATTTTTTTGACTTGCTATTTACTATTGTTTAGAAAGCAAACTCTATATTCATGGTTAATTTGTAGAAAATTGATAATGTGAAAATGATTCTTCATCTGGTAGAGAAGGTGTCTCTGAAGGTTACCAGACACCAGATCTTCTAGGAGACTAGCCAGTTTTGTATTTTATTGACAATCGTCTCATTCTAGCATTCTTTGTGCTTTGTTTATATTCTCATTTAAATCAGTTGTTTTGTTTTTGTTTTTTGCCCTGCTTATTCCAGTATTAACAAATTAAGTTAAATTCAGCCATATATAACTAAACATATAAGGGTCTTATTTTTAGTATTTTGAGAATTAAGTCTTGCCATGCCTTGAGGAGACCCAAGGAGATACTCCACATGTGATATTACTTTCAGATAGGTCATATGGTCTCAGCTTACTACTATTGTAGTTTAATCACCATTTTCATTAGTTTCCTGTTGCTATATAAAATTTATCACAATCTTGGAAGCTTAAAACAATACAAAATTTGTTATCTTATAGATTCCATGAGTCAGGAGTCCGGCATTTCATGACTGGATTCTATGCTCAGGGTCTTACGTAGTTGAAATTGTGTTGTCATCTAGGGCTATGTTTTCACTTGAAGCTCAGGATTCTCTTCCAAGCTCATAGAGTTGGTTTGCAAAATTTAATTTCCTACAGCTGGGACTGATATCCCCATTTTACTGCTGGATATGAACCAGGGACTGTTTTTGCCTCTAAGTGGATGTGCACCATTTCTGCCACATGGCCCTCTCCATAATGTGGTGGTTATGCATGCAAAGCCAGCGGGGGAATGCTTTGTTTTTCCTAATCTTTGACTTCTCCATCTCTGATCTGCTGACCAATATTTAAGGGCTCATATGATTAGTTCAAACTCATCCTAATTATCCCCTTTTTGATTAACCTAAAGTCAACTGATAAATAACCTTAACTACATCTGCCAAAAATTCATGTAAATATAGAAAAAGTTTCATAGGATTGATTTCTCACAGTCCTGTTCACATTCAGGGAGCAATTTTGCAAGTGCCAGGGTTGTCAGGAATCATTCTACCTACCTGGGTTCTCCTTCCATCTTAATGAATTCTATCTTCCAAATCCTGGAAGTATCCCTTTGTAATTAAAAGTCAGTTGAACCTTTCCATCACTTTCTCTAAACATGCTAACATATACCTATAGATTGGGACGGAGGCTGCTCAGACTCTTTCAATATGGCTCTTGGCCATCATGGAAAGTAGAAAAGCATAGAATTTGGAGTGGTAGCAGGGAAGTGGTAAACAATAGTTCTGACCAAAAGAGAACACTGTTATAACGTCTTTCCAGTAAAACTCTTGCAGAAATTCACGTACTGATTTAAATGAAGTGGATTTCCAGATATCTCAAGCTGTGAGTGACAACCTTGCTTGTCACTTCAATAATGGAATCTAAGCAATGGTGAATCACATAAGCTTCCCTTTAGAAAATAACTGCCCTCTCTGGATATTGACTCCGACGTAGGTTCCATTAGGGAGGAATGCAGCTGTGAAAGACAGCATCTTTGCAGATTTAAAATGTTAGCAGAGCACAGTGGGTAGAGTACAAGTTCTGAACTCAGGAAATGTGTATATGTGTGTGTGTGTGTGTGTGTGTGTACCATTTGTGACAGATGCAACACCTGTGATACTATCACTGCAATAAAGATAATGAATATAATCATCATACCCTATTTCTCCATACCCCTTCATAATCCTTCCCTGCTATCCCCTCAGTTACCCTCACCATACTCTGACAAGGATTGATTTGCTTTCTGGAGTTATACAGTATGTATTTCTTCACTTAACATAATTATTCTGAGACCCATGTTGTAGCATGTATCAATAATTCTTGCATTTTTTCATTGCTAAATATTTCTGAATGGTTGTGTTCATCCCAAAATTCATGTGTTAAGATCCGGACCCCCAAGGCGATGATTATGTCATGAGAGTGCGGCCCTTATGAATTAGTTTTGTGCCCTCAGAAAACAGAACCCAGAGAGCTAGCTGGTCTCGTCCATGTAAGGACACTGCAAGAAGGTGCCATTCCAAGAATCAGAAAGTGGAGCCTTACCAGACACCTGATCTGCTGACACCTGAATCTTGAACTTCCCAGACTCCAGAACTGTGAGAAATAAATTTCTGTTGTTTATAAGTCAGCCAGTTTATGGTATTTTGTTATAATAGTCCAAATGTACAGAAGCACTGATTAATATTCTGTTGAATAGATAAACCACACTATAATTATTTATTTTGACGAACATTTATTTGTATCCAGATTTTAGCTACTGCAAATAAAACTCTAATGCACCTTCTTATATAAGCATCTATAGACATTTTCTTTTATTTCTCCTGAGTAAATACCTAATACTGGAATAGCTAGAACATATGTTACATACATACTGAAATTTTTAAAAAACTGCCAGCCTTTGTCCAAAGTGATTGTAACATTTTATATCCCCACTAGCAGTATATGAAGATTCTACATCTTTCACATCTTTGCCAACGTTTAGTGTGATTTTGTCTCTTTAATCTAATGACTGCAGTAAGTGTGTAGCAGTATCTCTTTGTGGTATTATGCTACATTTCCTTAAGAAGTGACAACAGTGAACACTATTGTGTTTATTTTCCTTGTGTATATTTTATTTGATCAAGTGACTCTTTCAAATATTTGCCTTATTTTTAAATTAAACTTTGAAACTTACTGTTATATTCTGGATACATGTCCTTTTGTGGGACATACAATTTGTAAATACTTTCACCCAATGAATAGTTTGTCTTTCCATATTTGTGTGTTTTATAGAGCAAACTATTTTAATTTTGACAAAACACTATTATTTTTGTGCATTACTAAGGAAATCTTTGCCTAGCTGGGGTCACGGTTTTCTCAGATATTTTATTTTATAACTTTTACAATTTTCATTTTTATGATTCATTATCTATTTTTAATAAAATATCTATGTACGATACAAAGTAATGATTGAAGTATACTTGTTTTATATGAACACTAGTTGGTCTAGTGCCTTTTGTAAAAAGACAATCTTTCATCCACTGAGTTTCTCTTCAACCTTTGTCAAAAATTGGTTGTAGTTGTATATTTATATGTGGGTTGTAGGTGCCAAGGGAAACCGTCCCTTTGACCCTTGGAAGGTTTACTGAAAAAAATCAACCGACAAAAGGCAGATTAATAGGAGAAGTGTTAAACAAATTTATTATTGTGCAAGAGGGAGAATCAAATAGTGACTGCCTCACCACACAATGGGGTACAAATGGTTATAAGTCCTACATTTTAGGGGAAAGCATGATGGGTAAGTGTGGATAATTTTAAGGGGTTAATAAATAATTTTTAGGGAAATTCAGTAGGCTTGAGTAACATACAGTGGCCTGGAACAAAATCTGTTGGGCCCACAGAGCAGAGAAGGGTTTGTGACAAAAGTCTGTCCATGTGCATTGACAGATTTCAGTCTTTCTTCCTGCTATATGAGTTCATTCAGTTAATGAAAACTCAGGGAAGAGACCAGAGGTAATTGTTTTCTTCTTTGATGGGTCTAGATGATATGTACATAAGGACGTTAGAGAATAAATTCATCCTGTGCTTAGAGATTGACAGAGGACTGAGAAACAGGATTAGGGGAGAGATCTTGGAGGCCTTGAGACTTTCTTCAGCTCAGCATGTGAAAGTGTCATATTTTAGAGTATCGGTTTCTGGGCCCTAACAGTGTATATTTCTGGACTCTGTTCTATTCCAGTGACCACTTTGTCTATCTTTAAACTATGTTGTCTTGAATCTAAGTTCTATTACACTACATATATTTTTGGCTCCTGAAGTGGTCTCATGGGTTCATCAATGCTTGCTTGCTTTTTTTTTTTTTTTTTTTTTTTTTTTTGTCGCTTTTCTGTTTGTGTTTCTTTCACGTCATTTGTATTATGATGGATGCATGTTCACCAACCTCTGCTTTTCCATTTTTGTTTTTCTTTGATTTGCTATTTTTGGTCCTTTCCTTTTGCATCTGAAATTTATAATAGGTTTAGTTTCTACAAATAAGCCATTGAGATTTTGATTGGGATAGCATCAAATCTGTGGATTAACTTGAGAAGAATTTACATCTCAACAAGATTTATTCTTCCAACTCATAAATAGTATGTCTGTCCATTTATATGTATTTAGGCTTATTTAACATCTCCCATCAATATTTTATAATTTTCAGCATACAGGATTTTCACATTGTTGTCAGATGTTTGTATGCTAGTGATTATTTCACGTGGTCTATTTCAGAAAAAAAAAGTATTTACTTTGAAAGGTATTTCTATTAAAGTAGAATTCATGGATGACAGGTTTTCTTTTTCTTTTTTCTTTTACTGTTTCCTTGAACACAATTTTTTTATTTTTTATTTTTTGAAACTGAGTCTCACTCCTTCGCCTAGACTGGAGTACAGTGGCGCGATCTCGGCTCACTGCAAGCTCCACCTCCCGGGTTCACTCCATTCTCCTGTCTCAGCCTCCCGAGTAGCTAGGACTACAGGAGCCGGCTACCACGTCCCGCTAATTTTTGTACGTTTAGTGGAGACGGAGTTTCACCGTGTTAGCCAGGATGGTCTCTATCTCCTGACCTCGTGATCCACCTGCCTTGGCCTCCCAAAGTGCTGGGATTACAGGAGTGAGCCACCGTGTCCGGCCCTTGAACACACAGTTTCTAACCAGGAATCTACTGCATTCTTACTTTTACTTCTCTATGAAACATGCATTTTCTTCTTTAGTTACTTTTAAGATTTTTTGTGGATCGCTGGCCTGTTTATTCAGTTTTATTATGATGTGTGTTGGTGTAGATTTCTTCTACTACCTTGTGCTTGAAGTTCATTGAGCTTCTTGAGCTTGTGGGCTTATAGATTCTTCAAATTAGGAAAAAAGATCAACCATCATTTTTTCATATATGTTTTCTGTTCTGCCTTTTCTTATCTCTCCTCCAGAGAATCCAAGAACATTAATTTTGTGACTTTTGATGTCCTATAACTCACTAATGTTTTCTTTCTTTCTTGTTCATGTTTTTGTTTTCTTTTCTCCTTGTATTTCACCTGGTTAGTTTCTATTATATGTCTTCAAGTTCATCTACCTATGCTTCCGCAAGCTTTATGTCATATTCCCACTGTATTTGTCTTCCTATACATTACAGTTTGAATCTCAAGAGGTTTTTTTCATAAGTTTCGTGTTTCTACTTTACTTTTGAATATATGAAATACAGATTTAATAGTTATTCAACCACCTTTGTCTGCTAATTCTAATATGTGTGTCAGTTTTCAGCTTTTATTTTTTTTTATCACATATAGGTTGTAGTTGCTGTTTCTTGGCTGGCTTAATAACCCACTTACTGAACGCTAGACATTATCAGTTTTACCTGTTGATTGCAGGATAATTTTGTATTCTTCTATTTTTTAGCTTTGCTTTGATATGCAGTTAACTTACTTGCAAACAGAGTGATGCTTTTGGGTCTTGCTTTTAGAATTTGTTTGACCTCACCCAAGCAGTGCTCATTCTAGAACTAATTATTTCATATCACTAAGACATGACTCTTCCATGAATCGTCCCAAATTCCCTGTGATTTTTGTTTTCCAATCTTACTGGAGAAACAGGCATGATTCCTGACTCTTTGTGCATGCCAGGTACCTTTAACTCTTATCCTTTCACATGATTCTATCTTTGGTCTCTGGTATTTTCCTCACATGTGTGAGCAGATCAATATTTAGTTGAATACTCTTAGAATGTCAACTGAAGATTTTTCTGCTTCTCTATCTATGCAACTCTTGCTTTTCTTGTACTCTGTCCTGTAAACTCTTGCTTTGTCTCTCTGGATCATCATCTCCTTAACTCAGGGATTCTACTGTGCTCCATGTGAGTTTCTTCTTCTTGCACTGCAGCCTGGAAACTCTCTTAAGTCAGCATGCTGGGACAGTCATGGGACTCATGTCATTTGTTTCTTTCGGGGGTATCTGACTTTCATTTCCTGATGCCTACTGTCTTGTCAGCCATTGTTCCATATATTTGTCTATTTGTTGGTTGCTCTAATTGAGAAGATAAATCCTGTCTCTGTTACTCCATCTTCTGCTTTAGATTCCTGAATCTCTCTACCCTCCTGTTTCTTGCTGTTTCCACATTACTTTCACCACTATGTCTGACAGCAGTTTCTGCCATGGTTTTACATTCTGGTATGCCCATTGCCCTCTAGGTGTTTCGGTTTCAAATCTATAAAATAGGAATAATAACAGTATCTGACAGGTTTGAGGGTGACAAAAATTGAGATAGTAAGCTTAAAGTTCTTATTGTTCCTATCTTGGATTCTTACTCCATTTATCTAAGATTCCATCGACCTAAGAAGATTAAAGATTTCACAGTTATGTGATCTGATTCAATCCCAGGGATAGGAAGGGTACTATTTCAGGTCAGACATAGTTACTAAATGGATAAACATGTTTTAAAGTTTTCTAATTTTTATCACAATGTTTAGAGAAAAAATTAACATAGAGACAAAAGGAAATCAGAAATTTAAATCTGATAGCCTGTGATGGTATATCTGAGAGATAATCATATTTTACACTATAAGTTCAGATAAGCAATTTAGATATTTAAAAATATTCCTATTAGAACATTTTGGATAGAAAACCTATAGGATTTTGTGTATGTTAGATAACAGCAAGGGAGAAAGAAATGAAAATTATCAACTCATAAGAAGAAGCATCATTATAAAATGGGGAGAAAGAATAAAGATTGAGATGAATTGGGAAGATACACATCAAGTGATGAAATTTTAAGTTTAGTTAGAAATTCAAGTGTATATGTCAAGTAAACAAAATGTATGACTCTGCATCAAAGCATATAAATATGAGCTGGAAAAGACAGCATTATTTGGTACATAGAGAATATTTAAATTCATGATGTGATAGATGGTGAATTATTAAATACTCATACAAATCATCGTCCTTAAACAACAAAAAAAATAAATGATAATTCAAATGGTACAGATCAATATACTGTATTTTGAAATAACCTGAATCTTTCATAAATGATTTCAGGAAAATATTATTATCACTTTACTATTTATTTGGGGTTTGGATTAAATGTACAAAATTCTGAACAATGTATACAGAAGCATTCTCAGAAACCAATTGTTTTTGGGACTTCTCTGTTTTCATCTTATTACCTGGGACATTGGAAAGCAACATGAATGACATATTACCCTGTGGCATCTTGTCATAGTTTAGGCTATTCATAGTATACCCCAAAATGTACCAAGTTAGCCTTAGTCACTAGCCTTACTTACTAACTACAGATCTTTGACAACACCAGAGTCCATGCTGTCCTTCCTGGGTCATGGTACAAGCCCTCTATCAGAACTACTAATAGGTTTTTTTTGTTGTTGTTGTTGTGGTTTTTTTTTTTTTTTTTTGACGGAGTCTCACTCTGTCGCCAGGCTGCAGTACAGTGGCATGATCTTGGCTCACCACAACCTCTGCCTCCCGGGTTCAAGTGATTCTCCTGCCTTAGACTCCCAAGCAGCTAGGACTACAGATGTGTGCCACCATGCCCATCTTATTTTTGTATTTTTAGTAAAGACAGGGTTTCACCATGTTGGCCAGATGGTCTGGATCCCTTGACCTCGTTATCCGCCCACCTCTGCTTCCCAAAGTGCTGGGATTACAGGCGTGAGCCACCGCGCCCGGCTAGGTTTGGTTTTCATCAGTTTGGCGACAAGCCTAGCCAACACACAGGTTATTTTTTATCTTTCCTAACTGACTGATAGCTGATGTGATTCTCCTGGAATAGTGCATCTATTAGATCCCTAAAAACATGATCAAAATAGACAACTGAAATTCTGACATCACATCTAGCTTGACATGTCCAGTTCTAATCAAGTCACTACATAAGTTCTTGCCACAGGGTATTTGTAGCATAAAACAGGATGGGTACAACACAGCATGCAGATAAAACATGTAGCCCACTAAACTGTCCATTGGGCTGTCTTGTCTTAAATACAGCTTGGTATGAGTGGTTGTGAATAGCATGTCTGCATCTCAAAAGGAGAATTATTTGTGATATTTGGCCACAGTATCAATCCAAAGTCCCCATCTCTTGAAGCTACTCAGCTACCATGCCAGTTTTCTGAAAGGCATTTAATCTTCATTCACTTTTAGTATATCCAAAGGAGCGAGTCAAGCGCTGACCTTCTGGGAAGGTGGCATAAATTGGCTTCCAATCATCCCTTGGCAGCAGTCTTAATTTGTCAGGTTGTTTCAAATCCACACCTTGGACAGAAGCTAAGCAACATGATCCAAGTGCGGTATTTATCTCGAGATATATTTCAATAAAAACAAAATAGTAAACAGTCTACAAATCATGAATCCAATGTTAGTTCCAATTGATTGAATCAGAGGACACTGCAACACATTTTTTTTTCTATATTCTCCAGATTGAGTATTTAGGCAGAACCTATAAATCAGCAAGTCAATTTCCATTCTTTGTGCAAATGGCTATTTTTACAGATCACGTGGCTTTTCCCACACATGCCATTAGTTAACACCAGATCTTAATCATAGCTAAGACTATTATTTTCTTGCTCTGAGATACTGTTATCGGATTAAAGTTGCTGCATTCATCACTGGGATTACAACCGACATATGGTTCCTTTCCCATTTGCCATGAACTCTTCTTTCTTTATTACTTGTTTAACTGACATTCTTCCTTTTTTGAAGGGGCGTTCTGGCTTGGACATAATGCTTTACCCATAGTCAGAAACAGCAGTGATAATTGCCTCACCATATCCTGTTGTTATCTCATTTCTAAGGAAGAAGTTTTACGACTTGATAGGTAAAAACTTGTAAGACTGTTTCTGCCACTTAGTAATCAGGACACAGTCATAGTTATACCTAAATTAGCTAGAAGGGCTAAAATTTTGTCTGACCCTAAAGTTTATTTCAGACTATTCCCTGACAAAGTTAGCTAATAGATATTACATCTTATGCATCAACATTGTTCTCTGGCCTGACACATGTAAATGCAGTCCTTGCCTTAGGGCAACAAAATCAGGCAAATCCAAAGAAGACATTTTTAAAATTGGACAGATATGAAGTTGTATTATTGCATTATCGCTCAAGACCTCATTCTCATCTCCTCATTGTAGTAACTGTTCCGATGAAGTTCTTCCTTTATGTCTGTCATATTCTGTCAGGACATGTTCATTTAATTGATTCAGCCAGCCTCTCAAATTTTCTTACCACCCATTTTATTATAAGTGTACATTATTCAAAATTGTGGATTCAGTGAAACAACTACTCTGAGGATATTAAAAAATGTAATATATATATGTTTAAAAGTGTATGTTCTTGCTTGCTTGCTGTACATTGGTAGGAGTAATGTGTGTAGGTTAATTATAATAAATATATTTTGGTGAGCCGGATTAACAGCCTGTTTGCTATTCCAAACCTTAATTGTATTTTTTACAGTTGTTTTTGAAACTGAATAAACGAAGCATAGAGTAAAAATGCTGGAACACCCATCGGTAGCCACCCTCCACCCCCCCGGGGCTACTGGCAGTAGTTCAAGTACACCGGCAAGGTGCTGGCCCCCTGAGAATTAAGAATTCCATCTACAGCCATCTTAAGGAGATTGGTTTCCTGCTGGCACAAGCAGAATTTCTTACCACATTAGTGGTTTCATCTGATTTGAGGACCAATTGTGTGTGCACAGTCTGAGCGTATTATGCCTACTCATTTCATGAACTCAGGAAGCTAACTCTCAGTATCTGACTCAGGTAGTCTCTATAGCATTCCAATCCCTTAGCTGCCTGCATGGTCTTTTTGGAGGACATCTACATGAATGACCTGATTGCTTCTGTAAATTCCCACAAAGACTTCCATAACTGAGTAACTCAAACAGAAGACGTACTTGTCACACAGTCACCTAGGACCTCCCTGTCTCAATATACTGTAAGGACAATGGCTACAGCACAAGGGTTAGTACATGTCCAAACACTATTCTCAGAGTGGGAGCCTCACTCCTTTTCTTTCTTTTCCTTTTTTCTTTTTTTCTTTTCTTTTCTTTTTTTTTTTTTTTTTTTTAAGACAGAGTCTCACTCTGTTGCCCAATCTGGAGTGCAGTGGCACGATATTGGCTCACTGCAAGCTCTGCCTCCCGGGTTCATGCCATTCTCCTACTTCAGCCTCCCTGAGTAGCTGGGACTACAGGTGCCCGCCACCACACCCAGCTATTTGGTGTGTGTGTGTGTATTTTTTAGTAGAGACGGGGTTTCACCATGTTAGCCAGGATGGTCTCGATCTCCTGACCTCGTGATCCACTCACCTAGGCCTCCCAAAGTGTTGGGATTACAGGAGTGAGCCACCATGCCTGGCCCCTCACTCCTTATGCACCTGTTATTTAAACTGCTTTCAGCTTTCCCTAGTGTAAAAATGTGGAGTTTCCTCTTCCCCTGGGGTTTTACACTATCCACCAAGTATATTGCAATCAATTTCAAAATAGCCATTCGACTCTCAGTTCTAGACATTAATTGTGGCCCAATCAGCATGATTTGCTTTGCTGAAAAGAAAACATAGGGTTTAGACCACACTGAGTAGGGGTCAGGGAGATCCCTCAAGAGCTCTGTCATCAGTTGTGCAGGCAGGGGAGAAACCTGTCCAGTATGTGGGAATGCATAATGAAATTTCTCTGATATATGGTTTGGAATATCATCTCTACTTTATCAGTGAGAATTATTGTGCTGTTCTCTCTCTTTGGGACTCTTTCTCCAACATTACCAAAGACATAGTAGATATTACTAGTCTCAAAATTATCTGATATCCTTAAGTAGCAGGAAAAGTCTCTTTCAATGTCCAATTTCAAGTTAGAAATTGTCTTCCAATAGGCTCCACAAGTGGTTGCATCCAGCAGTTTTAGAGCATAAACACAAGAGGTTTTGGATGAAAATAGTGGTACTTATTGCCTGCCAAAGGGTTCAGTCTGCATTAAGTTCTAGTTGCAAGCACATTTAAAATCTTATGATCCATAAAGTTATAATGTACCACTGAGAGTATGTGAACAACTGCCTTTAGTTAATCTTTTAATATTTCTGCCCAAAACCCATTTCCAATTTAGATTTAATCTTGGTGACCTTATGGATAGAAGCCAGCAAAATTCCTACGTGGGAATTTGGGTTCACAAGAACCCAATTAGTAAAATTATAATTGATTCTTATAGTTTCAGGAGAATCTCTGATTTTATTGGAATATATGATTTATCTAAATCTCACACATTGGGCTAGACCTTGACATTTAGCTGGATTCAGACAGTCTTTTATATTTCACATGGGTGACTGAAGTTTTTAACTTGTCCTTCATGTATTTACATAAGAAGTTCACAAACTGGCATCACCAATACAGTGAACTCTCATACTTAATGGTTTTCAGATCCAGGTACGTGCAATACCATATTAAGACCATTCTGGTGAATTCAAATGTTTTGGATCAGGACCATAAATGTAATGAACGTAACGAACGCGGGTCATGCATATACTTTTAGCGATGATGTCTTCTGCTGGCTCCAGGCTCACCTGCAGACTTTCTTAATCCTTTCATGAGCATTTCATTCGGATATTTCTAAGTGAAAAAATGATGTCAAGATAGAAAGTTAAGAGATTGGTATCTATTTCAACTATTGAAGAGGTGAAAAGTAATTGTCATCTAGTTAAATTTGGTCAAGAATTAAACTAAAAAAATGTAACAAGACAGTCTGTGGTAAAGAAAAAAATATGGTTTTTGGAGTTTGACACAGAGGGGTTTCTATCTTACCTATATCACTTAGAAACTATGTAATATCAAGAAACCAAACTGAACTATCTTTATCTGCAAACTATATTCATCACTATTTTTAATTAAAAATTGAGGATGATAATGTATCATACCTTGTAAGGATGTTCAAAGAATTAGAATTTCTGAAAAAATAAATGTGTGCTTTAATAGAGTAGATGATCCAAAAAAGTTGGTGTTATTAATTTCAATCAAGTGAGATAATACTTACATAGGATAAAGTAGTATAGAATATTTAGAAGGAATTACTTGGTAGATTAAGTTAAATAATCAGTCAGTTCTATTGACACAAAGATACTAAAAAAGACAGGACAGAGTTAAATACTACAATCTTGTTGCTTATATTTTAGGCCAAGTAGATGAATTTTCTCCAATGACTTAACTTTCTTTGGTATCTAAATTGGTTATAAATTTGTGGCATTTTTATATTTCATTATGACCTTATATATTTGAAAATTATGACAAATATTACAAATTATATTTCTACAGATTCATCACTTCTGGTTTTATTACTAGAGTTCAGAAAATTGAAGAATTTTGGAATGAGGCCATATAACACATGTATAACTCTCCTGATACTATTTTTAATAATTAATTAATGTGTAAAAGAATCATAATGATTCCACAAAAGAGAATCTTTTCAAGGACAATAATTTGACGAATTTCTACCTGTTTTTAACTTACATACAAAATTTCGTTTTCATAATTAGTTCCAAGAGAAGGGGCTCACTATGGCAAGTCTGTTTCCTGATCTCCTTCTTCCCACATAAACATGTTTTCTTACATCTGTCCAGACAAGCATGAGATAACAGTGGTATACCCAAGAATGCTCATACAAGGAATTCTATCTAGTTTTATGTGAAATATTGTACAACATAGACATCTTTTAACAACAGGGATTAAGAATAATATTTTGTCAATATCCCATTTCCTCTGGGAATTGGCATACTTTGCTCACACTGCAATAAACTTTTGACTTACTATTAGCAAACTTTGACCTTCTTGTTTCTGCAGATTACTCTGCACCCAACAGTCAATGATGTAAAATATTTTACTTTCCATTTGTGCCAGGGCTATTGTTATTCTTGATTCTTCTTAAAACCTGTAGCACCTTCTGCCGCCTATGTTAATTCATTACAGTAGGGAATCTCTTCTTCACTCCTGATTTAGTATGTTTTGATAAAAGCATGCTAGTAGCAAATGTTGATATTTCTTCGAATTCCTTAATTATAGAAATAAGGTTTATTTTCAAGACTGTTTTACAATTATTTTATGAGTACTAGCAGGAAAATTTTTACTTAAATTTGTGTTACAATTTTCAACTGTTAATGGATTTGTTTTGCTCTACTTGTAAATCATGCATTATGTATACTTGCTGAAATATCTAATGTCACTAAAAGTTATCTTAAAATGAAAATATAATAACAGGATTATCTCTAAACATAGTAGTATTTTTTAAAGAGGAGTTGGTGTTTGTATCACATTATGACTCAGTTTTTAAAAATCGAGAATTAAATATGATTATATGAAAACAGATATTAATGCACTTAGCACTTTAATTTTTCTTTTTCACAAAACTAGTAATTATACAGGATTGAAAAATAAAGAAAAACAAAGGAGTAAATAAAGAAAAAAATATTTGAGAGACATATGATGAATAATTTAAATCAAATTAAAAATAAACTACTGGGTAACAGAAACAAAAGACAAAATATGAATTTACATCAAGGAGACTGAGTTCCTCCCGATAATTTCTATCTCATTAAATATGAAAACAAAATGTCACTTGATTTAGAAAGACTGATGTGGAATTTTATATAAATAAGAAATAAATTCTACATGTTCAGAGAAGAGAAAAGTGGTTTAAACACATGTCATGGAAATCCCCAGAAGCCGTGTCACTCCCAAACTGGAGAACTCCAAAGAAGGGTTTCTAAGTCTGAGAACAACATGTAAGTACTATCTCAGTCTCCACCTCCCCATGGAATACCTGCGGGCAGTTCCCTGACTGAGGGAAAGGCAGTGACTGTTACATAGTCACTTGACCCATTTCCCTATAGGAAGTTACTAGTGCCCTTTTCAAAATCAAACTACGGCGTGGGGCGAGGGGAAGAAATCTCTTTACAGTCCATTTCGGATGGAGAAAATATCACAATGCAGGGATAATTTGCTAGGGGTAAGGGAGAAGAAAGAATTATTTGAGTAAATGTTTACTGAGCCTGGTCTGCTAGCTAACTTATTTTATAAACACATTTAAAGTATAAAATTTATTCTTGCCTTCATGAAGCTTACATTCAAGGATGAAGAAAAACTCATGTGAAACCAGTATTCACATTCCAAAGTAGGCAATGGGGGAAGATTCCACATATTTTAAAAATAAAATGTTAGAGAGATATATCACTCTCTCTATATATATGTGTTCATATCTATATAACCTATAAACACACACACATAAAAACTAGATGTATCTGCTTTCATTTTAAGTACTTCTTATTCTTCAGAATTTACTGTGAAGCATGTTTACAAAGTTTTAGAAAAATAAACCTTTTTTCTGATTTTTAGTTATTAAGTGGAAAGTACTATATGTATAATGACATCTATTTGGCTTCTATTATTGAGCAATTAAGCCAAATATGTACTCTATTAAATCAATCAGGTAAGCATAGGAGGAGTTGATCTCAGCAAGATCTCCTTTTCAGTCTGTCACTTCTGGTGAATAAGAGTCTGCTAAGATTGTGCCACACACTGTGTATGCAAAGAGGGGTATCCCACAGTGTTTTTGTATGGCTTCAATTCCAAAGGGTAAAAAAAAACCCTCTACATTATAATACAGTTCACAGTATTTGCTGCTGTGCAGTCTTGCAGATTCCTGAATAAGATATTTTATTAAACACAGAAAATAAAAATTAGCTTTCAAGTTTTTCAGAACTAGAAATGAGATTGATTTATAAAATGGAAAATAATGATTCAATGCTAATTGTCCAACTCTTACTAAAAATTAGATTAAACATTATTTTCAAATACTATAGTCAAATAAAATTTGCACTATGATAAGCTAATACAACAATGAATTTAATAGAAATCCAATTTGTATAGAATAACTACGGTTATAAGAAATCAGTAAGAACAATTTTTTTCTCACATTTTTCTTTGATGTGCTTCCCCAAACAAACTCTTTAAGGGTACTTAATTCAAAGCAATTGCATAAGTCTTCACAGAAAGAAAGAGGAGGAAGTGGGAAGCAGGAAGACAGAAACGGGTAGAGAAAGAGACAAAAAAGGGGGAGAGAAAAGGAAAAATAAGTAAGTAATAGCAAAAGACAAAAACTAATGTTTAAGAATGAAACAGTGCAGTTTATAAATTTGATGTTTTCTATCAAAGACAAAGTTTACAGTACCTGGAATAATACTGTAGTTAGAGTATTATTCCATAAATATTCCTTGGTTTCTTGACTTGTTATAGTAAACCTCAATTCATTTTTCCAAGATGTTCCATAATGTGTGTGCACTCTCATGCAAAGAAAGTGTTCTGCCTTCAGTATAAATGATCCCATCTAATTTGCCTCATTTAATTTTGTATACCTAATCTTAAGATCTAGGTGTGGCATATAGTAGCAGGCTAAAAAGTTGTTAAGTGAATCAATAAATTAAACTTAGACAATTCTGTGTAGTCAATTCCTTCTCTAGGAACATAACATTTTAGAAACATGTATACACATCAAGAATATAATTACATCCTTCTAACTCAAGTGCCTAAAAACACAGTATCTTTACTTTCTATACGTTTTAGTTCTGGACTTTCAGCCCCTAGGTGAGTAGGTGGCAAAACAGTTCATCTCAAACCTCCTAGAGCATCTTCTTTTATTTAAGATGATGCTATAACTCTGGATTCTTCTTAATAATCTTAAAATATTCAATAATAATCTTAAAATATCCAAGGTTGAAGATTCAGATCTCTACCTTGAGTTAATGAATGAATTTCACACATAAGATTGGGTCTTAACAGAAAAGAGGCTGTTTGTTTACTCTCGCAGCTTTTGGATCAGTATAAACAAACCACCAAAAATGTCAGTAGTGTTAGAAAAATTGGAGTTATGAATAGAATGAATTAACTGTCCACGGAGGATCTTTCACGTTTGATATTCAGAAATGTAACTAAATTTTCTTCCCCGAAGAACCTAAATATAATTTGGAGAGATTAGAGGCAGGTGTTCTGTAAAGTACAGTGTCTAAGAAGGAGCATACCAGAATGACAGGACTAGGTGGAAAGAAGTTATGAAAGTTAAATTTGTGTTTCCTTGTCAATTTGTTTACTTTTTTCCCTGTGACCAATTCAGATGCTACAGAATAAGGCCCATTTATCTAAAAATGAAGATAAATCTCATATATTGATATGCAGTATCTGGTTTTAAAACACCTCTGCTTCCCAACAGAGGAAATCTCATAACTTGTAAATTACTTGTCATTTTCTATGTTTGATCACCAAACACATCAAAATCATAACCCTGTCTTTTTCTTAATAATCAAAAGTGACTATGAGTCAATGATGGCATCATAATGTGTGAAACAAAGTATATTCTCAAAACATGCATACTCTTGTATTAATTGATACAAAGAAAATTCTTTACTTCTTGCCTCAAAACCTACCCGTTATAGTTTCTCTTTGTAATTCTATGCAGTTGTTTTCATTTCAACTATTGGTATAAAAAAGGAATATATTTTCTCTGATGCAAAATGAGAAACCAAGTTGATAATGCTGTGGACAAAAATTTATGATTATTATATTTGATATTGCATCGACTGTGAAATATTAACTATGAAGTCTAATGTTTACTTTTCAAGATCTGAACCCTGAGTTATTCATACAATAAAATTTCTGAAAATAGTTGCAAAAAATTAAAATCTTGTTACTAATATTTTTCTATTAAATGTGGGTTGTAAAAGTTAATATTTGAACTTTTTCATAGTGGGTACTGAATTTACCAAATGACAAAGTTTGGTATTTTTGGCACATTTTATCTATATTTATTTTATTTTTTTAAAAAAAGGCAACATCTATTCGTTTATCATGCAAAATGTAATCAAACTTAATTTAATTAAGTTTAATATAGTATATAAGAAAAGTGCTGCTTTAGATTTCTGTGATTCAAATATTAAGTTTAAAACGGGTGAATTTTGACTTATCCCCAAAAATATATGTTTTATACTAAAAAAAATCACATTTTGAATATAAACCAAATTGAAAACTTCTGATGCTATCAGGTAACTGAATTGCTAAAAATATTATTTCATATAGTAGTCCATCAAATTTTGGAAATGTGCCTTATGATTTTTAAAAAGTGTTTTTTATCTGTGTTAGCTATCCAAGAATATTAATAGAAAGATTGGGATACAAAATAATTTAAGTATTAGATAACAGATCTTTTGGCTTACATCTTGCAACCTCCCTATGGCTCCTGAATACACATGATGGGAAAGAAGTGTAGCATACTAATTTTTAAAATATTATTTGAGATAAGCTGACAAAAGCAGTAAATAATTAGAGTTGAATTTAGCAATTCAGGCTATAAATATTACTTTCTTTTATCCTGTCCACTGCATAGACAATAAAGAATACGTTTAGTTTATATAGGCCAAGCTTCATGAATAGATAGAATAGAGGATATGAATTGGCATTCTGTTTCAAGTCAATGCCAAAAAAATGCCATTTTCAAATCTAGATGTTTCCCATTTAATCTTGTGAATTTTCTTCCATGAGATTCTCTTATAAAATATAAACATTCATGGGAGGTTTTACTGTTTTTGTTTTTGTTTTCTGTTTTTTGTTTTGTTTTGTTGTTTTTTATTTTTTTTTGAGACAGAGTCTCGCTCTGTCACCCAGGCTGGAGTGCAGTGGCATGATCTCAGCTCACTGAAACCTCCACCTCCTGGGTTCAAGCGATTCTCCTGCCTCAGCCTCCTGAGTAGCTAGGATTACAGGCACCCGCCACCATGCCAGGCCAATTTTTGTATTTTTAGTACAGACGGGATTTCACCATGTTGGTCAGGCTGATCTCAAACTCCTGACCTTGTGATCTGCCCGCCTCAGCCTCCCAAAGTGCTGGGATTTACAGGCAAGAGCCACCTCACCCGGCCTCATGGGAGTTTTTTTGTAATAATAAGAATAATCGTGATTATCATGACAACGGCTAACATTTCACAATGTTTACTATGTGCAAGGTACTATTGTAAGTACTTTACATATAAGGATTTATTGCAACATTACAATAAATCTAGAAAGAGATATGTTATCAATTTTATAGATAAAAAAGCTGAAATACAGAAACGTTAACGTGCAAGGTTACATGTCAATTACTGACAAATCTGGAATACATTATACAAAATTTCTCTGTGATGTTGAGGACAAAGAATCACATTTCTCCTAAGATAAAGAAACAAAATGTACCATTCTATAAAAATATTAGCTGTCTGGATAAGGAAGCATATATGCATGAAGAAAGGACATAAGACATAGAAATCATAAAAGTGCATCTCTGATGAAGAAAAGTATAATTATTCAAGAAATGAAATCATCTTAATAACAACCTTTAGCTACTCTAGGGTTTTAATTTACAGCTTTTGTTTTAAGTATTTTTTTCTGGGTTGAATTTATATATAATACTGTTTATTGAAAACTTTTTATTATTTTTTTTTCTTTTTTTTTTTGATATTTCAGTGCTATTACATTGAATGAATGTACAACACTTTGCTTCCCTAGCTCTTAAAAGTGGACATAGTCACTTAGCCCATTAGATGCTCTCTCCCAGGACCTGAATTTCCACTAAGCTAACAAAAAGACTTCATCAAAGTGGGGAGATCATTCATAGTGACAGCACTGGGAGAGTTCAGAGGCAGCAAGAATCCAGTGATAGCAATAGAGGTTAGAATGGAATTCTAAACACACGTTTCAGTTGTATCATTGATACGGTTTGATTCTGTGTTCCCACCTAAATCGCATGTCAAATTGTCATCCCCGCATGTTGAAGGAAGGGTCTGGTGTGAGGTGATTCAATCGTGGGGGCGAACTTCCCCCTTGCTCTTCTCGTGATAACAGTTCTCATGTGATCTGGTTGTTTGAAAGTGTGTAGCACTTCCCTCTTCTCTCTCTCTCACTCTCTCTCTCTCTCTCTTCTGCACTGCAATAGTATGACATGCTAGCTTCCCCTTTGCCTTTCGCCATGTCTGTAAGTTTCCTGAGGCCTCCCAGCCATGCTTCCTGTACACCCTGCAGAACTGTGAGTCAAATAAACCACTTTTCTTTATAAATTACTCAGTCTCAGGTAGTTCTTTATAGCAGTGTGAGAACAGACCAGTACAATCATTATACGTACAAATTTTCTACCCAGGTTTCCTTAGCTCTGCCCATATTCTTAGACTGATTCTCCAATATTGCCATGAATTCTCAGAGCTTAATGATAGCCTTTGAATTAAGTTTCTGCTTATTATAGCAGAATTGCTTTCTATTACTTGTCACCATGAATCTTTATTGGTCAACTCCGTTCTTTCCATATCTCAAGATTATATGTCCAACACCCTCATTTTACACTAATCTGAGGTTTAAAAAAGTTAAAAATTTCTGATTATACCAATAGATGCAGTTAATGACAGTGGTTAAATTTCCTTGTCGCCAGGTATAGAAGTTAAGAATCATGAGTCTTCTCATTTACTTTTTTGTTTATTAATTCATTCATTTACAAAATTATTGACATAGAAAAATGTCCACTTAGGTAAAGAAAAATTGTGTGTAAATAGTAACATACATATGGCCATGTATAAAATAGATGTGTGTACATTTTTGTAAATATATTGAGATGCTGTATCTTAAAATTAAAATAATGTTTGTATATGGGTAATGATACTTTTAAAAATTATATCATTAAATATTTTTATATTGTCCACGATAAACATAAATTGCTTTAAAATTAGAAAAAGATGTGAGGGTAGATGACAGATAACAGGGTTAATGTGCAGCTCCCACATGGATGGACAGAACAATGTGTGGAGATTCACACCATGAACTTTTGTTCCAAGAATCATCACAGGAGCATACCAGAAAAACTGAAAGAATTCACAGATTATTTGAAAGAAACAGCACGCCACTGCAAATTCCATGAGACAGGCAAAAACTATGCGTTCGGAAAGTGTGAGAGGGAGTTAAAACCTGCCTCCGAACACACACTCACACTGGGGAATCTGAAAATCCAGATTACAGGAGAAGGATTTAACCTTACCTAGAGCTGGAATGGATTTAGAGACCTGCATGAAATATAAAAGTGGAAATAGCATCAGGAAGAGCCTTATAGGCACTTCCATTCTCCAGCTTGAGCCCAGGGAAGCCATCTCTGACTACACCCCACAGAGGTCCTCCAGGAAGGCACCCAGCGGACTTAGGGAGGGGTCACAGGGTGTAAGAAGCTTCCAGCTGAAATTTGTAATAATTTTGAACGGGCATGAAGTTTTTCGAGTAGAATCCGAGGGGTGAACAGGAATTGCTGCAGATATCAGTGCAAGAACTGTGGTTGATATTATGGACATTCAGGGAGGAGTGAGGCCTAAAAGCTGAGCATTCTTGCGCAATGTGGAAGCTTATAGCCTGTGGCAGTTTTGAGTTCCACACTCAGGCTGGCGAGATCTAAACCGTTGTTGGCGGGGGACGAGGGGAGTGAGACCAGACTCGCCAACAGTGTGGGAGCTGGCTGAGGCCTTTCACTACTGGCTATCCCCCCATTTCCCTAGCAAACTATATGCCACAGCAGAGGCAGCCATAGTCCCCTCTGGAACATAACTCCCTTGACATAAAAACCACACCCTCATTCCCCACAGTGGCTGTGGCAATCCCTGCCCAAGGAGAGTCTGAGCTAAGATCCATCTAACCCTGCCCTCACCTGATGGTATTTCTCTACCCATCCTGGTAGCCAAACACAAAAGACAATCCTTTATGGTCCTGCTCATTCCTGAGAAACCAGAATACTTCCCGCAGCCAACTTAGGGCAAGCTTATACTCTACTGCAATACTGCAGCTGCTGCTCTCCTGTAAGCTCCACCTCCAGGCTAGAGGCCAGTCAACTCAGGTCTTTATAGCAACTTATTACAGAATAATCCTACTCCCAGGAAAGAGAAAACAACAGGTAATATCACCAACTGCAACATCCTAACTAACCAGAGGTGCTATATCTGTCCACGTGACAATTTCACTGCTAGCATAATCATCATTCAAGAAAGCCAGAACACTAAACATCTACAGCCAAGAATTCTCACAGAGTCTGCTGCTCTCCCCTGCTACCCCCACCAGAGAAGGTACTGGTATTCATGGCTGGGACACCTGAAGACAGATCACATTACAAGACTATTTGCAGACATTCCGCAGAATCAGTCCAGAGCTGGTAGCCCTGCTAGGTGACTGTCCTGAGAAAAGCAATAATAATCACTAGAGTGCAGTTGTCAAGAAGCCCATCCCTAGGGGAAGAGGAAGAGCACTACATCAAGGGATTACCCTATACAACAAAAGAATCTGAATAGCAGGCCTTGAGTTCCAGATCTTTCCATTGGTGCCTGGTTTATTACAGCAGAGACACAACTGCAGCGCTGGGTGCAGTAGGCGAAGTCTGTACCTACACCCTAGCACGCAGGCAGCCTCTGTGAACATTAAGGGTTTTGGAGAAGGGGTCCTTGTTCCCCTCTGGTACTACACTGCAGACACAGGTGTGGCTTCCCCCAAAGCAATGCAGCATGAAGGCACAATCCAGCGTGAGAGCAGTTACAGTCTTACTGGAAAAATCCAGGGTGAGAGCAGTTCCACAGGAGGAGCACATCCCAGATTCAGGCCTGCACGAGAGGCAGAGTCATAATTCTTCCCTACTTGGAGCACCGACATTCCTGTTGTAGCAGGATGAGCCGTGGACAAAACCCCACAGACACCGAGATAGTGAAGGAAGTGGCTTTAATCAGCTGGAAGCATCGGCAGACTAGCATCTTAAAAATCCAAGTGCACAATTTCTATCCCTTTTAAGGGCTCATAACGCTAAAAGTTTTGCATGTAAGGGTCATGATTGATTGAGCAATCTAGGGGGGTATGTGACAGGGCTGCATGCACAGGTAATCAGAGTGAAACAGAGCAGAACAGGAAGTTTCACAATGTCCTTCCATAGAATGTCTGGCATCTATGGATAACATCGATTGCTACGTCATGGGTTGAATTTTAACTATCAGGCTAAGGTCAGGCAGGCCCAGGCCTGGTTTTTAGGTCTGATGCCTGGCATCGGGCTGCCTGCCTTTGGTTTCGTTTCCTTGTTTCTTCTTGAAACATTATACAACAATATAGGGGTCTCCTTCTCTCCTCTCTCACTATAGATGAAAAGAGATGCCTATCTGATCTGAATAGCTGACATGCTACGAGAGCGAGGCTGAGAGGTGAACAGATTTCCTGCTGACCTGGCAGGGGAGTTGAGATAGTTCCCACTCATCACACTGATAAAACCTCAGCACATCTAACTGAGATCTCCCCCAGCCATCCTCATCAAGGCTGGGACCTCAGCCCACTGTTGGTTATTACGTCTATCTGCCTGCCTTAGCCACAACCAGTGCCTATCCAGGGCTACCACCCCAATTGTGCTGAACCCTGAATCATCAATTAAATAAATAAAACACTGGAAAAAATTAAATAAACAAGTAAAATGTACACCACAAGAGAAATAAGATTCAAGAGATTCCTGCTATTCCAACACAATAGGAGAAGTGAAGTAGTTTGCATACCAAGAATATAACAACCACAACCAGCTTAAGGGAAGCCGGCACACAAAGACATTCTATGACTAAGAAATTCATACAGAATCTTCACCCCTACAAATACCAAGAACCAAATTAGGCTAAGCTAAATATTAGTCTGGTCCTTAAGAGTGGAGAAAAACAGTTCAATTAAAACTATATTAAAGAACAATTTGAAGAAACAGTCTACCCAAATGAGAAGGAACCAGAGAAGTAATTCTGGTTACGACAAAACAAGATTCTATGACACTCCCAAAACATCACACTGTCTTCCTAGCAATAGATCCTAAACGAAAAAGAAATCTCTGAATTATCAGATAAAGAAATCAGAAGGTAGACTATTAAACTACTCAGAGAGATATCAGAGAAAGGTAAAAACAAGTTGAGAAATTTTAAAAAATAGAGGATATGGATGAAAAATTCTCCAGAGAAATAGATGTTATGAAGAGAAAACAATCACAACTTCTGCAAATGGAAGACACACTTAGAGAAATGCAAAATGCATGGAAAGTTTAAACAAGAGACCAGAACAAATAAAAATTGAGATTACTGAGAAAGAATATAAATCTAAAAGTCTATAAAACATATTTAAGGAAATAATCAAGGAAAACTTCCCCAGCCTTGCTAGAGATCTAGACATCCAAATAAAAGACGTTCAAAGAATACCTGGGAAATTCATCACAAAAAGATCATCACCTAGGCACATGGTCATCAGGCTAATCTAAAGTCAAGATGAAGGAAAGAATCTTAAGAGCTGTGAAGCAAAAGCATCATGTAACCTATACAGGAAAACCTATCTGATTAATAGCAGATTTCTCAGCAGAATCCCCAGAAGGGATTGGGTTCCTACTTTTAGCCTCCTTTGAGAAAGCAATATTCAGTCAGTATTTTTGTATCCAGCAAAACTAAGTTTCATAAAAGAAGTAAAAATACGATCTTTTTCAGAGAAACAAATGCCGAGAGAGTTTGTCACTACCAAGCCAGCACTGTAAGAATTACTAACAGGAGTTCTAAATGCACCAAAATAGAACCTCCTTAAAGCATAAATATACACAGGATATATAAAATGATAACACAATGAAAAAAAAAAAAAGCCCCACAAAGTATTTAGGCAACAACTAGCATGATCAATAGAATTGTACTTCACATCTCACTGCTAACATTGAATGTAAAGTCATAAATGCTTCAGTTAAAAGACAAAGAATGGGAGAATGTATAAGAATTCACCAACCAAGTATCTGTTGTCTTCTGTCTTCAAGAGACTCACCTAACACTTAAGAACTCACATAAACTTAAGGTAAAGGGATGGAAATATATATTCCATGCAAATAGACACCAAAAGCAAGCAGGAGCAGGTATTCTTATGTCAGACAAAACAGACTTTAAAGCAACAACCACTAAAAAAGACAAAGTGGTACATTACATAATGATAAAAGGACTAGTCCAACAGGAAAATACCACAATCCTACATATATATGCATCTAATACTGGAGGCCCCAAATTTATAAAATAATTACTACTAGACCTAAGAAATGAGATAGATGGCAACACAATAATAGTGGGGGATTTCAGTACTCCACTGATAGCACTAGAGAGGTCATCAAGACAGAAAGACAACAAAAAACAACAGATTTAAACCATAGAAAAGAATTGACTCAGCAAATATTTACAGAACATTCTACCCAATGACTGCAGAATATACATTCTTCTCAGCAGCACATGGAACTTTCTCCGAGATAAACCATATTATAGGCCACAAAACAAGTCTCAATAAATTTCAGAACATCAAAATCAGATTAAGTATCTTCTCAGAAGACAATGCAGTGAAACTAGAAATTAACTCCAGAAGGAGCCCTCAAAACTATACAAATTCAGGAAAATAAAATACTCCGCTCTTGAATGATGTTTGATTCAACAATGAAATCAAGATGGAAATTTAAAAGTTCTTTGCACTTAACAATAGCAGTGACACAACTTATCAAAACCTATAAAATTCAGCAAAAGCAAGTGCTAAGAGGAAAGTTTATATCATTAAATGCCTACATCAAAAGGTCTGAAAGAGCATGAATAGACAATCTACAGTCACACCTCAAGGAACTAGAGAAACAAGAACAAACCAAACCCAAATCCAGCAGAAGAAAAGAAATATCGAAGATCAGAGCAGAACTAAATGAAATTGAAACAAACAAAAATACAAAATATAAATTAAACAAAAATCTATTTCTTTTAAAGATAAGCAAAATTGCTAGACCACAAGTGAGAATAACCAAGAAAAGAAGAGAGAAGATCCAAATAAGCTTAGTTAGAAATGAGATACTAAAACCAATACTACAGAAATATAAAAGATCATTCAGGGTTATTATGAACACCTTTACACACACAAATTAGAAAATCTAGAAGAGCAAGATAAATTCCTAGAAGTATAAAACCCTCCTAGAATAAACAAAAAAGCATTGTAAACTCTGAACAGACCAATAACAAGTGCTAAGATCGAAACCATAATAAAAAAAAAATTGCCAAAAAAAAGAAGTCCAGGACCAGATAAATTCAGAGCTGAATTCTAACAGACATTCAAAGAAGAATTGGTACCAATCGTGCTGCAACTATTCCAAAAGATAGAGAAGGAGAGAATCATCCCTAAATAATTCTGTGAAGCCAATATCACCTTAATACCAAAACCAGGGAAATGACATAACAACAACAAAAAGCTACAGACCAACATCCCTGATGAACATAGATACAAAAATCCTCAACAAAATACTAGCTAATGGAATACAACAACATGTCAAAATGATAATACATCATAATCAAGTGGGTTTCATACCAGGGATGCAGGAATGGTTTAACATACGCAAGTCAGTAAATGTGATACATAATATAAACAGAATTAAAAACAAAAATCATATGATTATTTGGATATGTGTATGTAGAAACACTTTTGACAAAATCCACATCCCTGTATAATAAAAACCCTCAGCAAAATTATCAAAAAAGGGACATACCTCAAAGTAATAAAAGTCACACATGACAAATCCACTGCCAACATTATACTGAAAAGGGAAAAACTGAAAATATTCCCTCTGATAAATGGAACAAGACAAGGATTCCAACTTTTACCACTTCTATTCAACATATTACTAGAAGTCCTAGCCAGCGCAATCAGACGAGAGAAAGAAATAAAGGGCATCTGAATCGGTAAAAAGGAAATCAAGCTGTGGCTATTCAATGATGATATGATCGTATACCTAGAAAACCCTAGAGTCAACCAAAAAGCTTATAGAACTGACAAATGAATTCGGAAAAGATTCAAATCAATGTATACAAATCAGTGGCACTTCTCTACACCACCAGCAACCACATTGAGTGTCAAAATAAGAACTTAATCCCTTTACAGCAGCTGTGAATAAAATGAAATGAAATAAAATAAAATAAAATAAAATAAAATAAAATAAAATAAAATAAAATACAATACAATACTTAGGAATACTCCTAACCAAGGAGATGAAATATCTCTATAAGGAAAACTAAAATCTTGCTGAAAGAAATCATAGATGACACAGACAAATGGGAATACATACAATGCTCATGAATGTGTAGAATCAATATTGTGAAAATTACCATATTGCCAAAAGCAAACAATAAATTCTCATCAAAATACCATCATCTTTCTTCACAGAAGTAGTAAAAAAAAATCCTAAAATTCACATGGATCTAAAAAAGAGCTCCTATAGCCAAAGCAAGACTAAGCAAAAAATACAAATCTGGAGACATTACCTGATTTCAAACCATACTAGAAGGCTACAGTTACCAAAACAGCATGGCACTGGTGTAAAAATAGGCACATAGATGAACAGAACAGAATAGAAAACCCAGAAATAAAGCCAAATTCTTACAGCCAATTGATCTTTGACAAATCAAATCAAATAAATAAATAAATAAATATAAAAATAAAGAGGAGAAAGGACACCCTATTCAACAAATGGTGCTGGGATACCTGGCAAGCCACATGTAGAAGAATAAGGCTAGATCCTCATCTCTCACCGTATATAAAAATCAACTAAAGATGGATCAAATACTTAAATCTAAGACTTAAAGCTATAAAAAAATTCTAGAAGTTAACACTGGAAAAACTCTTCTATACACTGGCTTAGGCACAGACTTCATAACCACGAATCCAAAAGCAAATGAAACAAAAACAAAAACAAACAGGTAGTACCTAATGAAAATAAAATGCTTCTGCACAGCAAAATAAATGATCAGCAGAGTAAACACAACCCACAGAATGGGAGAAAATATTCACAAACTATGCATCTGACAAAGAACTAATATCCAGAATTTACACGGAACTCAATCAGCAAGGAAAAAACAAATAATTTCATCAAAAAATAGCCAAAGGACATAAATACACAATTTTGAGAAGAAGACATAAAACAAATACAATAAAAATATAAACAAATAAAAATATATTAATTATATTAATAAATATATTAAAATATGCCCATCACCCATTATCAGGGAAATGCAAATTAAAACCACAATGAGATACCACTTTACTCCTGCAAGAATGACCACAGTTGAAAAATAAAATCACAGATGTTGATGTGGATGTGGTGAAAAGAGAACACTTTTACACTGCTGGTGGGAATGTAAACTAGTTCAACTACTATGGAAAACAGTATGGAGATTTCTTAAAGAACTAAAAGTAAATCTACCATTTGACCCAGTAGTCCTACTACTGGGTATCTATCTACTCAAAGAAAAGTAAAAGCAAGACGTTTAGCTGACTCACAGTTCAGCAGGGCTGAGGAGGCCTCAGAAAACTTAAAATCACGGCAGAAGGAGAAGGGGAAGCAAGGCACCTTCTTCACAGGGTGGCAGGAAGGATAAGTGCTGAACAAAGGGAAAATAAAACCATCAGATCTCCTGAGAACTCACTCACTATCACAAGAACAGCATGAGGGAAACTACCCTCATGATTCAATTACCTCCACCTGGTCTCTCCCTTGACACGTGGGGATTGTGGGGATTATGAGGATTACAATTCAAGATGAGATTTGGGTGGGGACACAAAGCCTGACTATTTACTGATATTACCTATCCTATCTAGACTTACATTCTTTACCCACAAGAAGAAAATAACAATAGTGTTTACTTTAAGTTGTTATTTTAAGGATTTTTTTAGATAATGCTATTAAAACACTTAGCACAAACCTTGCCACATTTTAAGTACCCAATTGTAACTATTTCATTATCATTATAATTTAAAAGGTCATCATAAATATGTCTATTACAGCATAAGTGAACATGATCAAACATGGAACAAATTCTGAGGTTTGCAGTAAAGGAATTAATTTCTTATGAATTGAAATAATGCCAAGTGCCATATTAAAATTTAACCTACATCTAATTTGTGCAGAAATCATTCATTGCTTTTTCAAAAGATGTAAATAAGAAACTGATATGGAACAACAATGTTTTAATTCTCCAGATAAAGGGGGATGCATTGCATGATAGAAATGGCTAATCTATTATCCTGAGCCTTTTTATTCAATACAAGTAAGTGAACAGGATGAACACAGGGAAAAAATACTAAAGGAATCTTTGAACTGGAGATTAGCATGTAAAACACAAAACAGAAGTGGCAAGGCAAGGGAGATAAACAGATTTGTTACAAGAAAAGCTTAAAAAAAGGGAAATTTGTTTACAAGGAGGGGAAGATATATGTGGGAATTTATATGACATAAAAAGAAATTATTATGATATCTGGAAACCTTGGAACTGAAAGATGTACCTTATTTCACTTTTCTCTTCCCAATGCGCCACTCAGCTGCATTTAAAAAAAATTTCTTTTTTTTTTTTTTTTTGTGAGTTGCATATTTATTCATGGAGGACACATACGTCTTTCTTCCAGAGGCTCACTACCACAGCTCTGAGGCCCTACCACTTTCTTCAGTTCTGTTAATCCATAAGAAGTAAATAAATGCATCATTTAAAAATATGGCAAAAATACCCCAGCCCTGCTGAACTGTGAGTCAGCTAAACGTCTTTCTTTTACAAATTACCCAGTCTCAGGCAGTTATTTACAGCAGTATAAAAATGGACTAATACACTTACCCAAGGACGCAATATATGTGACAGCTCTAGGGAGAGAGCTCCAGTCTGCCTGATATGAACCCGTAGATAAAGCTAGTAGGCAATACTACAAGAAGTCATCAAATGGCCAGCTATGATCTAAAATAAGAAAGTCTAGGAAAAGTGAAAGAATAATGTCAAGGTATATACTTTTGTACAATTTGACATTCCTAATGACAGAGTCAAGCAAGGTACCAGAGGCATCTGTATTAAAATACAGTGGGACAGTAACAATTGACCAGTCTATATACAGTGACATATGCCTACTAATTAACACACATAACTTAGTCCTTAATTATACTTCTATTTTTGTTTATTAGAGATCATTGTCTCAGTAAGGAAGGAAATCATTGTCAGGACTAATGCTAGTAACCCTTGAAATACGTTAATGTCATTTCTTCTTGAGAAATACTATTCATTTGAATTGAAATAAACATTTAAAACCACAGGAAGTTGATATGGTTTGGATTTGTGCCCCTACCCAAATCTCATGTCAAACTGTAATCCCCAGTGTTAGAGGAGGGGTCTGTGGGGAGGTGACTGGCTCATGGGGGCAGGTTTCCCCCTTGCTGCTCTCATAATAGTGAGTTCTCATGAGATCTGGTTTAAAAATGTGTGCACCTCTCCCTTCACTCTTCCTCCTGCTCTAGCCATGTAGGACGTGTCTGCTTCCCCACTGCCTTCTGTCATGACTGTAAGTTTTCTGAGGCCTCCCCAGCCATGTGGAACTGTGAGTCAATTAAAATTCTTTTCTTTATTAAAAAAAAAAAAAAAGAAAAAAGAAAAGTAAGTCATTATATGAAAAAGACACTTGTACCTGCATATTTATAGCAGCACAATTTGCAGTTGCAAAAATATGGAACCAGTCTAAACGCCCATCAACCAACAAGTGGACAAAGAAAATGTGATACACACACACACACACACACACACACACACACACACACACACTATGGAGTACTATTCAGACATGAAAAGGAACAAGCAACGTTATTTGCAGCAACCTGGATGGAGTCAGACACTATTTTTCTAAGTAAAGTAACTCAGGAATGGAAAATCAAACATTGTATGTTCTCACTTATACATGGGAGCTAAGTTATGATACGGCAAAGGCATAAGAAAAATATAATAGTCTTTGGGGACTATGGGAGAAGTGTGGGAGTGGAGTAAGGGATAAAAGACTGCACAATGGGTACAGTATATACTACTTTGGTGACAAGTGCACCAAAATCTCAGAAATCACTACTAAAGAACTTACCCATGTAACCAAAACCCACCTGTTCCCCAAAAACTATTGAATAAAATAAAATATAATAAAATTTAAAAAAATAAAACAACATTGGAAGAAAATAGATTTTACGAAAAGTATAATCCAATAACTAGTTTCTCCTGTTTATTTTTATTAAGGTTTTATTAGGTGAAATTGACCCATAATTAAGATTAAAAGCCTTTGGTTTCAATCTTAACCAACTTTTTAATAAAAGAGAGTATATTCCATTGATTTCATTTCTGTTTCTACTATTTTCAATTATTAAATATATTAAAATATATGTTCTGTTAATGTAATTAGTCTAGCATAGTATACAGCTTGAATAATTGCAACACATATACTTATCTTTGAAATCTGTGACCATCTTTCTTTAGAGAAGAAATTGCTACTGGTCACCATACAAATGTTTTTTATTTGGATATCGCCATTTAATTCAGGAAAATGATTGCACAAATGCTTAGTTAAATAAACTTTCCAGTAAAATTAGACATAAAATGTGTGTAGTTGATACCAAAAGGTTGTTTTTTCTCATTTTTTAAAAATGTAGAACAGAAAAAAGTCTCATTCAAAAGTCTTACGATCAATAAAATGCAACAATTGAAATAGATTCAGATTCATTTGATAGAGATTTAAAAATAAAATGTAGTTTGGCATATCTGCAGAACAAATCTATTTAAACTCAACAGGGCACTTACCTCTTTTTTTTCCCTGAGGCAATCCTGTCTGATGCTGAATAGAGTAGCATATAGCAATTACCATCATATTAAAATGACAAAATTTAGCTTCTAAAAGGGTTAGAGGACTAGGATGAAAGAAAAAAGGATCAAAAAACACCGAGACACACAAAGCAAAGCCATTAACCATTCATTCCTGAATACAGGAGAATTTAAAGATGCATTACAGAATCTGGGTGTAGGTTTTACAATCATTTGTGGCAGGTATTTAGGGAAATGGTGAGATTCTGATTTCAATTTAACCTTGACATGAGTAATAAGATTTTCAGATAAAAAATATATTTATGAAATGTAACCATTTCCTAAAGGCTTAAGACATTTTTAATATATTTTATTTTTAAACAGTTTCAGACTTACAGAATGCCATGGTCTGGATATTCATGTCCCTTCAAAATTCATGTTGATATCCTAAGCTCCAAGGTGATGTTATAGGGAAGTTAAGCCAATTTTTGTTGTCTCTATAGTTTTGCCTTTTCCAGAATGCAAATGTCATATAATTGGAAATATGCAGTAGATAGGCTTTCAGACTGGCTTTTTAAACTTAGAAATATGAACTTTGAATCTCCTATGTATCTTAATGGCTTAATAATTCATATTTTTATTGCTGAAAATTATTCTCTTGCATGAATGCACCATACTTTATTTCTTAATTCTCCTATTAAAGGGCATCTTGTGCTTTTAATTTTTGGTGGAATAAAGCTTCTACAAACACTCTTGTATATATTCTGTGTAGACATAGTTTTCAAATGATTTAAGTAAATGCCTAGGAACACGATTGCAAGACTATATGGTAAAACTTGGTTTACATTTGAATAAACTACCAAACTGTCTTCCACAGTGGTTAGGCCATTTTATATTCCTACAATAAATAAAGAGTTTTCAGTGCTCCATATGCTCCCCAGGAACTGATGTTGTCATTGTGATAAGCAGAATTATTGTCCTTCAGCCTATGTCCAATAAGGCTCTTATAGTGCTTACATTAGAGGGCAAGCCTTTGTTATCGAGAGTATATTTCATTGTGGTTACTGTTTTCATTCCTCTGCTTCTGATTTTACTTGGTTTAAGAACCTGATCGGTTTCCTGAAAGTGAACTCATGAAAGTAGATGTATTCAAAGACTGTGGTCCCCAGAAATGTCTTACTCTCATACGAGTTTACAATCCTCAGAATTCATGAAAAGAATCATGTAAGTGTTCCAGTTAGTATAGGACTCCAGTGGATTCTGGTCCAAATAAGCCGATTTTGACTGTGATTTTATATATTCTCTTGTCTCTATAGATCCCAGGGTGGTGGCTTGTCCAGAGTCCTCAATTCTCCAGTGAGTAAGAAAACGTCTTTGATTTTTCGTTCGCTCAGCTTTTGTCTTTCTGTAAGGATGCGGTTGATGTTTTCAATCTTGTTACATGTAGAAGCTGAAACTTAAAAGTCAGCTTCAAATAATATTTTTATTGTTAATTTAGAATCTATTTACTGGTATTCTGTAGTTACAGTAGCCCACTGACTCTTCTCTTGTCTCCCAAGATATTTCTCTTATCTACTACAAATTGTTCTGCTTTTCAACCCACATAGCCATGAATCTTCTCATACATCCAACAATTCATTTTCAGTGTAAAATGCCTTGAGTTATGTGCTCAATGATTCACTTAATAACCTTGTGTCTCAGTTTCCAAATATCTAAAATGAAAGTTAGAATATGGAATACTATTCAGGATTATCTGTAAGTTATTTTTTTTTCGTGGCTCATGTTCTATATACAGTTGCATGCAAAGCAACATTTTAAAAATAGAATCACAGTTTGAATTTTTTAAAGCAGTGGTATTCAAAATGCAGTTATTGAACTAGCAGCTTCAACCTTATCTAGGAACTTTTTAGAAATGCAAGTTTTTGAGCCCCAAACCTGAACTAAAGATACAGAAACTCTGAGGGTGAGATGAAGAATCCGGTTTTAACAGGCTCTACAGGTGACTCAGAGTCAAGTTAAAATTGAGAACCACTGCTGTCGAACAGTGTATTCATTGTTTTATATAATCTTTCTCTAAATTGTTGTTAAATTACATAACTATAATTTAATGTACATTTATTATTCCTTTCTATTTAGACTTTCATAGATTGGTTTTCAAAATATGCTTGCATATTTACTTATAAATATGGTCATTTCTATGAGTATCTTAATAGTGTAACTTAGTTCTGTAGGTATGTGGCACTGTAAGCAGGTGGATCATTCAATATGCCTATAGATTCAGGTGGAAGCATGTGTCAATATAAATGGAAAGGAGTCTACAATGATAAGAGGCTTCATGAACATGGATTTTTTAATGAATCTGTAGTACATGTTCAGAATTTGAACTTCCATATTGACACATGTAAATGAAATTAGGATCAAATCACCAGTTATGATTATTTTAATTTATAGATGTGAACATAATTGGAACTGTTTTCTAATAGGCTTAACAGCTTTTTCCTGTTATTGAGTAAACATTTGTGTGATATTTTGCTTTACCACAGACAAATAATTCCATATTTTCTCTGCATCTATACCTACTTGTTTTCAGTATGCCTAATATCTGGCATAGATCAATATTTATGTCAAAGAACACATTATTTTCTCAGGTGACAAAACTTTAAAAAGATAACCTTAGAAGTTTTCCATAGATAATCACCGCAGGTGAGGTTCAGGATAAGCTAATTGATTGGTAATTTGTGAGCAAATAATTTTTTGACAAGATTAGAAAAGTTTGTTATAAATTGAGGTGGATGTTGAGAAAGATGAAATCAAGATTTTCTATAACATATACTATTGTGATTCCTTTCTTTATAAAGCAACTATTTTTATAAGATATATCTCACATCAAATCCATCCCCTCCATTGTGTCTGCACCAATCATTTTCTATGTAAAATTGTTGAATAGAAAGGAAATTATAATTAAGGTTGCATTCCTGTTGTGTTCCAAATGACACCTGCAACTGAATCACCTGTGATGTTTATTAAATATGCAGATTTCAGTCTTAGAGTAATGAAATAAAAATGTAGGAATATGGAACTCAAATATTGGCTCAGAAATCTAGAGCAGCTTTAGATTCTGTTATTAAGTAAAGTCATTTAAAAAAATCTATTCAAAATATTTAGAGTTATTGGTCCTTTATAGTAAATAGTGTGTTTTTACTCAACTGTGGGAAAGTTAACAAATCTTAATACACTGATTTATTTAAGTTTTATTACTACATAGGTGTTGTTACGTTAACTGTTATGATGTCCAAATATAAAGTTTAAATAATATTCATAAGATAGGATTCAGAAAATGGCAATCTGATGCTTGGCTAGCATGTAAAGCATTAAATATTATGTAACAAGAGTTATTCATATTTTAAAATACTGATTCATCTCTCTAGAGATATAGTGGGGAACATTTCTATTAAAACAATTTAAAATAACAGTAAAAATAATCATCTCATTTTAGACTATCAGAGGAGAATGAACCTAATTTGAAAAGCAGTAACTTATCAAAAGAAATCATGGCTTTTCAATCCTTTCTATTATTTTCCTTGTGTCCCGAGAAAAAAATAAAATAAGACTTACTAGTTTCATGACATTTTAATCTTGTGCTTTAAGGATGGGTTTCATGTGGTGATGGTAGCTTAGATTGAGAGGCATTGTTCACCTTTAGAATCACATTGATTTTTTTTCACATATGTTTTATGAATCACAAAACCTAAAGCAGTAATGTGTTAGCAAAAGGGCGCTGGTATAATTTATAGTAAGGTAATGTTGACTTGAGAAGAAAAAGCTGGTGGTATTTATATCAATACTTAGAGTAATTCTTGAGCTATATTAGCAGTTCAATAAATATTATTGAATAAAAAATAATACAGTTAAATGTGTAACCATTTGCTTAACAGATTTGTATATGGGGTAGATTAGGAATGCTAATAATAATAAGACCTAAAATTAATTAAGAAACACACATTATTTACAATTAATTTCTAAACAAAAATCAGAAAAAAATATTAAAATATTTCATGTTTTTAAATCTATTCCTTGACAAAGTGACAGCTCATCTGGGCCTGGCATGGTGGCTCACGCCTGTAATCCCAGCACTTTTGGAGACTGAGGTGGGCAGATCACCTGAGGTCAGGAGTTCGAGGCCAGCCTGGCCAACATGGTGAAACCCTGTCTCTACTAAAAATACTCTCTCTCTCTCTATATATATATATATATGGCCAAGCGTACTGGCACTCGTCTGTAGTCCCAGCTACTCGGGAGGCTGAGACAGGAGAGTCTCTTGAACACAGGAGAATTCTAGTGCAGTGAGCCAAGATTGCTCCACTGCACTACAGCCTGGGCAACAGAAAGAGACACCGTCTCAAAAAAAAAAAAAAAAAAAAAAAAGTCATAGCTCATCTGATTTTACTCAGAGGATAATAAAATAAAAATAAATCTTAAGGGTTCCCATGACCTTCTGACATTGTTTTCTCTTGAGAGATTGGCCATATTTTCCATTGACTATTGATTTAATAACTAATTTTAGGAAGTTACTGTCCTGAAAATGTGCTACCATGAGCTGTAGTTCTCTTAGTGCCCACTCTTTCTCTTTGGGTAAGAGGTTAATAAGTTTGGAATAATATGTTAAGCATGGAACCCCTTGCTCTGTATTACTAAAATACTATGCCCACAGAGAGGGAAATTTGTTTCTTTCTTCTCCAGGGATAGGTCTGTCTGTGGCAGAGACCTACCCACATTCAGGGAAGATAAATATATATGTTAAATTCCGTGCTTTCTACTAGAAAGTACAGTTTTCCATAAATAGCAGCAATATAATATAACCTACAGATAATCAATAATTACACCTCTCTCCCTTTTATGAAATACTTTCTTTACTTGGCTTCCAAGGGACTACTTTTGACTCTTTCTTTTTCTGTCACGAAAATTTTACGTGAAATGTGATATGCAGAAATGTGGAAAATATATACAAAATTACATAAACATATAAATGCAGGTTTATAGTGCAAAAACTCTACATATCTACAACCATGTCAAAAAATAAAACATCACTACAAACCAGAAACTTCTATTTTTGTCCTTTATTAATGAGAACTGTCTCTTTGCCAATATAGGTAACTGTAATATTATTTTTATGGTACTCATTTCCCTACTACTCTGTTTTTTTCACATATAGGTAACTGTAATATTATTTTTGTGGTATGCATTTCCTTACTATTTTTTTCACACATCCATCAACCATATATACCTATAAAATATTAACTTGAGTTTATTTTGAATATATAGAGAGCTATATATATATCTATAAACACATATATAGAATATATGTAGATATGTACATGTATATCTATATATAAACATGCATATATGGATATAAATGCTATCTATATATAGATATATAGTGTATATATACACATATATAGAGAGAGATAGATATTCATGAATATCTATCTATCTATAGGCATAATGTGGAGATAGGTTTGGTTCCAAGTCACACAAATACTTTGTTTTCCCAGTGCATATGAAAGTTACATTTACACTATAGTCTATAGATATGTAAATGTGTAATAGCATTAGGTCTAATAAAAAAATAAAAATCTAAATTAAAAACACTTTATTGCTAAAAAAATGATAACAATTATCTGAGTCTTCAACAAGTCATAATCTTTTTGTTAGTGGAGAGTCTTGCCTCAGTGTTCATTGTTGTTGAGTGATCAGGGTGGTGGTTTGCTTAAGGCTGGGGTGGCTGTGACTATTTCCTAAAATAAGCAAATAATGTTTACCACATGAACTGACTTTTCCTTTCAAGATAGATATCTATGTGACATGCAATGCCATTTGATAGCATTTTACCCACAGTAGAACTCCTTTCAAAACTGGAGTCAATCCTCTCAGATTTTACCACTGCTTTATCAATTACATTGATGTAATATTCTAAGTCCTTCATTGTCATTTTAACAATGTTCACAGCATCTTCAGAAGTAGATTCCATCTCAAGAAACCACTTTCTTTGCTTATCCATAAGAAGCAATTACTCATCCACTCAAGTTTTACACATGGGATTGCAGCAACTCAGTCACCTCTTTGGGCTCTACTTCTAATTCTAGTTCTCTTTCCATTTCTTTGCAGCTGGTTCCTCTACTGAAATCTTTATCCCCTCAAAATCATCTATTGGGTTCAGGATTAATTTCTCCCAAATTCTTGTTAATGTTAATACTTTGATCTACTCCCATAAAACATGGATGTTATTTATGGCCTCTAGAATCATAAATCCTTCTTGGAAGGTTTTCAATTGAATTTTCTGAGATCCATCAGAGAAATAACTCTCTATGACACCTATAATCTTATAACATGTATGTCCTAAATAATAAGATTGAAAATTGAAATTACTCCTTGATTCATGGGCTGCAGAGTTAATGTTGTGTTGGCAAGCATAAAAATAAATGCACTGAACACTAGAGCACCGAGATTCACCAAACAAATACTGCTAGGCCTAAGAAACACATTGATCACAATGCAAGAATGGTGAGGGAGTAAATATACTAGATCTGGCATTATTATACAGATCATCAAGGCAGAAAATTAACCAAGAAACTCTGGACTTAAACTGGACTGTAGACCAAATGGACCTAACAGACATTTACAGAACATTCTACTCACCAACCATAGAAATAACTTCCTTATCTTCTGCACAGGGAACATTCAAAGCATATGGTTTCAATGAAATCAAAAAATCAAAATCATATCACGTACCTTCTTGAACTACAATGGAATAAAATTAAAAATCAATACCAAGAATAACACTCAAAACTACACAAGAATATGGAAAGTAAGTAACTTGTTCCTGAGTTCTCTTAGATAAATAATAAAATTAAGGCAGAAATTTAAAAAAAAAATCAAAAACAAAAAAATACAGAGGCAGTGTACCCAAACCTCTGGGATACGGCAAAAGTAGTGAGTGCTAAGAAGAAAGTTTATAGTGCTAAATGCCTACATCAAAAATATAGGAAGATCTCAAATTAACAACATCATGTTGAACCTCTAGGAACTAGGAAAACAAGAACAAACCACATCCAAATCTAGCAGAAAAAAAGAAATAACAAAGAACAGAGCAGAACCAAGTACAAGTGAGACCAAAAAAATGATACAAAGGATCAACAAAGTGAAAAGTTGGTTATTTGAAAGGATAAACAAAATTGACCACTAGCTAGATTAACCAGGATAAAAAGATTCAAATAAGTACAATAGAAATGATAAAAGAGACATTACAACTGATACCACAGATATACAAAAGACCATCAGAAACTACCATAAACACCTTTACGCACACAATCTCGGAAACCTAGAGGAAAAGGATAAATTCCTGGAAACGTACAACCTCTCAAGAATTGAACCAGGAAAAAACAGAAATCCTAAACGGGCCCATAATGAGTAACTAAACTGAATTAGTAATGAATAATCTTCGAACAAAAAAATTCCAGGATGAGATGGATTCACAGCTTAATTTGACCAGACATACAAAGAAGAGATTGTACCAATATTACTGAAACTATTCCAAAAAATCAATTAAGAGGGATTCCTCACTAACTCATTCTACAAATACAATATCAGTCTGAAGTCCAAATCAGGCAAACACACAACACAAAAAGAAAATTGCAGGTCAATATTCCTGATGAACATAAATGCAAAGATCCTCAAAAAAATAGTAGTGAACCAAATTCAGCAGCACATCAAAAAGATAATTCATCACAATCAAGTGGGTTTTATTCCAGGAACACAAGAATGCTTCAACATAGGCAAATCAATTAATGTGACTCACCATATAAACGGAAGTAAAAACAGTAACCACATGATCCTCTCAATGGGTGCAGAAAAAAGCACTCAATAAAATCTAACGTTCCTTTTGATAAAAACCTTCAACAAACTAGGCACTGAAGGAACAATACTTCAAAATAACAAGAGCCATCTATGAAAAACACACAGCCAACAACATATTCAAAAGTTAGAAGCGTTTCCCCTAAGATCTGGAACAAGCAAGGATGTTCACTCTCACCACATCTACTCAACATAGTACTGAAAGTCCTAACTAGAACAATCAGGTAAGAGAAAAAAATAAAAGGCATCCAAGTTGGAAAAGAGGAAGTCAAATTATCTCTTTGCTGATGACATAATTTTATACCTAGAAAACCCTAAAGATTCCTCTAAAAGCTACTTGGGACTTGGGCTTGATAAATACCTTCAGTAAAGTTTCAGGATACAAAATCAATGTAAAAATATCAGTAGCAATATTGGATATCAAATTTTGTAACTCATATTTTTGTATATTCTTAAGATACACACACACACACACACACACACACGTCTTTTTTAAAGGAACGTACATACAATGGAAATAATTAAACAGATATTACCTCTATTTAACAAAAAATAACAATAAGTTTATTTTTGCCTCATGATATAGTAAGACATTTTACTCTTTGTTTTTCTTTTCCAAAAACACTCCCCTGAACTGTATCAAGCCTTTAGGATATCCATCTTTTTCTTGATGTATTGGGAAATTTGAATAGGGTCAAAAGTAAAATTCACTGACTTGCAGCTTTGCCCTTATAAATCCTACATTACACTGATTTCTACTGTCAGTGTAATATGAGGACATTAGTTAAATCTCCTCTGAACAAGTGTTTGAACATGGACTACCTAGGCTTTTAATTGCTGGCAACTGCAGGTTTTTAGACTTGTATGAATTCGTTTCTAGCTGTTCAAAAATGTCCATCCGTTTAAACATAAAGACATTTTTTTGCAGTACAGCTGTTTCTGAATCAGGTTGTTTGCATCTATGAATTCATCAAATAGTCTATCCATGTCTAAAATATCTTCATTTTTAAATATTCTGAAGCACATTGGATGTCATGATAAATAAAACATCTATTCTCAGAGAAAATAGTTTTAAATCATAGAGATAATTTGAACTTGTGAAATCAAAGTTGGATTCCAAATTAGCAACAGTTTTAGTTAAAAAAAAAAAAAAGAAAAAAGAAAGAAAGTGAGAAATTCCTTTAACATTGTGGGTAAATTTTTTGAATTCTGAAGTAGTAATGTTTCAAGAAATGAGTCATTTTATTTACAAAATGAGTTTTTGTGAAAACATACCAAGAACGCAGAAAACTTAGATGAAGTCACTGCAGATCTTCCAGGCTCCCTGTGGCCTTTTCAAAGATCATCAAACAATTTTAGATCACAGGTCTTACAAAAACAAATGGTGGATCCTATTTGACTAAATTCTTGTTCTAGGTGATGAATATAAATAAAGATATGGTATTCAAAATCTCATCTTAGTGGAACTAAAAGAATTCAAGGTTTTGAGTAACAGAAGGATATATCATAGAAGACTAAAAAGTGTTATGTAATATGAGAAAAGATGAGAAGTGAGTATTTTAGACATGGATAGTGTATTTGATGAATTCATAGATGCAAACAACCTGATTCAGAAACAGCTGTACTGCAAAAAAAGCCTTTATGTTTAAATGGATGGACATTTTTGGACAGCTAGAAATGAATTCATGCAAGTTTAAAAACCTGCAGTTGCCAGTAATTAAAAGTCTAGGTAGTCCATGTTGAAACACTTTTGTTCAGAGGAGATTTAACTAATGTCCTCATATTACACTGACAGTAGAAATCAGTGTAATGTAGGATTTAAAACGGCAAAGCTGCAAGTCAGATTGAATTTTACTTTTGACCCCATTCAAATTTCCCAATACATCAAGAAAAAGATGGATATCCTAAACACATGATACAGTTCAGAGGAGTGTTTTTGGAAAAGAAAAACAAAGAGTAAAATATCTTGCTATATCATGAGGCAAAAATAAACTTATTGTTATTTTTTGTTAAATAGAGGTAATATCTATTTCCATTGTATTTATGTTCCTTTTTAAAACAACTATATATATATCTTAAGAATATACAAAAATATGGGTTACAAAATTTGATATCCAGTATTGTTACTGATATTTTTACATTAATTTTGTATCCTGAAACTTTACGGAAGGTATTTATCAAGCCCAAGTCCCAAGTAGCTTTTAGAGGAATCTTTAGGGTTTTCTAGGTATAAAATTATGTCATCAGCAAAGAGATAATTTGACTTCCTCTAGCTTGTATAGAGATGGCAACAAAGTACAAATGTGATCACCTAATATAATTCCAAACATTCAAAATATAAAAATCAAAATAACAGTTACATAAAAGGTGACATATCTATCTACCATGAAAAATATGAATCCACATTGACAAAATTAAAAAAAAAAAACTTGAGTAAAGCTATGTTGGTAAGCAAATATAAAGGCAGCATTAATTATTATAAAATATGCCTGTGTTCTGTTGATGATTTGTTCATGTTATTGAATAAGCAAATAAAAAATACTGCATTTAACAAGTCATTATGCATTCCATAAAATGTTTATCTTCATTTTAACAAAATCAATAATTATGTAGTAATAATTTTTCACATTTAGATTAATTTGATAATAATATAAATATCTATACATAAAACTTATTGATATTTGACTATATAAATTTTCCATAAATTTTAACTAAAAATAATTATCAACTGGTTGTATCAACTGTTTTTACACAGATACTTCTCAACTTACAATGGAGTTATATTCTTATAAATCCATAAGTTGAAAATATTGTAGGTCAAAAATGCATTTAATAAACCTAACTTATCAAACATCGTATGTTACCCTAGCCTATCTTAAACATTCTCAGAACACTTACAGCAGCCTACCATTGGGGAAAACTGACACTAACTCTATTTTATAACAAAGTGTTGAATATCTCATGTAATTTATTGATTACTGTACTAAAAGAAGTGAAAAAGAGAATGGCTTGCTGCCACTGCCCAGCACTGAGAAACTGTATCATATTGCATATCACTAGTCTAGTAAAAGATCAAAATTCAAAGTGTGGTTTCTACTGGATGTGTATTCTGCAGTTGTATGGTACAATTTTTCATGTATTGCATTAAAGCATATTATTTCCAGAATTAGTACCATTAATTGGAACATAGAAGAAGCAAAAATAAATAAATAAATAAATAAATAAGGGTGCCTCACAATATTGAAAAATAATAAGTTGTAGAGGTCTTTCAGCTATATGAGAGAAAGACTTTGATAAATTCATAAATTTGTAATTCTGTAATTTAAAAGATTCTGCTATTCATTCTTGTAACTTGAAGTAGTGTTTATCTCTAATACTGGTGGCACCTTTACCCACATTTCAAGATATTTGCATTTAATTAACTTCCTTTTCAAATATAAAGCAAGTGACGTGGAGAAGATTTTTCCTGAGTCCTAAGTGCTGTTTGTCACCAGAAAGCATATTAAGATAGAACTCCTCATTGGATTTAGCATTACTATTATGCTTAAATAGAATGTTATATATTTATATGTTTTAACAAATTTAACATTAAATTTGATTTATCATTAATGTTTCTTCTTTGATTTGGTGAAAAGGCAAATGTTGTATTTTTTAGGACTGTTCACAAATAATCTCCCTTACTTCAACATACATCTTTGAGTTAGGCAAGACCATGTAACTCTCTTTGGACAACGGAATAACTGCAGAATTTCTGTGTAACTTGCAAGTACAAATATTTAAGCGTTCATGGAGAACTCATCAGGTCCTTTTCCCTTGCCAAGGTGACTGTTATTCCAAATGGTACAAGTCACATCCCATTGCATTTAGATGGAATTAAAACAGAGGCCTCAGACAATTCATAATCAACACACAATATAAATAATAAATAAATCTTGTTTTTAAGCAACTTTGGTATAACATAGCCTATTCTGATTGAAACAGGAAATTATGTAATAATCAAATTACTTGAGCTTCACATCAATGAAAAATTTCTATGAATATGTGAAATGTAATTATTTATTTATTGTCATTATTGATTGATGATCCTGCCAAGTAAAACAGAGAGGATTAAAAATGTTTCATATTTGTAAATATTTATGTCAATATTTTTCAAGATAGAGTTTTATTAAAGTTGTGTAAGTATGCCCCATGTGTCAGTTTCTTATGAGTCCAAGTTATTCTTAGTTTTTGCATGAGTTTGTGTGCATATGTTGTGTTTCTGTAAACATAAATATATGTATTCACATGGGAAACATTAAGCCATGATCATTTTCTCATATGTCAAAATGCTTTTGGAAGCAATTTTAATTATATAAATTATGACCTCCCAACATACTAATGATAGCCAGGTTAAGGAATGAAAAAACATGGAAAGAACTGTATGCCAGAGTCTAAACTGATTATTTCAGGTTGCTGTATCTACTCCAAAACACAGATAATCTAAGGAGAATCCCCATGGGTTCCTATGCCTAGAGGAATTTATGCATGGATTTTTAATAATATCAATCGAGGATGTTTTTCTTCTAGATCTTATTTATTAATTTTACTATGAGATATTCCACAAATTGACTATTTCTTATCTGCCTCTGTTTTTAGAATATTCTGTTTACATAGTTAGGGAAAGCAACACGGTGTAGTGACAAAGAGCCTGAATTTTGTGCTACATAGGTAAGGATTTGAACCCATGCTCCTCCACCATACTTACTGTGCAGACTGGAACATATAAGGTAACTTATTTGGGCCTCAGTTTTTAATTGGAAAATTGAAATTGAAATGTAATATTTATATACTATAATGGAGTATACACTTAAAATGAATATCAAAGAGAGAATTCCCATAAGGTACTGTGTATCTGCACTGAATAAGTATATTCATTATGTTTTATTTTCTACATTTTATGATATTTTGACATCTCTTGGGGGCCTTCCAGACTTGGGGAATGACTAGCTCTCCTAGCTAATTCTTGAGGGTGGTAGACAACTTGCCTGGAGCATGCCTTTTATGACCAAACCAGCTAATCCAAGGCCAGGCCCCTACCTGGCTCTTTATCCCCTCAATTGCTTATCTCTCACACAACTAACCACTACCTTCCCTGCAGTAAATCAATTCAGTGCCAGGTGCCAAACCACTTTTATATAGAAGACCACTCTCATAGAGACCACTCTCATAGCCCAAAGCCTGCCAGAATTATTCAAAGTGGCCAATCCTAAACTGTGTATTCCTGCAGAAACCCCGCTAAAGGCTCTGGCTTAAGCCTTTCACCTGACTCGTGTTTCTGTTTCCTGACCAAAATCTGATGCTTCCCTTGTGATCTTGCATGGTCTGTTGCACCTCGAGATTCTAGGGGGAATGTGAGTAACATTAAACTTTCATGGCATTGATCTCTCCCAGTTGTCATTCAGTCACCTTCATAAATTAAGACCTAGGCACAGAACAGGAAGCAATACATGTTAGCTAATATTAGTTCCAGTAATTGTAGTACATTCAAAGTAGTACTTGTTGATGGTGATGCAACCAGAAATATGAGAAACAATTTTTTGTTACTTGAAGAAATAAATAAAAATACTATATAATTGTTCAAAAAACACTTAAATGACTTACAGGAAAGACAGCATATCTCCAATCATTTATCTGAGATGTTTTCTGTATTCATGGACATTTAGAATATCATTTAGCTCCAAAGTGTTTAAAAATGACGCAGTAAATAACGAAGTTAGAAACTGCTAACAAAACATTCTTAGAAGTTATTACAAAAATTTTATATTCTCTGTGATCAGAAATAAATAAACATATTTCACTTCTAGATGTTGGTTTCTTTTCTTTCTATTGGCCAAATAGAAAACAAAACAAAGCACAAAGTTATAGAGTCAGTTTTCCAATGTCCAAATTGGTAGCGAGACAAATATTTCAATCTACATGGCGATATATTTTCATGGCAGTACTGTTTTATATTTTTAAGTTTCCTGTTTGCAAGGAATGTGATTACACTTATAATCAAATATTTAAGGAGAACTACTCTTTTCCTAGAGTTTTTCAATGTAAATATCTTTTAGCAATCAAATTAAAATTTTCATTTTTATTTTTCTTTTTCAGTTTAAAGAAGAAATAATCATCAATGCCCAAGAGACTAGATGCAAAATGGGCTTGGACTCACACACCTTTGTAGTGAACTATTCTTAATTTCAAAATAAGTACTTTTACCAAATAAATCACCTTGCATTAAAAAGTTAATTCTTTTACATCAAAAAATTACGTGGAATATTAGTTCATACATCTGGAGCTCTTCCAGGGCTGATATTTTGAGAAAAAATAAATGCTTCCAAAGCATTGACATAGATTCTACAAATTCAAAATTAAATGAGTATTAGCTGACTCCTTAAAATTTTGTTTTTCAGAACTTCCATTTGGACCTTGCTTATATACTTACATAATGTGTGCGTGTGTTTGTGCATGGGTGTGCACACGCACACACGTGTGTGTGTAGGAGAACAAAATACTTTAATAAACACTTGTAATCTAAAAAATAACCTAAGTTAATTGTAACTTTTTAAATGAATGCCTTAGTTCCACAAAATTTGAGGTTAGCATCTCAACCTAATTGACAATATCTAAAAACATATTTTTGTAAAATCTGTTCTTAACATATAATTTGTTTTCTGGGATGATATAAAATGCCTAAAACACACACAAAAAAAGATAGTAAAAATAGTATATTTCAATGACAATTATTTTGAAATTAAATTGTATTAGCAATTACTTAAATGAATTTTTATACTTTATATATTCTCAAGTTACTTTATTCAATAATTCATGAGCTATGTAGGTTGCTCTCAAATAATTGATACAAATTGGAATTATTTTCTGAAGTTTATGATCCTAGAAGTAGTTGTATTCTATTCCCTGATAACTAAATAATACATTTAAAAATATTTTCTTTCATAGTTCCTACATAACTTATTAAAGTCACAGTGTATAAAAACAAGCATAATGATATTCTAAAGTGCATGATCACCTCTGCTGGGTGCTGAGTGCAGCATCAGACAGTACAAAGGTCAAACATACTGACCAGGTAACTGGCATTCACCTTACGGGTATGTGCTTTTCTCATTGCCTCCTATGACCTCCTGATCTCTGGACCCTTGCGTATACACTTTACATTGAATGTTTCCTGAATTTTCTGCATGACTGAAGAACTTCTTTGGAATTGACTTTCTACTTTCTCAGATGTAAATTGATATACTGAAAAATTTAACTTCCCTATGAAATTTGAGGTTAGGTAATTTCACAAGTTTGTCAAAAATCTAAATCTCAGATCTTTTTCTAATACCATTCCCCATTCTGTAAATTGCACATGACCCAGTGGACTTTTTCGACTCCAAAAACTAGTCAAAGTCCTTGTTAGAATTCTAGTGCTGCCCGCCCAGCGCTCCAAGTGTAACAGGATCCATTGGAAAAGAAAAGGCACATCAAAGTCCTTGGATATATTAGGACACAAAAAAGTAAGCACCTCCAGCATGATTAAAATTAATTCCACCTCTGTGTAATCCCTCATGTTAGTTAATAGCTTCATTATAACCCAAAGCTAAAAACTTAATAATTATTCTTGGCAGTTTATCCACTTTGCACCCACATAGAATCAGTTAACAACCTCAGCAGTTCCCTGAAATTACCCTGCTCCTTTCAACCCCATTGCCATTTCCTTGCTCAGACCTTAACTATCTCTTATCTATAGTGTTTATCTATTCTCTCTATTCTCCTTATCCTCAAGGAAATCAGCGTTTTCATCCCTATTTTCCTTTGATACCAGAACTATTTTTCCAAAGGGAAAATACAATTTATCAACTTTTTGCAATATATTTTAAAATTTTATTTTGCAGGTAGCAAACTGAGAGTCATAGTTTGCTATCTATCAAATAAAATTAAAAAGGTAATATAGATGAACAGTACTATTTACTAGTGAAATTCACACTTACATTCAGTTTTATCTTCTTCTCTGTCTATATGTCCCTATACTCTATTCCCTTTGGTCTTGCTGCTCCTAAAACATCTTCTAATGCTGCTGGACATTTCCTCGGGAATAACTTCTTTAATTTGCTTAAATCCTAGTGATCCTTCAAAAGTTAGTTTAAATATTAATCTCCAAACTCTGCCTTCTCCTTTGTAAATTCACAATATTTTACCGTTATCTCATCATATTTTAGTACTTTATTTTCACCACTATATCTTCCACTAGATCAAGATCACATCAAGGAAAGAGATCATGTTGTATTAGTCCATATCCTTGGCTCGTAAGTAATTGTAAAATAAAGGATATATTGTTCGTTTACTTATGGTTCCATGTCATAGAAAATTCTGATAATAAATAATATGCCCTGATCTCCCAGTGATACACATTTATGTATTTTTATAAACAGGGTCTTACTATGTTGTCCAGACCAGATTGCAATGGCTATTCACAAGAGTGATCATTGTGCATTACAACCCAGGACTCCTGGGCTCAAGTGATTCTCCTGCTTCACCTTCTTGAGTAGCTGAGACAATAGGTGTGAATCACCATGCCCAGTTCTCTGACATACATTTACTATAAATTCATATAATCTAATTTGAGTCCAAAAATGAAGTCAACATAATCATATTAATTTTTGAGCTAACATTTAAATGTTGAGATTTATGATTCAGGGATAAGTGTAAGCTCATGAAGTCTGATAGAATTCCATGCCTGTTCTCACATGTTTTCCCATCACAACTAATTTAGATGCAATAAAAATGCCTGCTTGGTTGTTTACAAGCAAGGAAGGGCTTAAATTCCTTCATCCAGGACCACCAGGGACTCTGGATGAAGTACTAGAATAAACAATTTAATGAATAAATAATTAACACACAATTAAAAAGTTATTAAAACAATCTGGCATTAGCTATCTGTGTATTGAAAGTCTCATATGTCTTCTGTAAATTAGCATTTAATACTTTTATCTCTATTATTAATCTTGGTTAATGGCAATTTTACTCTTAAGTAAGGTAATTTTTATATTATTATTTTTCCTAAGATTAAAAGGTATAGAATGCCATATATTTAAATGCTTAATTTTAGTGTAGATTTTATAGCAATATAGCTGAATTATTGTTGTTTTACTTTAAAAAAAGTTTCTAAATAAAATGCTACCAATTATTCTGGTCATGACAAGTACAGTCTTCTCATTAAAAAAAAAAAAAATCCTTCCGTTGGCCTTTCAGCTGTAATGAGCTTACTGTCCCAGAAACTCTAGAAAAGAGTGAGCAAATTAGGTTATTCCCAATGCTAAACACTTTAATTTCTTCAGTAACTCCTATTAAAATAGTTTGTAGGGACTTCTTTTATGTATTACTTCTATGCCACAGTGACAAACTGAGGGATAATTCAAGTTATTTTCCAAATTCTAACATTTCTTTCTTTGATCATTAAAAGTCTTTCCTTATAATAACTTTTAGACCTCCCAAGGCCCTAACACAAGTTACTTGGACATAATTATTTGAATTCTCTGTGCCTTCACTCACTTAAAAACTTACATGATTCAAGAAATAATTCTGAAATGCTGTATCAATTATTGCATGTCCCCCCCAAAATGTTACATTTATTCTTATATAACTAATCCAGTTTTTAACTCCTTAGGGTCAAGTTGCTTGGGGATTTTACTCTTTTATTTTCTAAATCAAATGTTTGTATTTTTTATAAAAAAGGAATATAATACCCATGAATGCACATATGCACACTCATACACACACACGGGAAGGAAAACGCTGTAACGCGATTGGGAAAGACTTGCAAATGTGAAACACATGGACTGCTTTATTGTGTCATGCTCACTAAGTACAGAGTAACACCATGTAGACTATCAAAGCTGTTCTGGCACTTTGACATCATTTCTTCATTTTTTTATATTATTTTAGGCTATAGCATAGAGGTAAGTGTGAATGTAAATCACACACAAGTTTTAAGAAAATCCTTTAGAATACTGATAAATAATTGTATTAACAATTTGTTGTTGGGATTCACACAGGTCAAATATCCCTTATCTGACATGCTTGGAACCAGAAGTTTGGATTTCTGATATTTCCAGTGTTTGGAATATTTGTATATACATTATGAAATAAGTGGGAGATGGAACACAAAATTCATTATTGTTTTATATACACTTTATACCCATAGATCAAAGGTAATTTTCATAAAATTTTTCATGATTTTGTGCATAAAAGAAAGTTTGTGTTAAGTACTTATGTGTTGCAAAATTTGGAGCATTTTGGATTTGGGATTTTAGGGTTAGGGATGCTCAGTCTGCATCAGTAAATCCAAATTATTTCTTTTTTTACATTTAATTATATTTCAGGAATTGACTAAATGTCCTTATTATACTTATAAAAATATAATCTATGATGTCAATTATAATCTATTAAATCGTATGGGTATTAAAAAGAGTTATTTAGGCTTAATTTTCACTGATATTATGGTTTCATTGTTATCAACTATTTTTATTGTATTAGTACCTGTCTACCTAGTAGAGTGAAGAAAAGAAAAAAATATATATGAGGTGCAGAATTTCAGATATATTTTAATTGTTATGTAGCACTGCTTTGGAAGCATTAGAGTTCATATTTACTTTTTGTTGTTGATTTTAAATTATATTGACAGTTAAATTTGAACTTTTATATTAAAAAAACATGTACAATAACACAAAGTATATATTCTCTTAGCAGTTTGTATGATATATTTTTACTTGAATTAATTGAGATAACTTGCTTTTGTTAGTTTGGTCAAATTCACAGATACTCTCTTTCTTCTATAAATTGTTATCACTAGAATGGCATATCTAATTTGTATTGCTTCTGTTATAAAATTTTATTTTTGAAAAAATTTGATTTTAAAAAATTGTTATTCTTCACTAAGTTATGCTAGTTTGGAGAGATCTAGGTAGTTTCACAGAATAAAAGGAACAAATGTGCCCATTCATATCCTAGTAGATTAGAACTGTAGAAATGAAAAACATTAACACTGATGTAAACAAGTAGGAAATTGTATAGATGCTTCCGGCTTACAATGGGATTGGTCTGGATAAACTCATCATGAGTTGAAAATATTATATGTCAAAAGTGCATTTAATACACCTGACCTACCGAACATCATAGCTTAACCTAGTCTACCTTAAATGTGCTCAGAACACTTACCTTAGCCTGCAATCTGGCAAAATCATTTAAGACAAAGTCTATTTTATAATAAAGTGTTGAATATTTCACATGATTTATTAAATACTGAACTGAAAGTGAAAAATGGAATGGTTGTATGAGCACTGAATGAGTTTAGCTTTTATATGATCATAGTCAAAAAAGCATATGTCAGACTGTGTGTGGTGGCTCACGCCTGTAATCCCACCACTTTAGGAGGCTGAGGCAGTCAGATCATGAGGTCAGGGGTTCAAGATCACCCTGACCAACATGAGTGAAACCCCGTCTTTACTAAAAATACAAAAATTAGCCGACTGTGATGGCACACACCTGTAATCCCAGCTACTCGGGAGGCTGAGGCAGGAGAATCGCTTGAGCCCGGGAGGCAGAGGTTGCAGTCAGCCATGATCATGCCACTGCACTCTAGCCTGGGTGACAGAGCAACACTCTGGAAAAAAAAAAGCATATGTCAGACCACTCTAAGTCGGGGACTATCTGTATTCAGTTCCACTGGCTTACCTAAATAGAGAAAGTAAAAACACCAACCTCTTTTTTACCTTACTATTCCTACTCTTACTGTTTTCATTTGATTAAAGATATTGTCTCAGCTTGATTAGGAAAACTGGTCAAGTGAGTCCTTTGACGAAACCAGCTTTCTGTCTTGAGACATTTACTAGAGACTTGTGTAGGGATGCCTGACCACAGTGACTTTGCTGAGATTGGAAGACAGGAATCAAAATTCAGAGAGTCAAAGGCAGCTGGAATTGCAGAGCAGAATGCCAAAGACTAGGAATCTGTTTTAGTGTTCCATCAATTTGGGTTTTGTAAGATATATGTCATAAAGTAAGATTCATTAGACCAAGGAAGAAACAAATACTGAAGAACTCTTAGCTGTAAACCTCCTGGAACTTGTATAAGCTTAGGTGATGGTTATATTTGAAAGAATCAGAAACAAAAGATTACACAGGGTACCCAACATTTAATGAAGATCCCCTGTCATGCTTTAGGACTGTAACTAAACTGGCCCTGAAACCTGGTCTAGACCCACATTCTAAGATGAAAAAAATCAAACTGAGACAAAATTTATTTGCTGCTAACTAAAACAAAACTAAACATTCTGGAAGCAAACAAAAAGATACAGAAATTCAACTATAAAATTTACATCATCTAGCATCTAATAAAAATGTATGAGACAGGAAAATATCACCCATGACCAGGGAAAAAATTAGTACACATATCAGAAAAATTAATATAAGTATCAAAAAGGTCTTAAAAACAACTATAGTAAATATGTATAGAGATCGACAGAAAACCACAAAAATTGAATTTACACATTAGAAAACACTATTCTGAAATTTAAAAAATAGTACATAGGTAAAATTGCAGATTAGATTATATAAACAAAAAATATCAAGAACTTGAAGACAGATTAATAGAAACTATTCAAAATGAAACAGCTGGTACAAAATCTAAAAATAAATAGAACTTCATTAATCTGAAGCAACATTAGCAACTTTACAAGTATATAATTGGGTCTTGGGGCAAGGTGAGGAGAAAAATATTTGAAGAAATAATGAGCAAATATTTTTCCATTTTTAGATAAACCTACAGATCAATGAAACTCAGCAAAATTATAGTAAAATAAACCTAAGGACAATCACTTCAAAATGTCATATTAAAGTGCTGGAAATTAATAATTCAAAGAAAATCTTAATAGCAGCAAAGGAAAAAGGTGTATACAGGGAAGCAAATATAAAAATAAAAGCTTACTTCTCATTAAAGACAGTCCAAGCCAGTACAGTTATTATGGAAATCAGTATGCAATTCCTCAAAACATTAATAAAGAACTACCATGTGATCTGCCAAACCGACAACTAGGGACATATCTAAAGGAAATAAAATCATTAAGTCAAAGAGATATCTGCACTCCCATGTTTATTGAAGCACTAATCAGAAATGCCACCATACAGAATCAACCCAAGTGCTCATCAGAGGATGAATGGGTAAAGAAAATTATATATATGTGTGTGTATACACACACACACACACACACACATATATATATAACCTTTGGTTATTCAAACCAAAGGTGAATTAAGACATTTTCAGACAAAAGTTGAAAAAATTCACAATGTAAGATATTGGGTATACCCAATGAAATATCACTCAGCCATAAAAAAGAATAAATCTTGTCATTAATGACACATGGGTGAACCTGGAAGACATTATGTTAAGTGAAATTAGCTAGGCAAAGAAAGACAAATACCACATGATTTCATCAATATATGGAAGCCAAACAGTTGATCTCACAGAAGTAAAGGGTACAATGGTGATTACCAGAGGCTGGATAGGTTAGGGAGAAGGAATGTAGAAATAGGGAGATGTTGGTCAAAGAATGCATAATTACAGTTAGGAAGAATGAATTTTAAAATCTCTATTGTTTAGTAAAACTACGACTATTAATAATAATATGTTGTGTTGTTGAAAAATATAAAGAGAGTAGATGTTATACGCTGCTGCCACAAAAACAATAACCATAACTATGTGAAGAATTACCTTTTTAATTAGCTAGTTAACCATTCCACAATGTGTGTGTATGTATATATGTATATATACATATATACTTCAAAGCATATAAATACTTCAAAGCATCGTGTTCTACATGTTAGAAACATACCATGCTATCTGTCCATTTTTAAACAATTGAAAAATCAGATGAATTCATATACAAAATATGATATATATATACACACACACACACATACACACAATGGAATATTATTCAGTCCTTTAAAAAGAATGAAATTCTGATAAATGCTATAATGTGAATGAACCTTGAAGACATGCTGTGTGAAATAGGTCAGACACAAAAACCAAAATCTATGATTGAAAATTCATATGCAGTACCTAAAATTGCCAAATTCATAAAGATAGAAAGTAGATAGCAAATGCTGGAGCTGGGACAAAACAGAAATGGGGAGCTATAGTGTAAATGGGTAGAGCTTCTATTTGGGATGACGAAAAAGTTGAGGAAGGAAATGGTAGTGATGGTTATACAATAATGGAAATGTACTTAACACCATTGAATTGTACATTTAAAACATAGTTACTGTCATACATTTTACACTATATATATTTTACCATAATAAAAAACTTCCCTGTCAAAAACGTTCCTTTGCAACAACAGCAAGAACAACAAAGCCTAGGTCAAAAGACAGTAGAGGATATTAGCTACAGAACTGAAGAAAAAATTTTAAAACCCCCAACTTGGAAGTTTTATATTTAGAAAAAATTTTATTCAAACCAAAGGTTAAATAAGACATTTTCAGACAAAAGTTGAAAAACATCACAACATAAGAAATATTAAGGAACATTATATATTCTAAAGAAAAATAATTATAGATAGAAACTAAAATTTTTACAAAAAAATAGTGTTGCTAATGATAAGAATGTGAATAACATGAAAGATATTTACACTTTAAAAATAAAACTTGCTTCCAAACATATCTGACCCTTTAAAGCAGAAGCTATACAAGCATACTATGAGGTTTATAACATAAGTAAAAATAAACCACATGACCACAATAGAATAAAGGACAGGAGAAGACACATAAAAATATACTTTATGATTTCTTTTTTACATTTTAGGTAAAGTAGTATAGTGTTATTTGAAGGTGCAGTGTGATAAACTAAAGTTACATATTGTAAATCCTGGATGAAACCTAAAAACAGAAAATACTAAATAGAAATATATCCAAAGAAGGGAAGAGAGGATGAAAATGGAATACTAAAACATAATTTAACAGAATCCAAAAAAATTAAATGGAAACTTTCAATCTAAATTAAAATCCCAGCAAGGTGATTTTAATATCATTATTGTGATTATTATTTTAGAAATTAGTAAAATTATTCAAAAATGTTTGGGAAATAAAAAGATCAAGAAAGCCCACACACATATACACACACAGAAGACAAAAATAATTTAAAATAGCAAAATTGGAGGAAAGTTTACTACCTATTTTAAGATGTACCATAAACATGCTGGTTGTAGAATGCAAAATAATAGTCTCTCAAAGATGTCCATATTTTAATCCCTGGAACCTGGGAATATGTTAGATTAAGTGAAAAGATAAACCCGTTTAAACTAATCTGTTATCTCTGATAGAGATCAGATCAGTGTTGCCTGGAGTGGGAGTTTGAGGTGGCTTGACTTCACCAGTGATTGAAGGAACTTTTTAGAGTTACAGAAATAGTCTAGATTTTCATTGGGATAGTAGTTTCATAAGTACATACATTTATCAAAACTTTTTGAAATGTAACCTGGAAATAGTTACTTAATTGTATGAAAATTATGTAAATATAGTTTATATATAAAAAGACATCATTAAGTTTCTGTCAGCCATTTGTCAGGTCACCAATATCACATGATGTGTGATAAACATAAACTATAAAGTCTTTGGGTTGTGCCCTGTTTCAGAAATATAGAATAATTACTATAAATCACAGATAAGCTTCATCTATAAAATTTTTCTGCTGTGAAGACATCATGTTGTAATGCAAAGTTATGATCTGTACTTAAACAGATCTGGGTCCAAACATTGCCTTTCTGACGGCTTGAATAAATAAACACTAACATTGCATGAGCCTCAGTTTTGTCATCTATGCATTTAAATAAGACTGCTTACTTTGTAGGGTTGTGCTGACGAAGGAGGTTACCTCTTACTCTTATCTGTTTCACCTCAAATTTCTGATATTGGTAAGTTCTTGGCTGCACCATATCATATTGCATGACATCAAAAACACCAAATTTGGCCCCATTTGAAAAAAAAAAAAACAACAAAACTCTACCCATTCTGTTTTAATAACCTTCCAATAATATCAATTATTTTCCAAAAAGTTAGATGGAATGAAGATTAAATGTTTATATACCTAAGATACATTAAGAGTTCAAGTCTCATTTCTGCCTTTGAAGAGAAAAGAAAAGTGATGCTCAGAGTTCCTGTATTTATTTCTGTTTTTCCAATATTAAAAAATAAAAATAAAAGACAAGTAATATGCTGGTACCTTCCACTTTGGAAGGCAAGGGCAGCCAGGATGAGACTCAGGAAAATGGGCAATAATTGGAACTTGCCTCTTAGACTTGGCTGGAATTTAGGCTTTCAGGGAGATGAACAAAAAAGAAAGAAATAAAGAATGCATAGTTCTTTTGTTTGCCAGTAAAATAAAACAAATATGAAGTGTGGAAAAAAGACCAGCCGGCAATCAAGACTGCACATTTCACTGGAAGATCTAATCAGGAATCTGAATACTTTGGTAGAGATATGTAAAGAGTCATTATATTTAGAAAAGAAATGATTAATAAAATATGTGAAGATCTACACAGTGCCTAATTATCCATACAGTAAATATTGTTTCCTTCTCTTCCCATTCTACTTGTGCTTAATATTACTCTGCAACTACCAAGAACCTATAACAGAGTGAGGGCCAATAAGGATAGGAGGAAAAACATTACTGCTTCTCATGTGTGTGAGCTAGGAGGAACCCAACATGGGGTGCTGGGTAATATAGTGTTTTAGCTGCTCATTTGTGCTTTGGGACAGTGTTGTCAGACCAGGAAGTTGGTAACTGAAGCCTACAGTTTGCAAACATGGGAAAAATAAAAACACTGCTATATATCAAGACATGAAAAACAGAGCTCAGAGAGGAACCTTTTCTTTCATGACAGATCTCCAAAGGGTCTCAGTAAGTAATAAATCACTGACACAGCTCAGGAAGCCTTGCTGAAATCCCAAACTCCTAAATTATTCCAGTTCAATTCAGTTTTTGGTAGAAATGATCTAGAGGTCACATATCTTCAAAATGGTTGAAAACATGTTGATCAAATAGTCTGCACTTTGAACCACGGGAAATTTTTGCTTTTTTTCTGTGCTGTATTTATCTGTTGCTAAAATGCAAACAAATAAAGATTCAAGCATGCCATGTACACTTTTCTCCTTTTTTAAGAACCTGGATATTATGACTGTCAGGAAAAAAAGAATTCTACATTTTCATTGCTTAATTAATAACTTTAAAAAGATTGTGTTGTCGCTTTCAAAACTACAGTGCAACATAAATAATATCCTGCTGGTTGCACCTCATTTGTGTAATGCAGCATACAGAGTGCATTGGGAAAATGATGTAATAGTTCCATAAATATGTTGACATTACCTAAAGTACACAGCTGTTCTGTTCCAAGGAAAAAATGTTTACCCATTATCCAAAATTGGATTTAAAACTAATTATTCTAGGGTTTGTGTACAAAATCATTTTGGTTTTGAAACCTTATAGTTAAGCACAGGTACCAAAAAATGACTTAAACAATAGTCTTTATAAAAATTGTCTTTAAATACAGTTTGTATGTTAAGGATTGCTTATTACAGGGAAATGATTATGTCATTTTACCTTAATGAATGTTTTTTCCCTAATGCTTGCTGATGGCCTTATATTTTGTTAACAAGCCCTAGTTAGAGATGCAAATTAGTAAAAATGGCATTAAAGCATTGTTATGAATATAAATAAAGGTGATACCATTAAATTTTATTATTTCTTAACCCAATTCTATTATAGCTATATTATTTACTTAATTAATATATAGATTATCCTGGATTAGTAATCCATTTGACTGTAAATAATTTATATAATACTAAATAATATTTTTATTTTGGCTATATGATTTGTTAAATTGAATGATTTTATGTGGAAACATTAATTTTAAGTACATCACTCAGAAGAAAAGAAATGAGTGTCTTAAAGTTTAGAGTATGCATGAAACATTACAGAAAGTATTAAATATTCTGGATGAGCTGAGAATTTAAATTTTTATATGTAATAAATTTTTAGAATTTACAATCTCAGCCATAGTAGTACCTACATGAGCAAAATGAATTATCTGAATATTTTCAATAAGATTCTACTTTTCAGACTCTGCCTTATTAATTGACAAAATGAAAAAGAAATTTGAACAAGATACTATATGAAGGTTAGCTATCTTAAGAACGAAATTAGATTCCAGCTACATTAAAGGGCATACCTCAGAGACATTTCCAAAATCTAAATATCTGCAACAAGTTTTAGTAGAATGAAATTCAAATAAGATAGATAATATTAGATGACAATTTAAAAACATTATTTGCAAGACGTTACTGCTTAGAAACACAATGTAGGCAGAGTGTGATGTACAGAACTGAGGCCTGGAAAAAAGTTATTTCCATAGCTTTCGATGACTTGGTTTTTTTAATTGTTTTTTTTTATTTTTTTGCCATCTGACAGTGTAAATAATTATTTATCAATAAGTAAATCAACTACACTGCCTTGAATCCATGGTAAGACTACCTTAGCAGAAAAGACAATTGCCTAGCAGGCAAAGGTGAGAAAAGCTTGGGAGAGAAGATGAACAAGAAGCAGGGGAATGAGTAGCATAAAAAGGAAAGAGGGATGGTGGAGAAGGGAACATTGGAGGATTACATTTTAGGGAAACTGCACTTTGGCTACAGCATGTAAGTATATACGTTCAGAATGTTTAATGAATGATCAATATGTAGCCAATGATTATGTTTTCCCAGCATTCTTGTTAATATATTCACTTTTTCTCTTCTATTTTTCAGATTTAGAGAGAAAACGCAAAACAATGGGCAATACTAAAAATTCAGATTCATTTTCTTAGGTTTTAAGAACGGTTTATTAAAATTTAGCTGATATAAGACGAGCTATATATTTTTAAAGGATACAATTTGATAAGTTTTGACATCCATATGCATCTTTGAAAGCATCACCACATGCAAGGTGATGAAGCATGCCCCAAAGTTTCCTCATGCCCCTCTGTAATATTGAATTCTCATCTCTCCTTCCCCTCAGCCCCAACCCCAGGCAACGACTGATCTGCTTTCTGTATCTACATGTTAGTTCTCACTTTCTAGAATTTTATAAAAAAGCAATCATATAGTATGCACTCTTTTTTTGACTGTTTTTCTTTACTCAGCATAATTATATTGATATTCATTCATGATGTAGTGGGTTTCACCTACTACTGAATGTAGTAGGTTTATTTATCTCCATTAATGAGAATTCCACTATGCAGATATGCTAGTCTGTATATTTATTCACCTGTTGATGGGCAGCTGGGTTGTCTTCAGTCTTTGGCTATCACATATTAATTTGCTATGGACACTCATTTACAAGCATTTATGTAGACATGCGCTTTTTTCTTAGTAAAATACCTAGGAATGGATCATAAGGTAGGTGTTTGTTTAACTCTTTAAGAAACTATCAAATTGCTTTGCAGAGTGATTATACCATTTTACATTCCTACCAGCAATATATAATTCTTTGTAAATTCTTCATAAGATCTAAGTACAAGTCCCTTATGGAATTCACAATTTGTAATTTTTTCCCTAATTTGCAGCTTGTTTCATTCCCTTAAGTGTTTTTTGAAGAGCTAAAGTTTGTGACTTTAAGGAAGTCCACTTAATTCTTTTATGGCTTGTGTTTTTGATGTGATATGTAAAAAATCTTTGCCTAACCTAAGGTCATAAAAGTTTTCTCCTGCATTTACTTCTAAAAGTTTTACACATCCATTCTGAATTATTTTTTGTACATTTGTATGTAGTGTGAAGTATAGGGAAGTTATTTTCTCTATGTGTGTGATGTGTGTGTGTGTGTATGTGTGTGTGTGTGAGAACATCCAATATTCCCAGCATCATTTGTCGAAAATACCATCTTTTCTCCACTGACTTGTTTTAGCATCTTCGTGAAAAATCAATCACTTTTGTATGATTGAGTCTTCCTCTGTGTTTTTCATTCTGTTCCACTGATGTATTTGCCTTTGTATCAGCATCACTGTTTTGATTATTGTAGTTTTATACTAAGTTTTGAAATCAGGTCATGTTAATTCTCCAACTTTGTTCTTTTCGGAAGTTGTTTTGGCTCCTTTGGGTCCTTTGTGTTTCCATATGAATTTTAGGATTAATTTTTCAGTTCCTACATTGCTGGAATTTTATTGGGATGATCTTAATCTATAAACAATTTGGTAGGAATAAATTTAGTCTTTCAACACATGAATTCAATATAGATTTTGTTTATTTAGGTATTCCTTAATTTCTCTCAATAATGTTTACAGTTTTTAGTGTAGAGTTGTTTTATATTTTTGGAAGATCCATCACTGATTATTTAATATATTTTATGATATATAAATAAAACAGAAACCTCCAAAATAACACCACACATCTCAACTATCTCATCTTTGAAAAACCTGATAAAAACAAGCAGTGGGGAAAGGATTCCCTATTTAATAAATGGTGTTGGGAAAACTGGCTAGCCATATGCAGAAAAATGAAACTGGACCCCTTCCTTACACCATATACAAAAATTAACTCAAGATAGATTAAATTTTTAAATGTAAGACCTAAAGCCATAAAAATCCTAGAAGAAAACCTAGGCAATACCATTCAGGACATAGGCATGGGCAAAGATTTTATGACTAAAACACCAAAAGCAATGGCAACAAAAGCCAAAATTGACAAACGGGATCTAATTAAAGAGCTTCTGCACAGCAAAAGAAACTATCATCAGAGTAAACAGGCAACATACAGAATGGGAGAAAATTTTTGCAATCTATCCCCCTTACAAAGTGTTAATATCCAGAATCTACAAGGAACTTAAACAAATTTACAAGAGAAAAACAACCCCATCAAAAAGTGGGCAAATGATATGAACAGGCACTTCTCAAAAGAAGACATACATTTATGTGGCCAAGAAACATTATGAAAAGATGCTCAATATTATTGACCCTCAGATAAATGCAAATCAAAACAACAATAAGATGCCATCTCACATCAGTTAAAATGGCGATCATTAAAAAGTCAGGAAACAACAGATGCTGGAGAGATGTGGAAAAACAGGAACGCTTTTACACTGCTGGTGGGAGTGTAAATTAGTTCAACCATTGTGGAAGACAGTGTGGCGATTCCTCAAGGATCTAGAACTAGAAATACCATTTGACCTAGCAATTCCATTACTGAATATATACCCAAAAGATCATAAATAATTATACTATAAAGACACATGCACACGTATGTTTATTGCAGCACTACTCTCAATAGCAAAGACTTGGAACAAACCCAAATGCCCATCAATGTTAGACTGGATAAAGAAAATGTGGCACATATACACAATGGAATGCTATGCAGCCATAAAAGATAAAGAGTTCATGTCTTTTGCAGGGACATGGATAAAGCTGGAAACCATCATTCTCAGCAAACTAACACAAGAACATAAAACCAAATACTGCGTGTTCTCACTTATAAGTGGGAGTTGAAAAATAAGAATATATGGGCACAGAGAGGGGAACATCACCCACTGGGGCCTGTTGGAGGGTCGGGGGCAAGGGGAGGGATAGCATTAGGAGAAATACCTAATGTAGATGATGGGTTGATGGGTGCAGCAAACCACCATGGCACACGTATACCTATGTAACAAATCTGCACATTCTGCACGTGTACCCCAGAACTTAAAGTACAATTAAAAAAAAAAAAGAAAAAGAAAATAAAAATACTTTTTATTTCTATATCTGATTTTTCACTGCTAGCATGTAGAAAAGCAATAGTTTTGCTTGTTGACACTTTGCAAAATTCACTTACTAATTCCTAGTAATTTTTAATAGGTTCCACCAGACTTTTTACAAGGATTATCATGTTATCTCTGTTTTTCGTTTTTTCATTTTTATTTTTTTTAAATTTTTGATTCTGGGGATATATGTGCAGGATTGTTACATGAGTATATTCAGCAATACTGACATTTGGGATCTGGAGGGTGCATTCACCCAGGTGGTGAGCATGGTACTCAGTTGTTCAATCCATAATTGTCTCCCTTCTTTCCCTTTCTAGTAGTCCCCAGTGTCTGTTGTTCCCATCTTTATGTCATTTTGTACTTCAAGTTTAGGCTTTGAGATTAAAATTCTTCATAAACAATGCCATTCATATAAAAATGAATTTTTTTTCCTTAAATTTCTACATATACTACTTACATCATGGAGTCCAAAAGAGAACCATGATATCACTATATACATTTGAACAGTCCTTTGAGTTCTACACTTTTATGATTATAGCTTGATTTTTAGTTTGAATTGTCATATAGAGTTTAAAAAGGCCCACTGCTTCCTAAAACAGGGATCAGGATAAATTTGATCAATATGATTTTTATGTAATACTGTATATACTTCAAATAATGTGTGCTTCACAAAAAAGCCTGCAGTAGTGAATATTTAAGAGTTAACAAAAGAATATAAAGTCAAACTTATTGTTCTAGAGAGTAAATCTAGGATCAAGATGTGGAAAATAGAGTTAATAAATTTCTACTCAACATAAGGGAGAACTTTTAGCAATGAAAGCTAGCCAAGCATAGAAAAGGCTGCATCTCAAGTAGTCAGTTCCTTGTCATTGGAATTATTCAAGCAGAAGCCAGATATATGACTATCATTTGAGGATGGTGTACATGTGGTGAAAAGTAAGATTGTATGACCTTTAAGGTCCCTTCAAACTATGATATGATTATAAGTAGATGTCTGATTAAAAATAGTTTACCATGCACATGGTGATGCTAAAATACCAAGCATAGTCAAATTCAACCAGAGCAAGAATAAATTAAATATAACGTGTTTGAGAGAAAACAAGTATATTTTCTAAAATGTAGTAGCAATAAGTTGCAGTGCAAGACACTGCAATGAATCAGTGCTTGGCACGAAGGAGACACAATGATTTAGTGTTTCAGCCTCAGTCCACACAGAGTTACTTATCAAATGGCAGCAATTGCTGTAAAGCATGCTAGAATGGACCTGCTGCCTACTACGCAAACATCGTGTAATGTCACTGACAATTGTAGAGTACTTGCTTCTACATGTAACAAAAAAACAATGACATAGCAGTTCCCTACTCCCATTACCATTTTGATTACAGGATCCACCTACACCTCCACTTTCAGTTATAAAACAAAAAGGAAGATTGACATTAGGATGAAAACATATGAAAAATGAAAGTTTAAATAGAAGTATTATTTAACTTTTATCAAAAAGCACAAACAACGTTGTAGGATTGATATGAAATTAAACTGGCTGTACTTTCAGCTCTACAGTACATCCTTGTCCACCCAAGTCTGTGCTCTGAGACTGCTCTGTGTGGACACATCAATGGGCTTTCTTGCTTCTGGCTTCTGGTTATAATCTGACAATGAAGACACTGGCAGGAGTGTGGAGGGGGGAAGTTTAATAAGTCATATTAATTACTCTAGCTTCCACTCTTTGAGGTTGATTTCATTTGATTGAATACATGACCCACTCTTCCAGCATCTATAAGGTGATCCTCTCTCCTTAGCTTGTCTCTGAGTTCCAAGGAACTGCTTCCTCCCTTCTCCATATATGTCAAGGAAAGGAAAGATCTTGGCTACTGGGTACTGGATACCTTAAAGCTCCACTACGCCTTGTGCCTATCTTTTAAAAGAATTCATTTGTTAAACCCTCTACAAATAACTCACATGGAGCTTATTCTCTGTTTCCTTCCGGGTTCCCAACTGATGCTCTTGGTGATCTGTTCCCTGTACCACAAGTCCTATTCTACCACTCATGCTTTCATAAATGTTTTAGGTAAATTCTTGCTTCTCATTCTCAATGAGAATGGAATGAAGACTGTTAAGAATAATATCACATTATTTGTAACTAGTGTATTTTAGCTACATGTTTTAATTTTTAACAAGTGTTAAAAAGATAAGTACTGGAAATGTCTGTATTACAAATGATACAGTTTGGGATACAGCCCCACAACCCCAGAGCACTAACTTGATTGATCACTCTGTAATCATGATACAGTCACATAAGTGGGTATATGTGTATATTAATTAGAGTTTGGGCCAACAGTGACCAATTTGGTTATTTTTCTTTAGACTAACAGTATAATTTTCTCCAACAGCATTTAATAAACTGTCTAAACACTTTATCCCTGCCATTAAAAAGTATAAAATATATATTTAAAGGATTTAATAAATTCAAATCCTTCCTGAAAACTCAGAATGCAACTTTTTTGGAATATAAGATCTTAAGAAACACAATTAATTAGGTTAGGAGGACATACTTAAGTAGAGGACATACCTAAATCCAGTCTGACTGGCATCCCTATAACTACAAGGAGAGAGATCAAAGACACAAAGAAGGGAAGCCAATCTGAAGTCGGAGACAATGATCACAGTGATATATTGACCAGCCATGAATGCCAAACATGACCGGAAACTACGGAGCTGGAAAGGGGCAAGAAAATAGCCTCCCCTAGATTCTTCAGAGAAAAAATTCTTCAGCTCTGTCAACAACTCGATTTCAAATCTCCAGCCTCCAAAACTGTGAAAGAATAAATTTCTGTTCTTTTAGGCCACTCAGTTTGTTGTACTTACTTATGGCAGCCCTAGAACACTAATGCATGTACCTGTTTAATGTAAAATGTTATCATACTTTCGTCTTAAAAAAAATCTTATTTAAAATAAATCTGTAATTTTGAACTTAACTCACGAATAAATTTTATTTTTGATCTGATGTATTTAATGTAAAATGTTTGGTTAGCATGCAAAAAGAAATCACAAAGCTTTTACATAAATTACTAATTTTATTATTCAGATTAATAATCATGTTTCACTTTCAGTCTGGTCAAATATGTCATATTTACATGTCTTCAGACAATCTCACATTTAGAAATATATGCATTTATTTCTAAAAATAGCACATTCTTATATACACAAAAAAAAAATCCTGAAAATAAGTTATTAGGAAGAATAGTATGTTATATCATACTTTGTATAGAAAACCATGTCATTATTCTATTTCAAGATGAAGGATGATACTTAAATAAAATTTAAATCAAGTGAAAATAAAATGCAAGATTTTTAAAATTTAGTCGAATTTTATTTACTTTAACATCTTAAATTTATTCTATCATTTCAGTGAACAATAACAGATTATTGAAAACCCATCAATTTGCATTGTTTAAGTAAAAGGGCTTCAATTCAATTGAAAAAATTTCTTAAAAATAATTAAGATGTTCATTCATTCATTTCCAATAATTCCTACTGAAGCAATAGGTGTCCGACATTATTGTTATGATAACAATGTTATTGTGTGGCTAATTTCCCTTCCCTATAAGTAGTATAGAAATGACTAACAGGCCAGGTGCGGTATCCCTATAAATAGTATAGAAATGACTAATAGGCCAGACGCGGTGGCTCACGCCTGTAATCCTAGCACTTCGGCAGGCTGAGGCAGGCAGATTGCCTGAGCTCAGGAGTTTGAGATCAGCCTGGGCAACACGGTGAAACCCTGTCTCTACTAAAATACAAAAAATTAGCCTGGCGTGACTGCGTGTACCTGTAGTCCCAGCTACTTGGGAGGCTGAGGTAGGAGAATTGCTTGAACTTGGGAGGTGGAGATTGCAGTGAGCCAAGATAGTGCCACTGCACTCCAGCCTGGGCGACAGAGCAAGACTCCGTTTCCAAAAACATAAATAATCAATCAATCAATCAATAAATAAATAAATAAAAACATGACTAACAACAACAGAAAAATTTTATTTGAGGGCATAACATAGCAGAGACTAACCACAGCTTCTAAATTAAGTCTATGTGAGGTGTAAAAAGGGAAGCAAATAGACATGTAGTAATATCAAAATATGTTTACTGATTTCGGAATACAACTACCAGTTTCGTAATTTAGCTGGCTAGTAATCTCATTTGGTGAGTATATGATCCTAATAAAATCAAAGTCTTTCTGTCAGTTAACCTCTCCCTCACCATTTATCTTCCAATACATGCATTTGGGTTTAAAAGGACAAGCAAATAAAGCCTTTTTTTTTCTTAAGTACAAGAAAGGAAACTCATTACAACTCCCAGAAAACTCCATACAGTGTTATTCATTAAATTTATTAATTCATATAATAATTATTGATTGTATATCATACCTATTCCAGGTAGCATCTAAAATAGAAAGTGTGGCAGGCAAGGTGTGTGCACACATACTCTTTCTTGCACCTACACGAGGGATATCGCTGCTCATTCAAATTTGCCACAGCATTCATTCCAAAGCCACTGGAGACTTTCAGAAAACTGCATTGAGGTATGAACCTATTCTTTCCTAATCCTGCTTACTTTATCCGCATTCCTTTCACAAGTATCAGACCTGTGTCATGGTCTAAAGGCACTGTCATATTCTCTTGCCTTCACTTGCTTTATTCTTCATAGGTATTCCTCCCCAGTAAATCCCTTGTATGTCTAATCCTATTTGGGGGATCTGTTTCTTAGAGGACCAAAAATAACCCCCAAGGACAGTGAAGAATTGTTACACCACGAGAAGTAAAAGACATGCAAATAGGTGAATATAAAGCAATTGAGTACCATAAAAATTATATGGCCAGATTGCTCAAGCAACAAAGGGATGTCATCCTGGGGAGCCAAGGAACAGTTATCATTTGAACTTGGTCTTCATAAGTGCCTAAGGATGAATCAAATTAAATGCTGTACCACCTTCAGATTCCTTGTCTAACTCGCATATCAGGTACAAGTGGTTAATGCCAGTGAAGGAGATGCCAGACAGAGAATGGGATAGAGCCTAAAGTAGGAAATCCAGATATAAGAAACAGCATCTTCAAAAGTGAGGAATTAAGAAAGAGTGAGTGTTGTGAAGTACAGTGAGATGTTCAGAGTGCAAGAAATGTTGACTTTATTCTGCTGTATTTTTTACCTACTTGGTGGTTCATTTACAACTCTGAGACTTGTCTTCATGATCTGCCTGGCACCTGTGATTGTTCTGACCAGGTATATGGTGAGGATTTGCAAATCTACACTATCAGTTCAAATATTTCCCTGAGCTCCAGATACCTCTGTACTGCTCTGCTATTGTAAAATATATAATTAAAAAAACCTTAAATTATGCCATAAACAATTGTCTACCTCAAACTCTTTCTCCCCTCATCTCACCAACATATTTAAACATTTCCCTTCATTATCTCAGTGAGCTTCTCTACCCAGATGCACAGTCCAGAGGCTGGGCCATCATTCTTCACATCGTCCCTTTTCCTGACATTCTGCTCCCCCTCCTGTATATTAATTTCCCAAGTGTTATTAATTCTCTATTTAAATTCTTTCAAATCCTTTTCTTCTTATCTTCACTACTACAGCCTCAGGACAGGGTCAAGATATCTCACAATTGTTACAGGAATAACATATTTGGTCTCTCTGCCATTTCTTTCCTCCTTCCATATTTATACAGCTAAACACTCTAAAACAGACATTTGATTGCATATACCCTATTAAAAATTTGTTAGTAGATTTTGTATAAAATATAAACAATTTTTCCTTATTGAAGATATTTCTTTTTTGTATGTTTGTTAATTTTTACATCTTTATTAATTTTACATCTCTCAACCTCATTTCCAAAACAAACAGGAACACACACCCACATACATACACAGACACACTTGCTCACACATGCAACTCCAATTGTGCATGACTCTATTCCCAGATCAGTTTTTCCTTTGTTCTCTCTCTGTAACTTAAATCATAGTTCCCACTGCCTGCACTGTTATTTACATTCTTTTTTCAGGCAGACTCTTCAACAATCTTTGGGGGAGCCTGGCATTCTTATCTAAAGGTGGAACATCCTTCAGAATGTAAAATCATCTCTCAGAACTCAGAATCCTTCAGTTTAACAGAAAATTGTCTTCTAATATGTATTTGTGAATATGGGTGTGATCCTCTGGCTGTGACCAGAAATGCCTACACAAATAACCAGTCCCCTAGAAACCATTCTCAATCCCCTAGAGGCTTCCTGGAGCATCAGGAAGTAGTCATCATAAAATGTCATTCCAATAAGCTGGGTGGTAATTGGTATAAATAAATTAATGTAATGAAAATAAAATGTGGTATCGACAAGTCAACCCTGATTTCTAAAATAATTTCTATTCACAGTGAGAATACTATGCATAGATGTGTTTTTAAATATGTACCACCATCAAAAAATCTAGACCCTTTTTAGATTTATATTTATGATAAAAAACTAAAGCCTTTAGACATCAATAAATAGTTAAATGGGTGGTCAAAAATATACTGGGCTATTTTGTAGTTGGGACACTAGCTGTAAAAAATAACAATTTGAGTCACTGTTGAGGCAGCAAATATAATGTAATAGCAGAGACAAGATGACAGTTTGATGTGAAAATATCCATCAACCCACATGGTTTGTGTGACATTGATTCTATAGAGTGACTCTAACCAATCCATCCAGTGGATGTTTTATGAACTCAGACAACCAATGCTTTCAACTTTATGGACAGAATGGTAGAAAAGAAGAAAAAATCATTTAGATTCATTCAATGATACATCAATTTTCTCAACTTCCAGGATTTATTAATGTAATGAGAAAGTACAATCAAATTTCAAATAATGTTGAAGCTATTCTGAGGTGAAAAATAAGCTTCAGTGGATGTTCAAATCAACAAATCAACAGAGGAGCTAGAATATGAGAAACATGCAACTGTCATCTACTTTTCCTGAGACATATCTGCTGTGAAAGATTAGACAGCCCTCTATAGTTCAAATGGCTAAAATGTATTTCCATTTGATTTCTCACTCATTTTATTCTAAAACAATGTGAGGACTGTACTATTTGCAAGACATTGTGCTCCATATTAAAAATGTAAATGAAAAATAATTCTAATCTCAAGAACCAATTGCTTATTGTGAGTACCAACGACCAAAGTGCAATGCATGATTGAAAGACAACTAGCACAGACCCTAAAAACATGACTTCTGAAGACAGAGTGTTTGTTTAATCCCGACACATCTACCAAATAACTATGTTGCTTTATACAATTGCTCAAACTCTATATGCTTTTCACAATTATAAATGAAGAACAATAATAGTATCAATCTCATAAGGTGTTATGAGGATTAAATAAGTTGATACTAATAAATTGCTGAAAACGGGGCTTAGCATAAAATAATGTGGTTAACAATTATTAGCTATAATTAACGCTTGTGTAAAAAGAGTAACAACAGCAATTCAGAGATGGAACACAAATGTAAGGCTGCCTGATGCTCTTTAGTGAAAAATAATTTGAAAATGATTTCCAGGGAAATTGCTTCTCCTAGAGCTTTAAAAAATGAGTAGTAATTACCCAGAATGATAGGTGGGCAGGCATTTCAGCAGAGAGGGCAACATGTGAAAAGGTAAATAGATGAGAGTTTGGAACATTATGATAATTATAGCAGACATTTATAGGAAAATCCATCCAATCCATTTACTCAGATTAACTGATAACCTTCTCACTGTAAAAAAGATACTGAGGAGTACTCATAGCATGTTAAATGCTCACAACTAGCTAAATCATACTTTTCTCCCATCAGGTCCGTTGGTATATATGCTTTCTTTTTCATTTTAAGTTGTATCATCAAAAGCAGTGGGTTTTCTTTCTAATCCTATTTATGCCACTTGCAATTACTATGATAATTATGTAGTTAATTTGAATAATACATCAACTACATGAGTTCCAAATGAATAGTTTTTATGATAAATAAATTACTTGTAAATACTTGCCAAAGGTGAGCCATTTAAAATTTTATAGTCAAATTATGTGTGAAAAGATAATAGTCTTACATTCCAAAGTTAATCATCAATATCTAGAATAAATCTGGAAAAACCATCTTCAGAATGTTTGTTTTTCTTTAGAGAAACCACAATTGGAGAATCTAGCTTATTATGAAAATTTAGAAGTAATGCAGTACTAAACTGCATCAGCAATACCATACACAAAGAAAAATGACCCTACAAGAAAAGTCTGACCAATGAATATCTATGGGTACGGTTCATGTTAAATGCAATGCTTGTAGCACCTAAGTATAATTTTTAATTTGCTGTTTTACCAAATATTTTTAATTAAATACTACTACAGATTGGTTACGATATGATAGTTTCAGTTGTAACCTGGTTTGGTCAAAATGAAATGTGCCTATTGAAAATTGGTGGAAAATTAACCTGGACAGTTAAGCTATGTCAGATTATAAAGTATCAGTAACAACCAGAACTTTATAAATGCTAAGTTCATTTGTTGATCTCAAGACATTTTTGTGGAATTGGAAATACTTTCATTTATATGGCAAAATAGCCCCTTATATAACTTTGAAGGACAAATGTAATTTTTCAGTTTCTAAAGGTTGAAATAGGTTTAGCGAATGTCTGAAGTAAAATAGGTTTTGTTGATGGTACCTTTTCATAAGTACTTGCCCGCTTCTCATAATCCTACACATTTAAAAAATTCTGCTTAATCATCATTCACTGTGTGATATCTTCCATGATGTCTCCTGAGTTAGTTGGTTACATTTCATTTTTCCCGTAATATTGGTAAACTGTCTCGGTTAAGTCACATTGTTAGGTAATTCTCAGCTTTGTTTAAACATGCAACATATTCCTAGATCTTGAGCTATTCAAAGACACTTTGACATCTTGCACAATATTTCAAGAGGATAGCCCCAGTAAATGTTTGGCTAGGCTGGCCAGAAAGCTAGATAAAACACTTCTAAAACACAAGATTTATTAATTACTCTTCTGCTCAAACATGTCACAACTTTCTTATTGTCTAAAGAGGATAAAAACTAATTATATTTTCTTGAATTCTAGTTTAATATAAAATCTCCTTACTTAGCCAGGCGCGGTGGCTCATGCCTGTAATCCCAGCACTTTGGGAGGCCGAGCCGGGCGGACCACGAGGTCAGGAGATCGAGACCATCCTGGCTAACATGGTGAAACCCTGTCTCTACTAAAAATGCAAAAAAAATTAGCCGGGAGTGGTGGTGAGCACCTGTAGCCCCAGCTACTCGGGTGGCTGAGGCAGGAGAATGGCGTGAACCCGGGAGGCGAAGCTTGCAGTGAGCTGAGATCACACCACTGTACTCCAGCCTGGGTGACAGAGCGAGACTCCGTCTCAAAAAAAAAAAAAAAAAAAAAGAAAAGAAAAAAAATCTCCTTACTTGATTTATTAAGAACATTTCTTGCTGTATCCCCAACTGAAAGCTTTCATTTGAACAGGTTCATATCCTCACTAAATTCTTAATGTCTCTCAGGATCCCTGAGCTTCATTTGACGCCATTTGTTCATGACCTATGTACACGTATAATTTATATGCTAGTCTCCTCCCCATTTCCTGCATTTTCCCTGACTTCTAGGCTACACAGGTATTTTTCATGTATACTCTTCTCTGTGTCAGAAGCTCAGCTAAACTCAAAAGAGAACCCAGCTTCTGGATGTCAGAGCAGCTGCTTAAGACAAACACGCAAAATGGAAGTAGCATTTAAGCTTTTCAGTACTTACTGTTGATGGGATAAAGTGGAGAAACTGCTAATTGCCCCCTGTTTCAGTTTTCCCCCACGGAATAGCACCAGTTCAAGATCAGGTGGATCAGCATAGGCAGAAAAGACATGAGGGTAATCCCACTGCAGAAGGAGCCTGAAACAAAAGGATCTTACAGTTTTATGGGCCTAGATGGTGTGGGGGCACAGGGAAGAGCAGAGGGAAAGCAAGAAAGGGCTAGACGTGGAAAGAAACTGAGTAAGAGTAGCCTAAAAATGTCAAGTTTCCTTTTACCCATGAGATCTCAATAGAGGCGACCGAGGAAGGCCCCTGCTGAATTCCTCAGTAAAGACACCTCCCAATGAAGGCACTTGGGCTAAAAATGCAGCTATACATAAGAACATGGCCAGGCAGGGAGAGCTGAGTCCTTAACTGCAACTCCTTCAGAGACTGAAATGTGCTGGCTGTGTAACAGATGTGGTATGTGTGGAGGGAAGATTTCCCTGCTAAAATCTGCAAAGTAAAACTTTTATAACTGCCTATGTTTGGGCCAGAAATATTGCACATGGCATTTCGACCTGAAGCTGGACTCCTCACCCTGTAGCACTTAATCTAGCATTGCCTAGCTTTACTATTTGCTTCTTGAAGGCAGGAGATCTATTTTTATGTTTCCACTTAGCACACCAATATTTTTGATTGACTGCAGAAAGCTCACAGATACTATTCCTTCTAATTCAATTGTGGAGTTGGAAGGAAAACTCCTTTTCTGGAACATACGTATACATGGGATGGCGGTGAGTACTGTACGAACATAATTTGTAAATACCTTGAATAGAGTAAGTATCTGATAACTTAGTAGTCATGACAGTTCCCTAGAAAATACATATTTTAAATGTTAGATAATAAGATAATTTAATAGATTAAGGAAGATAATAACAGAGGAATAAAAATCACACAAATCTATTTCACCTAAGTAACCAGAGTGCTGGTGCCTATTGAAATTTTCATGTTCAATATCTTGAGACAAAAATGATTAGAACTAGTTTTCACTGAATAACTGTTAAGTGTAAAAAAATGCCTAATATCAAACACCATTAGGTCAAACTTTCTGAAAAAGGTAATATTTTTCTGATGCACATAGGGAGACAGTGCAAGAAAACAAGAGTATCTTACTTTGGCAAACTGAAATACGTTCAGTACTCTCAACTAAACTGTCATAGATGAAACGTCTGCCCCAAAACAATGGAAGTTACAGTAATGGAATCTATAGTGGCTTACAATGACCAAATGTTAATTTCCAAAATGCTCCCCAGGTATTTTGCTGTAACCAGTAAAAATAATGACACTCTCAAATATTTGGTCTCAACATTGTTTTACTATATTTACATAAGTATTTCATCAGCCTGTATGTCTAATGTCTGATTATCTCCCATCAGGTCCATTGCAAAGAGGCATTAAGGCAACAGAAAAAGGTACTTTGTTTGCATGTATGAGACACCACATTAATCAGATGAAAAATTAAAAAGTGACTATGACTAAATTTATTATTTCATTATTTGGGGATTACCAGGGAGATACCACATGACAAAAAATAACCAGATAAGTTCCTTAAATCACTGTTTTTTTTTTTTTTTTTTTTTTTTTTTTACTAAATTGACCAAGTTGACATATTTCGGGCATTAATAACAGAATATATTGATTTATTTAATTTTAAAAGAATATTTTTGTTGTATACGTGGAGAATTTTTGTTGTGCTTTATTCTTTATTTAATAGTGTCAGAAACATCTAAATGAAGAATTTCAGAGTAGTTCTTTCTTGGTCACAGTCTTAAATAAGATTTAAGTATCATTGCAGCACCCCAAAATACCTTAAAAAAAAAAGCAAAGCTTTTTATACTTACATGTTTTAAAAATCGGTTTACTTGTTCTTGATTTAATTTTGTTTTTAATGAAATCCAAACAAAACTTCAGAAATCACTTCTCGTATGAAATACGTTTCACAGTCATTTATTGCAAGCAAAATCTTATCTGTGTAAACTTGATTGGGAGAATTTTGTGAACACTCATTCTTTTGTTATAATCTCAACAGCATCTATCACAATAATTTGCATGTGGCAGCTGCTTAATAACTTCTGGTTTATTTAATAGATTGTATATTTCTGGTCTGCCTAAAAACATCCCCTTACAATGCCCTGCTTTTCTGAAGCAACAACATCAAAAATTTAGATTTATAGTTGGTATCAGCTAAAATTATAAGAATATAAGATCTAGTTTTATCTACTGGAAATTAAAGTATTATTCATTCCCACAGAAATTGAATTTATAATTAAGCATTTTTTTTCTTCAAATAGCCTGAGCATTTCAAAGAAAAACTTAAAAATCCCTTTAATTCTTAAAAAGACAAAACTGCAAAAGTAGTCTTGTTAACTTATCAAGATTCTTTTAGAAAATTCTTTTAAGAGCTGAACCACTGCAAGCTGATTTTATGATGGATATAACAGTCACATCAAATGAAATAAATCGCTTTTTCCCCTTTGACAGAAATTTAAGTTCTTACGTGGTGAACAGAAGCTCAGTAAACACAGAGTAGATCTATCAATTCCATTTTCTGAAAAATTAAACCTAAGGTACTTAGAAAAATAATTTTAAAGATCAGGGATATGTAAGATCAGATTCCAAGAGAATCTCTATTTGGTTTGGCACTGAAAGACAATTGAGTTAACGGTAATATCACTTCTTTAAATAGTTGAGATATTTGAATTTCTCACTCTCATCTGTGACAAAAGAGAACGCTAGGCCTGATGTACAGCAAGTATTAATCAGTAGAGGCCATCCAGGTCTGTAAAGGTGCTTTGGTTTGGTAAGTGTTCATGCTGAACTGGTTTTTAAAAAATGCATTTGATAAATGGAAGAACATTCCATGCTCATGGATAAGAAGAATCAATAACATGAAAATGGCCATACTGCCCAAGGTAATTTATGGATTCAATGCCATCCCCATTAAGCTACCAATGACTTTCTTCACAGAATTGGAAAAAACTACTTTAAAGACCACATACCAACAAAAAAGAGCCCGCATTGCCAAGACAATCCTAAGCCAAAAGAACAAAACTGTAGGCATCACGCCACCTGACTTCAAACTATACTACAAGAATACGGTAACCAAACCAGCATGGTATTGGTACCAAAATAGAGACATACACCAATGGAACAGTACAGAGCCCTCAGAACTAGTACCATATATCTACAACCATCTGACCTTTGACAAACCTGACAAAAACAAGAAATAGGGAAAGGGTTCCCTATTTAATAAATGGTGCTGGGAAAACTGGCTAGCCATATGTAGAAAGCTGAAACTGGATCCCTTCCTTACACCTTATACAAAAATTAATTCAAGATGGATTAAAGACTTAAATGTTAGACCTAAAACCATAAAAACCCTAGAAAAAAATCTAGGCAATACCATTAAGGACATAAACATGGGCAAAGACCTCATGACTAAAACACCAAAAGCAATGGCAACAAAAGCCAAAATTGACAAGCGGCATCTAATTAAACTAAAGAGCTTCTGCACAGCAAAAGAAACTACCATCAGTGTGAACAGGCAACCTACAGAATGGGAGAAAATTTTTGCAATCTACTCATCTGACAAAGGGCTAATATCCAGAATCGACAAGAACTTAAACAAATTTATAAGAAAAAAGTCAAACAACCCCACCAAAAGTGGGTAAAGGATATGAACAGACACTTCTCAAAAGAAGACATTTATGCAGCCAACAGACACATGAAAAAATGCTCATCATCACTGTTCATCAGAGAAATGCAAATCAAAACCACAATGAGATACCATCTCACACCAGTTAGAATGGTGATCATTAAAAAGTCAGGAAACAACAGGTGCTGGAGAGGATGTGGAGAAATAGGAGCACTTTTACACTGTTGGTGGGACTGTAAACTAGTTCCACCATTGTGGAAGACAGTGTGGTGATTCCTCAAGAATCTGGAACTAGAAATACCATTTGACCCAGCCATCCCATTACTGGGCATATACCCAAAGGATTATAAATCATACTGCTATAAACACACATGCACATGTATGTTTATTGTGGCACTATTCACAATAGCAAAGACTTGGAACTAACCCAAATGTCCATCAATAATAGAATGGATTACGAAAATGTGGCACATATACACCATGGAATACTATGCAGCCATAAAAAAGGATGAGTTCATGTCCTTTGTAGGAAAATGGATGAAGCTAGAAACCATCATTCTGAGCAAACTATCCCAAGGACAGAAAATCGAACACCGCATGTTCTCACTCATAAGTGGGAACTGAACAATGAGAACACTTGGGCACAGGGTGGGGAACGTCACACTGTCATGGGGTGGGGGGAGGAGGGGGGGATAGCATTAGGAGATATACCTAATGTAAATGACGAGTTAACGGGTGCAGCACACCAATACGGCAATGTATACATATGTAACAAACCTGTGCGTTGTGCACATATACCTTACAACTTAAAGCATATAACAAAAAATAAATTTAAAAAGTACATATATACATTTGATGTTACCCTACCCTAGTGAAAACTCCAATTAAAGCACATTTACTAGATTTTTTTGCACTTGAGGTAATATTCTCTTGTTATTATAATGAGTCATTATATAAGAGTTTTATTGTCTTTAATATTTAAACTTCTGGTGTCAAGATTTCCATATTATTTTGTTTACTTATTTCTTTGGAAAAGCAATTTCCCAAAACCACAGTTAGACATCAAAAATATTGAAAATTCTTTTCTAAATTGCAATGAGACAATGAGGGTAAAGTCATACTCAAATTAGTTATAATTATGTCTTTTCTACCTACCCAAGTACCATATGGCGACTTAAGTATTCTCAGAGCCGTATTTGAAAGTGTAGAGAATTTGTGTGGATCAACCTTTAGGTCACGCTGCAATTCTTTGCTAATCTATATAAAGCCCTGGTGTTACCTTCAGTTCATCACTTGAACTTTTTCTCTAAGATACTTAGAAAAGCCAACACGATACTGAAGAAGAAGAGTTGGAAGGTCCATGCTGTCCAAATCTGAAGACTTACTATGAAGCTACAACAATCATGGCAGCATATTTATAAAAGAATCTACACATAAATCAAAAGAACAGAATACACAGCCTCAAATAGATTTACACAAATATAGTCAACTTGTCTTTGGCAAAGGCTGAAAGGCAACTCAAGAGAGAAAGGATAATGAAAGGCAACTCAAGAGAGAAAGGATAATAAAATAACTTAAATACATATTATACATTTTTTTCACAAAATGGTTTATAGGCCTAAATATAAAGCACAAAATTAAAATTTTTAGAAGGAAACAACAGAATATTTAGGTGGCCTGACTTTTAGTTAGTGATGAGTTTTTAGATACAACTCCAAAAGCACAATTCATTTAAAAAATTGATATATTGGGCATTATTAAAATAAAAATTTTCTGCTGTGAGAAATACACTGTTACAAAATGAAATAACAACTGATAGTATAAGAGAAAGTATTTGCAAAACAAAATTCTTATAAAGTACTTATATTCAAAATATAGAAAGAATGCTTAAAGGTCAGCAGTTTAAAATATCAACAATAAGAAAACAATTCAGTTTAAAAATCTGAACAGATATTTTACCAAATAAGATATGCAAATGCAAATAAAAATAAGAAAATGATTAATTATTCAATATTAGGCATTTCCAAATAAAACAATGAGATGCCATTACACATCTATTAGAATGGTTAAAGGATATCAGTGGATGGTGATTGCAGAGTGCAGGAAGAACTATCCTTCATTGACAGTGGAAACTCAAAGTGGTAAACCACTTTTGAAAGCAGTTTGGGAGTTATTACAGAATAAACATAGTCTTACTATACAATCCAGCTAAGAATTTATGCAATTGAATTGAAAACCTATGTGCACACAAAAATGTGTCCACAAATCACAAATGTTTATAGTATCATTACTTTTAATCACCATAAACTACAAGTAACCAAGATGTCCTTCCACAGGTGAATGGATAAACAAACTGTGGTACCTACAATGAAAAGAGTATTATTCAATGATAAACAGAAATTAGTTATCAAGCCATGAAAATATATGGTTGAATGTTTAATGACTACAGCTAAGTGGAAAAAAAGCCAGCCTAAAAAAGATGCATAATCTATTATTCCAATTATATTATATTTTTGTAAAGGTAAAACTATAGATATAATTTTAAAAATCAGTGGTTATCAAGTTTGACTTTAGGAGAGTAAATATTGAATAGGTAAAGAACAGGGGAATTTTTAGGATTGAAAATTGTGCTCTATGATACCATAATGTCGGATATATGACATTATGTGTTTGTCAAAACCCATTAGCATTATACAAGTCATAAATTGTATTGTATGAACATTTTAATAAAAATAAGAGTCTGGGGAATCCATCGATGGAATGCAGAATGTAGCAATGCAATATAATTATATTAAAAATGCATACAACCACCTCACTAATGGTGATGGGTTGGGAGAGAGGTACTGACCTAAGTAACTTTAGAAATTTGAATTTCTAAAAGATCCATAAAACTAAAAGAAACTATACCTAAGTACTATGCTCTAGTTAAAGTGATTTTCTTATGGATAGAATTAACAAGTCTGAAACTGACATACCTGAATAGTAAAATTAAACAATTCAGCAAGTGGATGGCAGATGTTAAAAGCCAGGTTCTCATTGTCAGACTGGGAGTTTACAGGTAAGTAAGGAGAGGAGGCTAGAATGAACCAAATGGCAATAGATTAGAGTTAGAGACATCTGTATGAACTCATGTTTAGCTTAATACAGATACAGACATTTATATATAGGAATAGTTATTGATATGTATACACAATGTTTAATATATGTGCATGTATTTCTTAACTATGTCAGCTTGAGAGGGCCTAGAAAGAATGGGACACCAGTAACAAACCTACACAGAGCTTGGTTTCTATTACCATTCTCAATACTTGAAATACAGGTCAAAAATACATATTATTTGACTTAAGATTTCAGATATTCCAGTTATCTAATTAATGTTTAATTGCTTTTAAAAATGTCTTTTAAAAAATTAGCAATAATGGTGTGGCAGCTAATTTTTTAAAAATAGAATCCTTATAAAATTATGTTCCAAAATATTGTAGATCAAATGATATGAGAATAATTGTTGAAAAGTTGATGTTAAGTACATGTGGACCCATTCTACTACTGTTTGTATTTTACAAATGTGTGCAATATTTCAAAATTATAATTAAAAAAATGAACAGAGTGCAAGTCCTTGAGAACCTTTTTAAATTGTATAAATAAATTATTTACTAATAACTACCACAGTATAACTGACCTTGACTATAATAGAAAATGACTTCTGTGTGAATTAGTAAAAATAGTTTAATGTATTTATAAGCATATTTTATATACACAGACATACAAGCATATACACAAAAGTGGTTTAAAGAAGAAAATGTATGCTATTTTACTTGATTTTCTTTGACAAATCAACAAAGACTCTAGAAAAATCACATAAAAACCTTATAACTCACTGATACTTCTCCAAATGTTTGATTGTGTTCTTTTTATTATTCTCCTCCCTCTGTGTCAACTTATTAGGCTGTTACCAAGAATAAAATATGAATGATCTTTTCCTAACAGTTACTTTTCCCTTCTACCAGTCTATTTCATGCCTTTTCAGGTTTCCTTTTCACACCTCTTTTCATATGTTTCTTAAATATTGATGTTCTCTAGAATTCCAGTCTCAGATCTTTCTTCTCCTCTTTTTGTAGTCTTCTCCTCTGGACCAAAAATTTAATAGTTTTCTCTGTACCTAATAACTTCCCATAGGCTAATGACTCCCAAATCTGTATCAGCACAACAAGTGTTGTTCCTGATCTCTAGATGCCCCTAAACAGCATCACTGCATAAGATGCCCCTGGAAGGTACCAAACGTTTTCTGTTATCTTGTCACTTAATTTTTGGAAAACCCGAAAAGGAATAGGTTCTTCTATACCAAATAAATACTATACTTACTTGTAACCTTTCAGTAAAACTTATTATCTACAATAAAGATTTTTCCTAAATGTTCTGGGTAGATGCATGATTAATAATATCCATTAAAATGTGCACTGGTGAAATAATTTTGGTATCACATAATAAATTGCCGCTTTATTCTTCACAACGATCAGCAGCATAGGAAAATCTCAGAGATCTTGTGATACAGTTGATAGTTGAGTTTTGTTTAACTCAGCCTTTTCCAGTTCCAGTGACACAATATTTCCCAATGATGTAACACATATTCAAGTCTAAATCTGCAAATAAGATTTTGTGGTACATACTCTACGAAATGCTTGACTAGAATTAAAGTGGTCTTTCGAAAGACCTCCAAAGGGAAGCTGATTTACCTGTACCATTTATGTTGTCCTTTAATTGGCAGTGAAAGACACAAATAAAATATTTGATGTTTCAGCTGGAAAATGGCTGGGGCCCAGCTGGAAAGCAACGAGGTTCTTCTATTGCTTAACTGAAGACAAATAGATTGTACTTCTACCAATTCTTACGACAACATACTTTCCCATTTCATGAAACAAAATAAGATAATAAGATAAAAATGTAACTGTACTTTTAAATGTCAAGAAATGAAAAAAGCTACAAGCGAAATGTGGAAAAATAAATGATCTACCTGTTTTAACTCACTGCAAATATTTTTACGCTTCTCTAAGGTACTGAATTAAATTAGGTCTTTTTTGGATCTGCTTTTGTTTTATTTGTTGCTTTTTCATGGGAGCTTAAACTTATCAAATATGAATGTATATGTCTTCCTCCTACAGAAGACAGCTGCTTTTTCCCTTTGAATTTGAAGTGAAGAAGTAAAAAATGAAAGCAATAATTGTCTTTTTAAAAGATGTCTCATGTCATGGATATAGTGTAATCTTATTTTGTTTTGATTTCTAGTAACATTTTACTTTTTAGATAGGGATATTTGCAAATTAGATAAGGAATGATAGAAGAGAACAAGTTTTTTTTTTTCCTAAAACAAGTTGTTTCTTCCCATTACTGCCATATCAACACTACATTGTCCCAAGGAAAATTCATTCCTAAGATTTTCCTCAATTGTTTGTTCTGCATTTAAATAAAGTTTTTCAAATTCTTAACAGATAATTGAATGAAAGCAAATTATCAAAATTACTGAGATCAACATGGCTAATTATATATATACACACACACATATATGTGCACATGTACATATATAGGATTACCTTGAAACTATATTTTTACTGTGAGGTTCAATTCTGGTAGAGTTTTTACTCTATGTATATAAACACACATATATATATGTGTGTGTTTATATACGTACATATGTATATTTATACACACATTGTATTAGTCCATTTTCACATTGCTATAAAGAACTACCTGAGATTGAGTAATTTATGAAGAAAAGAGGTTTAATTGACTCACAGTTCTGCAGGCTGTACAGGAAACATGGCTGAGGAGGCCTCAGAAAACTTACGTTCATGGTAGAAGGTGCAGGGGAAGCAAGCACTTTCTTCACATGGTGGAGTAGGAGGAAGATGAAGAGGGAGTGAAGGCAGAAGTGCTACATACTTCTATACAAATAGATCTTGTGAGAACTCACTCACTATCAAAAAAACAGCAAGGGGGAAATCTGCCCCCATGATCCAATTACCTCCAATCAGGTCCCTCCTCCAACACTGAGGATGATAATTCAATATGAGATTTGGGTGGGGACACAGAGCCAAACCATATCATACATATATGTATGTATCACAAATGAGATATATGTTAAAAAATAGAAATAGTCCTATGCAAATAGTTTCTTATAGAAGCTGACAAACAGTTGCATATGTAAGCAAAACCCAATTTCAAATCTTATATTTAAAAATGTTGTAATGTTCTTGTTAAAGGGTGAGATACCTATATCTGTGATGAGGTAAAAACTCTCCCAGAATTAAACCTCATAGTAAAAACATTGTTTCAAGGTGATCCTAGGAAATTTTTCACAACTCTTTTCCCCTTTAGATTTCCCATAGAAACTTGAAGGTAAAGTGATGAAAAGGAACAACATAGAGTAAAACTAGAAAGATAACATTTATAATATACGCTATATGCTTTAGGCAGATATGGTAGCAGAATCTAAATATTCTTTGATGACACTTTGTCTTAGTCCAATTTTTTCGTGTGTATTTATTATTCTTTTTCTTTTTATTTTAAGATCAGGGGTGCATGTGCAGGATGTGCTGCTTTGTTACAGCTAAATGTGTGTCATGGGTGCTTGTCATACAGATTATTGCATCCCCCAGGCATTAAGCCTAGTATCTATCAGTTATTTTTCATGATCCTCTTCCTCTCCTCTTACTCTTCACCCTCTGATAGGCCCCCGTGTGTGTTGTTCCTCTCTATGTGTTCACGTGTTCTCATCATTTAACTCCCACTTACAAATGAGAACATGTGGTATTTGGTTTTCTATTAATGTGTCAGTTTTCTTAGTCCACTTTACGTTGCTATGAAATAATACCTGAGACTGGGTAAAGAGGTTTCTTTAGCTCTTGTTTCTTCAGGCTGAGAGGTTCAAAGGCATGGCTCTGGCTTCCGACTAGGACATTAGTGCTGCATTGCAACATAGCAAAGAAAGTGAAAGGGGAAGCAGACACATGCAAAGAGAGAGAAACCTTTCGGGTGTCCTGGGTTAAACAAATGCCTCTCAAGGGAACTAATCCAGTCTGAGGAGAAGTAATCTAGTCTTGTGAGAGCAAGAATTCACTACTGCAGGAACAACACTAAGCCCTTCATGATGGATCCACTCCATAGATCAAATACTTCCCACTAGGCCCAGGCCCTACCTCCCCAAACCACATTATTGGGAAGCAAAATTCAACATGAGTTGTAGTGAGGACAAACAAACCACACCAAAACCATAGCACACCTTAAGATTGAGGATATTCATAGCCTCCAGATGGATCTTATTGAGCAAGTAATACCTTATATTTTCTAATTTGAATAATTTTCAAAATGTAAAACAAGAGAAGTGGTTAAATAGAAACAGCAATAAAATTGAATTTGCTGTCACCAAACAGGGCATATTTCCAGAGTAACGATATTTGTTTAAATTTATGGAAACTAATTATAACTTGTTAATAACAAATGACTGTTTATTTGCATTATTCAGGTTTGGGCCATACTGTATTACACATAATTAGAAAATAAGTGAAATAAATATCATACCAATCATTTTTCTTTCAAAGTTCCTTTGTCCTTACTAGACTTCTCATCTAGCATTTAAATCTCACCACTTACCACCTTCAAGATCCAACTTCTGTGCCAAAGTGGAATAACAACAACTCCTGCCTGTGTTTATTTCCACACAAACCTTGTCTTCATGAAGATCATACACCATATGCTGAACAGAGAAGATTGCTGTTTAAATTCAGTGATGTCAGAGAAAGAGTCTTGATCATTAGAACCCTTAAATTTACCTTTTTAAATTAAATATTGACAAATTATAGTTGTATACATTTGTAGGGTACAAATCGATGCTATGACATTTTATTATTTTTTATGGTATGAGTAAATCAAGCTGAACAACCAATCTATGTCCTCAAATGTTTATTTTTTTTCTGATGAGAATGTTTAAGATTTCCTCCCTTAGCAGTATTGAAATGTACATTATTCAATTATTAGCAATAGGGCTGGACGCGGTGGCTCATGCCTGTAATCCTAATACTTTGGGAGGCCAAGGCGGGTGGATCACTTGAGGTCAGGAGTTCAAGACCAGCCTGACCAACATGGTGAAACTTCCCCTCTACTAAAAAAAATTAAAAATTAGCCAGGAGTGATGGTGAGCGCCTGTAATCCCAGCTACTTGGGAGGCTGAGGCAGGAGAATTGCTTGAACCCGGGAGGCGTAGGTTGCAGTGAGCCAAGATCATACCATTGCACTCCAGCCTGGGCAACAGGAGCAAAACTCAGTCTCAAAAAAAAAATATTATCAGCTATATTCACCACAGTGTGAGACAGACTGCAAAAAAAAAGCCCTCAAATATATTCCTTCTAATAACTGATACTTTGTACCCTTCTATTATCATCTCCCCATTCCCCCCACCCCAGCCTCTGGTAACCACCATTTAACTCTTCGCTTCTGTGAGTTCAATTGTTGTATATTCTACATATAAGTGAGAACATGTATCTATTTTTCAGTGTTTGGTTTATTTCACATAGCATAATGCTCTCCAATTCCATTCATATTGTTGTAAATGAGTTTCTTCCTTTTTAAGGCTGAATAGTATTATATTATGTATATATACCACTTTTTAAATGGTATTTGATTCATTGATGCACTGAGGTTGATTTCATAACTTGGCTACTGTAAATAGTGCTGCAATCAACATGGGCATGCAAATACATCTTCAGCAAATGAATTTCAAGTCTTTTGTCTGTCTACAAGTGAGATTGTTACAAGCAATATTGCCAATGGTCTATCCATTTTATTTATCTTCTCAAAGAACCAGATTTTTGTGTCATTTATCTTTTGTATTTATTTTTTGGTTCAATTTCATTTAGTTCTGCTCTGATCTTGGTTATTTCCTTTCTTCTGCTGGGTGTGTTTGGGTTTGGTTTGTTCTTATTTCTCTATTTCCTTGAGGTGTGACCTTAGAATGTCAGTTTGTGCTCTTTCAGTCTTTTTGATTAGGCATTTGGGGCTATGAACTTTCCTCTTAGAACTGCCTTTGCTGTATCCCAGAGGTTTTGATAGGTTGTGTCATTACTGTCATTCAGTTTGAAGAATTTTTAAATTTCCATCTTGATTTTGCTTTTCACCCAATGCTCATTCAGGAGCAGGTTATTTAGTTTCCATGTATTTGCATTGTTTTGAAGTTTCCTTTTGGAGTTGATTTCCACTTTTATTCCACTGTTGTCTGAGAGAGTGTTTGATATAATTTCAATTTTCTTAAATTTATTGAGGATCATTTTATGGCCTATCATATGGTCTATCTTGGAGAAAGTTCTATGCACTGTTGAATACAATGTGTTATTCTGCAGTTGTTGGATGAAAGTTCTGTATGTATCTGTTAAGTCCATTTGTTGCAAAGTATAGTTTAAAACCATTGTTTCTGTGATGACTTTCTGTTTTGATTACCTGTTTAGTGCTATCAGTGGAGTACTGAAGTCCCCCACTATTATTGTGTTATTGTTTATCTAATTTTGTAGATCTACTAGTAATTGTTTTATAAATTTGGGAGTTCCAGTGTTAGGTGCATATATGTTTAGGAATGTGATATTTTCCTGTTGGACAATGCCTTTTACCATTATATAATATCTCTGTCTCTTTTAACTGCTGTTGCTTTAAAGTCTGTTTTGTCTGATATAAGAATAGCTACCCCTGCTTGTTTTTGACATCCATTTGCATGAAATCCATCCCTTTACTTTAAGTTTATGCGAGTCTTTATGTGTTAGGTGAGTCTCCTGAAGGCAATGGATAGTTGGTTGGTGAATTCTTAGCCATTCTGCAGTTAAGTGGAGCATTTAGGCCATTTACATTCAATGTTAGTACTGAGATGTGAGGTATCATTTAACTGTGTTATCTGTCGCCTGTTACTTTGGTTTTGTTTTTACTTAACTTGTGTTTTCATTGTATAGGTTCTGTGTGATTTACACATTAAAGAGATTCCGTTTTGATGTGTTTCCAGGATGTGTTTCAAGATTTAGAGCCCCTTTTTAGCAGTTTCCGTAGTGGTGGCTAGGTAGTGGCAAATTCTCTCAGCATTTGTTTGTCTGAATAAGATTATCTTTCTTCAATATATGATGCTCAGTTTGCTGGATACAAAATTCTTGCCTGACAATTGTTTTGGTTGAGGAGGCTGAAGACAGGGATCCAATCCTTTTTAGTTGATAGGGTTTCTGTTGAGAAATCTGCTGTTAGTCTGATACATTTTCCTTTATAGGTTACCTGGTGCTTTTGCCTCACAGCTCTAAAGATTCTTTCCTTCATCTTAACTTTGGATAACCTGATCACAATGTGCCTAAGCGACGATCTTTTTGTGATGATTTTCCCAGGTGTTTTTTGTGCTTCTTATATTTGGATTTCTAAGTCTTTAACAAGGCCAGGGAAGTTTTCCTGGATTATTCCCCCAAATATGTTTTCCAAGCTTTCAGAATTCTCTTCTTCTTCCTCAGGAACACCAATTATTCTTAGGTTTGGTCAATTAACATAATCCCAGACTTCTTGGAGTCTTTGATCATATTTTCTTATTCTTTTTTTCTTTGTCTTTGTTGGATTGGGTTAATTCGAAGATCTTGTCTTTGAGCTCTGAATTTCTTTCTTCTACTTGTTCAGTTCTATTACTGAGAACTTTCCAGAGCATTTTGTATTTCTATAAGTGTGTCCAATGTTTCCTGAATTTTTTTTTCTTTAAGCTATCTATTTCCTTGAATATTTCTCCTTTCACTTCTTGTATTATTTTTTGGATTTCCTTGCTTTGGGCTTTGCCTTTCTCTGGTGCCTCCCTGATTAGTTTAATAACTAACCTTCTGAATTTTTTTCAGATAAATCAGAGATCGCTTCTTGGTTTGGATACATTGCTGGTGAACTAGTGTGATTTTGGGGTTGTTAATGAGCCTGGTTTTGTCATATTACCAGAGTTGGTTTTCTGGTTCCTTCTCATTTGGGTAGGCGCTGTCGGAGGGAAGATCTAGGGCTGAAGGCTGTTGTTTAGATTGTTTTGTCCCACAAAAGAATGTAGTACTCTCCCCCTTTTCCTATGGATGCGGTTTCCTATGAGCCAAGATGCAGTGATTGTTATCTCTTTTCTGTGTCTAGCCACCAAGCAGGTCTACCTGCCTCCAGGCCGGTACTGGGGGTTGTCTGCAGAGTCCTGTGATGTGAGCCCTCTATGGGTCTCTCAGCTGTGGATACCAGCACCTGTTCAGATGGAAGTGGTGGGGGCAGGGGGCTTAATGGACTCCTTGAGAGTTCCAGCTTTGGTGGTTTAATGCTTTATATTTTTGTGCTGGTTGGCATTCTGCTGGGAGGTGGCACTTTCCAGAAAGCATCAGCTGTGGTAGTATTGAGAAGAACCAATGTGGGGTGGGGCCCTAGAACTCTCAAGATTATATGCCCTTTGTCTTCCACTACCAGGGTGGGCAGGGAAGGACCATCAGGAGAGGGCAGGGCTCGTCGTATCTGAGCACAGACTCTCCTTGGGCAGGTATTGCTGTGGCTTCTTCAGTTTCTCCAGTGGGTGTTTGTGTTCGGGAGAGGAGGCTCTCCCTTATCCACTTCCACTGTTGGGGCACTCACAGTATTTGTGGTGTCTCCCAGGTCCTGCAGGAGCAGTCTTCCTCCTTCAGAGGATCTGTGGGTCCTCCTAGGATTGCTGATTTTCATAAATTGATATTTTAGAATAGTGCCTCCACAGACAAAGGGTGACCTGGGCAGCTCCACCCCATCACAGCAGCCACCACCAGATGAAGGTATGCTTATATGCAACTGAAAAACCGTAAGTGATTGATATTTTATATTTTAGGCAGAAAAGAAATGAATTGTGATGGTGAAGGTTAGAGTAAAAAATAGAACCTTAGGCAACCAGTGGAGAGAAATAAAAAAAGAAACATATTGAGAAAGAAAGAAGAATAAAAATTCAATTAATTTTACAACAATAAACACCAAACTAGGCATTCTGTTGAGGGTATCAACACATCATATATGGGTTACCTGCCCTCCAGATCTTAGATATATTAGGGTAGTAGTTTGATAAACATATCTTGTTCATGCATGGTAAGCTCAAATGAAGATATCTGAGCAGGATGACAAGAAAACCAAAAAACACATACACACAGCTATGCCTATTAGTTTAGAGAAAGTTCTGAGAGCAGAGATCCTCTCATCTATGCCTTGACATTGATGCTTGGAATGCTTAATGAAATTTGCCTTCTTTAGGTTTTTCTAGTACTTATCAAATACACTCTCTAATATTTTACTATATTTCATTATTGTCTTTTAACCTACTTTTCTAGTAAGCATTATTGGGCCATGGCTCCTTGGAGTAATGAAGAGTTACTTTGCTCAGGAACACCAGGTATTTTCTGCTTTTCACTCCTGGACAAGGAATTACCCTTGCAGCATTCCTGTACATCAAAGTATCTAGATTTTTAGGGCAGATTATTTCCAATGGTTAATACAAACTTCTCTGTAAAAGGGCTGTGGTTTAGTGAAATTCTGGCTTCTTTCTTGATTTTATAAGGGATATGTGCATCACCATCAACAGCATAACACTCTAAACCATTAGACAGTTTTTTCCTCCATAAGCACTTGACTTTGCTTAATTTCCATATATTTAATTAAACAGGTTTTCAGTTGTATGCGTGTGATATAGTTTGGATGTTTGTCCCTCCAAATTTCATGCTGAAATTTAATCTTCAATGTTAGCAGGGGGGCCTAGAGGGAAGTGTTTGGATTGCAAGGTGGAGACCTCATGAATGTGTTGATGCTGTCCTCACAGTAATGAATGAGTTCTCACTCTACTAGCTCCTAAGAGAGGTGGTTGTTCAAAAGAGCCTGGTACTTCCTCTCTCTCGCTTACTTCCTCTCTCACCATGTGATCTCTGTATGCACCGATTCCCCTTCCCATTTCACCATGAGTGGAAACAGCTTGAGGCACTCACCCAATGTACACACCAGCACCATGCTTCTTGTACAGCCTGCAGAACTGTGAAATGAATAAATCTCTTTTCTTTATAAATTACCAAGCCTTAAGTATTTCTTTACAGCAACAAAACGGAGTAACACAATGTGTATACGGGGAAGGGAAGTCCCTTCACCAAATTTTTAAGCTTAATCTACAATCTGAAATTTCATGAACATTAAACCTTTATCCACTAGTCCACATCTATTTATATAGCAAATGTTGTCTGGAGGATTACTATGTTCCTAAAACTATCTTGGGTGATAAGGAATCAGTAAAGCACACTCAATGTATGCTACCTGGGCTGAGTGAACAAATACTATACCAGAGGAAGAAGATGAGGAAATATTAAAGAGTATGATATTTATAACACTGGAAGTGCAGTGTTATTGTAGTACTTAGAATGGCTTCTAAAGTAAGGAATGGATTCATAAATGAAGTGATATCTAGACTAGTATTTGAAATAAAATTTAAAAATTATGAGTTAAACAAAAATCATTGTGGGGGAATAGAAAATTATCTTTTAGATTAAGAAAATAAAATGTGCCAAGGCCAGGAGTGAAAGAACATAAGATATTAGAATAACTACAGATGTCTGGTGAAAATGGAGATAGAATTCAAGAGATGGATATTAAAAAGAGGAGTGGAAAAGCGTTAAATAGTATAAAATATCCTCAAAGCCTTGGAAGTCACACTCATAAACTGGAATCCGTGTTTCAGCAAGTGAAATCACTCAAATGTTAACTGTTATAATTATTAAAGGTATGCTATAATCATATTTAAATTTTATAACCATAACTCTTAACATAGTGGAGATAATTATTTTCTGGGAAGAACAGTTTGGCTAGGGATCCAAATGGCATTTGCTGATGACCTAATTGTGGGAAAGTTATTGCAATGGAAAGAAAAATTTTATTTATAGTTATCATTTGCTTCATGTCATTTATTGTTACCTGAATTTACATATTTGAGTAGAATACCTATTATGTTCCAGAGATAGTAAACATTCTTAACAGCCTTAAATAACAGAAATTTTTTTCATGTTCTTTTTCTTACCTATAAATATGATTACTACTTCCAACAATAATGTAAATAGTACTTATTTTGCTGTTAAGATATCCTCTATAGGATCCTCATATTTAAATATTTTCTTAAAGAATATTAGAACATAGACAAGAGTAAGTCCCTTTTTGGTAGAGGAAAACATGTCAGCCAAAAACAATATGCAAGCATTTGCTATAAAAGGGCCACTACAATCCAGGAGTTATAAATAAAATTATTGGAACACAGTTTAGAAAGATAAATTTAGGTCAGTTTGTAGATAAATCTCTGTATCAGTCAGAAAATTTTCACTTAATTTTGTGCAATATTAGTAACCAGTGGATTTTTTTAGCAGAGCCTATAGTGTGCTTAGTATAGAATAAATGAAATTTTAGTGTAAGTTATTTTAAATATTAGAAGTAGACTAGTTCTACCTAAAAATATTTTGTGTTGTTTCAATCTAAGGATAGTTGAAAAGAAATAGATGAAATACTCATAAGTGGGGAAGAAGTCAATGGATATCAAACATACTTTAAAATGATCAATTCTTCTGTTAATATAAACAAAGGAAAGACAGAGATCGGGGTGGAGATGTGAATTTTGTGCGAAAGTTTTTTTAGAAGTTCAGCAACTATCCTGGACAGTAGTAGATGAGAGTGTTCGGGGTGTGTTTTAAATAAATGGTGTGTAAACTTTGAAAGAAGACAGGTTGTTGAGACATGGTGATTTAATAATGGTTTATGAAAAACATTTAGAAATAAGAATTGTGCTGAATTTTCCTTGTTATTCCATAAGAAAGAGAAACTGGAATAATAATCATGATCTTTGGAACAACTAAAGTCATATATATTGTTATTCACCAGGAAATGTCTATGGGTCTGTGTCAAAGACTAAGTACCCCAGATGGAAAATACTTTAAAAAAAATTCTGAGAGCCATCAGTGTTATGTGGGATGTCAGATACAAAAAAAAAAAAAAATGCAATTGATTAAGACAAGTTCTAGATATGCCTAAAAATTGGGATAAACTCTAAATAATTCCACTCCTAACATTTCAAATGGAGATGAAGGAAATATACAAGTTACAATCATTGTAGTGAATCTAGAAATTAAGTGTAAGTTGGATCCTTTGACAGTCTCATAAACGTCCATATCATATAGAATATTTTTAATTTGACTGTGATCGGGGAGTCTATTTCAATTATAAATTTGATTTAACTTGAATAAAACATGAAATGAAATTACTGTTTACTAATCTTGCATTTAGCTTACTTGATATGTCTGATACCTCATGAGTCAATCATTCCACTAATATGTTCAGTTTTTCCCACCATGAAATGGTCTTTATTCCTGCTGCACTAAAGCAGCAACACAAATAACACTACACTTATTTTATAAATCTAGAATTGAACAGAAAACATTGGAGTATATGATTCAGCAGAAAACACTGCATCCTCAGATTACAGATACTATTTTATACTTTTAAAAGTATCCCATTCTTCAGTATATTTTTTCTGGGTTTTAATTATAAAAACTAATTTTTAACAGTATATAGTGTGAGGCTTCATGAGTGGAAATTCTGTGATTATGTGTCACGTGAGAAAAACTTGACATACAAAAATTTTTAAAGCAAGAAAAAACTGTGTACCTGCAAAGAAGAAAAGAATCACAACAATTCAGCAGACACATTTGATTTGAGTATTTTTAAAATATATTTCTGAATCCATGATATTTGTGTTTTCATGTAAAATAACGTTAGATGCTTGTTCTCCTAAAACAGTGTTCTTTTAAAAACAGCAACAAAACCTATCAAAATATTGTGAGGTCAGCTTGACCAACTTTATCACTCCCTTGGATATTAATAAAAGCACAAACATAGTATTGCTGTTTTTGTTGTATCCAGTAAGAGTGAAAATAGCCAAATGGGAGAGAAAAATTTACAAGAAGCACCAAAGTCAAAACATAAACCAGTTCCAAATTTGTGATGACTTGGTAGTGAAACCTGTTACCTGGATCCCAGAAGAGATGCCCATACAATCACTTACAAATCTAAGTACCTCCATATGCAGCTCATTCAGTAAATGGGAGATAAAAAGAAGGGGGAGTTGTTTTATCAGGATTCATTTGGCACCGTTTCTTAAATGTTTTGTGCATAGTATTGCCTGAAAAAATTGTTAAATGTTCTATGCCCTTATACATTATATTACACTTGGAATTGGTGTTGCCCAAGATATTAATTTTTAACAAGATCCCTAGACAATTCTGATATGATACTAGATCAGAGTTGAGACACTACTCAAAACTATACAAATAATCAGAACTGTAACCTTCCTGGAATCCAAAAGCTGTTTCCCAATCTTTTCTCCTTAGAAACTGGGTCTTCTCTCAGACTTATCTTAATGTTTACTGGGACAAAATAATAATAGTTGGAATGTATTAAATTGTCTGTATGCCTGACACTGTTCCAGGAACTTTATGTGCATTTTTGCTTTTAGTATCTACAGCCATTTTAGTATGCAGGTCGTATTATTACCATATCCACTTACTAGGTAAGTGGAAAGTAAGGTAGCTGAACTAGCTGAAATAGGTCAGTAGGGCTCACACACTAGTAAGTGACAGAGCAAGAATTCTGGTGCAACTGATCTGGAACATGAGCTTTAGTCATGATGCCGTTTTAAGAGAAGCAAGTAAAGTTGAAAAGGAGAGAAGAAGTGGCTGGTAATTTTCTTTTTCTATCTTAATGTCAGTTCTCTGCCTCTGCATTTTCTAGATTCCCTTCCCATTTGTCTTCCTGTTAGCTTTAGCTCAGGAATATTACAGGGGAGGAGAAGGGAAAATTCAGAGAGTATTCCTACCCATTTCGACAGCTTCTCTAAAATAATTGTGCCATCTCTAGGATCCAGCTTTAATCTGGCATCCCTACAATGGATCAAGTCTATAATAGGTGGCACCAACTTCTGGCCTCTGATAATACCACCTTGTAATTGTATTCTTCCTGTCTTAGGTTGCAGCTTCCTACAGTTACTAACACTATGCTTCCTCAATTTCCGCAGTTTGAACTTTCAGTTTTCCTATCTGTAATTTGTTCCCTGTATTTTCTCTGTGAAACTATCTGGTGTAAACTTTGTTTTTCTAATTGGAAACAGATGGACTCTAGAAGGCAATATGGTATAGCAGAAGTAAAGGTAAAATAAATCTTTAAAAAGTGCTGGTCAAGAAGCAAACATTCTTTTATTTTTTATTGTATTTACTCATAACCCTTGTCTATCTTGTCTTAGAAACCAGCAGTCAAGCCTGTATGTACTACCTCAACGGGCAGTCTTGATATCTGTATTGACCAATGTGGGGTGGGGAGGGGCGGACCTGTTGGAGGCTAGAAGCTAGAAGGAGAGGGAGATAAGTATATTTTTGTCCTTGCTTAATCCCATTGCTTGGCTTAGGATGATAGCACCCTTTTACAAAACACTCAGCTTCTATAAAGTAGACCTCTCCAAACAGCCACACATTCTTGATAAAAGTAATTATTTCTTTTTTCTTAACTGGCAGGCCTAGACCTTCTTTTATGGTGGAAACTGCAATGCTTCACTTAGACTGCCCTTCAACAAAGAATGTGATACCCACCTCCACCTCCTCTAGGGCAACATAACTCAAGCAACTCTGATTGGAGCTACTGAGCTACTAACACTGGTTAGCTGTGGTTGTCTTGAGCTCACTTTGTGCTGAAATTTTCTCTCTATCCAATACTGCTTTTTCCCTTTTTTTTTTTTTTTCTCCACAGGTGTTGGTCCTGGATCTGAGAACACTCCTTAATAAACATCCTGCATGCTAAACTCAGTCTCAGAATCTACTTCTCTAAGAAAAGTCCACCTACAAAACCCAGAAGACTACACTTTCTTTTTTCCTTTTTCTTTTTCTTCTTTTTTTTTTTTTGTGATGGTGTCTCGCTCTATCATCCAGGTGCCATCTCCGCTCACTGCAAACTCAGCCTCCGAGGTTCAAGCAAGTCTCTGCCTCGGCCTCCCCAGTAGCTGGGATTACAGGTTCCTGCCACCACGCCTGGCTAATTTTTTTTTGTATTTTTAGTAGATTGGGTTTCACCATCTTGGCCAGGCTGGTATTAAACTCCTGACCTCGTGATCCACCCACCTTGGCCTCCCAAAGTGCTGGGATTACAGGAGTGAGCCACTGCAACCAGCAAGACTGCACTTTCTACAGTGTTGGTCTCCATAAACACTAATCAGACTTCTGTAAATAGATTCAATTATCCAGTTTGCATAGGCCATCTGTTGCCACTAGGAAATGAACTGATACGGTCTTGTTATACATTTTATTTCCTCTGAGCGTGATGAAAGCTACTAAAGACTTTTGGACAGAGGGGTGATATGATGAGATTTAAATCAGATAGACTGCCGTGTGAAGAATACACTATAGGAGGACGAGGGCAGAAGGAGTGAGATAGGTGAGAAAGTTATTGCAGTAACACAGATATGAATGATGGCAGCTTAGGCCAGGGTTGTAGTGGTAGTGAAAATCACTCTGATTTGGAATACATTTTAAAGTGGGCCTACAATATTTACTAAGAGATGATGTGAAAGAAAGAGACCAGCCCACTGTAAGTTCCACATTTTTTATGTCTATAAATTAGAATATTTCAGTTACATTTTCTGTGGATATGGTTGCAAAAACTGCAATATAAGACATGAAAATAAAAAGTTAACTTTTGAATGCTAGTTCTTGGGTGCTTTTGTATACCTGCCTGAAAATATCACCTTGACAATTTATATACCAGTCTGTACATGAAGGATAACAGGACTGAATAAGTATAGTAGAAAGTCATAAGACTTTAGGCAGCACTTAAAGCAACGTAAATAAGAAAGAGTGAGTGACACTAGAAAAGAGAAGGGGTTCATAGGAGTACTGTAAAGTAAACAAGTTAGATTAGAAGAGAACAGCAAAGATAGAAAAATGGCAACTAATGGTTTGGGAAATGAACCAAGGAAGATGTGCAGAAGTATTTGAAGAATGAGGAAGTGAGCAACTGTATCAAATTCTATTGATCAAAGTAATAAAAGACTAAGAATGAAACATGTGGTGTACCAAAGTGAAGATCATTGCTGATTTGGCAAAGACTGTTTTGTTGTACTGGTTGTAAAACCTTAATTGTACGTTGATTTACAAAATTCATGGAAATACATTAAAGAGATTATATACCATAATCAAGTGTAATTTATCCCAAGGAGCAAGGATTGTTCAAAAGACAATCAATAAATATGCTACAACATATTAACAACATGAAGAATAGAAACTACACAGTCATCCTCAGATGCAGAAAAAGCATTCAACAACATTTTACACCTTTTCATGATAAACATGCTTGACAAATTGGGTATACAAGAAATGTACCTCAGCAATATAAAGGCCATGTATAAGAAGTCCACAGCTAACATTATACTCACTTGTGAAAAAATAAAAGCTGTTCTGTTGCGGGAAGTCAAGGACCCTATAAAATCAGCAACAACATGAAAATGCACAGTCTTACTACTTCCATTCAACTCAGTACTAGAAATCTTAGCTATAGCAATTAGGCAATAAAAGGCACCCATATTGGAAAAAAAAATTTAAAAATGTCTGTTTGCAGATGACATGATCTGGTATATAGAAAACCCTAAAAACTAAAAAATATAAAAATAAAAAACAAAAACAAAATATTATTAAACACTGATGAAAGAAATTAAACACAAATAAAAGGAAAAGCATCCCACGTTCATTGATTGGAAGAATTAATACTATTAAAATATCAATACTACTCAAGTGATCTACAGATTTAATACAATCCTAACAAATTTCAACGTCATTTTTCACAGAAATAGGAAAAACCAATTTTAAAATTCATATGGAACCACGAAAGACTCCAAATAACCAAAGCAGTCTTGGGAAAGAAGAAAAAGCTGGAGGCATTGCACTTACTTATTTTAAAATATATTACAAAGCTACAGTAATTTAAATAGTATGATACTGGTATAAAGACAAAAATATAAACCAGTGTAGCAAAATAGAGACCCTAGAAATAAATAGATATAAATATTTTCAATTGATCAACAAGGGTGCCAAGAATACATGGGAAAAATTATATTCTCTTAAACATATAATGCTAGGGAAACTGAATTTCCACATACAAAAGGATGAAATTGGATCCCTTTCTTACACGATATACAAAAGTCAACTCAAAATGTATTAAAGACAAATGTAAGACCTGAAACTGTAAAACTTCTCAAAGAAAACACAAGGGAAAAATTTCTTGACATTTGTCCTGGAAATTATTTCTTGAATTTGACACCGATAACAGAGACAACAAAACCCCCCAAAATAAATGGAACTGCTTCATATTGAAAAGCTTCTGTACAGCAAAGAAAATGATCAAGAATGAAAAAGACATCATATGAAACGAGATTTGCACACCATCTATCTCGTGGTTTGGTTAATATTCAAACTATATGAGCAGAATGTGTAAGGATCTCCTACAACTGAATAGCAAAAGAGAAAAAAAGAAAAAGAGAAGAAAACCTCATTTAAAAATGAACAAAGGGCTTAAATAGACATTTCTCCAAAGAAAACATACAAATGTCTAACAGTTATATGAAAAGATACTCAGTACCACTAATCATCGGAGAAATGCAAATATAAACCACAATAAGGTATCACCTCACGTCTGTTATGATGACTATTATCAAAAAAAAAAAAAAAAGATAACAAGTGTCAGTGAGGATGTGGAGAAATTAGAACCCTTATACAAGATTGATAGAAATGTAGAATGGTACACTCTCTATAGAACACAGTATGCAGTTTCCTCAAAAATGCAGTAATAATATACACTGTTATTATCATTCAATGATGAGCCTGATGACTTAAAAATACACATAGGAAAAGCAGAACTGCAGCATAAACTTGTTATCTCTATTCTAATTTTAGCTCTTCTCTTTCTCTAGTACTTCTCTTTTTTTTCTTGTTTTTTTTTTCATAGGAAAATCCAATGTTTTTTATTGTTGAATACCACCAAAAGAATGACTGAAACAAGCCTGACTTTTTCCTCCACTGGGTGACTTAATATTTTCTCTTTTGCCTTTGATTTTCAAAAATTTTTGTTACAAATAACTTTGTTATCCATTCAGTTTAAAAAGTAAATTAATTTTTGATACATACAAATTGTTTATATTTATGACATACAGCATATTATTTTTATATCTGTATACATTGTGAGGTAATCACTGAAATTAGCATATTAATCACCTCATATACTTACTATTTTAAAACTTTTGTGGTGAAATCATTTAGTTTATTTATTTTTTTAATTTTTTTTATTATTATTATACTTTAAGTTCTAGGGTACATGTGCATAATGTGCAGGTTTGTTACATACGTATACTTTGCCATGTTGATGTGCTGCACCCATCAACTCGTCAGCACCCATCAACTCGTCATTTACATCAGGTATAACTCCCAATGCAATCCCTCCCCCCTCCCCGCTCCCCATGATAGGCCCCGGTGTGTGATATTCCCCTTCCCGAGTCCAAGTGATCTCATTGTTCAGTTCCCACCTATGAGTGAGAACATGCGGTGTTTGGTTTTTTGTTCTTGCGATAGTTTGCTGAGAATGATGGTTTCCAGCTGCATCCATGTCCCTACAAAGGACACAAACTCATCCCTTTTTATGGCTGCATAGCAATTCCATGGTGTATATGTGCCAATATTTTCTTAATCCAGTCTATCACTGATGGACATTTGGGTTGATTCCAAGTTTTTGCTATTGTGAATGTGCCGCAATAAACATACATGTGCATGTGTCTTTATAATGGTGCTGGGAAAATTGGCTAGCCATAAATAGAAAGCTGAAACTGGATCCTTTCCTTACTCTTTATATGAAAATTAATTCAAGATGGATTAGAGACTTAAATGTTAGACCTAATACCATAAAAACCCTAGAAGAAAACCTAGGTAATACCATTCAGGACATAGGCATGGGCAAAGACTTCACATCTAAAACACCAAAAGCAATGGCAGCAAAAGCCAAAATTCAGAAATGGGATCTAATTAAACTAAAGAGCTTCTGCACAGCAAAAGAAACTACCATCAGAGTGAACAGGCAACCTACAGATTGGGAGAAAATCTTTGCAATCTACTCATCTGACAAAGGGCTAATATCCAGAACCTACAAAGAACTCAAACGAATTTACAAGAAAAAAACAAACAACCCCATCAAAAAGTGGGCAAAGGATATGAACAGACATTTCTCAAAAGAAGACATTCATACAGCTAACAGACACATGAAAAAATGCTCATCATCACTGGCCATCAGAGAAATGCAAATCAAAACCACAATGAGATGCCATCTCACACCAGTTAGAATGGCAATCATTAAAAAGTCAGGAAACAACAGGTGCTGGAGAAGATGTGGAGAAATAGGAACACTATTTCACTGTTGGTGGGATTGTAAACTAGTTCAACCATTATGGAAAACAGTATGACGATTCCTCAAGATCTAGAACTAGAAGTACCATATGACCCAGCCATCCCATTACTGGGTATATACCCAAAGGATTATAAATCTCTTTTTTTTCTAGTTCTTCTATTTCTCTAGTAGTAGTGTGTGAGTTTACTATGGTAGAGATTCGTAAGAGATAAATGCAGGTATAAATAGTCAATGCAAAAAATTCTAAATAATTCCATTACATTTCTGTTTTATGCATGAACTGCCTGTATACAGGGTATCTTTTAAATATATTAGCTTTCTTTCACTTATTTTCCACTGTCCAAATTGTTATTCAAAATGTGAACACGTTTTATAAAATTATTTTATTTGCTAGATATCTAAATAACTCCATAGACAAGTCCTGTATATTTTTCTGAACCGTGAAATTCTAAGTAGTTGTGTTATAATTAGATTTTTGTGTGTGATTCTAAGAAACTAATATGCTTATTAATAAAATGAGATTCCATTTCAGTACTGCAGAGGATTATACAGCATAATGATGATTAAAAATACTTTGAAAGATTCTTATTCAGAGGCAAAGCTTTAAGAGAATCCTATATTATTGGAAAAGATACTAAATCATTCAAGTATTATATGAATTTCTTAATAGCAAAGTATTTGTGATTTACAATATAAATTGTTACTTAGTATTCTATTTAAGCTGTCTCAAAAAATGGCATATAAAACTAAGTATACATTTATAATATTATTTGATAGCATAGAAGTCAGGAAATTGTTAAAACTTCCTTTTACAGTAAAGGCACTTCATTTTCCATATGACCACATAATATTTAAATTCTTTTCTCAAAAACACTTATACAATATCTGAAGGTCATAAATGAATTTTGGTCAAGTAATAAAAGATATATTTAATGCATATATTAAAAATTTTCAACATTATTTTGAATTTCTACTTATAAATGGAAACAGAATTGGCTCATTTAAAGGAATGTATCTATTTTAAACCTCTAAGATTTCAAAACATTCACTCAATCTAGTATTCATGTAGTACTATAATTTGTCACTGATTCAAATTCAATCCTATGATTACATTTTTTCTAATAAGGAAGAATTTTCTATTACTCTCTACTTATTTGTAAAATGACAAGGATTATTAGAAGTTTTCCAGTACATATCATAGATTATTTTGAAAACAGCTGAAAGTATTTCCCTTTTTTAGTCACCCTTTGCAATTTGACTTAGAAGTTCTTCTCATCAAGTGGTAATTCATGTTTTTTGTATTTTAGTTCAGTTCTTGGCTTCATACAGGAATATTGTAGCATCAGTAACTGCTAATTGTAATTAGAAGAAAACAAGCTCTGAACAGAAGATAGTTCCCAAGTCAAACAACTTTTGATCAAATATAATTTCAAGATACATGTGTATTGAATGAGAATATTCTGAAAAAGTATCAAAAATACTTACTCCTTCATCTTTATTACTAAAATGCATACTATGAAACCCATGATTATAGAAATGCTATAGCCCATTCCTCAACTTCTATTTTAATAACTGAGAACCCTGGAGAGCAAGTCATTATTCAGAATGATACTTTACAGCATTGAGAAATTTGACATGAACTGTGATTAATGTGACTCTGATCAAACACTGTGCAATGCTGAGATTTCAATTTGAATTTTTAAATTAGCTTCTTTCTCACCATGCTAAAATCAAACATCCACTGATTAAATGAAAATAAATTATAAAGCAAAAGGATAAATTTTGAATCAGAAATTACATTTTTATCAATTCACTTTAACGTATTAAAATATATATATTTTCTATTTGACCTACAGAGAGACAAGTGAGAGAATTAAAAATAAAATTGAAGAAAGCACAGCATGACTCCTCAGGACAAACTTTTTAAAGGAAACATTGGCAAATCATCATAAAAATGTTCTTAAAAAAAGTCAAACACATAGATTCTACTATTCTATTGTAAGGACCACATACAAATTTAAAATAAGAGGCTTAATTCTCTGTTGAAAATAAGGGAAAAGATTTTCCTTTCTCCCTTTTTCTTTGGGCATTTACTTTAAAACTTGTAAGTCGGCCGGGCGCGGTGGCTCAAGCCTGTAATCCCAGCACTTTGGGAGGCCGAGACGGGCGGATCACGAGGTCGGGAGATCGAGACCATCCTGGCTAACACGGTGAAACCCCGTCTCTACTAAAAAAATACAAAAAACTAGCTGGGCGAGGTGGCGGGCGCCTGTAGTCCCAGCTACACGGGAGGCTGAGGCAGGAGAATGGCGTGAACCCGGGAGGCGGAGCTTGCAGTGAGCTGAGATCCGGCCACTGCACTCCAGCCTGGGCGACAGAGCAAGACTCCGTCTCAAAAAAAAAAAAAAAAACTTGTAAGTACACACTTTCTGTTTTTTGAAATGTATATACATCCTTTCGAAGACTAGATTGGCCTTTCGTCAACTTTATGATCCAATAATGTCTTTCTCAAAGACCTGAAACATCTCTCCGGCATGCAAACATCAAGAGAGATAGCACCCATATCTCCCAGCTTCTTGGGAGGGTAGGAGCCTAATGTCAGTGCATGCCAAGCTTTAAGATGTAAAATTATCTTCTGCCATGAAAACCTGGTAAGTCTGTTTTTTCTCCAGATAAAGTCAATAAGCTAACACAGATAGTCACCACAATTGCCAGGTAAAGTTAAGATGAACTACATATGATAAACAGTATTATCAAGTTCTCTTACTTAAAGACTATTTGTTTATCTTGAAAACATATATGTAATGGGTTATATCTGCTTGGCTATGTACAAGAGTGAGATTTACAATCTTTTAGCGGATTGCCTGTGATGTTTGTTATACTCTCATTTAATGGAGCTGTGTTTGCTGAACGATGGAGACACGTTTGAGAATGTGTCCTTAGGCAATTCTGTAATTGTACAAACATCATAGAGTGTACTTACACAAACCTAGATGGTATGGCCTACTACACACCCAAACTATCTGATATAGCCTATTGCTCATAGGCTGCAAACGTGTACAGCGTGCTACTATAGACCACTGTAACACAAAGGTATTTGTGTGTCTAAACATATCTAGAAGTAGAAAATGCACAGTAAAAATAAGGTGTTAAAATCTGCAGCACCACTGTCATATACGCAGTTCACTGACTGAACTGTCATTATGCAGTTCATGACTGTATTACCAATGATAAAGATACTATCTTTCTCCACTGTTATTGGGGAGTTTTCCAGATCGGAAAATTTTTGTTTTTAATTACAATTACTCACACTATCTTGCATTAAATTAATTAAATTAAAAACTTTAGCAACATTGCAAACCACTTAATCAAGGTAGGAGAGAGGTGGAGCCCAGAGAGTGTATAGACAGGTGCTATGGTCTGAATGTTTTTACCCCACAAAATATTCAGATGTTGAAATTCTAACCCTCAAAGTTATAGTATTAGAAGCAGGGCATCTGGGGTGGTGATCAGGACATGTAAACTCTGCCCTCATGAATGGAATTAGTGCCCTTATAAAAGAGATCCCAGAGAGCTAGCCAGCACATTCCACCACGGGAAGACAGAGCAAGAAGGTGCCATCTATGAGAAAGTCCTTACCAGACATCGAATCTGCCAGAGCCTTCGTCTTGGACTTCTCAGCTCTCAGAACTGTGAGAAATAAATTTCTATGGTTTATAAGTCACCCATTCTGTGGGATTTTATTATAGCAGCCCGAATGGATAAACTAAGGGAACAGAGTTATTTTAAGAAAAAAAAAAAAAAAAAAAGATCCTCATAGAAACTATGCTTGGGATACTTGGAAAAAAATTATCTGTAGAAGAAACACCAGAAAAATAAAAATAAAGATGCCTAACACATAGAGTACTTTAAAGAACACTTGAATTATAACATATATGTTAAAATATTTTACAGCATTATAATTATAAGATTACACTTTTTACCATACATGGTCTTAACATTTGTAGGAGAAAAAAACTCCAAAAATTGCACTTAACAATGGCATTTACCAAAAATAGAGTTTTATAAGTTGAAAATTTATTGCTTTATTTCTTTCTCTCTCTTAATTTATTTAAATGTCCACCCCCTAAAAATAAATCTCATTTCATAAATATGCAATAAGCATATTGTAGGAGTTGTAAGATACAATAAGCTTTCTTCCTATGCTTAAATTCATTTAAAATATTTTATTTTCGATTTCTGTAGGTTTGTCAAAACACTTCATTTGTCTTAGTGCATGAGTTTAAGTGTGCATTATAAACACATGATTGCAGAGTGTAACAGGTAAATACATGTGTAGCTAAGTTCAATCTAGAAAAATAAATGTTAGTGATTACTAATTCTGTCTCTTTTTATACTCTAGGTCCTTTTACAACTGAATAGCTAAGAGAGCTGCATTTTTTTTCTTGAATTAATTATATTTTTACCACCAACAAATATTTAAGATATTTCTAAATTATCATTGCCATGAAGAAGCTGATTACATTGTAGGTCATACAAAAGTGCATGATTTTCTCATAAGTTTTAGAATTTCCAAATTCCTATTTTAAATGATCCTGATCTTAACTGGTGGCTCACACTCTGCAGCATGCAAAAAAGGTAACCTCAAGCTACAGACTCCTCTTTTTACCTTCTTTAGATCTTTGAGAGTATCAAGAGTTTGGTTTGCTAACTACCCTATAAAATGAAACAGGCTGGGCCCGGTGGCTCATGCCTGTAACCCCAGCACTTTGGGAGGCCGAGGCGGGTGGATCACCTAAGGTCAGGAGTTCAAGACCAGCTTGGCCAACATGGAGAAACACTGTCTCTACAAAAAATACAAAAAATTAGCTGGGCGTGGTGGTGGGCACTTGTAATCCCAGCTACTCGGGAGGCTGAGGCAGGGAATCGCTTGAACCTGGGAGGCAGAGGTTACAGAGAGCCGAGATCGCGCCATTGCACTCCAGCTTGGGCAACGAGAGTAAAAATCTGTCTCAAAAAAAAAAAAAAAAAATGAGAAAAGAAAAGAAAAGAGAAAGAAAAAAGAAAAGAAAGAAACAATTGTCCTAAGATGTTAAAAATCTTTCTGTTACTGTTATTAGATCTGAAATAAGCTGAGCATTATATCAATATATTTGTCCTTTGAATCTGTTTAGGGCTACTGCAAATTACAAAGATATAAGGATTAGTTTTTCATATTAGTTAGAAAGATAAAAGGTGATATTTAAACAAATCAATAAAAAGTAATTTTTCACTGAAAGCAATCAACAGTCATGATGGTCATTATAATCCAAAACAAACCAGCTACAGATACTAGTGAAGGAATTGAAGCAAAACATAGATGGCAGGAATTAACTGAGTGCTGTCATTTTTTTTTATTGCATCTATTTAAAGTTTGCTTCCACACCCTCAACCTCATGCCATAAATCAAGTGCATAATATTTACATAGAATGTCCCAATGTATTTGTCCCTACTTCAAGATCACATCTGAGTTTTTTTTTTTTCCAAATCTTTTTTTTTAATTTAGAAATCATAATAGAATGTTCTGTGTCCTTTAAATTATGTGGTCCAGTTAGTTTTTAAATGATAAACTAATTTTAAGTAATTTGCTATGTAATGAAAATTATAACAAGGGTGCAACAACATATTTGTGGTAAATAAACATATAAACATGATGGGGCCATAAAATACTTAATATCTGTATACATTTTAAGGTGTTGCATAATACTATTAATTCTATTAACAACACATATTAATACCAGAGGTTACTATTTAAAGATTTAAAGAAAAAATGGGACTAAACATTCTCTACATACTCTTGTCTACACATTTTATCAAATGTCTCTCCATAAGCAGTACCTCTAATTATGGAGGATAATCAGGAATCGGGGAGAGTATTTTATTCATCCATCAATAAGAATAGACTTTCTGGATTTTATTTATAGAAAACCAACATCTAAATCTCAAACCAATGGTGTGTATGTGCGTGTGTGTGTGTGTGTGCGCACGCACGCGTTATGCAATTAAAAACATGACTATTTATTTTATACCTTCACTTCTAGAATTCGAAGTTCCTCATAATGAGGCAGCTTGTTTTCTTATTTTTTCTCATTTCAGATATTGTCTCTATTATTTCAGAACAAGAATAGTGATTGCATTTGGTGAATTAAGATATAAAGGATTGAAATTCAACCTTTCAGTGAAAGTTTTTAGAGGATCGAAATGGTTTTGAAAAATTAAAGCTTGCATTCATACCAATAAAATCAAAACAATGGGCCAGGTGCAGTGGCTCACGCCTTTAATAGCAGTACGTTGGAAGGCCAAGGCGGATGGATCACCTGATGTCAGGAGTTTGAGACCAGCCTGGCCAACATGGTGAAACTGTGGCTCTACTAAAAATATAAACGTTAACTGGGCATAGTGGCAGGCACCTGTAATACCAGCTACTTGGGAGGCTGAGACAGTAGAATCACTTGAACCCAGGAGGCAGAGTTTGCAGAAAACCAAGATAGTGCCACTGCACTCCAGCCTGGGTGACAAGAGCAAAACTCCACCTCAAAACAAACAAACAAAAAATCAAAACAATTAAATTATTTAACTCTGCATTTACAAAGAAAATGAAGTTAAAAGGTATAGCATATATACACACACACACACACACACACATATTCCTCTATATATATGCCTGTGTGCATATATACGCACATACACGCACACACACACACACAGAGGAGGATGCATATATGTGTGCATACACACACACACACACACACGGAGAGAGAGAGAGTACAGTCCAGGAAAGACCACTGATCAAGCTGCAGAAAACTGTATCTTAAACTATTTGTTAGGAAAATATACCACAACAAATACACAAATAGCTTCTAAAGATCATTAATAAATACTTTGCATTTAAACACATAAGAGGGTTTGGGAGGTATAATCAGCAGGGTAAAGCCATGAGGAATATCATATTTGGGTTGAAATGAGGTGGTGACTTTGAAGCAATAGTTGTTTTTTTTTTTCTCTCTATAGATGTAGTTTTGAAAAGCATGATAAAAATGAATTTCTTTCCCCCAAACTAAATAAATAAATATTTCAGTTACTGTAATATAATTATTTACACTTGACTTTGTCACTCTTTGTGTTAAAATTTAAGATTTTATATTCTTGAATCTTACTTCCTTGGCAGTAAAGATTATTAGACTAAATATTGGTGTTTTAGTATAACAATGCCTAGTGGTAACATTGTTTTAAGAAAAAAAAGAAAAGGCAAGGGAGGAAGGAAGGAAAGCAGGAAAGGAAGGAAGGGAGGAAAGGAAGGAAGGGAGAAAAGAAAGAAGGGGAAATAAAGGAGGAAAGAAAGAAAGGAAAAAGGGATAGAAAGGGAGGGAAAAAGAGTTATGTTATCTAAAGGTGCAAAACCTAAATGCTTAGAAAACAAAAACATATTCAGTAACTTACTTTCTAAAAATAGTACCAGCACATTTATTTATTATTTTAAAATATGTTTCTATTCATATATGTATATAAACCGATTAGATAAAAACTTTCAATTTGTCTAAGATCCAGGTTGATTGGTTGATACTGTCAAAAAAAAAAAAAAAGAAAGAAAAACATGTCTTTTTAGAGCAGGAAATCTCTCCAACAAATAGATTAAATGTGAAGAATTTTGAAATTGAATTGTTTTCCAGGCTGCATACAACATCTGATGCTTGATTCATTTTTTTCGTAAATAGATCTCTCCATGTACAAATAAGTGTAACATTTGATATATTTTGTAGGCATTGATAAATTTCGTACAAATGGAGCTCCATTTACCTGCCTTTTCCAGAACAAAGTATCGGTGGTTACCTTTAACAGGTCTTGCCTTTGATTTTATTTAATTGCACAGTATATTTAAGCTTTATGTTATACTATTGCTATCATGTGTCTGTAGAAAAAGTCCAAAATGATTGGAATATTTCCTTTTTGCTCTGCTTTTTTCTTTCATTTTATTTACTGATTCATAGTTTTTCTTTTCCTGTGATTTATTTGTAGTTACAGCAGACTTGAATGCCTCTCATCTTGCCAGGAACGGGGACTTTCCATCACATTACCTCTGTATTTAGAGAATTCCACTAGGTGTCAATAAAGCAGAGAATTGATTTTTAAGATCTTGATGTTAATTCTCCAGATTTACACAACATCAATCTATCAGTTCTTCTTTGTTTTACTTTTTCCTTTTTTTTTTCTTCCTTGCCAAAATGACTTCATGACTTACCCTCTAAAGAGACTTTTCCTGCATTAAGCTATATTTTCTGTGGTGTTATAAGAACCTGAGGCAAAAGCATTAGTAGCATTATTTCTTCTTTTTACTTAATTGCATTTTAAACATAGTACCAAACAAGGTACTTTCTGTTTACCCCCATTTGGACATATCCCTTTGGAAGTAGCAAGTGGCAGGGAGGGCAATCAATGAAGCAAGCAGCCATAATTGCCAAGCAGAAAAGCTGGTTTGCAAAAAGTCACTACACCAACAGAATGAGCCTAATTTTATTCCAATTTTGTAATTATTTCTATAAAGCAGGGTCCAGTATATAGAATAGGTGAAGGGATATGAATAAACAACTCATGTAGCTTATTTGTAATAGCTAACCAGTTTTGTAAGAGATACAAATATGAAGGAATTAAAACAACTCAGTATTCTAAGTTTTATTTATTAACTCCAAGAAAGCCACTTTCCACTGCAAAAGCAGTATCATTCAATGTTACCCCATCCACCATTTCAACCTTTGAGTTTTTCCTCAGGACCCCTTCACAGTTGAACTTAGCTATAAATCCTATTTAATATTTAATTAACTTTAAATATGACATTTCTAGTTATCACTTAATTATGGAAGGAAATTTATCATCAGTAATCAGAAACACATCATAAATGGTTTTGTTTTTGCTTCTTTGTCTCATCCAACAAATATTTGTAGTTATCCCATTTTTCTGATGATAAAAACTAAATGTTACCCTTATCCCCTCTTCCTTTGTTGATGACCAGGAAAATTTCAGTATAGCACATAAAAGTATTTATTTTTCTAAGTATGTTTCTGCATTTTTCCTGTTTGAAACAATAATTGTATTATTCTACACTAAATTTGCTACCTAGTGCAGGCGAGAACATTATTAATTGAACCGTCAAATCAGACTAATACAAATCAAGTATCTTGCTTCATATAAAGCTTTACTAATAATTTGAAGGGTGTCATCAGTCAACAGGCTCAGATGAAGCAGACAGGGGCCTGGAACATCAAGCGCAGCTCTCCAGGTCCTGTTTTCCCACGACAGAAATGTGTCCTTTGCTCCAAAATAACAGATGAAGTCTCCAAGGGAGCTAACAGCAGGAAGAGTCATTGAGTTTTCAAATATTTATGTTTTGTACAACAAAGAGTTGTATAGCTTGCATTAACTACTCCAGGGAGCCACGCTTCATAAATCCATAGATACTCTTTACTATAGGCAATCCTTAACCAAGGACATTCTGCTAATGGCAGTTCAAAGATAAAGTTTCTTCTTCCTAGCAAATATCAGTTATCTATTAACCTAGAAGTCCAGATGACACAGTTATTAGACCTGGTAAACTGCCTTCTTTCCTTCTCTCGGGAGGTGACCCTAGTAAGGAAAATGAGTTCATCAGGTCAGCTTCTGTATGTATCTATGTATCTCCTCCTTTGCCAGAGCTATAACTTAGATGTGAATACAATAGATTTTCCACAATTTGTGTGACCCTATCATATACAGAGTAAACAGCAGTTAGAATTGTAACTTGTCCTTCCTCACGTTGATCTAGTCTCTGTATCTTTCTTTAGTTGTATTTCCTGCCATATTCCTCCTCATCCTTTGCCCTACTGTGCACCTGAGCCATTTTTGCTCGGTTGATTTGCGGTTTCTCCACAAACAATGATGTTACATGCCTCCTTGCCTTTGTCCTTGCTCCTGTCTCTGGTAGGACCACCCTCACTCAACCTGTCTTCCCTGACACACTGATGCCAGTTTCTCCTTACAGATTCAATATAGGCATCGCCTACCTCAGGAAGTCTTCTGTCTCACCCCAGTATGAGGTATGATGACCTTTTCTTTGCACCCTGCGTCCCATACCTATCTTTACTTTTGAATGTTACAAACTTTATTGGCTTGGACTTTAACTCACCCCCCATTTTTCCCACAGACTTCAATTTGGAGACAACATATTTACGTCTCCTACATATTTCTTTCTTCAAGTTTTGGTTTATCGAATTATAAATACTGATGCAATCTTTATTCAATATGTTATTCCTTATAAGGATGAGATAAATTGGAACAGTAGGGATTTATACACTATTAAATTATTTGTTGTATATTAATCCAGGGGTCCCAATGATATTGTGAAATTTAGTATAGCTTTTATCTTTTCAAATCTGTCAAGTTCTGAATGTAGTTCAATCACTTTTTAAAATGTTTTACAGGTTTTAAATAATTTCAACTTTTATTTTAGGTTCAAGGGGTACATGTTCAGGTTCGTATTATGGATATACTGTGTGATGCTTAAGCCTGCAATACAAATGATCATGTCACCCAGGTATTAAGCATAGTACCCAACATTAGTTTTTCAACCCTCCCCCCTCCCTCTCTCTCACCTCTATAGCCCCCAGAATCTATTTTTGCCACTTTCATGCCCATGAGTACCCAATGTTTAGTTCCCATCTATAAGTCAGAATATGTGGTTTTTGTTTTTTTGTTTCTGCATTAATTTGCTTAGGGTAGTGGCCTCCAGCTGCATCCATGTTGCTGCAAAGGACATGATTTCCTTCTGTTTCATGCCGATGCCTATTTTAATGTTCAAATTGTATTAACAATTTCTCATATATTTCCTGATAGGTAGAAATCTTGTTTTAATGCCACATTCCCAAAATTGAATCCATATTCCCAGTATAAATATTCAAATTCCATAAATAATGGACATTTTAAAATTATTAAATAAACACCTACTTAATCAACTAAGCTTCTCTTAAGACAATCTCATTCTTTCCATTAAAAAAAACAAAAAAAAAACTTTGCAAGTTGCTGTATATATGGCAGTAGGTAAGATAGCCAGAACCCTGCTCTCACCTGACGGCATAGGGTAGTGCTGCTCAGGAAGTTCTCTACTGGCCACCTATGTCAGGATTTCTTGCATGGACAGAAAACTAAAATGCAGATGTCTAGACCAAATACATGGCCAAACTGTCAGAACTCTGAGCACAGATTCCAGCCATTTGCATTTTTCTAAGAATTTCCCAGGTTGCTGCTTATCATACGCGCAAGACTTTTGAGGATCTCCAGTTTACTTGAGACAAGATTCCAAATATAATTTCATAAATTGAGATTGATTCAATGGTTAAGCTAAGTTTCACTATACAAAAGCAGCCAGGCCATAAAGCATGTGTTTTCTTCATTTCAGCAATTATAGGATTCCAAGAGAGTCACAATAAAAATCATCCATGCTATGATAGGAAGCACACACACACACACACACACACACACACACACATTTTACTGCAGGAAGCAAAACCACTCAACATTAAGACACGTTTCTTATTACTTGGTAAACCCTGACAACTTACAAAATAAAAAAGATCCCTGAATACTCCTGAATTTTTGAGTTTTATAGTTATTGACCATATATCTCTCATAATCATTACAATATATGCCAATTTGCATCACTTAAATTATATAAGGTTTTTGGAGAATACACATATATGTATATTTTTACCCTGAGGTGTATTTTTATTTTATATATGTAGAAAAAATTTTTAAATATATGTGCCTTTCATACATATTCATATATGTGCCTTTTCTTCCAAAAGTTTGGCTATTCCTTGAAATCAGTGACTGAACATCCTTTATAATTCCTATTTGCCCATAGCAAAATGAGGGTATCAGAGAACACCAAAGCTTACAGAAAAACAGTTCGAGAGTAAAGTTTCTACTTTAAAAAGCAAAATATAATACATAGATAATAAAAAGTCCAGTTATGATTTGTTCATTTAATTTGTTTAGAAATAGTATGTTTAGAAATAAATATAGGGATATTGTTTCTATACTCTTACCATACTTTCTTACACCATTATTCAAAAATTTGAAAAGTACATTTGCACTGACTTTAGGGCACTGTGGTTATATTCATACAAAACTGAACATCAGCCCTAGAATTTTAGGAAAGATGGACCCAGACTATCAGAAAGAGTAAGAGAGTGTTAATCCGAATTTTTCTCTGAGGTATAGTTTATTTTTCAGTAGGACATAAGAAATATGTATCTCCTAACGTAGTACTGTTAAAGAAAGAAAATACTCTCAATATCACTTCTTCTCCAAAAAGTTTTTGAGGAAATTGTAATATCATAATCACAGGGTTTCTCTGTAAGACTTGTTCAAAATTTTTTAGAGTCCAGTTTAAACTGTCTTCCACTTGGATGAATGGGACCTTAGTTGTCTTGATTTTTTTATTCAGTCTTATCTAACAATGGTTGTTTTTGTCTTACCAGCTAATTCTTAAATTCAAAAACTAAAATTCACACATTATTAAATTAAATAAAACACATAATTTATGTTAATGTAATGTGTATGAAATATTTTAACAAGTATTTGCTGTGACAAAGTCACTCAGACTTTTAAAAAGAGAAAATAAGACTCATAAATATATTTTATGTTATTTCACTTTTATTCAATGCGTGTGTAACCACATACTGAATTTCAGGTCATAAAGAAGGCATGATAGTGACAGAAATATGAATAAGACATATTTTATATATTAAGGAAGCTCAGAGTTTACTAAATGAAAGAGAACATGTACTCAAAAAATGTACTAGGAGCTAGAAAAGATTAACACTACAATAGAAATAAATATAAATTACATTTTATGAATTTTGATATTTAAATGCTTTATTTCTTAATTTTTTCATTTGAATAGGAGAATAATAATGACAAGACGGAAGAATTGTTTATAGGATTAAGGACAATATATTACAGTATTTTTTCATTCTATTATTAGGTCCTCAAGAGATTAGAACTATTGCCATTTTTACTTAAGAGACTTTCACGAAAGCAGAGAAGTTTTATCTGGAAGTAAAAGAAAAGAGAGAGAGAGACAAAGAGACACATGTGATGTTCCTAGTGGGAGCTGAGACGCAGATAAAACATTCCAGGTACATACAAGAAAAGACCTAATAGAGCATATTTTTATTCCATAAAGACTAATAATAAATTCTTAATAGAAAATATCTCCACTGATTTGATTTAACAAATGAATGTTAATTATTTTTTTCCAAAAATTTTCTAGAAAGGTAGGTCACCTGGATCATGTTAGTTGTTATTCTGTATAGTAATGCATTATTTTTCCCTCAAAAAAGAACACAGGATAGACTAAATAACTCAGTGTAAATTGGTCAGTAAGGTAGGATCTATGTAGATAAACAGAATAAAACCATCGAAATTTTAACAATTCAAACATGAACACCACTATCCATGAACGATTATATGATGTGTAGTTTAAAAAATGTAATTGCCATTAGAACATAACCATATCTTTACAATAAATAATATACATGTTGGCTTTGAGAGTAAGTGTGAGCATCAGAATGGAGGGAGTGCTGCTGTTTTCGGAAAAAAGAGAGTAGCACACATTTATCACTGCTCCATACCGTGCATGCACATCAAATAGTTATTATAAAGTCTGGGAATGCTGATGCACTTGAGACAACTCACACTAAAACTCCTCAAAAAAAACTAGTTTTTTATCATTGTAAAACAATGTCTTATAATATTTCCTCCTACTTTGTTTAAACAAAAACAAAATTATATGAAAATAAATTTTGGTAGAATTCTGCTGCTTAGAGATACTTCCAAGATTTTATTGGCAGATACTTTTTACTATTAACTGTGCCAAGAGAAACAGCAGGTATTTCTCTTGCCTGTCTTTTGGGGTGGAACTAAGTTCCCTAGTCATTTTATATTTTATCAAAGCTGCTAATGTTACCATATTTGAATGTTCAAAGGACAGAACTAGCATATTTCTTGCATTCATGCTACATATTTTTTCCTAGGAATTATTCTCTCATTACTAGATTGTTTTGCTTTTTTATCTTTTCAAGGTAACATTAATAGGTTTTGCTGCTAGTTCTTCAAGTGAAGTTAGGAAATTTACCATTTATCTAAAGTTGTTGAATGTTGCTAAAAAATCGAAATTTCATTCTGTAAGATTTTTGCTTAAGCCCATGTTTGTATTAGAGTTCTCCAGAAAACAAGATAAGTAACAGGATGTGTGTGTATGTGTGTGTGTGTGTACACACAAAGAGACTTATGGGGAATTGGTTTAGATGATTTTGGAGGCAGACAAATCCCAAGCTCTGCTGTTGGCAGGAGTGAGATGCACGAAGAATGAATGTCTCATTTCGAGTCCAGAGGCAAAGACAAACTAACGTTCCAGCACAAAAGCATTCAGGCAGGAGGAATTTTTCTCTTACAATGGAGGGCTAGGCTTTTTGTTCTATTCAAACCTTCAACTGATTGAATGAGGCCCACTGATGTTATGGAGGGTAATCTGCTTTATTCAGTGTGTCAACTTAAATCTTAACTCATCAAAAAACACCCTCGCAGAAACACCCAGAATAATGCTTGACTAAATACCTGGACACCCATGGTTAAGTCAAGTTAGACACACAATTTAACCATCACAGTACCTGACTTCACATTAAAAAATGCAAATAAAAAGATGCAAATTTTTAATAGCACTAGAAAGTAGATATGTTGATTAAAGTTATGACAGCTCTAGAATAAATGTTCATTACTTACAGCAGGAAGAGATCTTAAGAAATATTAGTGGAGGCTGAGAACTACAGAGAATACTACTATACCCTTTTTAAATTGAATCTATAGATTTACTTTAGGGAAACAGAATCTTAATTGACTGAAGAAGAAAACTGTCTCTTACTAAATCTATGTGACTTCTTAGGGCATATTCACAGTATTTCCATTAGGACTTCTCTATCTATTTAAGGATTACATTTCCCAATATTGTACAAATAGAGTTAGACAATACACATGCTGTTACTGCATTTTGAGATAGTGGGAAGACCAAAAAATTATGAAAAGCCACAGGAGAAATATACTGCGGACACAATATTGTTTTATACATTTATGCTAACTACGGAGAACCTCTAGTTCTCCAAAAACAAAGTACGTTCCATATAGCCAGAGCTAAATATGCAACCAAATAAGTGTTTTCTATTATAGCAGAGGCAGTTTAAGTAAATAACTCCCAGATAAAGAAGTCAGTTACAGCCTATGAATGATACTGAGACACTGATATCATTTACCTGATGAATGAGAGATACTGAGAGTATCCAGCAGTCAAGTCTCACTAAATTAAACACACACACACACACACACCCCCCACACACATACACAAATGTTCAAAAAATATTGCTTTGGAAACACGGACAAAAGTTCTATCTTTAAAGTTTTAAAATGAATACCTGAATGTTTTTAATTTATTTTCTTATGTTAATAACTAATAAAAACAATATTTTTGATGTTGTAAAAAATGGAAAATAAATGAACCTACAGATCCAAGTTCAAAGTCAAGCACAGAAGCACAACAAAACACCTTAGTTAGACTACTTAAAACCAGTGATAATGTCCCACAAGTAGCCAGAGGAAAAAGACATATCATGTACAGATTAAACTGGACAGCAGATTTCTCATTTGAAACAATTCAAGTGAGAAAACTGTGAAGCAATTTCTTTAAAGTAATAAAAGAAAAAAGGAATATTTTTCAAATACAAAGACCAAATCAAGACATTCTCAGCCATGCAAAAGCTGAAACAAATCTTACAAATTCGGACGCAGGAAGCTGAAGCAATCCAGCAGGTCTGTACTTCAAGAAAGCCACTGTTCCTTGTCAAACGCCATCGTCTCTGCTCCAAAACTCCTTAGCCTGAGAAAGAGAAAGAAATGTCGAAATTAGTCCTCCAGGAAGAAAAATGATGCCAGCTATAACTCTGAAACACCACAAAATTCAGGAAACAGCAGAAATGGTAAGTGCATGAGTAAGAATAACAATCTTTTATCACATTATTTAAATATCTTTAAAAGATAATTGTGTTTTAAAAAGAATAATTAATAGGAGACATACAGCCTATGTAAAATTAAAATGTATGGTATCAACAGAGCAAATATGAACAGAGGAGAACTGTACATATACCAACAATTTGAAATTAAAATAGTCAATTCTGTTCTGTTGTTTTAATTTATTTTTACATGAAGCCTCGCTCTGTTGCCCAGGCTGGAGTGTACCATTGGGATCTCCGCTCACTGCAACCTCTGCCTCCCAGGTTCAAGCAATCCTCCTGCCTCAGCCTCCTGAGTAGCTGTGCCTACACATGTGCACCAACACACCTGGCTAATTTTTTTTTTTTGTTAAAATAGTCAATTCTTTAAATAAAACCGACTCTTTCTTTTCAAACAACTTTTCTAAAACACTTACACAAATGGAATTCAAACTAACCTGAAATTACAGTCTATTAAACCTACCACCTCTTTTTTCTCTTTTTACCCTTATTATAGTCTATGGCCATCGTTATCTTGGTTAAACCTGTGGTTCACTTAAGCCTGCCTCCCTTTGTTATACTCTTCTGGAAAATGTTTGGTTTAATCTGTCTACAGCTTCCTACAAACTAACAGAATCTCATTCCTGTATAGTACTTTTTATTTTTCTTGTCTTTAATCCAGGTAACTAAAGATTTTCTGAAAATCTGAAAGGGTTTTGGTACCAATTTGAGTTGACTCTAGGGGCCTTTAGTTGAAATGAAAGAAACTAACTTCAGCTAATTGAGTTTGCAGTGTCAGTAACAATGTCCCAAATCACTGCTCAAAACAGGTGAGAAAACCATGACCATCTCCACTGTAAACTAAATGTGGTTCTACTGACACTAATAGCACTAGATCAGTAATTGGCACGAAGCACATGCCACCTCAGAGTCCATCTTGCTGCAATTAGCCTGACCAAGAGAAAGAGGTACTTATTGTCTCCAAATGGTTTAACCTTTTACTCTTAATTCAAAGTCTAGGGCAGTGCATCCGATAGATGTAGTTCAAATCACATGCCCAAACTCTGGCAACAAGAATGACTGAGAAAATGATTATATACATTTCAACCTCCTTAGGCCTTGCCTTCCACTAACACTGATAGAATATTTATTATATATCACATCATAGGTATATGATAATGATAATAATATTTCAAGTTTCTGAAACTTAAAAAGATTGTTAAGATATGGGTGTTCAAGACTGGCTCAGGCTCCCAGACTATATCTTTCTTCCATGCTGGATGCCATTGAACATCGGACTGCAACCAGTGTACTCAGGTTCTCTCATCAGAACTGACTAGGAGGCTGCCATGAGCCATGAGAGGAAGGAGGAACAGTGTAGTGTGGCAGCCCACCTGAGACCCACACTGGGCAGGCAAGACCCCTCCCCCAGCTAAGGGAGGCAGTGAGTGAGTGTGCTACCCAGCCAGGGAAACCATGCTTTCCCCACGGAACTGTGCAACCCACACATCAGAAGAACTCACAAACCCGTGCCACCGGGGCCTAGTGTCCCAACCCTGGAACGCACAGATTCTCAATGGCCTCTCAGCTGGAATCTGTTGAAGGCTATGGAACTCCAGGGAGGAGGGGTGACCTGCACCGGCTGCCACTGCCTGCTAAGCTCTCAACTGCCTAACACGCTAAGCTCCCTGGCCGGGGAAGGGTAGCATCCATCTTAATAGCTCCAGGCTGGGCTTTTCCCCTGCTGCAGCCAGGAAGGCTGGACAGCTTGGTCCTCCACAGCCCAACACACCAGCTGTGGCCATCTGTGTGCTGACCCTGACCCATCCTTCCTCATTGGGCAAGGCCTCCTTGCAAGAACTCCATAACTCCAGCCAGAGGCTCAGGGATAGAACCCGTATCTCCCTGGGAATGAGCCCCTAGGGGGAGAGGTGGCCATAGTCTCTGCGGACCAACAGACTTAGCCTTTCCTCCTGGTAGTTGTGAGGAATCAGAGCAGCCCAGATGAGTGGGTTTCCCTCAAGCAAAGCACACCTCCTCCACCAAGAACAAAGTGCTTCATTAAATACATCCTCTTCTCCGTGCTACCCAACTGTGTGAGATCCTCCAAGAGGGGCTGTCAATACCCTATACAGGAGCAATCCTACTAGCATCAGATTGGAGCCCCTCGAGGTCAGAGGTCCCAGAAGAAGGGGCAGGCACCCATCTTTCCTGTTCTGCAGCCTCCTTGAGCGACATCTCCAGGCATGGGAGTGAATCAGATGAATAGGACCTGAAGTGAACCCCTAGCAAACTGTAGCAGCCCTACAAAAGGGGGACCTGATCATTGAAAGTAAAACAAACAGAAGCAACAAGAAAGCATCAACAACAAATAAAGTCCCCCCAAAAAAACCATCCAAGGGTCAGCAGCCTCAAAAATTAAATCTAGACAAACTCACGAAGATGAGAAAGAATCAATGAAAGAATGCTGAAAACCCAAAAGGCCAGAGTGCCTCTTCTCCAAATGATAGCAACATAATTTCCATCAAGGACACAGAACTGGACGGAGGATCAGATGGACGAATTGACAGAAGTAGACTTCAGAAGATGGGTAACAATAAACTACACTGAGCTAGGAGCATGTTCTAACCCAATACAAAGATGCAAAGAAACTTCATAAAAGGTTAGAAGGGTTGCTAACTAGAATAACCAGTTTGGAGAGGAACATAAATGACCTGATGGAGCTGAAAAACAGCATGAGAACTTTGTGAAGCATACATAAGTTTCAATAACTGAATCAACCAAGCAGAAGAAAGGGTATCAGAGGTTGAAGACTACCTTGCCAAAATAAGACATGCAGACAAGACTAGCAAAAAAAAAAAAAAAAGTAAAAGAAAAAAAAAGGAATGAAAAGGACTGAACAAAACCTCCAAGAAATATGGGACCTCATAAAAAGACCAAACCTACGATTGATTGGAGTACCGGAAAGAGACGGGGAGAATGGAAACAAACTGGAAATCACATTTCAGGATATTATCCAGGAGAACTTCCCCAACCTGGCAAGACAGGCCAACATGCAAATTCAGGAAATACAGAGAATACCACTAAGATACTTCATGAGAAGATCAACCCCAAGACACATAATCATCAGATTCTCCAAGGTCGAAATGAAGGAAAAACTGTTAAGGGCAGCCACAGAGAAAGGCCAGGTTGCCTACAAAGGGAAGCCCATCAGACTAACACCAGATCTCTCTGTAGAAACCCTACAAGCCAGAAGCAGGTGAGGGCCAATATTCAACATTCTTAAATAAAAGAATTTTCAACTCAGGATTTCATATCCAGGCAAACTAAGCTTCATAAGTGAAGGAGAAATAAATTTCTTTCCAGACAAGCAAATGTTGTGGGATGGATTTCATCACCACCAGGCCTGCCCTCCAAAAGTTCCTGAAGAAAGCACTAAATACAGAAAGGAAAAACCTGTATTAGCCACCGCAAAACACACCAAAATGTAAAGACCGATGATACTATAAAGAAACTGCATCAACTAGTGTGCAAAATAACCAGATAACATCATGATAACAGGATCAAGTTTACACATAACAATAAATGGGCTAAATGTCCCAGTTAAAAGACACAAACTGGCAAATTGGATAAAGTGTCAAGACCCATGGGGTGCTGTATTCAGAAGACCCATCTCATGTGCAAAGACACACATAGGCTCAAAATAAAGGGATGGATGAAAATTTACCCAGCAAATGGAAAGCAAAAAAAGCAGGGATTGCTTTTTTTGCAATCCCTAGTCTCTGACAAAACGGACTTTAAACCAACAAAGATCAAAAAAGACAAAGAAAGGCATTACATAATGGTAAAGGGAACAATTCAACAGGAAGAGCTAAATATTTTAAATATATATGCACCCAAGAAAGGAGCACCCAGATTCATAAAACAAGTTCTTAGAGATGTACAAAGAGACTTAGACTCCCACACAATAATAGTGTGAGACTAAAACACCTCACTGTCAGTATTAGACAGGTCAATAAGACAGAAAATTAACAAGGATATTCAGGACTTGAACTTAGCTCTGGATCAAGTGGACCTAGTAAATGTCTACAGAACACTATATCCCAAATCACCAGAATATACATTCTTCTCAGTGCCACCCTGCACTTACTCTAAAATCGACCACATAATTGGAAGTAAAACACTCCCCAGCTAATGCAAAATAACCAAAATCATAACAAACAGTCTCTCAGACCACAGTGCAATCAAATTAGAACTCAGGATTATGAAACTCACTCAAAACCACACACCTACATGGAAATTGAACAACCTGTTCCTACATGACTCCTGGGTAAAGAATGAAATTAAGGCAGAAATCAAGAAGTTCTTTGAAAACAATGAGAAAAAAGAGACAATGTACCAGAATCTCCGGGATACAGCTAAAGCAGTGTCAAGAGGGAAATTTATAGTACTAAATGCCCACACCAGAAAGCTAGAAAGTTCTTAAATTGACACCCTAACATCACAAGTAAAAGAGCTAGAGAGAAAACAAATCGAAAAGCTAGCAGAAGACAAGAAATAACTAAGATCAGAGAAGAACTGAAGGAAATAGAGACATGAAAAGCCCTCCAAAAAAAAAAAATTCAATGAGTCCGGGAGCTGGTTTTTTGAAAAACGATTAACAAAATAGATAGACCACTAGCTAGACCAATAAAGAAGAAGAGAGAGAAGAGTCAGACACAATACAAAATGATAAAGAGGGTATCACTACTGACCCCACAGAAAAACAAACTACCATCAGAGAATACTAAAAACAGCTCTATGCAAATAAACTAGAAAATAAAGAAGAGAGAGATAAATTCCTGGACACATACACCCTCACAATGACAAAGAAGGAAGAAGTCAAATCCCCGAATAGACCAATAGCAAGTTCTGAAATTGAGGCACTAATTAATAGCCTACCAACCAAAAAAACCTCAGGAATAAACAGATTCACAGCTGAATTTGATCTGTGGTACAAAGAGGAGCTCATACCATTCCTTCTGAAACTATTCTAAACAATTGAAAAGCAGGGACTCCTCACTGACTCATTTCATGAGGTCAGCATCATCCTGATACCAAAACCAGGAAGAGATACAATAAAAAATGAAAACTTCAGGCCAATACCCCTGATGAATATCGATGTGAAAATCCTCAATAAAATACTAGCAAACTGAATCCAGCAGTACAACAAAAAACTTATCCACCACGATCAAGTTGGCTTCATCCCTGGGATGCAAGACTGGTTCAACATATGCAAATTAATAAATGTAATCCATCACATAAACAGAACCAATGACAAAAACCATAGATTATCTCAATAGATGCAGAAAAGGCCTTTGATAAAATTCAACATCGCTTCATGTTAAAAACTCTCAACAAACTAGGTATTGATGGAACATATCTCAAAATAATAAGATCTACTTATGAATAACTCACAGCCAATATCATATTGAATGGGCAAAAGCTGGAAGCATTCCCTTTGAAAACCACTACCAAACAAGGATGCCCTCTCTCACCACTTCTATTCAACATAGTATTGGAAGTTCTGGCCACGGCAATCAGGCAAGAGAAAGAAATAAAGGACATTCACATAGAAAGAGAGGAAATCAAATTGTCTCTGTTTGCAGATGACATGATTCTATATTTAGAAAACCCCACTGTCTCAGCCCAAAAACTCCTTAAGCTGATGAGCAACTTCAGCAGTCTCAGGATACAAAATCAATGTGCAAAAATCACAAGCATTCCTTTACACCACAGTAGACAAGCAGAGAGCCAAATTATGAATGAACTCCCATTCATAATCGCTACAAACAGAATAAAATACCTAGGAATACAGGTAACAAGGGATATGAAGGACCTCTTCAAGGAGAACTAGAAAACACTGCTCAAGGAATAAGAGAGGACACAAACAAATGGACAAACATTCCATCCTCATGGATAGGAAGAATCAATATCCTGAAAAGGGCTATACTGTGCAAAGTAATTTACAGATTCAATGCTATTCCCATTGAACTACCATTGACATTCTTCACAGAAATAGGAAAAAACTATTCTAAATTTCATATGCAGTCAAAGAAGACCCACTATAGCCCAGACAATCCTAAGCAAAAAGAACAAAGCTGGAGGCATCACAGTATGTGACTTCAAACTGTACTATAAGACTATGGTAACCAAACAGCAGGGTACTGGTACCAAAAAAGACAAATAGCACAATGGAACAAAACAGAGACCTCAGAAATAACACCACACATCTATAACCATCTTATCTTCAACAAACCTGAAAAAAACAACCAATGGGGAAAGGATCTCCTATTCAGTAAATGGTGCTGGGAAAACTAGTCAGCAAAATGCAGAAAACTGAAACTGGACCCCTGCTTTACATCTTATACAAAAATTAACACAAGATAAATTAAAGACTTAAATGTAAAACCCCAAACCATAAAAACCCTAGGCAATACCATTCAGGATGTAGGCATGGGCAAAGACTTCATGACAAAAATGCCAAAAGCAGTTGCAACAAAAGCCAAAATTGACAAATGGGATCTAATTAAACTGAAGAGCTTCTGCACAGCAAAAGAAAGTATCATCAGAGTGAGCAGGCAACCTATAGAATGGGATAAAATTTTGCAACCTACCCCCACCTGACAAACGTCTAATCTCCAAAATTTAAAAGGAACTTAAACAAATTTACAAGACAAAAAAATAATAAAAAACCTTATCAAAAAGTGGGCAAAGGATATGAAAAAACACTTTTCAAAAGAAGTCATTTATGTGGCCAACAGAGATATGAAAAGAAGCTCAACATTACTGATCATCAGAGAATTGAATATTAAACCACAATGAGATACAATCTCACGCCAGTCAGAATGATGATTATTAAAATGTTGGGAAACAATAGATGCTGGCAAGGCTGTGGAGAAATAGGAACACTTTTACACTGTTGGTGGGAATGTAAATTAGTTCAACCTTGTGGGAGACAGTATAGCAACTCCTCAAGGATCTAGAACCAGAACCATTGACCCAGCAATCCCATTACTGTGTATATACCCAAAGGATTATAAATCATTCTATTATAAAGACACATCACACGTTTGTTTATTGCAGCACTATTTACAATAACAAAGAAATGAAACCAACTCAAATGTCAATCAATGATAGACTGGATAAAGAAAATGTGGTACCTGTACACTGTGGAATACTATGCAGCCATAAAAAGAATTAGATTATGTCCTTTGTAGGGACACGGATGAAGCTAGATGCCACCATCCTCCGCAGACTAACACAGGAACAGAAAACCAAATACTGCATGTTCTCACTCATAAGTGGGAGTTGAACAGTGAAAACACATGGATACAGAGAGGGAAACAAAAGACACTAGGGCCTGTTGGGGGCTGGGGAGAGAGGGGAGGGAACTTAGAGGACGGGTCAATAGGTGCAGCAAACCACCATGGCCCACGTACGCCTATGTAACAACCCTGTGTATTCTATGTATGTATCCCACTTTGTTTTCTTTTTAAAGAAATAAAGAAAAGCAAAAATAAATTTTAAAAAGATATGGGTGTTAAAAGAGAAAGGCTTATATGCAGCACAACGTCTAAAATAAAACATGCTGGCCTGACACTTCTATTTTTGGTTGCTCTTTTTCCTTCTTTAGTCACTTAAAATTTCTAATTTCTGGCATGTGTCTTAATGTGACTTATTTTTTAAACAGCGTCTTTACTCTTTTCACAACAACACACCTTGAATATAAAAAGGAATATTCTTCACTTCTACTAAGAACAGGGCTTACTACCATTTATCTAAAGTGCACAGACCACTAGTCTTTTTCTTCATGTTTTAATAGACACATGAAGAAAAATCTTTCTCCTAAATTTACAATTAAATAATCCAAGCTTCCACAAAAGTTAACAGACATCTCAAATCTGGCAGATAATAAGAGAAATAAGGACAATGCAAAGGAATGTACACGGTCTAAAGAGAGTGGAGCTCCAGCAAATTATTTCCATAGCAAATTGTTCTCCTGGTATTATCCCATATTTTTCTCTTCTAAGAGAAGTTGAAAATCCAGATTTCTATGTGAAGGGCCATGGATTTTATAGGTTAACATCATTGTGCTATAAGTTAATATATTGTAAGCCAAAACATCATACACACACACACATATACACACTATATTTGGTGTGTGCACACATAATAAAACACAGAGAAAAGAAAAATCATTATTTTTGTCTAACTTGAACATTAGGCTTTTATGCTTTGAAGCATACATATTACACTAAAAATATTTTTCCAAATATAGATAGATAGAGAGAGACAGAGAGAGAGAGAGAGAGAGAGAGATAGACAGTGTTAGCAGAAACAAAGGTAATAGGAAAAAACATTTTTAGATTGTGTTACCACCATAGGAAGTTAACATGAGTTGATGGCCATTTAATGAAACTAATTTAGCACAGGAATTTTTTTTTCACTTCTCTAGATTTGTTAATTTTGGGGTTTACAACTCTTGATTTGATCTGGCTTTCCAGTGTTGTCATTGTTGTTTTTAAATCTACTTTTTTGAAAAGGTTTGTGGAATTTACTTTCTCTTTGTTGCCTGTAACTGAACCTGTATCATAGACTCGCAATGAAGCTTTCTGCCTCACTGAATCACTTTCATAGACTCTGTATTAAAACCGAGTTGGGCTCTTTCTTTCCTTCTTCCTTTCCCTCACTCGTTCCACATAAGGACAAAGAACTCCTTTGAAGGAAGCCTACAGGCTCAACATCTCATGAAAGAGGATCGATTGTGTGTGTCTTTTTTTTCTACACAAGTCTCATAAAGCATGAAGTCGCCAGACCAATATCATTATTTGGGGTCAGCTAGGTAAAAATTTGAAATTGAGGTTGGTCAGAGTATGACTTCAAATATAGTAACTATCTAGATTACTTGTGCTTAAAAGAAAAATGATATCTTCGATTCCAAATTCTCAATAATACATGTCCATTGCTGCTTCTCTTAATTTTAAATTGCCCTCGGGATAGCAAAAATAAATAGTAAGTTTAATAAAATATCAATAAATGCTGTAGTTTGAAATAATGGTTTTCACATTCAAAGTTATTGGTTATGGTAAAGATGTGTTACAAACACATATACAATTATATCACACTTGATTGTAGTTTACAATTCTCAGGTAAGGGGAAAATCTATATCTACTAAGGGAATACAAATGGTGGTTTAGTGCTTATCTTGAAGTAGCAGACTTCTAGAAGATACCATGAAAGATTACTTTAATTTTTATTAAATATATAAATCACTAAACCAGATACTAGTGCACTCTTCTCCCATTAAAGATATATAAATATGTATATTCGCATATATATTAATGTAAATTGCATTTATATTATATATTCAATTATAAATATAAAATATAAATATCTAGATATTGATCTATAAAGAGTTAAACAAAATCTATAAAGAGTTAAATAAAAATTCTAGAATTGGAAAAACATAATTAAGATATATTAGTGACTCAGTAGACATCACCAAAAAGCACAGAATAAATAAACTGCAAGATGAGACAGAAAAAAATACCCAAATTGAAGCACAGAAAGATGAAAAGTGTAAAAGACATACCGCGAAGATCTAATATTATTATGGTAACTGAAATCCTAGAAGCAAAGAAGAGAAAAAAAAGACTTCGCCAAGTCAAATAGACAAAAATCTCCGCGAAATCTATGAAAAATGTTCTCTAATAATTTTCAATTGGCACAGACATATCATAGGAAGACTTCAGAAAACAAAGAACAAAACAATTCTACCTGAATGAGCAAGATAAGATGCATTACCTTCAAAACAGCAATAATAAGAGAGATGAATTTCAACAGAAAATACACACAAAAAAATTAAAATCCTAAAATTTCCATTAGGGAAAAAAATCCCTTCCAACCCTCAGTTTTATATTCAATGAAAATCTCTCTCACCACCCGTTTCCCGGCGTGCGCCGGCTGAGGCTCCCGGTCCTCGACTTTTGCCCGTCGCCCCAAGATGGCGGACACGCTGAGGTGGTGCTGCGTCGGTTGCGCCTGAGGTGGCTGTGAGGACTAACGGTCGGCGCGGCTCCACAGCTGAGGCAGAAGACCGTCGTCCAAGGAGGAGGAAGAAGAGGAGGCGCCCCCCCTGCCGGCCGACTTCTCGCTAGCCACCGGCTCAACACTCCCGCCACCCAGAGTTGGCCCCTCAGCAGCCCGCCCGCTGCCAGACCCCGCTGCCTTCCCCAGCCGCCGCCATGAAGCTGACCGACAGCGTGCTGCGGAGCTTCCGCGTCGCCAGGGTGTTCTGCGAAAACTCAGACAAGATTAACTGCTTCGATTTCAGCCCCAACGGCCAGACGGTCATCTCAAGCAGCAACGACGACTCCATCGTGCTCTACGACTGCCAGGAGGGCAAGCCAAAGAGAACCCTGTACAGTAAGAAATATGGCGTGGACCTCATCAGATTCACTCATGAGGCAAACACAGCTGTTTACAGCTCTAACAAAATAGACGATACTATTCGTTACTTGTCCTTGCATGACAACAAATACATCAGATACTTTCCTGGACATAGCAAAAGGGTGGTGGCCTTGTCCATGTCACCTGTGGATGACATTTTCATTTCTGGGTCTCTTGATAGGACCATTCGACTCTGGGATCTCCGGGCTCCTAACTGCCAGGGCCTCGTGCATCTACAGGGGAAGCCAGTTTGTTCTTTTGATCCAGAAGGGTTAATTTTGGCTGCAGGTGTCAACTCTGAGATGGTCAAACTTTACGACCTTCGTTCTTTTGATAAGGGGCCATTTACTACCTTTAAGATGCAGTGTCATCGAACCTGTGAGTGGACAGGACTGAAATTCAGCAACGATGGCAAGGTCATCCTCATTGCCACCAACGGCAGCTTCATTTCTCTCATTGATGCATTCAAAGGAGTGGTGATGCACACGTTTGAGGGTTATGCAAACAGCAAAGCTGTCACACTGGAGGCTTCGTTTACTCCAGACTCTCAGTTTATTATGATTGGTTCGGAGGATGGCAAGATCCATGTCTGGAATGGAGAGAGTGGTATAAAAGTAGCTGTGTTGGATGGTAAACACACCGGCCCGATTACCTGTTTGCAATTCAACCCCAAGTTCATGACTTTTGCCAGCGCGTGTTCCAACATGGTCTTCTGGTTGCCCACCATTGATGACTCGCCCTAATGCTGCTCGGCTATTACTGTACAGTGACGGCGGCTGTTGGAAGAAACTCACGGGGGGCTATGATAATACTGAGATTGGATGGTTTGACTGGGCTGCAGGGCATCCTTTACATGACCTTCTCATGGATGTGCTGTACATCTGCTCAAAAGAAAATAATTACTTTGCTGAGCATCTTCAAAAGGACTCTCGGTGCAACAGACTCAATTGGAACTCAGCTTTTCTAGCTGTCCCTGCACCAAGGTCTGCTAGAGGAATGACCAGACTCACGATTTGGGTAGAGTGGGACTCTCAAGACATCTTCAATTTGAATGTACCTGCTGCTGAGGAGCCGATGAAGTCATCAGCTCTGCGCATCCCTTCTGCTACCCCCCGCCCAAATGTATGGCAAGCTACGGTCCTGGTTTTGAAATGCTAGAGCAGCTCTGTGCCCTTTACCCTCACCTTGCATGTCTTGTTACTGGGTCTCCCTGTGTACTTGTGACGTTATCCACAACCATCATGTTTCTTAGGTGCCAAACAGTTACAGAAATGTTTTCATATTGGGGTCAGAAAGGAGACAGATACAGAAGCACCTTGCTTGCAGGAAGCCATGCAGTTAGTCACTACAATTAGTCACGTGAAGCTAGGTGGTTGGGCAGGCCTCAGGCTGTAGTTGTTGAATGGGAAAAAGCCCAGGGGCCTAAAAGGGAGGCCTCCCTTTTAGATGGTAGCAGGTAAAGGGATGGTAGCAGAAGAGTTCCTAGGGCTGGAAGGTTTAGCAACAGTGTGGTGCAGTGCCCTGTCATCAAGACAAACCCACAGTCCTCCTGGGTGCCTACCAAGCTTGGTTTGTACAAAAGCAAGGTTGGAGTCGTATTTATGTACATGAGACAACATCACACTTTCCTGTGGGCCATTACTGTGAAGTGAGTCTGAGTTCTTTACACTGATGCCTTCTCTGCCCACCACTAATTGTGTACATAGTCTTCCCTGCCCACCACAAATTGTCTACCTTTCCCCACCTCCCAACCAGGAGCTGGTTCTAGGCCTGTGTTATATTTAGCCTTTTTATATATGACCTTTGATTTCTGTTGTTTGTATTTTAGCCCAGTGTATGCACCTTCATTTAAATACATCTGTGTGCGTACAGGTATGTGTATATGTGTGTGCATATGCATATATCTCATCTGTAATTTCTGAGAGTTCAGCTGAAGCAGATGGAGTCCTACAGCCCAGGAGACACATTGCATCCTTGCTAATATTGTTCACCACAAGTGTTAGTGAGTTTTCCCTATTAATGTTTCATTTTGGAAGATTGAATGAAGCAAAGCTTATAGTGTTTGCTGTTTCCATGGCAGCTAAGTGAAGGTGTTGGGATGACTCCCTGTGTTCCTCAAGCTGTACTTTGGGGCCGTCTGTGCAGTATTAACCCCTTTTTGCTTGGTGGTGCTTTGTACTTGTGTGTTACAGTCACTCTTGTATGGCTTCTGTGTCTGGCATGTGGCATTTAAGGATAGGGTGTTATAAAGGATATAAAACTCTTTATATTGTAAATTCTAAGGGAAATTTATCATATGACTTCTTACACAGGACACATTGAATGATATTACAGCCACTGCTTTGCTTCATTTGAAATTAATAAATGTAACACAAGATTAAAGGGATACTTTATATCCATGAGTTCATTTATTTTTACACAACATTACATTTGTCTTTTCATAATGTTTATTTATAAACACATATATGCACATATCAGTTTTCAGTTGGAATGGAAATATTTTGATTGACAATACCTGATAGTGAGGAAGTATTAAAAGATAATTTCAGAACACTACTCCTTATTATTTTAACTTTAAAAATTATAACCTGGCTGGGTGCGGTGGCTCAGGCCTGTAATCCCAGCACTTTGGGAAGCCGAGGCTGGTGGATCACAAAGTCAGGAGTTTGAGACCAGTCTGGCTAATATGGTGAAACCCCGTCTCTACTAAAAATACAAAAACATCAACTGAGCGGAGTGGCACATCCCTGTAATCCCAGCTACTGGGGAGGCTGAGGCAGGAGAATTGCTTGAACCCAGGAGGCGGAGGTTGCAGTGAGCCAAGGTCAAGCCACCGCACTCCAGCCTGGGCAGTAGGGTGAGACTCTGTTTCAAAAGAAAAATGAATAAAAAGTAATAATAGTAATCACGTTCGATTAACTATATCACATTTAAAAGAATCACACAAGGGACATTTAGTCATTTTTCAGAACTTGAGTTACAAAAAATATATATTTATAAAGTTACTTTCTGAAGTGAGACTAATTATTTTGGCCAAGTCACCATGTCTGTAGTGGATAGACCAAATGGAACACTTGGAGGCATGGTTTCTCAACCTGAGCTTCACATGATTCTCCTAGGGCACCTTTTAAAAATGGCAAGAGAAATCCCAAATAATAGTGACTTGAACAAGATTGAGGTTTATTTTTTTCAAGTAACAAGAAGAATGAAAGCAGTCAGTCCTAATCTAAAGTAGCAACCCAAAGATCTCTGGGCTGATGTCCCTGTAAGTCTATGTCCTTTCCCTTAACGTCAATTTTAAGCAGTTTTAAGATGGCAACTGTAGCTTCAGTTAGGAATTCTATAACCAGGAAAGAAAAAAAAAAGTAGGACCTAGCTGAATCTGTCCTCTTCTGAAACTTTCTGGAAGGCTCAGATACAGACTTTCATTCACATCTTTTTGGACTACACTTTTCTTCAATTAGTGATACAGAATACAGGATTTTAACAGGGTACCTGTCATCTCCAGCAAATTTAGATTCTGTTAAAAAAGACAAATATTTGTAGATTACTAGATAATAATCTTTAATACTCCTGTGATGTTCTGTGAAGTCCATCACTTCACTGTTCCGAAGTTACACTTAAATTATAAAACAATAACATAAAAAGGAAAGAGGTAATGTAAAATTATATCACCTCCACACTAAATATAATTAGAAGCTATTATAATAAAGACAACTTATAAGTAAAAATATACAAATTTTGTACAAACTTTATTTTCCATGACAGTAACCATGTCTACACATTATCTATACATTAAAAAATGTTTAAAAAGCCACTGAGAACAATATTTTTACAGAAGACTACTACAAAAATTACTACTGTTAGAAGGTTAGGAGGATCTAAATTTGAACTACATTGTCTTTAGTCCAGACCCCTACTCATTAACTCCACCAAAATAAATTTCTGAAGTGAAACAACCCTTGTTCTCAACATATGATACTACATTTGATATAAAAGTTCAAATTTTTTAGAACTCAGGAAAATAATGACATGACACTTCTATGGTCTTTTTGTTTTATTAGTTATGCTGACAATAGTCCAATTTTGAATAGTGTGCTTTATAAAGTAAAATTTTCTGTCTCAGCATACCTTAAAAGTTAGAAACTTTTGTAATTATTTCCCAGCAGAGATGAATTAATTCACAGCAAACTTCTCAAAGCTGCTAATGACTGCATGATCAGGTAATTTTATTGTTTTAGCAAACAATGATAAAATGCATTTAATTTTCACTCACCTTTTCTTTGCTTAATGTATATCTAATAGAAAAAGATACCTTCACTCATTTGCAAGGTTATTCGTTTTCATCTCGTTTGGTAGAATCTTAGTGTGATAGATCTTTTTCTAAATTTTGAACTACATTGTCTTTAGCCCAAACCTCTCCCTTGCTCTTAGACATTTTTCAAAGATGTCTTTAAGCTTGCAACTTTACTATTACTTTAAAGGCATAATTAAAGAACAGTATTATTTTCAAAAGTTGACCATGGACAATGACAAAATAACTAAAATGAAATAGGGAATGAATTATCACATTTCAACAAAATTTTTCTTAATCCTAATGGCTAGAATAACTGAACTTTATTTCTAGTTCCACTTAACTAAAGTGCCTGAATAAAATTACATTTTTTACGAGATGACAATGCAGTAGAGACCATCCATGTTCTAACGACAATCTACTCCAGAGTTATGATCTGAGCACATCCATTCATCTTCTTTCCTATGATATCATAAAAGTTCAGTAAAGAGTTAAAAGACCAACTCACAGCAATAAAAAGTGTTTATATGATAGAAATCAGGTGAAAAGTGGAGCCTGATGAATCAAAGACAAAGTGACAAAATCTGCATTGAGAAAGTCTTCTGACCTGCAGAACCCTGATGAAGGCAAGAGCCCCAAACAAATCAAGTTCAAGTCAGAAGGGTAGCTGAGACAATGAATAGAGTGAACGTCCTAATAGAACAGCTGCAAGTTTCTCTTCCTCAAGCACTACTCCAGGCAGATAGATTGGCACTTTATCATCAAACAATAATCAATCAATCAATCAATAACTCGACTGAAGAATTCTCTTAAAAATGTACACAAGTCATGCCTCAATACACAGTAATTGAGTCCAACTTTTATGTTGCCATAATAATAAAAATAAATGGAAATCCAAGAGCCTCCAGTATCTTACAAGATTGCAGTATCAAAGAGAAAAACTGAGACAACTCGGGCTCATATACTGAAATCATGAAGAGTAAATAACTTTAGCAAACAAATAAGCACACAAATCATGAATTCTAATTTGTATTATCAACGATATTTGAAAAAAAAAACAGCATCTAAACTTTGGAAGATTAAAAAAAAGTCCAAGAACAAGAACTAAAGTAAAATATTCAGTAAAAGAGCTGAAAAGTTTTTAAAAAACATATTTAGAAGAAAAAAGAACAAGAAATGAAGCATATGAGAATAAAACAATAAGACCCTGATTTTATCTGATTTTTAAAAGTTACAGAGCTAACATAAGAAAAGTAGATTAGTTGGATGGTAATAAAGACGAATTTATTAAATAAAAATTACAGGAAAATTTTCCAGAGTTTAAGAAAAGGGTCTTTCTGTTGAAAGGGCTCACACTGACCATTAAAAACAAACAAACAAAACCCTTACTTAGGACACTAAGTTCTGAATTATAGATGATTCTTGGCCAAATATAAATACGATTTGAGTTGCATATGTAATTTTAAATTTTTCAATAGTCACTTCTGAAAAGCAAAAAGAAATAGGTTAAAACTAATTTTATTGATACGTTGTTCAAGCCAGCTATACCCAAAATATCATAACTTTGCTATTTAATCAATGTTGAATTTTGAGATATTTGGAGTTCATTTTTGTATACTAAGTCTTCAAAATTCACTCTTTATTGTTATAGCACAATTCATTTGGATGCTAAATTTTTGCACAAAGTATTTAATCTATATTAGATTTTATAAAATCTACAGCTCAAAAAATAGATTTACATGAACAAGTTTTTCTAAATTTTTTAAAAGTTTTTAATAACTGGATAAAGTACCAGATACAAATTTAAATTAACTATTTAAAATAAAATGTAAAGATATTTGCATAAGTTGCATTAGACAAACTTCACGTACTCAATACCAACAAGTGTCTAGTGGCTATCATTTGGGTTAGCACTGCTCTAGATCACCTTGATTAAAATTAAATTCTAGAGCTTTTAGAACAAATGTAAGAATAGGGCAGGCAGGGAAATGAGTACACAAATATCTTACAAAAGAACAGAAATCTGTCCAGCATCTTAACACCCATGAACAAAATTCTTTGTACAATAAACAGAAAGAAGACCTAAAAGGAGATGTTTTATTAAAGGCTACACTGTTTCATTTAGGATAAATACATTCTGGAGATCTATTGTACAATATGGTGACTACAGTAAACAATAATGTGTTGCACACTTGAAAATTGCTAAGACAGTAAAGCTTAAATGTTCTCACCACAAAAAATGGTAAGTATGTGAGGTGACAGATATGTTAATTAGCTTGATTTAGCCATTCCATAATGTCTACATATATAAAAACATATTCTACACACTATAAATACATACAATTTTTATTTGTATTATGTATTAGGAAAACTGGGGAAAAAAAGAAAAAGGACCTAATTTCTGAGAGACAAATTATTTTCAATGTAGAATAATGTATCCACCTAAAATATAATTCAAGTGGAAGGGAAAAACAAAAGCATTTCAGGAATAAAGAAATTTTTAATATTCAGAACTATTATTTCCATGTACATTTTTTAGAAATTATTTAAAGATTCACTCTATAAAAGTTACTGTAGAGGAAGATGTGCTATCAAGAAAAGTGTTTATTTCAGGATCAAAGATCAGCAGGTCCGTAAAATGATAATATCAAATTTGACAAGATGACAGAGTCTTCAAGAGGAAATTGGAGAGGGGATCTCTGGAGTTGGGAGGGGGAATTCAAATATTCACACAGTAAAGAGCCTATGAAGAAAATGAAAATACTGAAATGGTAGAGTAATAAATAGAAAACATCAGAACATGACTAAAGGATCATTGTCCAATGACTAGAAAAGAAAACCACAAAACATAGTTATAGAAAAAAATATGGATTGTATTCACCTTAAAAATATAACAGTAATCAACAAACAGAAGGGATGGAATGTTAAAAGGAGATAGAAAAGAGAGAGAAGGGGGGAATATTTTATAATCATTAAGAGAAAATAAAGTTATATTGTACATGGTTGATGAAAGAAATGAATACATAATACTGTTTTGTTTGAAAGTTGAAGTGACTCGTAGAGGCTCTGAAAATACTGATATAAATATGTCAAGAGATAACAGGAAGAAGAGGCAGCATGTTGTTTGAGTAAGCTAGGATTTCATCCATCATAATGGGAACACACAAAAAAATGTACATAACTGATGAATAGTGGAAAAGTGTCTTGGCATAGTATTTAGAAAATTAAGGTAATCATAAGATGTACTTAAAACAGAAAGGTGGTAAGGTAACTGCCAGGAAAATAAGACAAAAAATATTATTTTGCATCATAAAATATGCATAGATTTTATCTGTCATGTTTTTTTTTAACATATATATATATATATATATTTCAAGGTGATTTTAAAAAACTAAAATTGGGAAGCCAAAACAATATGAATGCTTGGTTCAATCAATAAATGTTTAATGAGCACATGCTATTTGCCAGGCACTGTGTTCAGAAATGGAAATGGAATGGTGAATAAGACATTGGACCTCCCATTAGTTTGCTTCCAATTTAATTAGGATTAAAGCAAGAAATATGCAAATAAAGACCAAAATACCATAAGACATATGCTATGTTGCTTTTATCCAAGATGTTCTGGGGACACTATGGATATCAAACTTAGCTTTAGGAGTTCATGTAAAACAAGAAAATCTGACCTGAATAGTTTTATATTTTAGAAAAAAATATTTGGATTGCAGTGAGGAAAGGACAAACTTTTTAGGAGACTGTAGTATAAAATGCAAACAAGAAATAATAGTAGATCTGAACTAAAAAAAAAAAATCGGGGGAGTGCATGAATTTAAGAGCTATTTAAGGAGAGAAAAATAGCACTGATGAATATATAGAAAAAAATTAAATATACCAATTTTTCTCTTTGGCAACTAGCATCATTTGCTCTTTGAATTAGCATCATTTGCTGGGATGAAAAAGAGAGAGAAAGAGAGAGAGAGAGAGAGAGAGAGAGAAGTAAAAACAGAAAAGTCAGTAAATTTAGTTTTTAATACTATTCATTCAAAATATTTATTTTACAATGTACCTATGAAATGAAGCCTACACAATCATATACATTTTAGTTTAAATGCTTAAAAGAAGTTTACAAGTTTTAAGGGAAAATGTCACTATTTGCATTTTTTGTCCCTTCCAGCAGTACAGCCAGCTTCTCACTTTTGTTGTTAACAAAAAAAAAAAAAAAAAAAATTCAAGGTGACATTATAATTTTTAAAAACACTGAGGGGCTTTTTGTCTAAAATTTGAACTAAGATTGAAAGCAAAAGTCTTTCTGAAAGGATAATTCGCCATCAATACAATGTTTGTTTTATGAAATTTCTCAAATAGAAATCATATTTTTTGCCAAAGATCACTTACAGTCACATCAAATTCATGTTTTAGAATAAATTTTGAAAACTTGAAAGTATTATAAAGTGCTCAGTATTAACTGCAAAAAGAACATTTGAAATTTAAAATCTTAACATTTACTGGTTATAATACTTAGAGCTGAAGTTGTACCTTCACATTCTGAAGAGAAATATATATTCAGAATGAGAAAGTTGTCAAAGTAAATATATTTTTACACTTCCAAAAGTGTAAATCAAACTAGCAACTACTGTTTTTTTTAGTGTTTGCCTTCTTGTACAACCTTTCACAAACTACTAAATTCATCTGATGAATTCCAAAACTAAACATCTGTTGACACATTTGTTAGTCTCTTAGAATGAGAAAGACATATTTTGTTCCCTTAAAGAGAGATAGGCATGTTGAAAAAAGTCTGTCTGTCTACCTATCTATATCTATCCATCTATCTGTCTACCTATATTTATATGTTAAGTATTATATGAAAAAATGTGAAATGAAAATACAGAGAAAGAATTTTTGATGCAATATTAAATGTATATTTGATGTGGATATTATTCTACCCAATTATTCAAAATAAATTCCAAATACCTATTATTGAAAAAATAATTTAGTTCAAATTTTAAACAAAAAGTCCCTCAGTGTTTTTAAAAATGATAATGTTACCTTGATTTTTTTTTTTTTTTAGTTAACAATAAAAGTGAGAAAAATTGAAGAAGACAAAATAATTTGACAGAAACATGTTGTACAGCACAGATCTAAAAGCTAGTACTGTGGACAAATTCGGAAGTTCATCACAAAATTTTTACATGTTAAATACTGCTTTCACAATTGATTTGAGACAATACTGAGGCGTTGATTCTTCTGATGAAAAAGTATCTTTGAGACAGCCATTCTTGCTATAATTATTGTTGATACGGTTGATGATTTTGAAAAGGTCTTGTATCAGTTTGCTGTTACCACAAACTAATGCATAGCAAACAACCACACACCTCAGTGACATCTGCAATATGTGCTGATTACTCACAGTTCTAGGTTTCTGCTAGAAGTTATCTGATCTCAACCAAGGCTGTTCTTGTGTCAGAGGGGCATCTGCCTCATTCTAGTCTGGGACACTTCTACTTTACTTTATGTTAAATCTTACCCTTCCAAGACCAGAAGACTAACTTAAGTGTGCTATTCCCTTTGTAATGATAAAAGGACACGAGACACAAAACCCTATCACACAAACCCTTTTCAACACTCTCCTTGCATCCCGTTGGGCAAAATATGGCTGACTCCAAGGACTGAGAATTATATATAACAGCAAAAAGAAGATCAAGACAAATTCACAAGGCAAAGGTCAAGGTGGGGGGATTAGTGGAGATTTTGGTTCAGTGCTAAAATCTACCACACATCTTGTTTTGAAAAAAAAAATCAATGTATGATAAAGGGATTCAATAACAATTCAAACATATATTATCCTTTAAAAAAGTACAAAATTTCCTAAACAATCAGGGTAGCTAGTGGTATTATTTTCATTATGGCTGTTATTCTGACCATTTGGAATAGATGTGCCTCTTGTTTACAGTGAGTAAAAGAAGTATGGTGATGCATGAAAGATAAAAAAAAAAATAAATAAAATAGCTCAAGTAACACAAGCTGAAGCATGAAAAGAAAAGGAGAAACTAATTAATAAAAAATTTTCTTGACTGGGCACGGTGCCTTATGCCTGAAATCCCAGCACTTTGGGAGGCCCAGGCAGGTGGATCACTTTAGATCAGGAGTTTGAGACCAGCCTGTCCAATATGGTGAGACCCCGTTTCTACTAAAAATACAGAAATTAGCAGCTGAGGTAGGAGAATCGCTTAAGCTTGAGAGGCAGAGATTGCAGTGAGCTAAAATCGTGCCACTGCACTCCAGCCTGGGTGACAGAGCGAGGTCCTGACAAAAATAAATAAATAAATAAATATATATATAACTACAGAAGAAAACAAGCGTTATTGTTTTCTTATTTGAAAAACACATGAATTTCAAGCCATAATACATATTTGTGACAATGGAATTCAATTATAGTGAGATAAGATTGACCTGAATTTGAATTTTACCTTTAAAGCATCTGACTATCACATATTTGTCAAATTTTCACATTTTAGACATGATAAACAGTGATTAGTGGGAGAATATTTTTAAGACATTACTTTAGCAACCAACAATGAGGCAAGACCCTCCATCAGAAAAAAAAGATTATAATTTGCTGAAGGCTGTGATGATCATTAGCATTTTCTAGCATTAAAGTATTTTTAAATTAAGGTAGATATATTTTATGTATTTATTTATTATGCTTTAAGTTCTAGGGTACATATGCAAAACGTGCAGGTTTGTTACATATGTATACATGTGCCGTGTTGGAGTGCTGCACCCGTTAACTCGTCATTTACATTAGGTGTATCTCCGGAATTTCGTTGCTGTTCAGTCTGGAGTGTGGTGGAGCGATCTCGGCTCGCTGCAACCTTCGCCTCCCAGGCTCCAGCGATTCTCCTGCCTCGGCCTCGTGAGTGGCTGGGATTGCAGGCACCTGCCACCATGACTGGCTAATTTTTTGTTTTTAGTAGAGATGGGGTTTCACCATGTTAGCCGGTCTGGTCTTGAGCTCCTGACCTCGTGATCCGCCCACCTCGGCCTCTCAGAGTGCTGGGATTACAGGCGGGAGCCACTGCACCCGGCCAGTACATCATTGTTTATGACATAATGTAGCTGCACACTTAATGGTCTACAGTATAGGGTAATTGGAACTTTTACATGTACTGGGAAACAAAAAACTCACATGACTCAATTTACTGCAATATTTGCTTTATTGCAGTGGTCTGGAGCCAAACCCACAAGAGCCCCCTGGTATCCTTGTAACACTGTAATGCTCTGTGAGGAGTGAAAGTATCTTATACTTGCAAAACTTTCCTAATTCCTCCCTCTCATCGCTTGTATCATTGCTGTCATTCCTTTCATTTGCACATAAGCACATTGTTGCTATTACTATTTTGAACAAACTGTTCAAACACATTGTTGCTGTTGCTATTACTATTTTGAACAAACTGTCTACTGTCAGACCAATTAAAAATGAGAAAAATAAAAGATTTTATTTTACCTTAAAAAAAAAAGACATTATTTTAGCCACCATTTAACTGGAGTCATTAAGTGAGTTCTACTTGGATGCTTATAGATGTACTAAATGATTTCTAATTTTCTTCTGGATTATTGATTTAATGGATTAAAATATTTGCCACACATTCAAGATGGCCTACCAAAGTTAATGAGTTAATTCTCGGGGTTTTTTTGTTTTATTTTTGGTTTTTTGTTTTGTTTTGTTTTACTAATTTTGAAAACCTCTATAGAAATAAACTAATATGCATATTTTAGAACTAAACATACCTTGTTAATGTTTTACAATTTTAAAATGTAATATCAAATATAAAATTATTTTTCAAAATGTTCAAACATTTCTGAGAATTATTTTATTTATAATAAGTGAATCAGGTGTGTTCCATAAGAAAAAACTTTATATAGATCTTTCATCATATTTTATTTTAGCAAAATTAGCTGTAATTTTCTTAATTATTCCAAATTTCATGAAATAAATTAGGAATCTGAGAAACATATGAAGATATATTTCATAAAATTTCCCAAATTTGATTAATGAGGCAAGAATATTATTCACTATTCACAAAATGAAGTTTTCAATCTATCAGACAGAGGTTGTTGAAACATAGAAGAAAAGTTCATACAGGTTTTTCATAACAATATGTGTGTGTATTGATAAACAGATATAGATTATAGATATATGATACAGAGATATAAATCTGATATGTGATACAGAGATATGAATCTATGTAGCCATACCTATTAAATGATGAAAAGCTTTTTATAAACAGTATTTATAAAAGTATCCAAAGTCTTTTGTGTGAGAAATTATTTCTGATGATATTTAAAATGAAACGGGAATTAAGAGAGAGAAAATGTGTCATGAAAACCAGCCTTGCAAATATACCAAAGTTATTGTCTTAAGATAAATGTAAATATCCTAAAGACTTAGTAAACTATTTTCCTCCAAAATCCATAAATGAATTAAAAATAAAATCACAGAAATTTAGATCCAAATTGGAGCTTGGAGAAGATTTAATCTAATTATCTAATGAGACAGTAAATCCCTATTAAGTTACACAGATAGGGTTACATCTATCGCATATGTTATATTTATCTATTAAAGTAGACAAAGGCCAGAACCCAGATTTCTTGTTTCCCACCCTGATGCCCTTTCAGCAATTCCATACTAACTCTGAGAGGAAAGGATCATTGTAGCAATAAAATGCATTATTCCGTTGCTAACTCTTTGGACTTTGGAGCAATGTGAGGGAAAATTGATGTCACAGTTGAGCAGACAAATCTGATAAAATATACCCCACTTTTTTCTTCAGTGGGCCACCTACAAAGAATTTCTGATACTAACAAGTATAGCTTGAATGTCAGAGTGTGGCAGGCACCCAGGGTTGTCACTCCCCCAAAATAGCAGAGCTGTCAACACATCTTGATTTCCTCTATAATTAGAGAGATTTAGTGTATTAACCACTTGAATGCCCAATGGACAAATGGTATATTCATAAGACAGCACCTGTAGCGAGAAATGAATTCTGAAAAATTGATTTTTAAAAACAAAGGAAACTAGGTTTAATAGGCAGAAGATTTCTTTCAAAAGCACTTCTAAGAGACTGCCTAGATGATAGCAGAAAAAAAATTATGAATCAATTTAAGTGAATCAAACATCAGTCAGTTCTGGAGAAAATAAGACACATGATTGAACTGATTACATGTTTGTCTAACTAAATGATTATGAATGCAACCTATTCTGTTATTCAATCCATAAGACTTTTCCCATAATTTGAATATATCTTGGTTGCATGTTTTACTGCAAAATTTATATACATTTATATCAAAATATGCAAAAGACACAAATAATCAAATAATCACAAAAACAAGAATCATTTGTCATATTCATTATCAGCAGTTGATATAAATGCTGCAAAGCTTTTTTCTTACATATATCCAAGAGTTATCCTTTACATATCATTTTGTAGTCTAAACATTTTGTATCTAAATTATCTTTCTGCCATTAATTTTCCAAAAACAAGTTTAATATCTCCGTATTAGGAATGAATAAAAATAAATGAACAACCTTTTTATCTCTGTAATATTGGTAAGTTTTTTTTAGATAAATGACTAACTTAAGAAAAAAAAATTTGACATGTGTAACCCATCCAATAGTATCTTTAAAAAAAGGAGTAGATGAGAACACTGAACTTGATTAATTTTAGTAGGAATATTTTAATGATTAATTTCAAATAAATAACAGAATATCGGTGGAAAGGCTTTTCAATTTGGAAACAAAAGTATCCTATGCTCTTAAATCTTCCAGACTTTTTCCATGAGAGTTTAGTACTTTCGTGAAAATTAAACTAATACTACATGATTAGAAATAGCAGACAGAAGTACAAAGATAATGAAAATAGTGTCACTGAGAGAGATTTTAGTGTCTATGTCTTGAGACAGATGTGTTTTTATGTGAGACTAAACTATATATAATATTTATGTGACAGAAACTTTAAAGTAATTTCATTTAACTTTTGTGCTAACCTGATAGATAATGTTGCATTATCATTACTGTCATACAGATTAGGAAGCCACAGTTCTATAATATTAAATAAACTTCATGACAGCTAGGATCCAAATTATTGCATCTGCATATCACTCATATAGTAAGTGGAAATCAAGACAGCTTTACTTTCTCTTCTGTCTAGTGTTGGTGGAAAATATTAGAGTTATGAAAAGTTTTCATAGAGATCCCCCAAATAAGGTCTATCTTGGAGACTATTCCACATACACTTGAAAATGACATGTATTCTGGTGCTGTTGAATAGAGTATTCTATAATTAACAATCAGGTCAAGTTGATTGTTAGAATTTAAGTCTACTAGTCTACTAATATTTTGTCTACTTCTGATATCAACTACTGAGAGGGAGGTGTTGAAATCTCTAATATAATTATAGTTTGTTTATTTATCCTTCTAGTCGTATAAGGTTTTTGCTTCATTATGATTTATTTCTCCTTCTAGTCCTTCTTGTTTTTTGCTTCATGTATTTCTTCTTCTAGTCCTATAAGGTTTTTCTTCATCTATTTGCTATTAAATGCATAAATGTTTAAGACTATGCCTCTTTGATGAATTTACCTCTTTATCATTTATGAAATTATTCTCTTTATTCCTGGTAATATTATTTTATCTGAAATCTACTTTTATCTGACATTAACACAGCCAGCCCATCTTTAGAAGCTTAGCCTGATATGACTTTTGCCTCTCTTGTTTTGAACCTATTTGTATCTAGATATTTAAAATTGTTTTCTTGCAGCCAATATATATTAAGTCCTTGCTTTTTCATTTTGAAAATCTATGCTTTTTAGTCAGGTTGCTTAGATCATCTACAATTAATATAATTAATTGATATAACTGGATTTAAACCAACTATATTGCAATTAGTTTTCTATTGTTTCTTATTTTCTTTGTGTTTGTTGGTTATTTGTTTGATGCAGGCTCCTGCTTTGTTGCTCAGGCTGGAGTGCAGTGGTGCAATCATAACTCATGCAGCCTCAACCTCTTGGGCTCAAGCAATCCTCCTGCTTCAGACTCCTAAGTAGCTAGGACTACAGACATGAAACACCATGCCCAGCTAATTTTTAAATTTTATATAGAGACAGAGTCTTTCTATGTTGCCCAGGCTGAGCTTGAACTCCTGGTCTCAAGCAATCCTCCTGACTCAGTCTCCCAAAATACTGGAACTATAGGCATGGGCCACTGATTCTGGTCTCTGTCTTTTCTTGATGCTTTATTTTCTCTTTTTCTGCTTTATTCTGTGTTGAGCAGTTTTTATGATTCATTTTTTTCTCCCCTGCTGTCTAACTAACAACAACTTGTCTGCTGTTTTGATTGCTTTGGGCTTTATAGCATGTATCTAACTTAATACATTCTGCCTTGAACTGAGAGTACTTAATGAATTATATAATTATGGAAACACTTGAATAATTTCAAAAAGTTTCCAAATTTATATGGTTATTTCAATTTTCTGCCTACATCAATAATGCTATTAAAATTATACAGTTAGTAGGAAGTAATAGATTATAGATGGATTTTCATAAGGTTTCAAAACTACTCTAATAATTTTATGAATTTTTTCTGTGTTTGTGGTTATCTCAAAATCTTATTTAACATGAAATTTGTTGTATTTTATTTCTTATTGTGATTTATGTTTATTCTTGCTTTTATCTGTTTATTTATTACTTTATTAATTTATCTCATCCTATTTTATTGGTATTTACTGTGGCTGTAACAAATTAACACAGATTCAAACAATGAAAATCTATTATCAGGCATTCTGCAGATCCGAAGTCTGAGATGGGTCTCTTAGGGCTAAACTAAAAGTATCTATAGGGTTGTGTTACTTTTTAGCTTTAAGAGGAGAACCCATTTTGCTGCTTTCCAGTTTCTAGAGACTTCCCATATTCCTCGAGCATTAACGCCTTCCTCCATCTTCAAAGCCACTCACCCTTTTTCCATTGGTATATCTTCTTTTGACCTTTGCTAGAAAAAGTTCTCAACATTTAAGGAATCATGTAATCCACTTGTGAAATTCCTTTTACCACGTAAGGTCACATTCATGGACTGTGGAATTAGGACTTTGCCATCTTGGTGTTGTAGGAACATTATTACGTTCCTATCTTTGATTTTTCTTTCTCCTCTCCTAAGTTACAACATTTACATTTTTATTATTAGGTTCTTTTAATAAATAAATAAGATTATATTTATTATGCTTAACCTTTATTTATTGAGTTTAAGGGTTAGAAAATGAGAACATTATTCACTTATTAATCTTTAATCCTACTAATATTTTAAGCGCCTACCTGTATCCTACTGTAGATAATGGAATTATAACATTAAACAAAATGTTAAAAAAAATATTTTCTTTGGAAGTCTACATTTCAGTGAGTGTGTAGAAAATAAGTAAATCATGCATAGTACGCCAGAGGTCATTAATGCTATGAAGAAAAATAGAGAGGAGAGGGAAATTGGGGATGCAGCACAGAGGGGAAAAATTGCTGTTTTGTGGAGATGTTCTATTTAATTAGGTGACATTTAAACAAAAATGTAAAAAAATTGAAGAAGTGAGACATGAACATATCCAGACAACTATTGGAGGCAGAAGGAACTCCAAATATTAAGATGCGACTGAAATGTGCTTGACAAAGAAACATAAAGGGAAGGAAAGGTGGAACAAGCAGCAGAATTGTGAGAAGTAGGTTGAAGATAGGGTTGGGGACTATATCACAGGTCTTTGTTGGATTACTCCTGGGGTGTGTTTGTTTGTTTGAGACAGAGTCTCGCTTTGTTGCCCAGGCTGGAGTGCAGCAGCACAGTCTCGGTTCACTGCAATCTCTGCTTCCCAGATTCAAGTGATCCTCCTGCCTCAGCCTCCCAAGTAGCTGGAACTACACCATGCCACCACAGCTGGCTAATTTTTGCATTTTTAGTAGAGACAGGGTTTTGTCATGCTGGCCAGGCTGGTCTCGAACTCCTGACCTCAAGTGATCCACCTGCCTTGGCCTCCTGAAGTGCTGGGATCACAGGCGTGAGCCACCACGCCCAGCCTTACTCCAGGTTCTTGTAAGAAGTTTACCTTTTATTCTGAGTAAAATTTGAATCCTTGAGCAGAGGGTGTTGAACTGAAGGCCATGATTTATTCTTTTTTTTAAAAATGTACACCGACTGCTGTATTGAGAACAGTCTGCAAATGAGCATTGAGAGAAGCAAAGATATCAGAAAGGAGGTCACTGCAATAATCCACAGGAGAAATATTACTATGATGAACAGCAATGTTAGCTATAGAAGCAGGACAAGGTGTGAGTGACTCTAAGCCTACAAGATTTGCTAAAAGACCCAATATTTGGTATAAAAGAGAAATTCAGTAGTAGCTTTAAGAGGACTGTGACAGGAACAGGTTTGGGGAATGAAGGTGGGAGGAAGTGTCATGATTTGGGTTTTATAAATGTTATGTTTGAGAGATCTCTTAAATACCCAAAAAGATTTGAGAGAAGCAGTTGAGTAAATGAGTCAAGAGTTCAGGTCCTCAGCCTGAACCAAAGATAGAAAGTTGTAAGCACTATAGATAGTATTAAAACTAGGAGAATGGATAACATAGGTATAAAAGTGGTTCAAGGGGTGAGTCCTAGTAACTCCAATGTTTAGAAATTACAAATTTGAGAAAGCATCAGCCTGAAAGCAAAAAATAATAGATTAGTTTAAAGAAGAATAAAGAAAATCAGGAGTGATAAATTGCAAGTTAAGAGAAGAGTTTCAAAAAGAAAGTGTGGGCAACCATGTGAAATGCTTATGTTAGGTCAAATAAGATGATAATTCAGAATTCATGATAAGATTTATCAACATACAGTTCTTATCAAATTTAAAAATATGTTTTTGTGGAATAGTACCAGAAAAAGTCAATTGGAATGGATTCAAGAGAAATAGAGTGGGAAGAACTGAAGACGTGAGTGTTGAATATACAGCCTAAAGTAATCTTTCATGGGTGAAACATGGGTGCCAAAAAAGGAAAAGATTTAACAATGGCTGTAAGAGTTTTCTTCTTTACAATTAGAAAGTTGAGGACAGAATGTAATAAGATGGGAGGGTCACATTAGTGGACTATTTTTTAAGAAGTTTTTTTCTTTAAAAGAAGTGAAAAATGTGGATTATATGTATATTTTGTATAGAAAATATCACAAAAACTTGTATATTAATGAAATACTAGTAATAGATATGTAGCACTTAAAATGTGCCAGGACCTATGAATTTATGTATGAATCAATTTAGTCTTGACAACAAACTTATGAGGTAGACACTATTATTTTCATCCTCTTTAGCTAGATGGGTAAAACTGAGAAACAAATTAACTTGTTCAATTTCACACTGCTAATAAGTTGCAGAGCCAGAATTTAAGCCAAGTTAGATCAGCTCCAAGGTACAACACTTCTTGAGTGTGGTAGGGGAAAAAATAGATGATTCTGAAAAGAGAATGGATAGTAATTGAAGCAATATATTTTATTAGGCACTGCTATGTTTTGAATATTTGTGCCTCTTCCAACATTTATGTTGAAACTGAATCCCCAATGCAACAGTATTAAGAGGTAGAGCCTTGAGTAAGTGATTTAGTCATGATGGCAGAGCCCTAATGAAGGGGATTAATAATCTTATAAGAAAAGTACATGGGAACTCTTTGTCCTTTTTTCCCTTCTGCCTTCCACCATTTGAGGACACAGCATTGGTGACCTCATGAGGACATAGCATCAAGGCACCATCTTGGAAGAGGAGAGAGCAACCCCCATCTGACACCAATGCCAAAACCTTAATCTTGGATTTCCCAGCCTCCAGAACTGTGAGGAATAAATTTCTGTTGTTTACAAATTACTCAGTCTCAGGTATTTTTTTACTGCAGTAAAAGAGACTAAGATACGCACAGAGAAAGAATTTAGTAATCAAATGGAAGGGTTGCCTTAGATAGGAGAAAGTACAGTTTATTCATAGTAACAACAGGAGAAGAAGTGCATAAAGATGCCATCACTGCTATGTTGAAAGGGATTATGGTGTGCAAATATAGAAGTTGTCTTCTAATTGTTTCTATTTTCTCAGTGAAATAGGATTAAAATAAAAGTCGTAAGCCAAGAGTGAAAATGAGATGAGATGTTGCACAGTTCAGAGTAGAGAAGAACATGTAGGTAGTTACCGAGGAAAATGGAAATTGAGAGAACTAAACCAATGTGTCATTATTGCAGGCACCCTTATGGGAATGATCAATAAACTAATATTCATGAATTTAAAATAGTAACATTCATCATATTTGGGTGCTTTTGACATGCAACTGCATTGACACAGGTGATGTCTGGTTTTAGACTGCTACAACTATTCAGAAAAAAAATTTCAAGGATTACTTCTGATAGAAAAAAAAAAGTCACACATTTTTCTTCAATCTCAACTTATAGCTCCTTATTATCTATTCTCACTTCCGCCCCAATCAAATGATGGTAAAGATACACAGAAACTTGCATTTGAATATGACTCTATTAATTCCCAGGAAAGAAAGAGTCTATTAAATGTGGATTGCTATGTGCCTCTTCTCTTTGGGTAACTAATTGTATTTGTAATATTAGGTTGGTACAAATGGAAGGTTAGAAGTGTTATCAGTTTTAGTAGGCAATTACAGTAGTGGGCAAAGATTTTTCATTATATGAGTCATTCTTTCATTTTATCTTAATCTGTAATTTTCTCTTTTCCACATTCTGTCTCTCTGAAATGGTGAAATTATTCATAAGTTTTTCTTTTCAATTTTGTACCCTTGGTTTTGTGAAGGAGGAAAAGGGAATATTGGTGGGAGTAGTTACTGCACTAATTTCTAGAATGTTTGGTTATATAACTAACATGGCAATTTTCAATTGTCATGTTTTAAAGCTATTTTTCTACTTCATTATTTTTTATTTTAGTGCTGCAGATACATGTTCATTCCAAGATTTTGCTTTCTTCGCTTGTTTATTTTTTTTTGGGGGGGGGAACAAGCTGTGTTATTAGCTTGTTTAACTGTCATGCAGGAATTCCTTCAATTATCTGTTTACTAAATAAGACTATAGTTCTGTTCTTTTAAAATTAACACATTTGTCTGAATTTTTTTTGTTGAGATAGTGTGTTCTCAATCTAATGTATGACTTCATATTCCTGTTTCTGAACAGTGGAGCTGGATTTGCCCATCAAAAACCTCTTAGCAATTCCGTTTTGTGTATGTGTTTTTAGCAAGGACTACTGGGATTGATCAGAGTATCATATTTTCTTGTTTTTTGATATACATAAGATTCTTTTATTTGTATTTGTAGAAATACAATAGACATACGATAAAATATCTATTGCAAAATTTCTAGAAATATCTGAAGACAATAGAACATTTTAAAAAGTACATTGCTAAGATTTGAAAATTAAAAGAAATCCTTAGAGGCTGCTAAAGTGGTTTGTGGCATATACGGAAGTAAAATATATGAGAGTCAAGGCAAAGGGCCAAGAAGCAGAAATGGAAGTATTCAGCTGTAAAGTTATTACAGAATTCATTAAGTACTATCAGTTCAAGCAAAGGTCAAAAATAGATATACCAATGGTAAAAGGGTCAGAGTTTCTGGCTTTGAAGATGGAGGAAGGCATTACTGCTCAAGGAACATGCGAAGTCTCTAGAAACTGGAAAGCAGCAAAATGGGCTCTCCTCTTGAAAGTAAAGCGTAACACAACCCTGTAGATACTTTTACTATAGCCCCAAGAGATCCATCTCAGACTTCTGATCTGCAGGATGCCTGATAATAGATTTTTGTTGTTTGAATCTGTGTTAATTTGTTACAGCCACAATAAATACCAATAAAATAAGATGAGATAAATTAATAAAGCAATAAAGAAACAGAAAAAAGCAAAAATAAACATAAATCACAATGAGAAGTAAAATATAACAAATTTCATGTTAAACAATATGTTGACATAACCACAAACACAGAAAAAGCTCATAGAATTATTAGAGTACTTCTGAAACCTTATGAAAATCCATCAATAATTTATTACTTCCTACTAACTGTCTAATTGTAATAGTGTTATTGATATAGGCAGAAAATGGAAAGAACCATATAAGTTTGGAAACTTTTTGAAATTATTCAAGTGTTTCCATAATCTGTCCCACATCAACACAGAAAACAGCAAGCCTGGAGGCTTCAGTCATGCATAATATGTAGTATTCAAAGATTAGATCAATTCACTATTATTTAAGCCATTCCAAATCACAGAAAAAGCTTAAAACTTATTTCAACCACAATAAAAGCAAAAATCTAAAAGAAAATATTTGTCACGTTAATAAAACAAAGAAGAAAAAATATGCAATGTTAGCTGCAAAGTTATTTTTCCAAAATTTTAACCTTCTTCTTTGTTTAAGAAAGAAGAAACTTTTAAAAACTGAATAACGTGAAATTCCTTTGAAAAGGCAAAAAATCCAAAATAAATGTAAATGTTAAAAACTATCACTTTACAAATGGTGATACACTATATGGCTTTTCTTTAAAGTAAGATACAATAGATCAGTGGCAAATATTATATTATTCATTATTGATATTAAAGTATTAGGCAATACTAGTAAAATAGAAAATATGCAATTTAAAAGTTGAAAAAAATTCAAATATTCATTATTTATATATGGTAAGATTTCATAGTTGAAAGACCACCAAATCAGTTGAATAATGATTGGGAAAAATAGTATGTCTAGTAACAAAAATTTATTTAATAAGTAACTTGTCTATGTAGAAGCAGCTGCAAGTTAGAAAATATATTGCATAAATAGATTGCATTTTAGACATAAATTGAAATGATAAATATACCTAAATGTAACTTTCGTAAAAATAGGCTGGAAACATGTGGAGAAAAAGGTAAAATTTGTCCTAGGTATATAAAGAAGCCTTCTTTAGTGAAGGTAACTGGATATTGTTGTTCTTTTAATTTACATGATTATTCCTAAAACAAATCCTTTTCCAGAAGAACATCAGGTAAAAGCTTATTTTAATCATGGACTCCAAATCTCCAAGACCTGAAAACGGTTTATTTGAGGATGAAAAAGCTTCTGAAGGTGTTTGTGACTAAGGATTCGAGTGTTACCTTGCATTAAATGTAATAGGGGATTAGCCCTTGATGCCTTTCTCGGCATACATTGTTGACAATAGCCAGTCATGCCCAGGAAAGTAAGCATTCATAAAACTGTAGCTGACCTGGCGATTTTGAGGATAACCCTCACTCAGGAAGAAGACAGGCATTGCTCTCCCACAGAGCAATTCTGTCCTAAGTAAAACATTCAGGATACACATAATTGTTGTAACTCTTGAGAAGGCTTGTGATCTCTGTGTGCTAAAAATGAAATAAAATTATAGTCTCTCTTTTAATGCTAGTATTGAGGAGACAGCTAGTAAAGGTCACTGATATACTGAATAAAAGTCACAATATCCAGGAAACATAAATTCATGCAATGTTCTAAGAATTTGAGAAAATAAAGAGAAACTTTCAGGGTAACCTTAAAGAGTTCTAATCAAAGATACTGGAGAACATGATGTGGAAAAGAACATAAGAAGAGACCACAAAGATTAATGAATATAAAAAGAAGGTAGTATATAATGCTACCACTTAGTGGGACTGCATTTTATAAAAAATATGTAGGTAAGTTCATTTCAATGGGAAAAAAGAAAAAAAAAATGACCACAATTATTTTATCATGTCTAGCACAAACGCATGTTTCTTTAATGAGACGTGTGCTTTTCTATGATTTTGTATAGAAAGGCTATTGGGAAAATTGAGAAGTGTTTTAGTTGAATTCAGCATTGTCTTAACTGGGTAAATATGTTGAATAAATATGAAATTGTTAGGAGGTGAGAACAAAAATGAAAGAGAGTAGATTTTGATTCTTACAAGCGATTAAGTCAGAGTGGTCTCACATTTCTACTAAGCAGAGAACTCTAAATAGACTATATCTGAGGGAAAATATATAACATACCTAAACTTTAAGAAAGAGGTTTTATTCTATTATAAATAAGGGAGAAGTAATTCTGTACCTGCATATCTAAAATAGATACTCCTGTCTCCCCTAACAACAACAAAAAATAGGTACAGATGTGGTAAAAACCAGAAAGACTTTTAGGGGATGCAACTCTTGAGCTCTGTGATAATGAGCTATTAACCTTAGATACATCTACTTACTCATGCTAAATACACAAATACCAATGTGATCTAGTGGCAATAATTGAAATAATTGAGCATACATGTTAATAAAGTTTCCCCACGCTGCCTAAAAAAGAAACTGCTTGTGCATTTTGGGCATTATTCCAATCTCAGGTCAGACATTGGAAAGATTTTGATACAAAGTTGATTGTCTTGATTTTTTTTAATGTGTATCTTTCTTCTCAGAGAATCCATAGCTCATTACATAAGAGACTTTGTAAAAATTATCTACATTTACCATGGCTCTTGTTCTGTAGTTCAACCTCTATAAACTCTCTGTTTACTTCTTAAGGTTTGAAAGCTTTTGATTTATAAAACCGAAGTTACCTTTTCTTATTTTGGCAATTTTTGCATATACTAATCAGCTACCATATTAAGTTCAGTTAATGATTTTGTCTACCAAACAATACAAGTGGATTACATTTTTTTCTCACATTTTAGCAAGTAAAACACAACAAAAGCAGCCAACACTGCTTCTAGAGCAATTTCAAAGGCATTTTCTGTACCTAAGTGTTTATGAGAAACACTTTACATTTAGTCAGCTATTTTTCTTTTTAATTTTGTTTGCAAATATAATTAAGTGTCATAGGTATTAGTCAAGTAAACTCTACTGATATTCCACACAGTCTCTTCTTTACGATACATCCAGCAATAATCCCCAGCCTTGTTGAGTTTCAGTTTTAGTAACAGGATCTTCAGTGAGCTACTTTCCCTCTTTTGCAATGTTTTCTAAATACAAAGATCTTTATTGTATAAATACATTGATTGATTTCTGCCCATCTAGAATTATAAAATGCTACATAATGTCCATTAATGTTGTGTTAATATTTTTGCATCTCCTCAGAGTAGTAATTCTTTTATTGAATGTCTGAGATGATGTTTCTTTTCTTTTTTTTTTTTTTTTTGAGACGGAGTCTTGCTCTGTCGCCCAGGCTGGAGTGCAGTGGCTGGATCTCAGCTCACTGCAAGCTTCGCCTCCTGGGTTTCCGCCATTCTCCTGCCTCAGCCTCCCAAGTAGCTGGGACTACAGGGGCCTGCCACCTCCCCCGGCTGGTTTTTTGTATTTTTTGGTAGAGACGGGGTTTCACCGTGTTAGCCAGGATGGTCTCCATCTCCTGACCTCGTGATCCGCCCGTCTCGGCCTCCCAAAGTGCTGGGATTACAGGCTTGAGCCACCGCGCCGGGCCTGAGATGATGTTTCTACATAAAACATATGTATATTATGGAAATACTGTTCTCAACTAGGTAAGAGTGACTTCTTAAAGATATTTGCATGATTTCAGTGTTTGGAAGTTCTAATAACAAGCTTTCCTTTAAACTATAGATGGCGATTGAAATAAATATTACATGAATCAAAAGCATCTATAAAAAATGAGAGAGGCAGATATCTTCCCAATGAAGAGTGATTCAGTCCATTCAAGGGTGTTTATGTTGGAATAAAGGCAATAAAGCCCTTTCAACGTGGCTTGTATATTAATATCATTGTTATTAGATGATGGAATTAAATTTAAAAGTATTGATTAATGTGTAGAGAATACACAAAATTAATGTGTTTTAAATGTATTTTATATCCTAATAACATAGCATAAACATTATTTTGAAGTCTTTATAAATGGCCCAGTGTATGTTCACCATTAGCCTAATCAATTACAGACATAACACCAAATCTTTTAGTAAAAATCCACTGCCAGTATTCCAAAAGCGTGGCAAGAAGGAGCTCCAAACAAAAGAAGAGTAATAATATGCTAATAAATCTTTAGCAGCCAGCTCCTTAAAATAAAACCAAGCAAAACAACCAAACAAAACAATCACCAAAAATATGTAGCATTATCAGATTTTCACGGTGCAAATATTTTCTCTGTGGCCAATTTCAAGATGCCATTGGCATATCATTAAAAACGAAACTGATAAGAGACATGCATCATTGAGGTGGCTTCAAAACAACACTGGAAAGCTTAAACAGTGAGCAGAGAATCCCCAAAAAAGTCTACAGTTAGTAGACTCCACGACGGCAGGGGAATTCACTGGCCTGACCACAGCAAGCTGCTTCTCATATGTATGTGCTCAATAAATAGTTACTAAATAAATGTATGTCTCAAATGAGCAACAGTAATTCTTGAGCTAGTGAAATCACATTTAGTATACTTTATTCACTTCTGGATTTTACAATTTAATGGGGATATAGACAAATAAGAAAATGCATCAGAGGATAGTAAGTAAAATGTGGATACATAGTAATAGTATATCACAAAGAAATATCTGAAAAAAATAAGGTTTTGCCGATATAATTTGAAACTTTGAATTTATAGGACAACCATGTTCAAATATTTGAAGTGTCATTTTGAGAGACATTTGATTTTCCAATGGTGTGACTTTAAAAAATAAAAACAAGTAAAGGAGACTATGTGTAGATATTATTTAGCTGACTATGAAGATGATTTTTTTCAACAATTTGAAATTTTCAAAGACAGAAAAACTCTCTAACAATTAAGGAACCCATTAGCATTGGTCCAAGGAGAAGAACTTTATTAAAAATCTTATTCTGGAAATCCAAATTTCCAGTAGAAGGTTAGACTGCATAATCCCAAAGTCTTTGGCAGTGTCTAGATTTTATGATGATGTGTAAACAAATCCCATAGCAGAGAGAATTAGCCACTCATTCTGATCTCTAAAGAAATGCTTTCTGTATGTTATTATACAATCTCCCCATAGGTGAAACTGCTCCACAGTTACGCAGATGGATAGAAAATTCTCCACTTGTGACTCAAGGGAAGTGTGCTTACTTTGGTTTCCCAGAAATCATGTTTCAACAGCATTTAGAGAAAATGAATATTTTATTTAAATAATGTGAGTACAAAGCATGCCTCCTTTTAGGATTACTATATGAAAGTATTCCTTTTTGTCACAGAATAAAAATATTCTCTACACATATACCATGGAACATATATGTGTATATGAAATATCAAATAATTTTTTTTCCAAATTACTTCAGATATGTTTAGAGAGAAGAAACGTATCTGAGACCAAAACTTCTATGAGTGCACCTTCGCCTCATGTTTCCTGATGGGGATATATATGTTTTTCCGTAGTTTATATATTCTGACATTCTTTTTCACCCTACCCTGGGAAAATGCTGTTGCTCAGTTTTTGTTTCTCAAAGTAAAATACAGTCATTGTACTGATTTTCATTTTTTTTAACATTTTTTGCCAACTAAATGATCATTTTTAAGCCTTTCTTTAATAATAACTAATTTTTTGGCAGACATTTAATACTTCGGGCTGTCAATATTGTCACCTAAAAATGGAAGAGATTAAATTAAAGTAATTTAAGAACACTTTTATTTCTATAATTCTTATTCTCCGAGAAAATTATTGCAATACTTTGTAAGTGTGGTTTGAGTTGTTACTTTGTATCAAGCTGTAAATTAGGCACCCGTGACAGAGAGGAACAAACCCTGAGGCACAGGGATTGGTAAATAGGCACCATCATCTAAAGTGTTGTTAGAACATATGCTCACCTGTGCTCAAGCTACAGTGTGGGTACAAGGGCACAGTGATTTGCTCCACCAGGAGGACAGCATAGAGGGGGTGCATCACAGGGGAAGGAATATTTGAGCAGTTTACAAAAGAGGAGTAAAAGTCACAAAAGGCTCACCATTTGTTACCTTTTAAAACAAACGAATATATTTAATGCATATATAGAAGGTATAGTTATATAAATAATTCATATGGTTCCACTTTACATGTTTAAATTATTTACAATACCCTTAAGGGTCATTTACTTTCAAAAGGATAAATAAATATTAAGATATCTGAAGATCATATAGTTGTTCATATAAGTATTCTTGTGGTAGTTTTTCCAAATCTAGAATTTCACTAAATTGTAGGACTAATTACCTCCACTCCCATTAAGTATAATATAGTTTTTGTAGGGCTATCAGTTATCAAATATACCTAAGAAAATCATGTAAAGAAAAATTTCCAAAGATTACCAAATTCTAGGTCTTTGTCTATGAACAGAGAAACCTGAAAGTGATAAAAATATTCTAGGATTAAAAAATAGTGTTCACAACTTGTTTAGCTGAAGTTAAAAAAAATCTACCTTATCTTAGTTTACTTGACCTTTCACCTTTATTAAAACGTGAGGACAACTTCCTTCCAAAACTATATTCCCTTCCCTGTTCAGTCCCTGTTTCTTTGCACCTCCAGCCTTTCTATCACTTCTGCTGACATTACTTTGTCAAGAAAACTGCTATATGTCGGTGCATCTCAAATTTCTGTTTCAGGACTTCTACTCTAACACATCCCAACACACCCTCAGGTCATCTCCTCCTTCTCATAACTTCAGTTATTAGGTGAGTCTTTGGATCTCCAAGCCATAATCTCCTGTCTACATCTTCTTTTCAGTCTCTCACATAGTCAAAGATTTCACGAAACATCATGTTTTTCCCCACAAAGTGCTCATCTTCTTTTTTCTGAGACTGAGTCTCACTCTGTAACCCAGGCTGGAGTACAGGTTCACAATCTCGGCTCGCTGCAACCTCTGCCTCCCAGGTTCAAGTGATTCTCCTGCCTCAGCCTCCCAAGTAGCTGGGACTACAGTCGTGCACCACCACATCGGGCTAATTTTTATATTTTTAGTAGAGACGGGGTTTCACCATGTTGACCAGGCTGGTCTAGAACTCCTGACCTCAAGTTATCCCCCTGACTCAGCCTCCCAAAGTGTTGGGATTACAGACATGAGGCACCACGCCCAGACCATTTCTTTTTCTTATCAGAAAAGTGTGCATCCATGTAATATGTATCAAGGTGTAAGGCCAATGTTCTTGTCTTTTCTCAAATCCTCACCTCGTATATCTCCAATCTACTTTCAAAGTAGATATTGTTTTCATGTTTAGTGCCCTCCATCTCTACAGCCCACCCATGAGTCCAGGCCACAGTGTTCCTTGAGTGCTGTAGGCTCCTCCAGGTGTGTATCATGGTCAGACTAATCACAGTCTCTTACTGCTCTCATACCTACTGTTTTGTCTGCGAAAAAAGTACTTAAAAGATACTTATACCGGCCGGGTGCGGTGGCTCACGCCTGTAACCCCAGCACTCTGGGGGGCCGAGGGGGGCGGATCACGAGGTCAGGAGATCGAGACCATCCTGGCTAACATAGTGAAACCCTGTGTCTACTAAAAAATACAAAAAATTAGCCAGGTGTGGTGGCGTGCGCCTGTAGTCCCAATTAATCTGGAGACTAAGGCAGGAGAATGGGGTGAACCCAGGAGGCGGAGCTTGCAGTGAGCAGAGATTGTGCCACTGCACTCCAGCCTGGGTGACAGAGTGAGCCTCCATCTCAAAAAAAAAAAAAAAAAAAAAAAAAATGTATATGAGAATCATTCTATTAGAACATATGGAAAAATATTTAGATTTGTTATGTATACTGAAAGTGACTTGAATGAAGAGAGAGAGACAGAGAGAAATGAAGTGGGGGACCAGGGAGGGAGGTAGTAAGAAGGAAAGGAGAGAGTCTTTGCAATTTTTAATTTTCAGAAAAAAATAACAGTAGTAAAAATGAAAATTTTATATGCCAGAGAACTGCTGTAATGATTCTATGCTAAAGTGTTAGGTTTACTTGTTAAAACAGTTTAAATCAGTCTCATAGCAATAATGGTTAAAACATAGTTGCTTGTAACAGCCTCCTAGCAGAAATTCACATGTGAGATGACACATTATCTTCCCCAGAAATTTGTCTTCCACCCAACAAATTTCAGCTGTTTAATGAATGATATTTAATATGTATTGATCCAAAATGGACATCTCAGAGAATAAGGGAGTGAAGAAATAAAGCAATAATAACAGATGACTCAAAACCAAGAAACACTTTTTAACTGAAATATTGAATGATAGAGATAAGGTTTTTTATTCACTAAAACTAGCCAGAAGTTATTAATTCTTAAATTCCCTTTGAAATAGAAAAGGCTAGATATTCATCCACATAGAAAAGTGTTTATGGATTTGGTACCTGAATTAGCTGTTTGAACCCAAATATATGATAAGCACACTAGACATTTCTTAGTACCTTTTGGCCTTAAGTAATTAATATACCTTTCAGAAATCCTAAGTATACTATTAAAGAATAGGCTTTTTTAGTCTAACACTTGCAAAATAAATATTAAAAACATAATATCTAGCTTCTAGAAATTTTAAGTTTGAATATACCCATATGTGTAATATCCTGTCACTTTTTTTTCTCTGTTTTTGTAATTTTTCTTTAAAATACCTATGGGCAAATTGAAAGCCAAAAGAGCAAAAAGTGGAAGATGGAAGGTAAGGTGGCTTGTAATGAATGAATCTTATTAATCATATCTACCAGATTATATCTCTTTTAGCATGAGTATTTACATGGCAATGAACTATACTATCGCGTTCATTCTAGGATTCTTTGCTTGGTATTTGACATAAAGCTGTTAGGGAGATAGAAATGAGAAGAGATGACAAAAGTTTTCTATAACATAACATATATCGGCCGGGCGCGGTGGCTCAAGCCTGTAATCCCAGCACTTTGGGAGGCCGAGACGGGCGGATCACGAGGTCAGGAGATCGAGACCATCCTGGCTAACCCGGTGAAACCCCGTCTCTACTAAAAAATACAAAAAACTAGCCGGGCGAGGTGGCGGGCGCCTGTAGTCCCAGCTACTCGGGAGGCTGAGGCCGGAGAATGGCCTAAACCCGGGAGGCGGAGCTTGCAGTGAGCGGAGAGCCAGCCACTGCACTCCAGCCTGGGCGGCAGAGCGAGACTCCGTCTCAAAAAAAAAAAAAAAAAAAAAAAAAAAAAAAAAAAAAAAAAAAAAATTACATATATCGTCAACTTGATACTAAGAATTTTACAGGGGAAAAATATGTCAGAACTCCAGTGCTAAATCATTTTGAATTGTGGTGTAATTTTACCATACAAACAAATATAACTTCAGCATGAAATCTCCATGCACATAGGTCTTATGCAGCTAAACAGAAATCCAATACAAAGTTGGCCGGGTATGGTGGCTCACGCCTGTAATCCCAGTACTTTGGGAGGCCGAGGCGGGTGGATCACAAGGTCAGGAGATCGAGACCATCCTGGCTAACACAGTGAAACCCCGTCTCTACTAAAAATGCAAAAATTAGCTGGGCGTGGTGGTGGGCACCGGTAGTCCCAGCTACTCGGGAGGCTGAAGCAGGAGAATGGTGTGAACCCGGGAGGCAGAACTTGCAGTGAGCTGAGATCACGTCACTGCACTCCAACCTAGGTGACAGAGGGAGACTCCGTCTCAAAAAAAAAAAAAAAAAAAAAAAAGAAATCCAATACAAATTTAAAATTTAAAATTATACAATTTCAGTGAAAATCAGATTAATAATTCAGTTACAACGAGATAGATGATGCTGTTTTGGTAAAGCTAACTTGTATCTCAAAACATGAATAATATTCAGACAACAGCTACAGTATGTGTACCTATCTATGCACAATCAGTTTGCTGTAATGCTAGTTTTAAAATTGCAGATTTGTTCCAAAGTGAACGATGTATTAGGGAACGACTTAAGCATAACACAGATTTTGTGCTTGCTTATGAGTGATATCTTCCATGAGCAAGTACACGAATGCAGAAAACTGCCACTGAGTGAACTGAACTCAGTAGGAATATACAAAACACACACACTTCAAACATCTCCCAGCCGCCTCAGTCCACTTCATTTGATGTGAGCCACACCCATTCAAATCTAGTGTGACACTTTTCATGGGATTTCAGATAACCCTCTTTTCACGACTTTTCAATAACTCACAAGCTGCAATCCTCTGATGTCTACTTCCCAAGAAAACTTCAAGGTAAAATGTCACATTTATTCAGTGTTTGTGCTGTGATTTTCATTAGGTTTCTTTTTTCTTTTTTCTTTTTTTTTTTTTTGAGACTGAGTCTCACTCTGTCGCTCAGGCTGGAGTGCAGTGGCATGGTCTCAGCTCACTGCAACCTCTGTCTCCCAGGTTCAAGCAATTATCCTGTCTCAGCCTCCCAGGTAGACGGGACTATAGGCACGGGCCACCACACCCAGCTAATTTTTGTATTTTTAGTAGAGACAGGGTTTCACCATGTTGGCTAGGCTGGTCAAAATGCTGACCCCAGGTGATCCACCCGCCTTGGTCTCCCAAAGTGTTGGGATTACAGGTGTAAGCCACCGCACCAGGCCTTAGGTTCCTATTTTTTTATGTCACTGACAAACACTTTTAGCATTGTGTACCTAATTCCAATTTTTCCATAAGTCCCGTGTTTTTTATGGTGTGATTTTGCATAGAGTAGTGATTTTTAAAAACACATGATGTGTTATAACTGGCTATATCATCTACCTGCGATGGTTCAGTGTTCCTATAACAGTTCTATATGCTACATAGAAAGCCTCTTGGAAAGCTTTGCAAGTTTGGGGAATTATGATTTATGCTCTTCACTAGGAATAAAGGCAGAGTTCATATATTTAGCACACTTTCATCTTTCTTCTGATTCCAGCTAAATTCACAAAAACAACCGTGACTCCAGTGGGTACTTGACTAAAAAATAATTAACATAATGATTAAAATCACTTAATCACTACCTTCGTTATTATTTTTTTAGATTGTCTTCCAAATTTAAAAGCAATAGAGAACGCCCCAAATTCTCAAATTTGACAAGCCATTGTCTTGCAGACACTGAAGTGGCCTGGATTTCAGAAACACTCCATTGCATTTCCAAAGCATGACTTAGTACCAAAAGAAGCAAACCATCCATATGATTCTAACTACATTTTCAGATTAACCACGTACACAAAGCTATAAATGATGTCTCATTCTCCAAATCTCCTCCTTGTCAGCCCTACAATTAAAAACACCACCAACTTCACTAACTTCCTAAGTCTTAGATAGACTCATGTTATCTGGCTCATCTAAGCCCTTTATTTGAGCTGTGGTCATTATATCTAAAAATAAATCTTTATAAGCCCTCCATTCTTCTACTTATAAATCTGATAAGTAGTAATGTGCCTCAGGGGTTTGGACACTTCTAATGTGTGGTGTTGTATATAATCTGGACTCCTGTGATTGAACAGGTTTATAAACTCAAAAGTTCCTCAGAGCTTTCAGGCAAAAATACTTATAGCTTGAAAGTAATTGGTGCAATTTTGTTTACCTCAAGTAGCCCAGAGGTACTTGGTGCTTATGAGAATAGTTTAAGTTTTACCAGAAGATAATCTGTTCAGGGAGGAGTGACACAATAAGAACAGAAGGAAATTGTTTATTTGTTTGTTGGTTTGTTTGTTCAATGATAATTTGAACTGATTGGGAAAAGGCGCAATGCAATAGTCTGAGAAAAGTATTTCCTTAGGAGTCAAGAAATAAGATCACCAGGTTGAAAGTTTAGATCAAAAAACGAGATGGAAAGCACCATCTCGTGTTGTTTCGTACCCTGTAGCACAATGGCTGCAATGGAGATAAAAAGTATAAAGATATATTTTCAATAATACTGTCAATATGCTACAATAAATTCTCCCAAAAATAGTTGTTTAAAAGTCCCTAATATGCCCATGTGCAAATGCAGTTGTTTCTAAGATGATTTAATTGGCATTAAGAATTAAACTTAGAGTGCAGTGCAACATTATGTTTTATACATTATGTTAAAAACTGTTTTCTTCCAAGTGTAATATTTTCAACCGTGGAAAACCAATTCTATGTTATGTGTCGTTTTAGATTGTTTTAGTTCAGTACGTAAGGAAGCCTCAATCAAGGAGTTTAATTAAATGTGTTGCTAGTTACAGTGAAGACTGTGGTGCTGATTAGGAGTTCACTACTAGTATTCGGTTAAAGGTGAATTCAGGTTGAATAAGAGGAGAATCCACAAAGAACGAGAATGCTGGGGAAAAGAGGAACATGATTCTTTATGCTGTTCGTTACTCTCAGGATATCCCAGCACTGAAGCTGTGCTGGCGGCTTTAGTGATCAGAAAATGTTAAACTGATTAGAAGTCAAGCAGAAGCAATAGCACAGCTTTAGTCAAAATGCCCAGCTTGCATGGGATCTGGCAGCAACTTTCAACAGGGTCTTATCAAACATGTTGTCACTGTCAAATTGTTCTGTAGCCACTTCGCATTCACTTCAGCTTTTCTTGGAAGCACAGTAGCATGGATTCCAGTAAAACCAGCCTAGGTCTCTTGTTCAGAATGACTGTCAAGGGAAGGTAAAAATAATTCTCTGTTTCTCTCTTGCTCTCTCGTTCTCTCTCTCTCTCTCTCTCTCTCACACACACACACACACACACACACACACAGACAGGTGAGGGCCTCCTCCTGGTTTGAAGTAGTCACAGTAACATGTCAGGCAATTCACAATGTCCATGTGTAGATAGAGAAGAAAAAAAAAATCATACCGTGAAATAGAAAGTGAGCTAGGTCGTTGAGGTTTTTGAGGGTGATATATAATACAACAACAAAAACAGATAAACAAAACAGAGCCTTGTAGTTAAATGAGATCTTGGACATTATCTGAGTTTACTTTATTATTTTATGGAAATAATTTTAAGCCTCAGGAAGGTTAGATGACTTCTCTAATGTCACAGAGGCACCGAGAGTTGTTTTAATTTCTAATAATTCTCAGTATGTGACTCAGTGAAAGGAAGTCTTATGATCAAACTTTTAAACAGTTTGATCTGTTACTTATATAATAATAACACAGTAGAGGTTTTGTAACAAGCTTCTTGTCATTAACAAACATACTAGTGCTTCCTGTTAAATTTTATTAATGTATTGGAAAATAAAACAAATTTTAGTTCTTCCCACATGGAGGCATGTAGAATTCATTTTTGAAGAAATGTTTAATTTAAAGAAAATTTTAAAGTATTTGGAGCACAAGTTAAAAAGAATACTCTAAGAAAAATTAAGAGTGGTAATCTTTATGAGTTTAATTTTCAACAGAATCATTTCAAATGTCACATAGATTACCTGAAGTCTGATTACTTAAAATATTGGAAAATACAGATGTCTTTAAAAAAAAAAAAAGAAGTAATTGCTAATTTGTATTTGAAGCTGAATGGATACTGCAGTTTTTTATTTAACTTATTTCTGTATTTTGATTTCCAGACATTTTAATGAAATTTTTAATAGAAACAGTGTAGCCATAACTAAATTATGTTTTTTTAAATGACCTATTGTATATCTAACAGTCATTTTCTCATTCAGATGTCAAATTTGTTGATTTTATACTACTTTCTACTTATGTTGATAAAATTCTAGTTTTGACCAACTATGGTTGTGATTTTTTACTGAGATTATTTTTACATCTATATTATGTACAATTATATCCAAAATAATGTCATGTGCAAACCTAATGGTAACCTTGTCATTATTAGTTACTTTTGCATTTGCCGCTGTTTAACTCCTTATTTGAAGTGATAGCAGTAATCATATTTCTTGTATACAGTCATGCAATCAATATGGCACACACTGATATCTAAATCATAATTGATACGGAAAACTGATTCTTAAAGAACAAGACAAAGCTTAACAAAAAGTCAGTTCTGCAGATAAGTGTAACTAAGAAAAGAAAGAACAAAAATATTTTGCACAAAATGGTACAAACAGTAGTAAAATTAAAAATATAAAGGATCAGGAGAAAATAGAATCATGAATTCCCAGGGAAGAAATTAGGGGTAAAGTATCATAAGTGGAGAAATCAACCAATAGATAAACCACCTAAGTTGTGGTTACAGATAGACATTAATACTGGATTTAGAAAAGATAATTTGTAATACCACTCAGAATAATTTGAGAGAAGAGGAAAGATGGAAATTTTATTGTAAAGAATGCCAAAAGGAATAAAAGTCAAAAATGAATACATATGTATATGTGAGTGCATGTATATGTAAATATTTTAAAATCTACGTCTAGAATTTTCAGCCATTTTATCAACACTACCTTCTCTGCTTCCTCTAAATTTATTGAGACTCAGTGTCTTATTGAAACTGATCAGTTAAATGATGGTAGCAGTAACTTCACTCTTGGAGTGATTACATTTACTGTTTCATTAAAGTTGAAATGTGGAACACAGTCTCACATTTTTCGTAAGGTGACCTGGCTACTCTTTTAATGCTCTGCTTTCCCTTCCATTTGCTTCTTACTAGTAATGGTGCTTTGGGGACGGTAAATGTGGACTATTGGCATAGCCTCAGAGTCCCTGATCCACACAGGCTCTGCCTTCTATTATCAGGTAGATAATAGAAGTTACCTGGTACCATCACCTGCACCAAGTCAGGTCTCCACTCACATCACCACACACAACAAATGTCCTATTATAACTATTCATCTCTGATAGATGTTTAAAGAAAATTAATTGAATCAGGAAACTTACATTTTGGTTAAATCATCACTTTTAACTTTTTTAAACATTGTAGGAAAGGGGTTTTATAGCAAAGAAACTGTCAGGCCTTGTTAATCCACAATTAGTCCCTCTACATACCTCCAAGTCTGACTCTAAAAGGTCCTTAAATGAAAGGTAATGGAAAACAGTGCATATGATTTTAATACTTCACTTAAAGTTCAAAATTAGCTTAGTTGAATATTTACATACATATCAATGTTGAACTATGTTTTCCTTAATATGTATAGCAAAAAACAAATAAATCTTTGGATGTTAGTTGAGTGTCACTATGAAAAACTGGCAGCAAACAAAGATTTTTGAGACACTAGATAGCCAAAAGATTAGATGTAAAAAGATTGTTTAAAAAAAAAAGAAGTGAAATGATGCTGTCAAGGCTGTCTCCCCAGATTCTCTTTTATCAAATTCATTTCGTTACAGACAGCACAAAAAAGAAAGGCATATTTCTAGTCTCTCTGAATCAGGACTGTGTGTTTAGTTGGATCATATGTTACCTGTCAAAATACAAACCTGTTCAATTGTGATCCAAAGCTTCACATAGAAATTCTATCAAGGAGTCATCTAATAACACAGTCTTTATTTGAAATAGGCTTTCAGGACCTGGCCTCAAACTAACTCAGTTACAAATATACAGAAGCCTATTTCTGCCGGTGAAAATCAAGTCCATTGTTGTTGTTCAGTAACTTCTAAATCCCTTCACTGAACCTCCGGCACCAGCTTTTAATACAAAATTTATCTGCCTTCTTTTGAATCCATGAATTATTTCAGATTCATTGCACAGTAAACAATCCACAAATGAAATCAGCTTCTTATGTTTAAGCCATAGTTCCAGTTACTTGTGTGAAATCTTTCAGAATTATTTTATGAAGAGGGCTCAAAAACATTTGTGTTTTCTGTTTGTAAATGGTCTGAGTCACTCATTTTAACCATACAAAAGCAAAGAAAATTGGAATTCCTTGTCCTTTTTAATGACTGTAATTTTCTGTTTTTTCTACAAATTTGTACATGTGTAGCATTTTTCTCAGTGCTATTCTAAATGCTTAATATTTAAATCTATTACAGTTTCATTATAACATATTTTCATTTGAACCAAATTCCTTGTGAAGATACGGGAAATTCAAAATCCTTTAACTAAGAAGGAAGCTTGTTACCACTTGAATTCTTATAGAACTGTGATCATTGCTGGTCATTATAGAACTAATGATGATGGATCGATTGATGGTAGCATTTCTGAGAAAACACAAACCTTGGCTAAGGGCTGTATTACGGGCAGTCACTTTTCCACTCACCCAGGCAATATAATGAAAAGACAGGATAAAACTCATGGGGAATAAAAGACAGATGCTACCCAGGTCTACCAAGAGGAGCTTCTAGATTAGAAAACTTCCACTTAGAAAATACTATCTGACTTAATCTGGTTTATTTACAGAATGTGATAACCATTATATTGAAACATTGAAAAAATCTAATTTAATTGAGAACTATTTTATTTAATTATTTACATAGACCATAAAATATACTAAGTATTTTTTTTTTACTATTGTGTATGAGAATTAAAAGGCTAAAACGATGTTATGCAATTTGTATAAAACTGTAGAATTAATAAAAGGTATAGTCGTGATTTGAACCTAGATTTATGTAGCCTTAGAGTAAATTGTTTTCTAGCTATGACAATGGAATAGCCTCATATAGTTAGTTAAACAGAATACTTGGGTAATGAAATGTTTCTGAAGTGTATATAATGGCAAATCAATAATTGGAAAGGCTCAGAAAATTGCTAAAAATATGTTCAAATCACATGCACAAGCCCTAGTGAATAGATGAGAATTGCATAAACAGTATATGCATTTATTGTTTGAACTCATAAAATAGGCTTATAAGGAAAACCTTTTAGATAATCAATTCAGTTTGTGAATTCCTGTAACCAAAACACTATTCTTGAACTCCAACAGAATGAAGACCTATAAACCTGATTAGTCATTCTCAGTAGGTAAGAATTTCACACTCATGGGGCACCTACATTCCAAAGGCCAAACATCAAAAATGGCACTAGTTACATAATAAGTTCAATACAAAAAATATATTAATTTAAAGACAGTTTTAAACTATATTACTTTATACTTAAGTCCATTCTTAATATACAGTTTGAAAAGAATATGTTGACGACATCACAACAAATTAGTCTACTTTTTTTAAAATGTTACTTTAGTCTAAGTATCTTGCTATATTAGTAGGACAATTACACATAAATTATTTTGGTCCTGATTCTACTACTTATTTTTTCTTTTTTTTTCTGGTTTTTATTTAATTATGATAGAAAATAGATAAGCTTTTGAAATGAAAAAAAAAAATAGATGTCTGACACCTTTTCCTAAAAATATGTTTGTCGCTGCATTGGCTTTTCATCTCAGCAGACAGACAAAGTAAGCATGTGGGTCAGTGAATGCCTTGAATACTATGGCACGAATACAGCAAAACCAAATGCAAAATAAATAGCTCCTGCCAAAATGCAAAAAGACTCTCTTTTTTTAATGAATCTAATTTTTCAGTAGTAAGTATTGAGTACATCCACTCCTTGCTGTCTATTGCAGGTTGCCAATCATACATGAGCTTTCCTTTTATCTCCAAAGTTTCCAGAATATAGACTTTAAATCTTTCTTATTTTCATCCTCTTTAAAATAGTTTCCCAAAGGCAGGGGAGAGAGTAGGAGAAACTGTGAGACTTAGGGAAGGATAGAGAAAAGATAAAAAATGTAAGGCTGAAAGCTATAAGCTGTAAGACCTAACGATGTTGACAAAGGAGTAGACAACATCGTCTCACATATGCCAAAAACATTCAAAAAGAAACCCCAAACACTGTGTCCTCTCACTATGCAAAACTGATAGATTTTCAGATGCATGTGTTTTGGAATTAGCCTAAATAATTAAGGCTAAAATGACCAAGTATTCCTGTGCAATTGATTTTTAAAAGCTGGTACTAGTAAATGTGAAGAAAAAAGCAGTGAACAAGCAGAGAAGAAGTTAGTTCAATTGAGAGGCATCCTTATATTCTCACCATGAATCATGATCTTAAGACTCGTTACTTTTATTTCCTCTGAGAGAATTTGAATATTCCAGGTGAGCTAGAAAACTTTCTTGGCTTTGCCAATAAGTGACAGGGAATCACTCTGAATCCTCTCTGAAATAGGACACAATATAGACATGTAAATAAATAGTAATTAGCTCAGGATTTATCTATTTAAATTAAAAAATTATATATTGGCAATCTTACTGATGTTAAATATGAAAATCCACCAATTGTTTTAAGGCTTGTCTAATGTTTAAGGCTCTGGAAGGGACTTGCTATTTATTCAGTAGAAAAAAAGTGTCAGGGAAATTATCCAAGTAAAATTAGAGACATATATAAATAGCCACACAGTATCACTAGTTACCATGGTGATTTTTATGTTAATTTATATGACCTGCTGTGATGATCAGGCTTTAAAATTGGGGAAAAAGAATAAAAAACATCAACAATCTTTATTACACATAAAAAAGATCCCTATATTTACATTCTAGAATCATGTAAGACACTGTGAAAATACATCCTGGTTTCCCTAGAACATGCAAAAGTTGATTAATTTTCTCCTGTTCTTCCAGCAGTGGAATGATCAGGTACTAAACTGCTTAATTTCATAAATTCACTGAAATAATCATTTGCTTTTAAGATCTTGATAATTAGTTCTAATATTTAACAACTCTGTGACTTCTCAGTCATATTTTCTGAATATTTTATAGTATATTTATAATAACTTTTCAATGACGTTCTACAATGAGAATTCCTGTGATATAAAATATATATTACTTGTAAACACTTTAAGAAAAAATAAAACTACTTACATGTGGATAAGCTGATATTGTGTTCTGTGTTCTAATCCTAAAGTTACTATTCCTACAGTTACACTTTTAATCTGTAAACATTATGTTTCCAGTCTTAGAGTACAAACAGGAAATGCTCATATTTTATATTTTTAAAATTTAATGTTACACTAATCTTTAATCATGGATAACAGAATGCGAGTGAAACTTTTGTTATATCAAAAACTAAGAGAAAATTAATATCTGAGCTTTAATCAAAAGGTACTAAAAATGTCATGTTCTTTTACTTAGCAATTTACTTTTTGAAAATACATTATAAGTAATTATTCATTTACATAAACAGGCTACTTTTAATAATAAAAATATTCAGTATAGAATTATTTATAGCTGCAAAAAAAATCAAGATTAAATATGCAATTAGTGGAAAATGATTTAATAGATTATAGAATAGCCATCAGAGAGAAATTTGGGTTTGTTAAGTTTTTGTTAAAAACATAATATGAATGATGTTTAATATCACTAAAAAAAAATGTATACATGTGGACAAACACTAACAAAAATATTAAAAGAGTAATTTTTTAAGAGAGCTGGGATGACACTAATCTTCAGCACATAAATATCAATTTCTTATTACTGTGTATGGTTTTGAGAATGAAAACTGATAAAACTGTACTTTAGTATGATTTAAGTGGTAGATACCATTGTTAGCATGTTATATATAATGTAAATAATTCATCTTCTATATACCAAATAGCAAATTTATAATTATGGATTCACTTTGGAGTTGGGTTAAGTCTTTGCCAGATCAGAATACAATTATTTTAATCCATTATCGTCTTAGGAGATAATTAACATTTTTATGAAAATTACATATTCAACAAACTTCTGCCTTCCAGGTTTGATTTTGAACTTCAGTCTCATAAATTCCAACGTTTTATGTCAAATCAATAATACTAGAAAAGAACATGCGCTGCACGTCTTACAAAGGCTCAACTGTTTCTGCATCTTTTCTGTATATAGCAAAGCTATATCACAGGTTATATAATCATAGAAGTGGCACTTATAACTGCAGGCTTTCAGTGTTGTGTAATCATATCATGCAGTGTGATACACTAAATGTAAGGTTAGAATAGGGAGACGGGCTATACTTAAAGTCAACAAGAGGCCATCAACCTAGAAGAAAAAACTGACTATAGCATGAATTATGACACATCAGACTGTGTGAGGTATGTTCTTTCAACCACAACCATTAATAGCTTGTGAAACTACCATTAAAGGAATCATGTCAAAATGGTAATATTTATCAAGTGCAGGCAGATTTATAAGGTGTTTGTCCAATTTGGAACAATGCTATGGGAATTTCATTGACTGTTGTGAACCATAAAGGCTTTTGCCACACTTTTTCCCATAACCCCTTTTTAATATGTTACTTTCTATTTTATCAAATGAGTGCAGAATATTATTAAGAACCCTGAATTCTAAGTCACATTTGTTTCCTACTTGGCCATGTAACTTCAGCATGACATGTAACTTATCAAGACTTCAATTTTTTCACCTAAGAAACAAATTTTTCAAAGATATGTATAGCATCTTTTCATAGATCATTTTTAAACTAAGATGCCTCTTGGTTTTTACAGCTTGTAGCAGCATTCCCCTAACTTTATTTTCTTTTTGTTGTTATTTTCCTTTTTTGGAAAACAAAAGGGAAACACTTATATTTATTTGCCTTTCGTTAACAACTATCCCCAAAATAGAAATAGAGAAAGGAAGAAATATCAGAAGTGTTGCGTATGGGATACACATGGATCTTTAAGGTATGGTTAGAACAAAAGTAAAGGGGCAAAAATAAAATGATATGGCAATCAGGACTTAGGAATTTTACACTGTCTATGAGAATTCAAGTTCCTAGGAATTCTAGTTACATCCCAAAGCAGAAAAGAATTATGAAAAATGAACACTCATATATTGCAAAGTAAACAGTAATTGCCTTTCATTCAGCAGAACCAATACCATTGTGTCAACTGTGTAATAAATTCAAACCTTCTAGATTAAAACTAGTCATTCTTTAGCCATCAAATGAAGATAACCTAACTTATCAATGCTTTCCAGGAGGAAGAAAATTATTCCCATTTTGTACAACAATAAGCACACCTCTCACTTCTACTCTCAAAACTGTTTGTTTGGCAAGGATTAGTTCCCTGAAGAAAACTGAGGATTTCTTCAGACAGTAAGTATCCACCTAGTGTTGGGGATAGCTGAGAGTGTAGCAGGAAGAATAATGATATCCCTCAAAAAATGTCAACGCCCAGAAGCTCCAGATACTGTGCATATGTTAGGTTAAGTGACAGGGCACAATTAAGAATTTAAAAGGTTTCAGATCGAATTGTTTGCTAGTTAACAAGCCTTAAAATAAAATAGATTATTCTGCATTATCCAGGTAGATATAATGCAATCACAATGGTTCCTTAAGTGCAAAATAGGGAAGCAGAAGAGAGAGTGTGGGATGTGAAGAAAACTTGGCTGGCTATTTCCATCCAGAAAGATATGTAGCCCTGCTGACATCTTGATTTTAATTGATTCACACTAGATTTGAACTTCTAATCTTCAGAACAGTACAATAATAAATATGTATTGCTTTAAGCCACTATGCTTGTGCTAATTTGTTACAGTGTGTATAAGAAATTGATACAAAAGACTTAAAGCCTCTAGGAAAAAACCTGCTTATGTAGTACAAATTCACAGAACCTTCTGTTTCCCCTACGTATTTCCTAAGCAAAAACTAGTCCCGCTGAAGCTAAACTTTCCCCCACAGTTGGTCAAATTGATGAACTAAATATTCACACAGATAGATTTGACTAAACTTTTCCTAATTAGACACCTAGATAATGTTGATTATCATAATTAAAATTCTATTTGCAAAGAACTAGTCCTATGTCTAAACTAAATTGGAGCTACTATATTCTACAACTCTTTTCCCATATATGCACTCGATGTATTTTATTGAAGTCTCACCTATTCCCTGACTCTGATACATTATTATAATGGAACCTAAAATGAAATTGGAATTAAAATGAGGTTAAGCATTTATTTGTCCGTGCTATGCACTGTTGCATCCTTAGAAATTAGGAAGCTGTTGTCCTTTTAATGCATGGGATAAAGGAAGGCAGGTCAAACGTAGGGCATGTAAAAGACAATGTTTCTGTTTTTACTGCAGGTAAGTATACGTAAAAAGAGTTAGGAATAAGAATTAAAACAACAGGGAATATTTGATTGTAATATAAAGGAAGAAAAGTTATCAACACTAGTAAGCCTTAATTTTTATATGTGTGTGTGTGAGAGAGAGAGAGTATAGTATTTAATTGCTCTTGGAAAATACTATATAAAATAATATGCATTATTCTTATTTTTCAATTGAGCCTCCACTTTTAGGCCTGTAAAAGCCTTGAAGAAAGACAAGCTTTGACAAGATATAACTAAACTCTTAAGCACAAATACTCTAACAGATGCTGTATAAATATGAAGACTAAGAAAGTACACAGACAACTATAATGAAATATACAGGAGAGAAAATTCTGTAGGAAAACTACAGACAAACTAAATTCAAAGAAATGAAATAATGAAAACCATTGTAAGATGTTCTATGGAATCTGATTCTCCCATCTTACAGTGTTTTATAAATATTTTTAGGTGGAAGGAAAGAAGGAACGAAAGAAGTTCTCATTTTACAGGGGAATAACTTGCCCAAGGCACTATAGTCAAATTAACCTTAAATAACAAACTGCAGAAAATATAATTAAGGCTGGGAGCAGTGTCTCAGGCCTGTAATCCCAGGACTTTGGGAGGCCGAGGAGGGCAGATCACCTGAGTCAGGAGTTCAAGACCAGCCTGGCCAACATGGCAAAATACTGATTCTACTAAAAATTCAAAAACTAGCTGGACGTGGTGGCCAGTGCCTGTAATACTAGCTACTCAAGAGGCTGAGGCAGGAAAATCGCTTGAACCCGGGAGGCAGAGATTGCAGTGAGCCGAGATCACACCACTGCACTCCAGCCAGGGCGACAGAGCGAGAATCCGTCTCAAAAAAGAAAGAGAATGAAAGAAAAGAAAGAAACAGAGAGAGAGAGAGAGAGAGAGAAAGAAAGAAAGAAAGAAAGAAAGAAAGAAAGAAAGAAAAAATGTAAAAATATAATTAAGTATAGAGCTTATTTGCCCACAAAGCTTAAGAACAGCTATCTGGAAGACAGCAACTCCAAATGAATGGGGTCAGTGCTCCAAAGCAGAAACATGAAAGTTTCACTTTTACAGGCAGAAGCACAAAAGTTTTAGTAGTGTTGCAGCATTTTCCATACAAGACAAGTGCACATATTACAGTGATTTGATTGGTTAGAGATGCTACATTCGGAGGAAGATGATTACTCTATTAGAAGGAGTAATGACCTAAACGAGTCTCATCTCTGGAAATACTTGGTCTTCTTAACTATTTACAGAAAAAAAAAAAAAAAAAAAAGGCAGAAGCTGCAACCGCATGCCACAGTACTCAGACCACATAGACACATTCCTTTGAAGGCTTAGAGTAATTTTAGGTTTTAACAGCTTTGAGTTTCAATTGTTTAACTTCATATTTCCCCTTTTTCATCAAGATCTTTCAAATAAACCATCATAAATGAACTCAAATGATTTTGACTCATTTTATGTTCAAGAGTTTGGTCTGCTATCAGCAGGAAGGCTCATTCCTAGAATATCATGTCCCACAGCAGAGATATGTTTTAAGGCTGTGAAGCTGATGGGCTATAGCCAAATTTAAAGCAACATGAAGGAAATGATTTTGTGGTTTCAGTCAGGCTACATGGCTTCATCTTCAATTAATACAATTTTTGAGCAACCAATATTTTAGTTTTGTTTTTGGTTGTGTATTGACTCCATTGCAAACAAATATCACAGCAGCAGTAAAGACAAAAACAGGACAAGACACAAATGATTTCTCCAGTGAGTACCATTGTCTTCCACTAAGTCCCCTAAGATTCAAACCAGCTCTCTAGCCATTTGTTTAGAGAGGAGATAGGATCTGAAAGTTTAGTTATTTGGGTTTTCATATTATCTGTTAATAAAGTGATATTTTCTGATTCATCTGGGATATAGAAACAACACTCAGCTTTCATGATAGTGCAGGCCCTCATTTGGGCTGCAGTGAGGATGTCTAAAGCCATGCAGTTCTGTAACATTGCTTTTCTCATAAGAGCAGCTTCATTGCTTAACAATGAGATATTCATGGAGATATCATTTAAGGCCTTTTTTTGTGTGTAATTCATATGGCTTCTACATGCCAAATGACTTCTTCCATCCTCAGTTGTGGCAGAAAGATGGAAGCGAAATGATCACATCAATAGAATACAGAACTAACCCAATGAGATTGTAAATGAGGAAGATACATAGGCTTTGAGAGGGTATGAACTACACGACTTGGTGCTCAGTCATAGCCCAGAGAACACTGTTCTAGTCTAGCGGTAAACATGACCATAGACAAGACATTCCATTCAGAGCTAGCCAATAAATATCTGGTTGCTGTGGCCATTGAATGGCATGCTAATTATTACCTTGTAATCTAATAATGTGGATACACTATTCCTTGGATATCCAACCCCTAGTTCTAGTGCTCTTGGGGCATGTATCTTTTGTGTGATTGTTTTGTTTCCAACATAAAAGAGCAAGCTGACTAAGCTAGACAAAAGAGAAGTAAACCAGATAAAAACTATTCCAAATTTATGCCATACATCCCGTAATTGAGTTGTCTTATCTTTCAACTGGGGCAGTGCCAGCATTAAGGCTAAAAAGTTTGTTTTATCTACCAAAAAGTAGTTCTTTTCATGTCCTTTACTTTATAAAGTTCTATTAATAGTCAAGTAATGCACATTATACTTGGTCTTACTAGTGTTAAGCACTAATGATTGTTCTTGAAAACACAAATATGTGTGTATTTCCTTTCTAAGGACAAGATTTTGTCCTTGGAAAGAAGATCATTGGAAAGAGCATGAGACCAGATACACAACAAGTGTTTTTCTATAATCTATTAGCATAGTCCTGAGCTCACTGCAAGAAGGTGTTTTCTTCATGGGCAGCAGCTAATGACAGCAGCAACAAAACACGAGAACTAGGGATGAAAAAAATTTTAGTGGTAACTTGCAAAGGAAGACATTTTCCATCTATGAATGATTACCAATATTAAGCGTTCCTTTAGATACAAGACTGGTCTGGTATCTTGAGAAAGCTATCACAGATTCTTTTTCTCATTCTTGCTGGTTTTGATGAATTTCAATTTTAGATCACTGGTATGAGATGAAGTCCAAATTGGTGAAGCAGTTGTCTTTAAATTGGTGATATCAATCCCGAAATTGATTTTTTTTTTTCTGTTTAGCAGCACGGGGATTGGTTAGGGACACCTGATAAGGTCTTTTCTCCCATGGTTGAAGGGAATCTTTTAAAAGATATCATTTCTAACAGGCAGAATCTCCTGGTTGAATTCTGTGGTCCTTGAGATTTCATATCATGGGCATTCACCATGGAAAGAGTCTTCTAAAATTCAGTTTTGTGTTAGCTGCCTCATAAGGCTGCTGCAATAATACAACAAATTCCCTTTTAATATCATAGATTAACAATTTTCAGTAGACAGTTTTATAGGTGTGCTTGTTAAGATTTCAAATGAAGACAGTTGGTATTTACAAAAAGGGGCTCATCTTAAGCCAAATGAAATGAATGGAAGAGCTTGTGGTCAGGGAATTTTTTAAATGTCAGTTAATTTTGCCAACTAAGTTTTGATGATTCTGTTTGTGCATTCCACTAACAGAATGATAGTGACTGGGCATGACAGGAACACTGAACATGCTGGAGAATAGGCCAGATTTTACATACTGACTGCATTATTTGTCCAGTAAGATGAGTGCCTCTGTCACTATGAAGTACTAAGGGAACTCCACAAGTTGTAATAATTTTTCTAAGAGATTTTTACTTAGTGTTAAGGCTGTTTCTCTTCTATATAGAAATGCTTCTGCTCAATGAGAAAGCGTACAAGCCACCACTAGAATGTACTTGTATTCTTGTGATAGTGGTAGCCAAATAAAATCTAGTTGTCATCCCTTGAAAGGGCCTTCTGGTAAAGAAAAATTACCTTGAGAACTGTGTCAAGTTTCTCTTGGATTATGTTTTAGGAAGATATAGCAACACCTTATGAACAACCACTGGAGAATGTTCCTAATAATATTGTTTTCCCCCAACAAACCATGTTTTTGGGGCCCTACTGGGTTTAATTATGTAAATATATAATTTAAGAAAGATGACTGTAATTTGGTTGGAAGTGTAATAAACCATTTGGTCCATACCATATATCAGTTGTGGAGGAATACATCCGCCCTTTTGTTTCCCAATTTTCTTGTTCTGTTTTTGGAACTTTTGATGGTGTTAATTGTTAGAATTATTGAAATTATTGTATCAAAATCAAGTGCTTTCTAAAAAGATAAAAGTGGGTTGGTTTTCTTGTTCTAATACATTAAGGGCGCTCTTTTTGCTGTACTATCTGCTAATTAATTTCCCTTGTGTTTTGGAGTGTCTGACTTTGAATGGCTTGGAATCTTGATAATGTCTAATGATTTGGTTAATAGTATGGCTTCCAATAATTCCAGTAATTCTGCAGCAATGTGTTCATTTTTATGGACTGACTAAAATAATTAAAAAATTCTAATTATTTCCAAAGCATTTCAGAGTTATGAACTACCACAAAACCGTATCTGCTATCATGTAAATATTATAAGTTATTCTTTTTAATAATTTGCAGGCTCTACTAACTCTGCTTGCTGAGTTCAGGTCACTCCTGAAAGATAAGCATGTTTTATTTCTTCAGTCAAGAATGCTCTAGCATAACCTGCATGATAAATTTCACATTCACCCTTTAAGTAAAATCCATCTATACACCAAGTGACATCAGAATTAGCAAGGGAGGCTTCTTACATGTTTATTCTAGGAGAGAGGAGCTGGTTGGTTAAGATTATACAATTATGTGGCATTTATTCTGAAGGCAGGGACAGAAGAGTATCAGAATTTAGATTATTTCATCTGGATATAGTAAAATGGGGAGCAGAAGGAAGAACATCATAAGAAACTAGTTTACAAACTGAATAACACCAAGTGTGGTACAAGTTTAGAAGCACTTCCACAGAATGCAGACTAAAATAGTAATGAGAGATCCTATCACTTGATTGCTCTTATTAACAGGGAAGTAGCAGTTATTGCTGTTATAAAAGGTGACAGTCCTTTAGTCACAAGATCCAGGTGTTCATTATAGTACCCTATGGGTCTATTTTGATCTAAATGTTTTCAAGTCAAAATGTCCAAGGCATTTCCCTGAATTTCATGAACAATCAATGAAAATGAAACATGATTTGGATGTTGTATTAGTCAGGGTTCTCTGATGGGACAGAACTAATCAGATCTAAACATATAAAGGGCAGTTTATTAGGTAGTATCAACTCACATGATCACAAGGTCCCACAATAGGCCATCTGCAAGCTGAGGGGCAAGGAAACCAGTTCGAGTCCCAAAGCTGAAGAAACTGGAGTCCAATGTTCAAGGCGAAGAAGCATCCAGAATGGGAGAAATATGTAAGCTAGGAGGCTTAGCCAGTCTACCCTTTTCACATTTTTCTGCCTTCTTTTATATTCTAGCCACACTGGCAGTTGACAAGATGGTTCCTACCCAGATTAAGGATAGGTCTACCTTTCCGAGCCCACTGACTCAAAGGTTAATCTCATTTGGCAACACCCTCCCATACACACCCAGGATCAATACTTTACATCCTTCAATCTAATCAAGTTGACACTCAGTATCAACCATCACAAGTCCACCCCTTGTCAACTTGAACCCATACACCTCTCCTGAGATCATGCATAACCTTCAAATAAAAACAGTAATAAGGTCGTAATTACGCCTAACATAATACTACTATCATTTGTACAACCAGAAAGGCACCAATCCCCAAAATAAATGCTATTACATAAAGTTAACAATACTGAAATGCTGACATGAAGTCAATAAATCTCACATCACATAATAAAGGAAAAAGGAAATAAAATGAAGATATTTTCTTAGTGCAAGTACATACATGTACAAACATGTTTTTTAACAAAAGAAGGAGAAAATATTCATGACAATTACAGTCCTCTTTGCTGCAACTGGTCACACAGCTGGTACTGATGACTACCTTCTTCTACTACACATTCTGTATTTCCTTTGCCTTCAGCAAGCACCTCAGCAGGTCATGGTTTCTTTCCTGGTGCAGTGACCCAAACCTTCATTTCTGAAGGGTCTAGAACACTTGTAGTCCCACTTGGATTGGGCTATTGTAGTTTCCCATTGACCTTAATCACAGATCATGGTAATACTAAGAGACGCCCTAATGGATTTCCTGTATACCATGCAAACTCTTCGTTACCTCCATTGTGGGGTAGTAGACTGATTTCCTTTTGATAGTCTGGGTAAATCACCCCAGCCAACACTCTAACTCGCTTCTTAGCCTATTAAATAATAATAATTCAAATTAGTGTTTTGTCCATTCTACCTGTAAGTTTTCTACTTATATAAATTAAGTAGGAATGTAGTAGGCTTCCTATCAATTTCACTTCTAGGAACAGCATGATTAATTAGCCAATGCCAGAGATCCACACGACTCAGACTATTCTGATTGCTGCTTTTCCTCTGCTGTCCATTATGGTAGCTATGGCCACCTTGCCTTTGATGGTTGAGTACCCCCACTTGGCCTGTGCCACTTTGGGGTCCAATTATTACCCTTGTATTTAAATTTTGTAATTGAGCAACTGTGGTTCCCATTGTTAGATCTGACATACAGAGAAGAGCAATTACAAGGTTCTTCAAAGATGCAGGTGCTGCCCTCACAAATCTATTTTGCAAGCATTGGTCGAAGGTATATGTTCTGGACCCTCCCAGCTGTGGTGTGCAGGTCTAAAGTGATGAATGCTCTCTACCATCTCAATCTCCCTAAGCCTGTGGATCCCTTCCTCTGCATTACTCCAAGAGAGATCAGGCATTTTCAGCTTCCTCACAGTGGGCTGTCTTTTAATTCATATTTCAGCTAACCAAGCAAATAAACTATTAGAACTTTTTTAAACTCCTGAGCTGCAACATTAAATGCAGCATCCCTACTTAATGGGACCAAATCAATAAACTCAGCCTGATCAACTCTATGTTCTTTCCACCATTATCCACCCTCAATGTCCGTTTCCATGCCTGTTCTCCAGATTTCTGCTTATAAAAGTCATAAAAGTCAAGCAGTTCTTTTTGAGTGTAGTATACCTCCTCATGGGTCACATTCTCAACCTCACCTCTAGGGACTCACCAGAACTTTCGTCTAGTTATAGGCCTAGAAGCAAACGGGGTATTGGGGGTGGCTTCTGAGGAGAAGCAACATTATCTGGCCTGGCAACTGCATTAGGGGAGGCCACCACTATTGCCTCAAGCAGCACAGGGTTTATTTCCTCAGACAAAGGTGAAAAGGGTGATGGCAGTGTGGGTCGTGGAGGGGATGTTGCCACTAGTGGGGATTGGAAAACTCTTTTTACTGGCAAGAAAAGTTTATCAGAGTTTACAAGCTCAGTGTCCCCAGTTCAATCATAGTCCTCCCAAATGTCCCCATTCCAAGTTGCAGGGTCCTGTTCTTTTCCAATCAGTGCCCTCACTTTACAGTAGACAGCTGGCGAGACTGTGCATGCACCTTTCATTGCAGGTCAGCCACTTGCATAAGAGCTTATGTCTGTTTTTGCAGAATTTCAGCTCTTTCTCTATAGGAGATAAGACTGACTTAGGGCATTCTTAGAAGATTTGAGGCTCAATATCTGCTTCTGAAGCCAGGAGGAGTTAAAGACCTTGATTTCATCATTTTTTTTTTCATAACTTTGTCCACTGAACTTAGGAGCAACCAACTACCTTCATTATTTTCTTTGGTTCCCCACATATAGTCAAAGGTATTACGTATAGAGTCACTAAAACCTTTGCCTCTTATGAGCGGTGAATCAGGAGTGTCATATGCATCATTTTGCATAACTATCTAAACAGTTTATTTTAAGGACTGTCAGTGTTCTCTTTACTACAAGAAGTAGAGTCCTTGCCATTTTGGGGTCTAATCATATTAAGCAGCCAACTCCAGAAACCCTAAAACCAACAAAAGAACTTTATCTTTAATATTTTTTTTTCCTCCAGAACTACTCCTGGTGCCCAAACCTGTATTAGTCGGGATTCTTTAGAGGGAAAGAACTAACAGGAGGTATGCATATATAAAATTGGAGTTTATTAAGTAGTATCAACTCACACAATTACAAAGTCTAACAACAGGCCACCTGCAAGCTGAGGGGCAAGGAAGCCAGTCCAAGTCCCAAAGCTGAGGAATTTGGAGTCTAATGTTTGAGGGCAGGATGCATCCAGCATGAGAGGAAGATGTAGGCTGGGAGGCTAAACCAGTGTAGCCTAGTCACATTTTTCTGCCTGCTTGTATATTCTAGCCTGATTATTCTATTATGGTCAGCTGTGCTGGCAGCTAATTAGATGGTGCCTACCCAGATTAAGGGTGGGTCTACCTCTCCCAGCCCACTTAATCAAATGATAGTCTCCTTTGGGAGCACCCTCACAGACATACCCAGGATCAATACTCTGAATCCTTCAATCAAGTTGACACTCAGTATTAACCATCACAGATGTTCTAATGGCAGGGGTATCTACAAGATTGTTTCTAAAGTGTCTGATTTTCCTCTGTCCATTTCAAGGTTCCTGGCTTGTGTTGTTTTAAAAGAGTATATGAAATTTGCATTTTTAAAGGAGAAGTTTCAGCAGTATTCTGCCAAACCCCCAAATCTTCTCAGTTGTTTCTTAGTTTGGGGGATAGGGAAGTATAATATTTGTTTTATTTCATCAACATTGATTAAAAAACAAAAAGGCTTCCTTCGATGTTAGGTGATGTAAATATCTTACTTTCTTTTGACAGAATTGAAGTTTTCTCTTTTGAGACCTTGTATACCTTTCAAGCTAATCATAATAAATGAATGTTATCATCTATGGATGCTTGCTTATCCACTGAGAAGAGAAGCACATCATCTACATACTGCATCAAGGTAGATTTATTAGGGAACTTGATGCTTGAAAGGTCTGCTTTTAATATTTGTGAAAAACAAATTGTGCTCTCACCACATGCCTGAGACATAACTGTCCATGTGTACTGCTTATCTTCCCAAGGCAAAGAGAAATTGACTATCTTTATTCCCAGGAATGCTAAATATTTTACTGCATAGGTCTATCATAATAAAGAACACATCATTATTTCGGATGGCAGTCAACAACATGTGGGGTTTGGTACTACTGAATGTTGAGGAATGACTATGTTATTAATTGCTCTCAGAGCCTGTACAAATCTCCATTCTCTACCATTTGGTTACATGGGCTTGTACAACTAATAGTTAACTTTCCTTCTATATGATCCAAAATTTTAGGTCTCATTACTTCTGAAGACTCTGATATTACAGGGTATTTTTTAATGTCCAAAAGACGATTTGATAGATTTACTTGAATTTTAATTGAGTCAGCCAATATATTACGTCAGTATGAGTGGAGGAATTTAACCACCATTGGTCAGGTACTATTTTTAACAGTTCTTATAATTATTAATTATTTAACAATTTAATTTCCTCCATGACAATATGAATTGCAATCTGTAAACTAAAAGGAACATATTTTGAAAACATTTTATATGTAATGAACCTATATTTTAAAAAAAAAAAAGGATATAAAAGAAAAACATTTTGGATCTAATGACTCTATTTTGTCTTCAAATTCCAAACATATTTCCCCCTTTTGAGGAAAGGAGTGTGGTTCTTATATAGTACTAGAAGGTCTGTCACTATCAAATAAATGGGGACAATCTGGAGAGGATGCTGGCGAGGATGTGGAGAAATAGATACGCTTTTATACTGTTTGTGGGAGTGTAAATTAGTTCAACCATTGCGGAAGACAGTGTGGTGATTCCTGAAGGATCTAGAACCAGAAATACTATTTGGCCCAGCAATCCCATTACTGGGTATATACCCAAAGGATTATAAATCATGCTACTATAAAGACACGTACACACGTATGTTTATTGCAGCACCGTTCACAATAGCAAAGACTTGGAACCAACCCAAACGTCCATCAATGATATACTGGATAAAGAAAATATGGCACATATACACCATAGAATACTATGCAGCCACAAAAAAGGATGAATTTATGTCTTTGCAGGGACATGGATGAAACTGAAAATCATCATTCTCAGTAAAGTCACACAGGAAGAAAAAGTCAGACATTGCATGTTCTCACTCATAAGTGGGAGTTAAACAATGAGAACACATAGACACAGGGACAGGAACATCACACACCAAGGCCTGTTGGGGGTGAGGGGCTAGGGGAGGGAGAGCATTAGGAGAAATACCTAAGGTGGATGACAAGTTGATGGGTGCAGCAAACCACCATGGCATGTGTATACACATGTAACAAACCTGCACGTTCTGCACATGTATCCCAGAACTTAAAGTATAATAACAGTAATAATAAAAATAATAAATGGAGGCTGAGGAAATCAAGCGGAAAACATGTGCTCCATATAGGAGGCCTAACTGGAACACTGTAGGTTTTTATTTATATACTAATATGGAAGTATTTTGTTATACAAACCACTTATATTATTATTAATTATTTTATTCCAAGAAATGGGACCTTGTAATAATGTATTTCTAGTGCCGAAAAAACATCTAAGCAATATTCAGAATGTCCACTATAACCAGCAACATAATACTCTCCTAGACTCAAATTTTATAAATAGATTACATAAAGAATCTCTCCTTAAAAAGCAAGACTCAGTTTCAGAAGTATGATTAGCTATAATTTAGACTTTGTTTTTGAATTATTAAAATAAACTAGTGAAAGATGGTTTGGATTGCGTGTGCCACTTGTGGAAATAACTCATCAAGGTGTCATCTTTGAGTCAGTTCTTTCCATTTAACACTTATAATATCACTAGTAGTTTAGCTCAGTGTCATTACGGTTTTGTGTTTCTTTCTTATTTAATTAATTTTAATTTCACCTAAGGTATTAGTGAAAAGAGGAGATACCTTTGATTTCCTCAGAGCAGTCCTATTTTTATTTTTTCTTTGGCCTGTAGATGTTATTTTTATTTCAATTTCATACAATCGTTTTTGACCTATAGATGTTATTTCTATTTTTAACTCCTATAGATGTTATTTCTATTTTTAACTTCATACAATCATCTCATACAGGTTTGCAGTAACTGCAAACTGATAGATTGGGTTGCTTTTGGAGCATATTAGGTCGCTGAAGGCTTACATATTGAACAATTGTTTTAGTTGTAAATGCATAGTCTTGTTTACTTTTCCTATGTGTTTAGTTTCCCTTTCCCTTTCCCTTTCCTCCTTGATTAGGTTATAATGTTTGACTGGCAAAATTAACTACATCATGAGTTTGACGGGTAACCCAGCTAGGGTATTGCCTCTTAATTATAATTGCCACTTCTTTATGTAGTCTGCTTATAAAGTTCAAGTTAAGGATAGTATCATTTTGCTGGTTATAGGTCTGAATATTGTTTAGATGCTTTTTCAAATATTTCACAGTGTGTCTTGACAGGCTCATTAAGATTTTGTGGGCATTATTGTATTTGTTCTAAACAATGACTCTTAGGAAAACTAAGGAGACACCCTCTAGTAAAGCTTTGGCAGAACTGCAAGCCTCTTCACAATCCACTTCAGAAAAGTTGTGGAAGGTTTCTAAAGGATATCCCCAATTTATCTTTGCTATCCAATATTTGGTTTTACGTTCTGACACAAACATGTAAACCAAATATACACCAGTGAGTCCAGTGAGAATTTAATGTGAATTCTCTAGCAAATCCAATAGGGCTTTAAAGAGGAACTGGGAAATTTTTAATTATGTCTTTAAATTCTACTTTTCATCATGGTTGATAAACCAAGTCAGGTTCTCCTCTACCAGACACAGGATTTTACCCAAATGTACCTGGATTATCAGAAAAAGGAAGATGAGGAGGAGAAAGGAGGTAAGTCTGGACAAGAACATTCTGACAAAAGAGAAAAAAGAACTTAAGAAGGAGGAGAAATTACAGCAGTCTTTTTCAATTCAGAAATTGTTGTAGATAATCTTTTGTCTCCCTTTTGCAAAGAAATGACTTTATCAGAAGCCCTTGTAGAGGTTTCTATGCACTACTTAAAATAGCTCTCCCAGGAATTTTATTTTATTTTAGAGCCAGTTTTTGTTTGTTTGTTGGTTTGTTTGTTTGTTTTTTTGATTGAGCATGCAGATAAACTTCTTTAGGTAATTCAAAGATACTCCATTTTGACCACTGTAATTTGGGGCCATCATAAGTTATGTGACGTCATTTAAAAAAATATTTTCATGTAGAGGGGCTATGGTGTTAAACATGAATCTTGTTGGTGTTTCTAGTGGTATATCTCTCCTTAAGGGGGAAGACTCAGTTTTAGAAGTATGATTGGTCATAATTTAGACTTTCCTTTTGAATAATCAAAATGAACTAATTGGAGGTGTTTTGGATTGTGTGTACTGCTTGTGGAAATAGCTACTCAAGGTGTCACCCTTGAGTTCATTCTTCCTTTTTAACATGTTTTGTTGGTGCCAAGAGACTGGGTGCCTAAGCCACTAGGTGACCAACCTTTATGTGTGCCCATCAACTTAAGCAAGGTTACTTGTAAGTTCTTCTTAAGATATTCCTTGTGAGACTGTTTCATATCACAAGTGATAAACTTTAACACACCTATAAGATCTTAGTTATCTGAGGTGCCTTTTGGCCAGGAGAAATGGTATCTCTTATCTTCTGGATTTATCTCATACTTACAGAGAACCTTTTACAAATTTGTTCACTTAGGAAGAAACATTAGATTTGTCAATTGAACCAAGCTTCAGAATCTGTCTAGCTTTAAAGATTGCAGATTTTTCACGTAAGCAACAAAGATTTACTTCCTTTTTTCAAAGAGAAATTGTTTTTTCCCCTGACCAAGCTTTCAGATGAGAGAAAAGACTGAAAACTCTAAGGAGTAATTTTAAACAAAACCTTAACCTCATAGAAAAGCAAAAATCACAAATCCACAATTATCAAAATCTCTAGAGAATAACAAATGTTATTCCTACCTTGCAGTACAGCTTAAATTCCAATCTCATCAGGTTTGAGATGTGTACTGCTTGAATAAAATCTGTATCTCAAGCAAAGCAGGAGATTTGAACCTGAGGGGTCTTACCAGAGATCCGCATTGACTCTAGCAAGCTCAGATGAACAAAGCCATTCTTGCTGGTACCAGAGCATCTATTGTCTGCAAAGTGATGAAGATCACTGGAGGTCCATTTCCAGTATTTTCGTGGTTGTCAAAATGTCCACTTTAAATGACATGCAGAAAATATGATTTAGTGCATTTATTTGAGCACAAAACTTAAGGATAGCCACCTGGGAAACAACTCTAAATAAATGAGGTCAGCATTCTGAAGGAGAAAAGTTAAGGTTTCACTGATGTACACAGAAACAAAGAAGTTTTAGCAGGATTACAACATTTTTCATACTCAGACCAGTGCATATGTTACAGTGATTTGATTGGTTACAGATTGCTACATTCCAAAGATTATTACTTTGTTATTCCATAAGGAGGAATATGATAGGAAGGGTGTGGCTTATATCTGGTCCTGCTTGGTATTCCTCATTATTTACAGAAAAAAAAAAAGGCAGGGGCTGTAGCAGTATGCCATGTGACAGATAGCCACATTTATTTCAAGGCTCAGAATAATTTAAAATTCCAACAATTTTAAGTTTGAATTATTTAATTACAAAGTAACAAGGTATAAATCAGAGATTTGGTCCCAGTCTTTTGATACCAAGCCAAGTGAATTTTCTGATACACTGTATACAGTGATGACTAGACCTATTGGTGGGAGACTGTATTTGGTAATCTTATATGAGTTTAGGAAAACTACTTGGAAATTCTGGACTCTATTAGAACCTCTATTCATATTAAGGAGCTCTGAAGTTTTTTCCATCCAAGCAGGATTTAGGCATATAGAAAAACATGGATTCTTTCTGTACATACTGAAAACTATACCCAAATAAATTGCAGCATATTCTTTTGAATCAGCGAATTATACCAAAAAAAAAAAAAAAAGTTCTCTTCATGTCCCATTTCATTTGTTCATAAATTTAAGTAGTAAGATGTCCTTTCTTTTCTTATTGTTGAGATGGGTTCTTACTCTGTCATCCAGGCTGGAGTACAGTGGCAAGATCGCAGCTCATGACAACCTTGACCTCCCCGGGATCAAAAGATCTTCCCACCTCAGCCTCCCCAGTAGCTGGACTACAGGTGTGTCCCACCATGCCCAGCTAATTTTTTCATGTTTTATAGAGACAGGATTTTACCACATTGCCCATGCTGGTCTTGCACTCCTGGGGTCCAGCGATCCACCCATCTCGGCCTCCTAAAGTGCTAGAATTATAGGCATGAGCCACTGTACCTGCCAAGATGCATTTTCTTACATCTAAATCTTTGCCCTTTTCTGCGTGATCATTTTTGGATATTCCAAAAGTCTGTTCAGTGCTCCTTATTAAGTAAAGGATCCTTTGACCTTTTCAATTTAGATTAAAATAGTCTCATTGCCTAAATATCTTACTTCATGATTATATTTTTGACTCTAGTTATTTGAACTACTTGAAGAAGTACTTTCTCTTCAAGTAACGTCTTTTAAATCACAACAATGTTTTGGAAATTTAAACATGATTCAGAAGAGTGATTTCTATTTTCAAATCCAGAGAGATATAGGGCTACTAAGTAAAATTTTTTTTCTCACTAAGTTATAAAGAAAAAAAAATTCAATTGAACAATACTCTGCCAAATAAGTTTGTTTTAATAATAATAATAATTCTGTTTTGTAGTACTGTGAAATTAAAATATTCCCAGTTGGCTAAATTAAAAAAAAAAACTTGAAGAACAACTTTTATAAATTAGACCATAATTTATACATCTATATTATCTCCCAAATCTGGAATTTTTAAAGAAAGTTCATCATATTCTTTGAGATGCTTCATTTGAAATGTTCTTGTGTTTTTGTTGACTCAGATTTATAATTCTAGACAAACATGGGGAAAACACCAAATCCCCTGAGAATTTGGTATTTATCTTGCTCTTTTATTGTTTCATTTGAATTCTCCTCCATTTAACCCTATTCAGTTGAATCATTTTTAGCTTTCTGGTTCTCAAAAAAATACTTTACTCAAGATTTTCTCTAAAATGCTAGGATTGTAGCCAAATTCAGGTTTGGCTGCCAGCTGCTCAAAAAGCCAGGCATGAGAAACGAGGTTGGTGGAGAGAAAGTAGGTTTTTCCAAGGATCAGCAGCTGGAAGACTCAAGTCTCAAAAAACAAAACAAAACAAAACAAAAGTCTCAAACTTTCAGGCTGGCTACAGGAATTTAAGGGAGAAGGTGGCATGGAAGCGACATGCAGGAGTAGTGTGCAGGGTGCAGGTCTGCTTGTGATTTTCCAGTGGTTATGTTGAGTAGTGGACCATCTGGAGGTCTACGCGGCATCATTCAGGTGGGGTCAGGTTGTGGATTAACCATGCACTGACTTCTTCTCAAACAAGAGAAAATTTTAATCACCATCTCTACTTCATGCTTGGATGGTTTAAAGATGAGCCTTTGGAATTTCTAAGGAAACAGGTAGTTAGATATATGTGTAACAAGAAACAAAGCAAGGGATGTGTTACTTTTAAAAAAAAAGCAGGCTAGTTGACTGGCTCTACTGATTCCAGACTCCCCTCTGTCAATATCCATTCCATGTCTATGGGATATGGGGGCATAGACTTCATTCAGACTGCTTCCTGCTGACAGAGGGCCTAGTTAGGGAGCTAAATAATGTGATTTATTTACCTGGAGTTAGAAATAATCGTTAGGTCTTGGACCCGTAGAAGCAATGTGTTGAATCATTGCATGAGGATCTAAGAGTCTCTGAGAAAAACAGTCTTGCAACTCATGCATATTGTACAGCAAGAGGACAATCCACAGCAAAGACTGCCTATTCTTATAATCATAGCAAAGATTACCGACAATTTTCTCCGCCAGGAGAGTCCTGACACAAACCAGTAAGATAACCATTGGCATAGTGACATCATAAGGTTGGACATTAATTCATTTATGCATGTCTTGGAGGGCTTGGGAAACATTTTGTGAATTATCTAGAATATACATGTGCAAGAGTGGTGTAGAGTGCAGATCTGCTTGTTACTGTTCAAAGCCTATCTTGAATAATGGACCATCTGGAGGTTTAGTTGGTGTGATTCTGGCAGGATCACGTTATGAATTAACTGCACATCAATTTCTTCTTAGAAGAAAGAAAATTGTAACCACCATTTCACTTCATGCCTGGATTGTTTCAAGATTGACCTCTAGAATTCCTAGGAAAACAGGTGGTTAGATGTATGTGTAAGAAGAAATAAAGCAATGGGTACTTACTTGTTTCTTAAGGTAAGCTAACATGCTGGCTCTACCAGTTACAGGATTGCTATTGTATATCTATGTTTGGTCTTTATTTCTTTGTAGTAAAATCTTGCTTCCTTGTATCCTCTGAACATAAACCTAGAAAATTTACTTCTTTATACCAAACGAATATAAAGAAAGATTAGGACTATTTCATTCCATTTGGCTTTAAGATATTTCAAATCAATGCAACAATTAGGTATACCTTCTATCCTTCTGTAGGGGCCAAGGGAAAACATTCCCTTTGACTTTGGAAGGTTTACTGAAAATAAACTGATGAAAGAAAGATTAATAGGAGAAATGGCATACAAATTTATTAATGTGCATGGGAGTCTTGACAAAGATTTAAAAGAAATGGTTGTACGAGTTGATGATTCTGTAATATCTTCAGGTTACAGAATTAATGGGGGCTTGGAGAATGGACAAAAATATGTTACTGTAGTAAATCAGGTTATAGTGGCAAAGGCAGGTTGGGAGAAGGAGAGAAGAGGAGGCCTGGGGAACAAAGGCGGTCTTGTTATACAGATGAAACCTCACAAGTAGCAGCCCACAGAGAGAATGGATGGTAAGTGCTTCTTTGAGAACTTAAAGGTGTCAGTTTCTCAGTTTATCTTTTCTAGACCAGAACAAGGAAAGGCCCTCAGAGAAAGCTGAGCTGCATCAAGGCAAATTTTCTCTACAAATGCAAATCTCCTCCACAAAGTTTTTTAGATATTCTAACATTTCCAGCTTTTCTGAATAACCATCTTGAAATTTGTCAAAGAGGTATGTTTTGGGGTGAAATAACTTGGTTTCCTTCACTATGTCCAAACCATCTCTAAAACTATGTCCGCATGAGGACCATAATGTAACCAATGGGGCAATAGACTCATCAGTTAGACAAAAAATAGAAGGAAATTTGCCTTTTTTAAAAAAAGATAAACTTGCTTGAAGATGTATAAGACTTTTGAAGGAAAGTGCTATCTGACTCTCATTTTTACTAAGGAGAAACGTTTACCGGTCCTTTGCTGGTGAACTGTTTTTACAAATTTTAAATATATCTAGCTGCTTAATGTTCATTTTGTTTAAAAATAAATGTAAGGTGGCTTTTTATGTGTAATCACGTGTACAGAGGAATAACAGAAAAGTAAATTATTTTGCTTGATTTAATAGCTCCTAGTTACCTTACCTTTAGCTGAAATAAACTGTCCTTTGAACTTTTATAACAAGCAGCTGCATTTTGACTAGCAAGTGTCTCCAGTCTCTATTCTAATGTGAAAAGCTAATACGTGTCCTTAATAAAGCCATAGAATTTGATTACAGCAGAGGAATCTTACAAGTGAACTCAGTCAGTTTAAGATTTTGTTGATAATAGTTGTAAAAAAGTATAGTTCATGAAGAGACAAATTATGTTTCTTGATTTTTATCTCTGAAGGAATAGTCCATATCTTCACATATTCCAATGGGTCTTTCTCCCTTATGGAACTTAAATGTACTGACTCAGAAGGCCTTAATGTCTGCCTCAGCTTTACTAAACTTTAGACAGGCGTCTTCCTTTTCCCGGCCCATACTTTTTTTTTTTCTTAAAGCATTTATTTTAGATTATTTGTAATTTTTTCCCTATCCCTTTAAGATGTAAATTTTTAAAAAGTTTCTTGGCAGTTTTACAACCAATAAATACCTTTCTCAAGACCTGAGAGACCATCTCGTCTAAATGTGATCAGAAGGAAAATAGTGCCAGTATCTCTCAGTTGTTATGGGAAGGTAGAAGCCTAACTCCAATGAGAAAACACAGATAACCGAATCAGAGAAAAACATTTCCAAAGTCAGGAATAACTCAAGGTGCTCCACACACGCCAAGGATCAGCTTCCTCTCTGAAGTCCTCCAGTATTCTTCAGGTAACTCAGCCCAGCACTTAAAACTTCTCCAGTCCTTTATTTCAATAGATTGAGTTCAGACTCAGCTATGGCCTATCTTCCCTATCACAGAAGCCTTGAAAAAGCTCTTGCTTGCCTGTTAAAGTTTGTGCAGTGCAGTTTTGTTCTGATGGTATCTAAAACTTCTGTTTAATGTGTTCAATTTCCTGATGTTGCAATCACTTTTTTAAGTGACTTTTTTTGTTGGGAGTTAACAAAGCTTTTTTAGTTCTCATTCCAACAAAGATACACCCTGAGAGAGGCATGAAATTAAAGAAACTTGTATATTTTAACAATACTTTGAACCCCTCAGAGAGATTTCACTTATATTCAGAAGAATACCTTCAAGTGACCAATAAAATAAAATAAAATGAAATAAAATAAAATAAAAAAAGAAAAGAAATTAAAATCATCTCTAACCTACTTATAGAGCTTCAGAACTGGGTGAAGCCACAGATCTGGACCCAGGGAGAATTGAAAAATGGACTATGTGTTAAAAGCAGGGGTCAATTCCCATCTTTACTGAAAGCCTAGAATTACCCATGGATCCAAAGATTTTAAGTTTATTTCAAAAATAAGAGATGACCTATAAAATATGCTCATGGGAATGAAAAAAATTCTAATACTTCTTTGCGGTCAGTTTATTCTGTTTTATCATTCAATTTACCTCCAAGTAAAAACAACCTTCTGGGTTAGTAAAGGGAACAGTATACAAAATTGCTATTAAAAAAAAAAAACTAAGGAAAAGTGACTGCCTCTGAGTATCTCTTGTCAACCCTAATATATCCAATTAGCAGAAAGTTTGTGTCAAAAGGAAAATTCAGAACAAAAATTGAATATAAAAGGATTTATAGTTGAAATGTAAAATTATCTTAATGGGGGAATGGGACAGTGAGTAGTAAGAATAATTAGGAAAGCATCATCACTATGATTAAGACTCTGATGACTAAATTTTGACTACTTTCAAAATCTTTGCAGATTTTTTTGTTTCTCCAACTCTTTGAAAAACCGTTTTCCATCCAGATTCTTCATGTTTTATCCTAACAGTAGTGACAAGAAATTAGTTACCAAATTCTTCCTGCTGAAAATATCTTGCCTGAATTATTAGATCAATACAACTGATGGCAGCAGTGGCCCATCTGGAGCAGCTGCTGCAAGGACTCCAGCTGCAGCGTGCGAGATGTGGCCAGAGCTGAGCACTCACTGGAACCAGCGGGAGACACGAACAAGTGGGAGCCCTGGCCCCTTCGGAGTTGGTGAGGTAGGAGCCCTGCCCCCCGGTTGCATCTGCAGCTGCCCAGCTGGGGCTGTGGACACGGTCATCCCTGCATTCCTGGGGGCTCAGAAAGTCTCCCTGCCCCAGCAGGCTCAGAAGTGCCTGCCCCTGATGCCTGGCCTCTCTCTGCTTCTAGCACCTGCTGGGAATTCACAGTAAACTTGAGGCTGAGGCAGACTGCTGTCACAACCCAGCCGGGTGTGAGGTGCTCAGGGTGGTGCTGACACACCAGGACCCTGCCACCTTGGCATCTTCCAGACTTTGGGCACTGACAAGCATGGGAGGGAGGCTGAGGGTGGTTCATGGTGGGCCTGCAGGTGCCTTTCAGCAGGAATGTGCCATGGATGACATGATTGGCAGGAGTCAGACGGGCTACTGGGTGAAAAGAGATGGGTCTCCAGTGAGTACCACCTTCCAGCCAAGGATGTCCTGAAGCATGGGGGCTGGACTGTCAGTTCCAAGGGGATTCTGCAGGCTGGAGTGAGAATGTATGGTTCTTTATCTGGGCCCACCCATGGCTGCCCATGGACCAATCAACACACACTTCCTCCCTTCTGAGCTCATTAACAACCCTGCCACCTGCCACTCAGCCAGGCTCAAACAGATTTCCAGATGACCTGTTTGCAGAAAAGAGCTACCAACTGCAGGTCTCCTTCCTGCTGAGAGCTGGACCCTCTTTAAGACAACTTGCCTTCAGAAAGGAGCTACCCCCGAAGGTCTTCTCTCCACTGACAGCTGGACACTCACTATCTGCGGAAAAGAGTTACCCACTGCAGATCTCCTGAGAGCTCTTCTGTCACTCAATGGAGCTCTTCTCTGCCTTGCTCACCCTCCAGTTGTCTGCATACCTAATTCTTCCTGTACACAGGACAAAAACTCGGGACCCTACAAATCGCAGGACTGAAAAAGCAGTAACACAAACAGGGCTGAAACACTCCCCCACCAACTACCACTACTAGCTCTGTTGTAGGCAACGAGAAGGAGAAAAGTGCTACAGGCCTTTGAGGAGCCAAGACCTAGGGGCTCCCCAAGCTAGGGGTGTGACACCCTTTTTGGGTCTCTGCAGTTCCTGGTATCTCCAAGCTTCTGGGAACCACTGCATTTCCCTCCACATGTGTGCCTGCAGCGGAAGCCATGTGCAATACATCTGGTCCAGCGCAGCCTCACATGGAGCTGACACCTATGCCAGCGCTTAGAGCTGCCCACCCCACAGTAGCAGGCAACATGCTTGGCACTGCACACTGACCAGATCCTGCACTCACTTGCTTACACACCCCTCACCACTCCACACCTAACTGGCCCTTGGCAGGTGTGGAATCCGGGCTGATAGCGTGAGCTGAGCACAGCCGGTCATGCTGAATGGGTGGAATGAGCCCAGTGGGCACAAGCAATACTCAGACAGAAGGTGCTGTGGACCACAGGGCTTTCCGGTTGGTGAAGTGACACCCCAAGGATCCTGTGACACAAATATATCTATGTATTAGTTTTTTCACTTGGTTTCATCACTAGGGAAGTAGACAAATTATATTAGGTGTGAAAAAGACATGTTGGAACAAATTAAAGGAAATGCTAGTGATACTAAAATCATAGGCATGGTCTCAACTATTGTTCTGTTGTAAATGTTGTTCGATTCTATTCAAATGGTGCTTATTAAAAAACAGATACTTTATTCACAATGTTATAGTATAAATTTAATGACATATTTTAAAATTGAAAATAATTAGCTTTTGCTATTTCTATGCATACTGGGTACTTTAAAATATTACATATGACTATTCTCAATGTCCTCTCAAAAAAATGAAAGTTCAAAATATTTTTATTTGCCTCTTTCCTCCAACCAATACTCAGTACCACTGTCATTTGGATAATAAACTTCAACAGATACAACCTTTATAAAAGACATAATAAATGACTTTTAGTATCCAACATTCATAATTTTAAATTATAGATCATTTTCTGGTAGTATGACATTACAGAATGAGAACCAGTCAGTTCCAGAAAATTAAGTGGTATGTCACTGATTATGTTTAATTTAAAAGCAAACTCTCATTTCCATTCATCCTTAATGCTTGCTCAGTCTTAGAGTGGGATAAACGTCTCACTCACTACTAACTCTTCACTTTCTTAAAGTAAATAGCAGTGGATGGGGTGAGATTTGAAGGCCCGTAGGAGTACATTATAAGGAATACTTGGTATTCTATTTTGGGAAATATAACTTAAGGCTGCAATGTGAATTGTTTTCTTAGATCAACCATTATTACATAGCAGGTCCTTGAATGAACAGGGCTAAAGACCCCTTAAAAGGCTTTAAACAAGGCGTACATTTTCATCACAACCTGGACATTAAAACAAAAATGGCAGGTGGCCTAAGAATTTAGTATGATCAATCAACAGTTTTACAAATGAGTTCATGTCTAGTTAAGGACTTTTTTGACATGACCAATCCTCTTAGCAATAGCAGTAAGTATAACAATATAGATTTAAAGAGAGTAAATTAAATATACATATGTTTTTGAACAAATATCCTAGTGACTTTATGCACTAAGCACTAGCCATATAAATTCATTAATCATTGACTATTTGATATTACTGAATTATTTCTATTGGCCTAAGAATTGAAAAAAAATATAGCTGTAGGCCAAGCTCTGCATATAAGTTACTGTATATAGCCCTGAATATGTATTCTAACTCTTACAGGATTCAGTTTTCTTCATCTGCAAAACAAGAGCTATGATTGGATAATCATTAAGACCCTTTCAGATTCAACATGAAAGTAGAATGTAAGCACATTACATTTAATAAAAGGCTGAAAAACAATCTAAGGCAATAGCGATTACAAAAAATTACACATGACAAAGACCTTAATTAATGAATTCATTTATAATTCATACGTGCTGTGAACCAGAAACGTATATTTAAATATAGGGCTAACAAAATAAATTGACATAATCTTTTAAAAAAAACTATTTTATAGTATAAATAACAAATTTAATATTAATGTAATGAGAAAAAAACTCAAAACTTCTAACTAGTGTTGTAAATATGATTCACTATATTCACTATAGCCCAAAATTGCTAGGCACTAAAATGACTACTATAGGTTTGTACATTCATTAGACTGGGTGATGAATATGAATTTTAGTTATTCAAGGCTTTTGTAAGAGGGACTAGAGGTAAGATGTCAAGTCTGCGCTCGACTCTACTGAAGCAAAGAGCTAGAGAGTTTTTAGGAATTGGAATGAGAATATCATAGGCCATCTGTGTCCACAAATTTACTCAAGATTCTCTAATCTTCATGATACCAGGTAGTGTTACAGGTAGCAAGGCACCGGTAAAGTTAGGCTCCTGGAGATCCACAGAAAATGAAATATAGGATCCTGTCTTCTTTGATGATTGTATGTCAAAGAGATGGCTCCCAAATTCTCAGAACGATGTTCCTGGGTTGGAAGCACGGGCAGAAATGTTTTTTAAAGATCTGTTATTTCAAAGGGGCATAGACCGAATTTATCAATACAAGTTTTTGAAATAAATGCTCTAAGAAAAGGTGAGGTCAGAGGCCTCGAGTCGGGAAGAATCTTGCCTAAAATTTAGTCAAGATGAAGGAAAGTTAAGGACATCATGGTCAGGTGGCACTGATTTGGGGAAAAATTAGTACTTCATAATACATCAAGATAGAGTATCAGGTTCTTACTACACATAGCTATTTTAATCTGAAAACAGTGTTTGATTTGAGTCACCCAAAATTATTTTTAAATGATATTAGCTGCATGTTCCGCATCTTGTACTTTTAATGTATTTGCTTTCCCTATATGTATACTCTCTTACCACTGTTTAATATCCTTATCATAACTAAGAAGGGTTAAGTAAGATAAAAAACATTAACCTCATTCGTGTATAGATTAAAGGTTGGGGTTATAAAAAAAAAAGTAAACCCACCTGTTTATACTACACATTTGTAACAGGATGAACTACATGGCATGACTTTAATATTTCTGTATCAAGTGTTCCCCAGCATGACCCATTGCTTCAATGAGTCACATGCTGTGTGTGATTGTAGGGGTGGGCTGTGTGTATAAGCAATAGGTGAAAATAATATATATTTATATTAAGAAACTAAACATTTGCCCAGGAGGTATAGCAACAGAAAACTGAAAGACAAAATACCTTAATTTGACTACCTATTTTGTAAAGGCTAATATTTTTTACTCAGACTTTTCAAGATCACTATAAAATAAAATGGATTTTTAAAAAAAGACATAAAATAAGTTCTTTAAAAATACTATTACAGGCCTGGCGTGGTGACTCACGTCTATAATCCCAGCACTTTGGGAGGCCGAGGCATGCGGATCACGAGGTCAGGAGATCAAGACCATCCTGGCTAACTTGGTGAAACCCCGTCTCTACTAAAAATTAAAAAAAGATTTAGCCGGCTGTGGTGTCGGGCGCCTGTAGTCCCAGTTACTTGGGAGGCTGAGGCAGGAGAACGGCGTGAACCCGGGAGGTGGCGCTTGCAGGGAGGCGAGATCATGCCACTGCACTCCAACCTGGGCGACAGAGCGAGACTCCGTCTCAAACAACAACAACAACAACAACAAAACCTATTGTATGTCCATAATATGATGAGGGATTACTACTGGATGTTTGATTGAAAAGAGAAGGTTCATATTCATCCAGCTAATTAATATAGACCAGAGGGTTCTTATAGTTGAAGATATGTTTGGGGTTTTGTTTCCCCGAATTAACATGTATAAGCAACAGTGAAGAGCTTGATTGCACCTTATTTGTAAAAGGTTTAAATTTTCTTTTGAAATAATTCACTTTTAAAATTTTTGAGCCATTTAACTACTTTGACTGCTAAACCCTTCTTGTGTTACCCATGCTGTCAATATTTGGGACGGTTCAGCAAAGAAATAATGATGAAGTTATGTATGACTGAGATATAAAGAAAAGGCATATGGGAACACCTTCATTTTCTACCTCATAACAGGATTGTAAATTTTAGACTCCCCTAAAGAGAAATGCTATTCGTGCTAGAGAAGACCTGTCAGCATAATAGACAGGTGTTCTATAAACTTCCTGGTCGCTGGCAGTTTAACTTGCTCCAGCTCTGAAAAGCACTAGCTCCAAAGACAGCTCTCTCTCTCTTTGAAGAGAAATCAAAGTCATGAAATGTGAACAACTAACTAACTACATAAAACTTATTTTACTTGTACTCAAAATAGTATATTTATGGGTAATATAAGTGCTATGAACATTTGATCTACCAATAACGGAGCTATCACGAAACTATAGAAAAATAAAAACCAAAATAGGTTTATTGTAGGAAAGAAAGTTCACCAGAAGTGAAATGTTTTTATAGATTTTTTTTTTCATTTACAATAAAGCTTGAGTTAATATATCTATTTTAGAGGGCTTTTTAATAAGAAAGGAATAATATTGAAGTTTAATTATATTGTCATCATATAGGCTTTCTGAACTTCATTCAACTTAGTACAAAGGCATCTATAAACAACAACAACAAAATGTTTATTTGGCATTTAAGCCTAGCCTTTCACTGGATATGTTAAGAAATTGATTTATATTATAATTTGGGGATTATATTTATATATTTGTAAAGTGAGTGTTTTAGATGTAATCTTGTATATTTCTCCAGCATAGGAAAAAATTGCACAGTTTTGATAACAAAAAGCAGAATCAATTAACATTAGTTTGTGACTCATGCAGGTTGAACTGATTTCCTGCTGATAAACACATTTTTCCAAATAACAACAGAATTTGGGAAGGGCAGTCTACACACACTTTTTGTATCAATTGAAGCTACATGCAATAGTTTCTTAATAGGAATCAATAGAAAAGCTAAAATAGATAAAAGCATTTCAACAATTACACAATTAATTCAAATATAATTTTATAAATCACCTTGGTTTCTGAATAATAAAATAGAAGTTAGGTGAGGGAAGAGCATGCTTATCCAAAAACTCCTGCTTACTTCACATTGTTACTAAATGGCAGCTTATTCAAAAGTTGCATCATACCATATTTTTATTTATCTGGGATCTGATATTTTCCAAACACTTACTTTGATATAAGAAAATTTACTTTCTAAATATACTTTTTGGACTTATATTCAAAACACTTTTATTTCATATATAATTTTATAAAGTTTCCCAAATTCTAAATGCCCTATTGTTGGTTAAGCAATACTGTTTTCTGTTGAATATAAAGAGGATAAAAGTATAATTATGTACTAGCTTTTTGAAATTCATTTTTCTTTGAGTTACAAGAAATAGCATCTAACCAGCACATTTTGACTCTTTCAAATGGTGACATTTATATATTTATAGTTTTGCTTAGTCCAAATACTTTTTTCTTTAAAATTAGTTAGTATAGAATAATTATATTATCGAATATATTTTTATTATAAAAGATTTATTTTAATTTTACTTTAAACTTATATTACATTATTTACTCAGGAAACAAGAATCATTCATTTTCTCCTCAATGGCACATAAAAGTAGTCCACAAGAACTCTATCATCACTCGTGAAAACTTGCATACATTATAATGAGCACATTCTGGACAAGCTACTTCTGTTATGTAAGCAAGTTACGAACTGCTGGTAAGAAGCATATTTGGATAAAAGACCATAGAAGACAAACTTTTACATTTTGTAAACAATAATTTTTATAAAATTTTATATATCTTCTTCAACTATGAGAACCATATTCTCATATATGACTCAGATAAACTTTTAATGAAGAACATCAGATTGTATTTGAATATTATTTAACATTTTTGGTATGTTATTGATAATTTTAGGTTACTAATGAGTACTTCAAATTTTCAAAATCCCTTATTCAAAAAATTTGAATTTGTTAAAAAATAACAAAGCTGAAGGCATCATGCTACTCAACTTCAAACTATACTACAGGGCTACAGTAACCAAAACAGCATGGTACTGGTACAAAAACAAATACATAAACTGATGTAATAAAATACAGAACTCAGAAATAAAACTGCACACATACAACTATCTGATTTTCAACAAACCTGACAAAAACAAGCAATGGAGGAAGGATTCCCTATTCAATAATATATGCTGAAGATTGAAACTGGACCCCTTCCTTATACCATATATAAAAATCAACTCAGGATGAATTATATATTTAAATGTAAAACTCAAAACTATAAAAACCTTGGAAGACAACCTATGCAATACCATGCAGGATGAAGGCACTGGCAAAGATTTCATGATGAAGAGGCCAAAAGCAATTGCAACAGAAGCAAAAATGTACAAAAGGTATCCAACTAAACTTAAGAATGCATAGCAAAATAAACTACCAATAGAGTAAACAGACAACTTGCAGAATGGGAGAATATTTTTGAAAACTATACATCCAAGAAAGGCCTAATATCCAGCATCTATTAGGAACATAAACAAATTCATACACACACACACACACACACACACTTACTAAAAAGTGGGCCAAGGACTTGAAAAGACACTTTTTGAAAGAAGACATACCTATGGCCAACAATCATATGGAACAAAGCTCAATATCAGTGTTCATTAGAGAAATGCAAAACAAAACCACAATGAGATACCATCTTACACCTGTAAGAATGGCTATTATTAAAAAGTCAAAAAGTAACAGATGCTGGTAAGATTGTGGAGAAAAAGAAGCTCCTATACAGTGTTGGTGGGACTGTAAATTAGTTCAACCATTGTGAAAGACAGTGGCCATTCCTCAAAAACTTAAAGACAGAATTATCATTCAAACCAGCAATTACATTACTGGGTATATACCCAAAGGAATATAAATCATTCTGTTATTTAAAAACATGCACGCATATGTTCATTGCAGCACTATTCACAGTAGCTAAGACATGGAATCAACTAAGTGTCCATCAATAATAGACTGGATAATGAGAATGTGATACAGACACACCATGGATTACTACATAGCCATGAAAAGGACATGTCTTTTACAGGGACATGGATGGAACTGGAGGCCATTATCCTCAGCAAGCTAACACTGGAATAGAAAACCAAATACCATATGTCTTCACTTATAAGTAAGTGCTAAACAATAAAAACACATGGAAACATATACAGGAACAACATACACTGGGTCCTATCAGAGGGTGGAGAGTGGAAGGAGACAGAAGATCAGGAAAAATAACTAATGGTTGCTAAGTTTAATACCTGGGTGATAAAATAATCTGTACAACCAATCCCCACGAGACAAGTTTACCTATGTAACAAACCTGCACTTGTGGTCTTGAACTTAAAAGATAAAAAAAATAAGAAAGAAAAACTACTGACTTGTAAAGTAGGAGAGACAAAGGAGTGTGTTTTAGTTTCAGAATATTTATCCTGGCAGTGACATAGTGAATGGATTTATGTAAGCAATAAGAAATTTTGGAAGCTTTTCTAATTCAAGAGAAATATAATGGTGGTCTAATACATTGCCTGAAAGTAGATATATAAGAGACATATATAGAAATAGGATAAACAGTACCTAGTAGGAGATTATATGTACTCTTTGAGAAATGAACCAACAATTATATTAACGTTTTACCATTCACTGAGATTTCAGAGTACAGAAATTCGTTCAGATTTGGAAGAAGATGATAACATCAGAAGGGGATCTACTGTCGTCCTATGGACTTCTTAAACTCAGCATTTATACATGGATTATGAGCATAGAAAATCTGGAATTAAAATAAAAGTATTGAAACAATCACCACATGGCTAACAAAGAAAATGAATGAATTGTCAGGGAAACTATGCAGAAAATAGTGGAAGTCAGAATTGAATTTTTAGAAAGCTAAAAATTTAATGCTGTGGGAGATAAACTTGTCAAAGACCAAGTAGAGCCAATGTAAGAGGGTGTGGGAAACAAGCACATTATAGAAAAAAAAAATGTTTTACAAATATGTTTAACCCCAAATCCCAAGAAGGAAAAGGTGGGTAACCAGCCCCTGTGATGGCCTTTGACTGATGAAAGTTAGTGAAGTCCCCAGATGAGCGAGGGGCAGTGTCTGTCTCTGTGACTTATATTTCCAGTGGGGATTCATGCAACCAAGGCCAAGGGAAAGCACTATGTTGCTCCCAAGCTTTAGAGCTAACTTGGGAAGAGGCTTGGAGACACTAAGAGGGAATGACACTGGAAAAAGCTCTAGGCATTTCCCAGACTTGGGGTGGAGAGCAGGCTGCCATTTTTAATCCAGGTTCATACAAAGTCAGTTATTTTTTGGTGATCTGGCAGTGTGGCTCTGCAGGCATTTTAGTCCAGAGATTGCTGCACTCACTCTGGAGTCAGGTGGCGACCTCTGCAGCCAGAATTGAGTGGCAAGTGTGACACTGGAACTATACTTTCCTCTGTTGCAGGTCTGGAGTGGGAGGAGAGCTGCTGCAACCATAGTTTCTCCTCGGTGATAACACTTGCAGCCAGAGGCAGCTTGGAGACCTGGAACTGGTCTGTGTGTGACATTGGTGGGTATCCTAGTCTGCTCCACTGAGATCTTGGCACAGAAGGGCCCTCCCCTCTCCAGTCTACTCCGAGGTAGATCTTGAGGCATTCAGAGTGCCCACTCCCATGAGTCAGCAGCCTGAGTCACCCCATGCTCCTTGTGCATAGATCATGGTGCAGAGGAACCCTATCCACTTCCCCTCAGGCTGATCTTCAGACAGTCAGAGCACATCCTTATCTGGATCAGTAGCCTGAGCCATCCTACCTTTCCTGTGCATAGATCATGGTATAGTGGAGTCCTGTCCACTCCATGACCTGGCAGATCTCAGGCAGTTGGAGCACTTCCTAACCTGAATCAGCAGCCTGAGCTGCCCCACCCTTCTTGTGCAGATTGTGGTGACTGGGGGCTCCCTACACTTCATGCCCAGGCAGATCTCAGGGATTTGTAGCGCCTACTCTCCTGGATTAGGAGTTTCAGTGACCTCCCTGCACCATGCAGAGAAATTGGGCCTGAGGAGGTGTCCCAAATCCATGCCTAGGCACACCTCTAGGGGCTTGGTGGTCACCTACCAGACACCCTTCAGTGCTGCTTTTCGTGACTGCCATTGGGTGACTTGTAGGCAGGCTTGCCTGGTCCAGCCACACCCATCTTGCCCCCTACCACACCCCATCACTCAGGGTTGAGCAGAAAGCTCAGATTGTGCAATGCATTGCATCAGCCCATTGAGTGTGGCAACAGAGACCGCCCAGTAAACAAGGATGAAATATATACCCATCCACATTGGCAGCAGCTGGATTTTAACTATCATTGCCATCTACTGGCCTGTAGGTTGAACTGCACAGGCCAATAAAAAGCCCCCTGACAGAAATGAATAGGGCTCTAGCAGCAAAACCAAAATACCCTAGCCAACATTCTCTAATAGCATACACAGGGACAAAGGGGAAGAAAATAATTAATAATACTACTAATAATAAAACTGGGAAAGAAAAGAAAGGAAACAATTTTATCTGCATGAAAATGATCATAAAAATTAGAAGTTTTAGCATCTCCAGATAAGAAGGAAACAGCACAAAAATTTTGACATCATGAAAAATCTGAATCTTTTGAAATAACCAAAGGATAACACTAGCTCTTCAAAGCATGGGTTGCAAGGAAACTCAATGGGATCCAGGACAAGGTGTAAAATAACACATAGAAACTTCTAAGGCAATCTAGAAAATGAAGGAAAAGAAAAAACATTTTAAAAAGAAATCAGTTAGAGCTTCTGAAATTAAAAAATTAACTTAAAGAATTCCAAAATACAATTTAAAGCCTTAACAATAGAACAAACAAAGCAGACAAAAGAATTTCAAAGATTGAAGACAAGTATTTTGAATTAACCCAGCCAGACAATGATGTACCCAAAATTTTTTTTAATTAACAAGGTCTCCTGTAAATATTGGACATGTAAAGAGACCAAGTCTACAAATTATTGGCATTCCTGAGAGAGGAGAAAACATAAACAATCCGGAAAACATATTTGAGAGAATAATTTAAGAAAAATTTTCTGATCTCGTTAGAGAGGTAGACATCCAGGTACAGGAAATTCAGAGAGTACCTATGAGATACTTTTTTAAAAATGAAAATCACCAAGGCATGTAGTCACCAGACTTTCCAAGGTCAACATTAAATAAAAAATCTTAATGGTAGATAGAGAAAAAAGTCAGACCACATGCAAAGGGAACTCATCAAGATAACAGCAGACTTCTCAGTAGAAGCCTTGCAAAACAGAAAAGGGTGGGGTCCTATTTTCAGCATTCTTAAGGAAAAGAATTTCCAACCCAGAATTATATATTCTGCCAATCTTAGCTTCATAACAAAGGATAAATAAAATATTTTCCAGACAAATAATTGCTAAGGGAATTTGTTGCCATTAGACCAGCCTTGCAAGAGGCCTTCAAGGAAGTTCTAAACATGAAAACTGAAGAACAGTACCTGTTACAACAAAAACATACTTAAATGCACAATCTAGAGTCCTTATAAAGCAACTATACAATAGAAACTGCAAAGCAATCAGCTAACAACTCCGCAATAGGATCAAAACCACACTTGTCAATATAAACCTTGAATGTAAAAATGTAAATGGTCTAAATGCCCCACTTAAAAAGGCACAGAGTGGCAAGTTGGAGAAAAAAAGATCATCAGTCCACTGACTCTAAGAGACCTGTCTCACATGTAATAACACCAATAGACTCAAAGTGAAAGAGCGAAGAAATATCTATCATGAAAATGCAAAACAAAACAAAACAAAAGAGCAGGATTACTGTTCTTATATCAGGTAAAATAGACTTAAACAAATAACAGTCAAAAAGGACACAGAAGGGCATTACATAATAATAAAGGAATCAATTAAACAAGAAGATGTAACTATCTTAAATATGTATGTACCCAACATTGGAGCACTCAGATTCAGGAAACAGGTACTTCTAGATCTATGATAAGAATTAAACAGCCCACAATAATTGTGGGGGACTTCAACAGCCCACTGCCAGTATTAGACAATTGAAGCAGAAAATGAACCAAAAAATTTTGGACTTCAATTTGACACTTAATCAATTGAACCTACTAGACATCTAAAGATTACTCCACTCATCAATCACAAAATATACATTCTTCTCATCTGCATACAGGACGTACTCAAGGATTGACCACATGCTTGGCCATAAAGCAAGTCTCAATAAATTTTAAAAAATTGAAGTCATACCAGCCATACTCTCAGACAACTGTGGAATAAAAATAGAAATCAATACAAAGAAAGTCTCTCAAAACCAAACAATTGTGTGGAAATTAGACAACTTGTTTCTGAATTACTAAGTAAAAAAATAAATTAAAGCAGTTTTTTTATAAAATGGAAATAAATAAAAACGGAAACACAACATACAAAAACCTCTAGGATGCAGCAAAAACAGTGTTAAGAGGAAAGTTTATAGCTCTAAATGCCTATACCCAGAGGTTAGAAAGATCTTAAATTTACAATCTAACATCACACCTAGAGGAACCAAAAAAAATAAGAACATACTAGTCCTAAATCTAGCAGAAGAAAAGAAATAACTAAAAATCAGACAGATTTCTAGCTAGATTAACAAAGAAAAAAATAATAAGCAGAGATGACAAGGGTGATGTTACATCTAATCCCACAGATACAAAAGATTCTCAGAAACTATTATGAATCTTTCTGTAAATACAAACTAGAAAATCTAGAGGAAATAATAAATCCTGGAAACACACAACTTCTCAAGATTGAATCAGGAAGAAATGGAAACTCTGAACAGACCAATATTGAGTTCTGAAATTGAATCTGTCATAAAAACCTACAAACTGAAGAAAGCCCTGGACCAGATGGATTAACAGCTGAATACTATCAGATGTACAGAGAAGAGATGGTGCTAATTCTACCGATACTATTTCAAAAACTCGAGGAGGATGGACTCCTCCTTAACTCATTCTGTGAAGTGAGCATCACTCTGGAACCAAAATCTGGCAAAAGAAAACAAACAACAAAAATAGGAAACTGCAGGTCAACATTCTTAATAAACAGAACAAAATATTATCAACAAAATACTAGCAAACTGAATCCAGCAGCACATCAAAAGTTAATTCACCATGATCAGGTAGGCTATATTCCTGGAATGCAAGCTTGGTTCTACATGTGCAAATAAATAAATGTGATTCACCTCATAAATATAAGTAATAACAAAAACTATATCATTATCATAATAGATTCAGAGAAAGTTTTTTGTTGAAATTCAACATCCCTTCATGATAAAACCCTGAACAACCTAGACATTGAAGGAACATGCCTGGAAATAATGTGTCATTCATGACAAACCCACAGCCGACATCATACTGAATGGGCAAAAACTGGAAGCATTCTCTTTAAGAAAAGGAAAAAGATAAGTGTGCCCACTCTCACTACTCTTGTTCAACATAGTACTGCAAGTCTGAGCCAGAACAATCAGGCAATAGAAAGAAATAAAAGGTACCTAAATGGAAAAATAAGTCAAATTATTTCTGTATGCTGACAATATGATTATATATCTAGAAAACAATAAAGACTCCACCAAAAGGCTCCCATATCTGATAAATGACTTCAGTAAAATTTTAAGAAACAAAATCAATATACGAAAATCAGCAGCATTTCTATACAATAGTGTTCAAGCTGAGTTCCAAGCCAAGAATACAGCACCATTTGCAATAGCCACAAACACACAGAAATAAAATACTTAGGAATACATCTAACACAGGAAGTGAAAGATCTCTATATGGAGAACTACAAAAATCTGCTGAAAAAAAAATCATCGATGACACAAACAAACAGAAAAACTTTCCATGCTCATGAATTGCAAGAATCAATATTGTTAAAGTAGCCGTAATGCCCAAAACAATCTACAGATTCAATGCTCTTCTTACCAAACTACCAATGTCTTTTTTCACTGAATTAGAAAAGTTATTCTAAAATTCATATGGAACCAAAAAACAGCCCAAATACCCAACACAATCCTAAACAAAAACAGGAAAGTTGGAAGTGTCACATTATGCATATACCCGATACCATAAGGCTACAATAATCAAAACAGCATGGTACTGGTAGAAAAACAGATATACCCCAATAGGACAGAATGGAGGACCCAGAAATAAAGTTGCACACTTACAACCATCTGATCTTTGACAAAGCTGATAAAATCAATCAATGGGGAAAGGACTCCCTATTCATTAAATGGTTCTGAGACAACTGGCTAGCTGTACGCAGAAGAATAAAACTGGACCCCTACTTTTCACCATATAAAAAAATTAACTGAAGATGGATTAAAGGTTTACACGTAAAATCTCTAACTAAAAATCCTGTAGGAAAACCTAGGAAATACCATTCTGGACATTGGCTTTGGCAAATAATTTATGACTAAGTCTTCAAAAGTAATTGCAAAAAACAAGAAAACTTAATAAGTGGAACCTAATTAAACTAAAGAGCATCTGAACAGCAAAAGAAACTAAAGAACTTTAGCACGAAAGAATAAACTATCAACAGAGTAAACAGACAATGTATGGAATGGGTAAAAATATTTGGCAACTATGCATTTGACAAATGTCTAATATCCAGAATCTATAAGTAACTTTATCAACTCAACAAGCAAAAAATGAATAACACTATTAAAAAATGTCAAAAAGATGGATTAAATACAGAAATGTAAAATCCAAAACTATAAAAACCCTGGAAGACGATCAAGGCAACACCATCTTGGACACAGTAGTGGGCAAAAATTTAATGACAAGCACACCAAAATCAATCCCCCTAAAAGCAAAAATTGACAAGTGGGACCTAATTAAACTTAAGAGCTTCTGCACAGCAAAATAAACTATCAAAAGGATAAACAGACGATGTACAGAATGGGAAAAAATTTTACAAATTATGCATCTGACAAAGGTCTACTAGCCAGCATCTATAAGGAACTTAAAAAATTAACAAGATAAAAACAAGTAACACCATTAAAAAGTGGGCAAAGGACATGAACAGACAATTTTCAAAAGAAGACATACATCCAGTGAACAAGCATACAAAAAAAATCTCAATATCACTGATCATTAGAGAAATGCAAATCAAAATCACAATGAGATATCATCTCTCACCAAACAGAATGGCTACTATTAAAAAGTGAAGAAATAACAGATACTGATGAAGTTGTGGAGAAAAGGGAACACACACACACTGTTGATGGGTATGTAAATTAGTTCAACCACTGTTGAAACCATTATGGTGATTCCTCAGAGACCTAAAGAGAGAACTACCATTCAACCCACCAATCCCATTATGGGGTATATATCCAGAGAAACATAAATCATTCTACCATAAAGACACATGCACATGTATGTTCACTGCAGCCCTATTCATAATAGCAAAGACATGGAATCAACCTAAATGCCCATCAGTGACAGGCTGGATAAAGAAAATGTGGTACATATACACCATGGAATACTATGAAGCCATAAAAAAGAATGAAATCATTTCTTTTGTGGCAACATGGATGTAGCTGGAGGCTATTTTCCTTAGAAAACTAACACAGGAAAAGAAAACCAAGTATCACATGTTCTCAGTTATAAGTGAGAGCTAAATGATAAGAACTTATGAATGCAAAGAAGGGAACAACAGACTCTGTGGTCTACTTGAGGGTGGAGACTGGGAAGAGGAAGTGGAGCAGAAAAGCTAACTATTCAGTATTGGGCTTAATACCTGGGTGATTAAATAATATGTACAATAAACCTTTGTGATACATGTTTATCTATGCAACAAAACTTCACATGAAACTCCAAACCTAAAATAAAAGTTAAAAAAAAAAAGTGGGAAAGGATACAGATAGAAACTTTTCAAAAGAAGACATACAAACATGGGAAAAAATGCTCAATATCACTAATCATCAGAGGAAGACAAATCTAAACCGTAAATAAACACCATCTCACACAAGTCCGAATGGTATTACTAAAAAGACAAAAAAGAGATGATGAAGAGGCTGTGGAGAAAAGGGAACGCTTATACCTTCTTGGTAGGAATGTAAATTAGTTTAACCACTGTGAAAAGCAGTTTGGATATTTTTCAAATAACTTAAAACAGAACTACCATTAGACTCAGGAATTCTGTTAGTGGGTATATACTCAAAGGGAAATAAATTATTCTACGAAAAAAAGAAAAATGTTGGAGAAACATGTTCAGAGTATAACACATTTAAAGTAATGACTGATAAGGAGAAAGTTACTTCTGTCATTTTGTTATTTGTTTTTAATAGGCTTTTTGACTTTTTTGTCGTATTTTCCTATATGACTATCTTCTTTTGTGTTTCATTGACTTTTTGCAGTGAAACATTAAATTATTTTCTAATTTCCTCTTGTATGTATTCTTTATCTACTTTCTTTGTGATCGCAATGTATATTACACAACTCAGTTAGAATATGTTAATTCGAATTTATACCAGTTTAATTTCAGTCATGTAAAAAATTCTCTTTTAACAGCTTCATCTTACCATTTTTAGTTGTTTGTATCATAAAATTACTTATTTACACATTCTGTATACAAAAATGCATAATTTTAATGCATTAATTTATTAAGTAATTTATAAAATAAAATGTGGAGTCACATACCAAACTTAAAATAATACTAGCTTTCGTAATTCTCAGTGTATTTGTCTTTGCTGATAGCTTTATATTTATATTTTTATATGGCTTTCAATTACTGTGTAGCATCCTTTCATGTCACCTGAAAGATTCACTTAAAGATTTTTTGCAAGGAAGTTCTACACACCCTCATCTTGTGTTTCTCTGGGAATGTTATAATTTTTTCCTCACTATTAAAGAACAGTTTTGCCAAATAAAGAATTCTTGGTTGCTAGCTTTTTTTTTCTTTTGGCACTTTGAATATATCAGCCCACTGCTTCTTGGCCTGCAAAATTTCTGATGAGAAATCTGCTGGTGTTCTTATTGAGGATTCCTTGTATGTGACAAATCACTTTTCTTTTGCTGCTTTCAAAGTATTATCTGTGTCTTTGACATTCTGCAGTTTGATTTTAATGTGTCATAGTATATGTCTTTTTCAGTTAATCATACTTGGAATTTGTTGAGCCTGCTGGATGTTTATGTTTATGTCTTTCATCACATTTGGGCATATATCCCATGACTTTGTAATTATATATATATATATATACACACACACACACACACACATACACACACACACACATGCACACACACACACAGTTGTTTTTGAATACCATAGTCTTCAATGGCTAACACCCAAAAGAGAAGAAAAGAAAAAAAAAAATGAAGGGAGAGAAAAAGTGCTGGCCTTTTAAATGCACTGGAAGTCACTTTGACAAGAAGAATTTGCCTTATTGCTGGGATGTAAAAAATTTGTCTACACCTGTGTGCACCAGATGCTGCAATTAGCAATCACAGTACTGATTGTCAATATTTGGAGAAAAGGATCATTTTAGCTCGCACTGGCTCTCAGAAGCTGTGTGTAAGCTACTTCTAAAAAGCATGCACAGCTTGCTGCCTTAGAAATGAGGAGTGGTGGCTGAGTATCTGCAACTGTCCTGAGTTAAAATTGACCCAAATTCACAGTTTATTACCCAAGCCTTCTGCACAAAGTTTCAAGCCTTCAATTGACTTCCTAGTTCCAAAAGTTACATGAGATTGACTCTGCTAGTGCAATTTTTATCTAAGTGAGAAGATGTATTTTTTGTGTTTCTTACTCTGCCATCTAGTAAGTATCACTTCTTTTTTTAAAAAAAAAAAAAATAGAATTATTTTACCAGATGTGTTATTCTTGGATAGTAGTTTTTTTGTTTTTGTTTTTGTTTTTTTACTTTAGTGTTTTGAATATATCATCTCACTCCCCTCAGGCCTGTATAGTTTCCACTGAAAAAATCTGCTAATAATCTCAAAGAAGTTCCCTTGTATGTGACAAATCACTTTTCCTGCTTTCTTAATTATCTTTGTCTTTGACATTTGACAAATTTATTATAATTAGGGAGAAAATATGAATTGGGTGCCTTCTCCTGATTATGCCAATTTATGATAGCCTCTGTCTTCAGCTCCACAAACCATCTGGTGCTGTAGCAAGCCACTCTTATTCCCTCATTTTCAGAGGTCCTCAGGTATCCAAACTATGCTAGTTCCATTAATGCTCTGAATCAGGAAAGGCAGAAACCAGTCCTTTGGATATCCCTCCCAAAAGCTGGAACATTGGATGCATGATCCACTGAAAAACATTCCTCCAAGGGAAAAGCTGCCAGCTGAGCTGAGCTGTGCTGGCTCCGGGACGGGCCAAACAGATCATAAAACAGCTCTTTTTACACATTTCAATGTGGCTGTTTTTGACTTTGTGCTCACCTGTTGTACTGAAATTTCTTAACTAATTTCTTGAATTCTCGCAAAAGTATTTTAGCCCATATGTTTTTGTTACTTTGGTGTCTCTGTAAGATAACAAGGATTGGAACTGGTTATTTCACCATCTTGCAACTCCATACCCCATCCTAACATTTAAGTAAAACAAAGTATCTAAAACTTTTTAAAGTTTAAAAATCATAAAACAAAATTTTAGAATATATAACTTCTATTAAATTTCTATTGGTGTATATACCAAGAATTTAATATTGAATAACCTTTTACTAAAATTCAAAGAAACAAAAGAGGGAAGATAAAGATCTAGAGAAACGTGTTAGTTTTCTATTGTTGTGTAACAAATTTCCACAAATTGAGTGACTTGAAATGGCACCTATTTTTAATCTTAGTTTTCATATGTCAAATCTAGGCACATATTAGCTATATCCTCTGCTCATGGTTTCACCAAGCTATAATTCAGGTATTTAACCGTGTGTCTCACCAGAGGCTTAACTGAAGACATTCTCTGCTTCCAAGCTCCCTCAGGAAGTTTGTGAAATTTATTTCTTTGTGGCTGTAGAAATCAGGTGCATGTTTTCTTCCTGGAAGTCAGCTGGTCAGCTGTTCCTCAGTGTTAAATAAAAGTTTTGCCAAAGAAAGAATTGTTGGTTGCTAGCTTTTTTCCATTTTAGTACTTTGAATATATCAGCCCACTGTTTCGTGACCTACGAAGTTTCTGATGAGAAATCTGATGATATTCTTATCCTTCTAGAAGCTACCAGAGTTCCTTGTCACGTGACCCTTTCCATAAGGACCTTCTATAAAACATTGTAGTTTGTTCCTTCAAGACCAGCAAGACACACTTTCTCCCCGTCTCCTAAAAATCGTTTTATATAGCAAAATATAATAATGAAACTTATAGCTCATCCCCTTTGACATATAATATAACCTAGAGAGTGGCATCTCATCATTTTTGCCATATTGTATTGGTTAGAAGCAAGTCACAGGATCTGCCCACACTCACTAGGAGATTACAAAAAGACAGAAATCATCATTGGCAACCTTAGGGTGTGTCTACCACAAGACAGCTTAATTTTCAAATATACCAATAAATTTGTATTCATGACCAGAAACTATTTTGAAGTGTGATTTTAATTATTCCTGTCAAATTTTTGTAAAAGTTTAAATGTACCTCTGTTCTTTCTAGAACAAGCACATGGAGCATGAAAACAAACAAAAATCCAATTTAAAGACAAGAAAATTTGTTATACCTTGAAGTATGCATACATGAGCATTCTAGGTTAAAAAAGCTATTTGAAATCAGCAGTAGAAATGACTACATTGCACTTAAACTAAATTTGATTAGATCTCAGTTCATAAATCATGTTAGTTTTTATATTAAAATGGTCATTCTGACACATCTGTGCCATAGGTAATGACATTTGGGAGCTTTCCTGTTTTTAGAAGTTTTTAAGTCAGCAGAAAATAACTTGCTGAGCTGAGGATTTTGATGAGTCTGAATGCTTTATGGTTTATCATTCTCTGATTTTTCTAGTAGGTCGTTAATAAAGATTTTTTCCTGCTTGAGGCAGAGGTTCACTAATTTAGGTCTTGCAATGAAATATTACAAATATATTTATGTATATATATTTTTGAAAAACTTTTATAATGAAAATTATTTTTCTTTCCTCCTTTTTCCAATATAAATGATAGCTATACATATTAACATAAAAAATACAAGAAATCTGAATGCTTCAGTTTATATTTACTCCTCAATAAACTATAGTAATTTATGAGATTGTAAGCTTAATTTTTTATGAAAGTAAATCAACACAGTCATTTCAATCTTTTTTATAACATCGTAGTATTTGACGATGTCAAATCAATAATACACAGAGAGATATGACCATTAAATGTCACAACTGGGCTGTTTCTACACAAAACTGGAATAACTGTTTAAAAATGAAAACTTATACAGAATTTTTTTTTTAACTGGTCACTGTAGACTTCTCACCAAAAAACAGATTTGACTTTCTAAATAAATGTGTTCAGTTGTTGCATAGGAACAAACTAAATGGTAAGTGAGTAGTTTTGTATTTTTCTGCTCTAAATCTCATGTCTAAATGTAATCCCCAATGTTTGAGGTAGGGCCTAGTAGGAGGTGTTTGGGTCCTGGAGACAGAGCCCTCATGAATGGCATAGTGTCCTCTCTGTGGCAATGAGTGAGTTCTCTCTGTTGGTTTATGTGAGAGCTGGTTGTTTAAAAGAACCTAGCATCTCCCCTTCTCCCTCCCGCACCATGCGGCATGCCTCCCCCTCTTCACCTTCCACCGTAAGTATAAGCTTCCTAAGGTCTCGCCGGAAGGTAAGCAAGTGCTGCTGCCATGCTTGCACAGCATGCAGAACCATGAGTCCAATAAACCTCTTTTCTTTATAAGTTATTCAGTCCCACTGATCCGGTTTGTATCTGCGTCCTCACCCAAATCTCATGTTGCAATGTAATCTCCAATGCTGGAGGTGGGGCCTGGTGGGAAGTAATCGAATCATGCGGGAAGTTTCTTGTAAACGGTTTAGCACCATCCCCTTGATGCTGTTCTCATGGTAGCGACCAAGTTCTTATGAGATCCGGTTGTTTGAAAGTGTGTGGCAGCCCCCCTCTCTCTCTTGTTCATGCTCTGGCCATGTGAAGTACCAGCTCTTTCTTTATAAATTACTCAGCCTCAGGTATTTCTTAATAGCAGTGTGAAAATGAACAAAAACACACAGGTATTCCTTTATAGCAATGCAAAATGCATTAACACAGTAGATTTAATCGTAATTCTTGCTTTAGTAAAATAAGATAGAAATATTCCATTTTCTATTGATTTGAGGAATATTTCTCACTGAAAAAAGTCAAAAATCGAAAATCATACATTGTTACTTTGAGCTATTTAGTGCCTGCTATTCAAATGACCCTAAACTTTGGTTAATTTTAAAATGTGCTATGTTGTCAATATAGGCTTAACTTGAATTTTGAAATAACTTTTTTAAAATGTGGTATATTCCCTTGCTATTTACCATAAACATGTTTTTATTATGTAATTACCCAGAATCTCTCTCTCCATCTATCTCTATCTCTTTCCTTCTCTCTTTTTCTTTATGTCATTGACAGATTTGAAAAGTTCACTTAACATGGTTACAGAGGTACTCTCTGCAGCTATTGACATAAATTAGATATTTTACATATTACAGTATTAGTTAGATTCTACTGGGATATTAAATCAAAGTTTTACCTTTCCTTTTTCTTTTCTTTTGTCTTTTTAACTGTGACTTCTAACAAGTGTCTTCATTGGAATACCCCCCATTTGTGGAGCTCTCATTGTGAATATTTTTGGTTAACCATATAACATTTATTTCCCTTTCATTCTTCTCTTTAAGATTGAATGCCCAATTTTCTGTAGATATCAACCACTTCCCATCACAGCCCATGTAACAAGCATGGCTGCCTCAGCTTTCAGCTCCTGCAGTTAGCCTGTGTGTTAGGATCACACCAATCTTCTTGATGACAGGTCAGGTTTGGGCTTGTGACACAATTCAGACTGATAAGAAAAATTGTTGGTTAGTCATAGCTGGAAAATTTACTCTCTCTTCTTCTGAGAAAACATCTGGAACCATCTCACTTTTTCTACTTCTGGTATTGTCATGGAAGCTGTATGGCTCAGAAGCCCTGCAGTCGTCTTGGTTCCAGCCTTGCCCTAAAGAGATCATCAGGAGAAGAGATCCTTGCCAAAAAGTAGAACGTTCTGTATTGGTCCCTAATCTTAGACCTCTAGTTACTGAGGCAAGAAAAATGTGTTATCATTAAAGCTTATTCAGGGATTTATTGGTCTTTTGTTTGTTTGTTATGTTTTGTTTAACTTTTATTTTACGTTCGGGGTACATGTGAAGGTTTGCTGTGTATGTAAACTTGTGTCATGGAGGTTTGTTGTACAGATTATTTCATCATCCGGGTAGTAAGGCTAGTACCCAATAGTTAATTTTTCTGCTCCTCTACCTCCTTCCATCCTCCACCCTCAAATAGACCCCATTGTCTGTTGTTCCTTTCTTTGGGTTCATGAGTTGTTATCATTTAACTCCCATCTGTAAGTAAGAACATGTGGCATTTGATTTTCTATTCCTGTGTTAGTTTGCAAAGGATAATGGCCTCCAGCTCCAACCATGTTCCAGCAAAAGACATGATCTCATTCTGTTTTATGGCTTCATAGTATTCTGTGGTATATATGTACCACATTTTCTTTATCCAGTCTGTCATTGATGAGTATTTAGGTTGATTCCGTGTCTTTGCTATTGTGAAAACTGCTGCAATGAACCTAACGCATGCATGTATTTTTATGATAGAAAGATACATATTTGTCTGAGTATATAACCAGGAATAGGATTGCTGGGTCAAATGGTAGTTCTGCTTTTAGCTCTTTGAGGAATCACCATACTACTTTCCACAATGATTGAACTAATTTATGCTACCATCAACAGTGTACAAGTGTTCCCTTTACTCAGCAACCTCACTGGCATCTGTCATTTTTTTTTACTTTTTAGTAATAGCTATTCTGACTGGTGTGTGATAATGTCTCATCGTCGTTTTGATTTACATTTCTCTAGTAATCAATGATATAGAGCTTTTTTTCCATGTGTTTGTTGGCCACAATTGTATGTCTTCTTTTGAAAAGTGTCTGTCCATGTGTTTTACCCACTTTTTAATGGGGTTGTTTGTTTTCCTCTTGTAAAATTAAGTTCTTTATAGATACTGGATATTAGGCCTTGGTCAGATGTATAGTTTGCAAAAGTATTCTCCCATTTTATAGGTTGTCTGTTTGATAGTTTTCGTTTGCTGTGCAGAAGCTCTTAAGTTTAATTAGATTTTATTTTTGTCAATTTTTGCTTGTGTTGGGATTGCTTTTGGTGTGTTTGTCATGAAATTGTTGCCTGTTCCTATGTCCAGGATGGCATTTCCTAGGTTGTCTTCCAAGGTTTTTATAGTTTTGGGTTTTACATTTAAGTCTTTAATCCATCTTGAGTTGATTTTTGTATATGGTGTAAGTAAGGTGTTCAACTTAAATCTTTAGCATATGGCTAGCCACTTATCCCAGCACCATTTGAATAGGGAGTATTTTCCCCGTGACTTGTTTTTGTCAGCTTTGTCAGAGATGAGATGGTCATAGACATGTGGCCTTGTTTCTGTGCTCTCTATTCTGTTCCATAGATCTATATTCCTGGTTTTGTACCACTACCATGCTGTGTTGCTTACGGTAGCCCTGTGGTATACAGTATGAAATTGGGTAATGTGATGCCTCCAGTTTTTTTATTTTGCCAAGATTTGCCTTTGCTACTTGGGATCTTTTTTGATTCCATATATACTTTAAAATAGGTTTTTTTTTTTCTAGTACTGTGAAGAACATCATAGGTAGTTTGATAGCATTGAATCTGTGAATAGCTTTGGGCAGTATGACCGTTTTAATGATATTGATTCTTCCTATCCCTGAGCATGGAATGTTTTCCCATCTGTCTGTGTCATCTCTGATTTGCAAGTGTTTTGCAATTCTCATTGTAGAGATCTTTCACCTCCCTGGTTACCTTTATTCCTAGGTTGTTTTTTTTTTTTTTTCTTTTCTGGCAGTTGTGAATGGGATTGCCTTGCTGATTTGGCTCTCAGTGTGGCTGTTGGTTTATAGGAATGCCATTGATTTTTGTGGGTTGATTTTGTATTGTGAAACATTGCTAAAGTTTTTTTTTTTAATCAGCTGACAGAGCTTTTGAGCCAAGACTATAGATTGTTCTAGATATAGGATCATGTCATCCTCAAACAGAGATAGCTTGACTTTCTTTCTTTCTTTTTGGATGCCCTTTATTTCTTTCTCTTGTCTGATTGCTCTGTCTAGGACTTTTTGTTTGTTTGTTTGTTTTTTTCTTAATATTTGTAGCTGCAAGGATCTTTTATGTGTATTTTCCCTTCTAATTTTCTCCCTATCAGTGTTAACATGTTAATGTTAATATTTTAACAAGATAAAATCTATAATTATGTGAATTAGCCACATTCTCAGCAAAAATAAAAAGAAATGTTAATATTTGATGATGTATATAACATACACACACACTTTTTTTATTGCTTTTTCTTATAGTAAATTGTAGCACCAGTATACAAGGCAACTTTTTTACATAGTAATTATGGATAGAAGGAAAAGAAAAGAAAAATATTGCTTATGTGAAAGATACTAATTCAACAAACAAGACACCATAAAGGAATATGAAGAAGACAGGAAATAGAGCACAATCTATATCGTTTACAATTTTGTTTCTTACACCACAGAAGCTAATAATATCTCTCTCAGACAAATGGTAAAATTTGAAACTAAGATATTCTGAATAATTTAACTTGAAAAATATTACTTGAAATATCTGACTAAACAAAAGTGTAGATTTTTGATGTTATTTTATCCTAATTTTCTAATTAATCATGACCTTCTTTTGCTATCTTCACATGAAAATTTGTTTAATTAAGATGCTCACACAACCACATAAAAATCTTTGGTAAAATCATTGTAACAGGTGCATAATGGATTCCAAATATGTTCATGCTCTAATAATCAGAACTTGTGAATATTACCTTAAATGGCAAAAGGGACTTTGTAGATATGGTTTATTTAATGATCTTATGATAAAGATCTTGAGATGAACACATTATTAAATTATTGAGAAGGGCTTAAAATGCAATCACAGTGTTCTTAAAAGAGGCAGACAGAGAAAAATTTGACTACAAAACAACAAGTAGGGGATGTGGTAAAGGTAGTAAGAGTTTGGAGTTATATGAGGAAGACGTCATGAGCCAGGGAATGCAGATGACTTCGAGACACAAGATTCTTCCTGAGAACCTAAAAAAAAAAAAAAAAAAAAATCAGCAGTGCCTGACTTTGGCCCGGTGAAACAGATATCTGACTTCTGGCCTCCAGAACTGTATGAAAACAAGATTGTATTTTCTTAAGCTGACAAATTTGTGGTCAATTTCAAGTTCGAGCCATTAAAGAAAGATGAGTAAGTCGTCTACTACTTTGTTTTATTCTTATCTTCCTGCAGAATCATCATCTTAACTCCAAAGATGTGCTCTTGTCTCTTAAAACCTTTTTTTCATAGCCTCTTCTTCTCCCAGTCTTGAGAATTTAGGCAGATTTCACAAGTTTGAAACTATTAACCCTAATCTACCTGCTAATTATTGAACATAATCTGCAAGACTTGACCATCATTGATTTTAGCAGAATACATAAGTTCTGCTTGACTGTCTTAGCCATTTTTATTTCTTCCCATTATAAAAAATTAGGATGGAACTTACAAACCTTTCAGATATTGCAAATTTATAATTTTAAAACACGGACCAAAACTCTTAACTCTGCAAGTGAAGTACCAAGTAATTCTGTAGAGACACTCTCCTCTTCATATTCCTTCTCCCACCATTTAAACAAAACTGCACTTTAGATTGTTGTATGTATTAGGTTTGATACATACCATTTAATTTTTGTGAAGAGTTCCTTGGCATACAAAATTTGAAAATGATATCTGTTAAGTTGATGCCAACAGTCTCCTGTTTATTATCCAGAAAAAAACCTATGTAGTGTTTATATTTATTATATAGGCATTAATTCTTAACTTTTTAAAAACTTACCATTGTGAAAAATGTTTTGTCTTGCATTTACTGTATGTAACAAGCTCAATGTCTTTTAGCTTCAAGAAAAACCAGCCTAAATCCCGCTTCTACTAAACATGGAGAGGAGGGGCAAAAAGCAAATTTGTTCTTCCTCTGAATAGATTTTCATATCCTATCTTAAAACCAAATTTACATCCATTTCAAGCAATTTATTAGGAACATCTCTATCTTAGAGTTTTTTGCCCCTTAACTACTGTGCTCTCCCCATGTTTGGTGACTCACATCTTTCAGGAATATAAAAAAATTGTACACAGTATGGTTTGAGGCACTATGGGGTCGTTCTTAGAAGATGTTGGCTTTTGACAAAACTGGATTCCATTTGAAGTATTTGATCTTGGGCAATTTTTAAACATCTTTGTGATGATAATATTGAATTTCAACATGATTGGACTGAAGGATACAAAGTTTAGACCCTGGGTGTGTCTGTGTGGGTGTTGCCAAAGGAGTTTAATATTTGAGTCAGTGGGCTGGGAAAGCTAAACCCACCCTCGTCTGGGTGGGCACAGTCTAATCAGCTACCAGTGCAGCTATAATATAAGCAGGCAGAATAGTATGAAAAGAGAGACAACCCTAGCCTCCTAGCCTACATCTTTCTCCCATGCTGGATGCTTCCTGCCCTCAAACGTTGGACTCCAAGTTGTTCTGTTTTGGAACTGACTGGCTCTCCTTGCTTCTCAGCCTGTAGATGGCATATTGTGGGACCTTGTGATCATGTGAGTTAATACTTAATAAACTACCCACATAGGTAGCTAGATAGCTAGCTAGATAGATAAATATAGATACATAGATATATATTCCATTAGTCCTGTCCCTCTAGACAACACTGACTAATACAATCTTTATGTTTCAATTTCCACATCTGTAAAACAGGAAAAATAGTTCCCACATTTCCAGGTTGTGGGTATAGTAACTGTTTATTGCCAAGTAGGTGTTTTCTACATTTTAGATGCTATTAATCAGCTACACAGTAACAATAAATATTCAGCTGTTTTGTTTGTTTGGGTTTAGAAATTACAAATGTGTTCATTTTTTTCCAACAAATTGGTCATTTTTTTCAAAACACGCATGGTAGTTTTTGAGGAAATACATGGGAGACTAGGTTTGTTTTAAAAATCTCTTTTCTAAATGTCCTGAAGCAAATGCACTTTTGAATATGTTGAAAGTGGAGGAAGAAACCAGTCATGCAGGTAGTGAGGGTGGGTCCTCAGTAAAACTTCTTCAAACCAAAAACAGACTAAAAAACAATCTGCAGGCCACAGATAAGAAAATACCTGCATCCTTGAATAAACATGCCTACTTTGTGAACCTAGATGAACAAATTCCATTCCTTTTTTGAACAAATTTCCCTCTACTTGATTCACCTTTGTCTCATTTTATGCACTGCCTCTGGATTGGTCCTTGCCTTTTACTATTTTATGTACATCTATCTTTCTGTGATTGATTGTAGGTTGAATCTTCATTTGCATAAAGTATAATATCACTCTAGCTCTGATTGGTCACAGTCCAAGCCTTCACTTCAGCCCCTACTTGGTTCTTTACACTATCATACCTCTTTCTGAATGGCACTTTTCCCAAGCTTAACCATAAACCAATCAGCATGCATTTCCTCTTTCTAAGCCCATAAAAACCCCAGACTCAGTCTCACATTTAGCAACTCTCTTTTGGGTTCCTTCTCCTTTCTGTTGCTTAATAAATCCAACTCTGCCTTACTGACTCTCTGGCATCTGCATGCCTTATTCTTCTTGATTAGGGGACAAGAACCGGAAGCTCACTGGTGGTGGGAGTAAAAGAGCTTTACCATTCCCTCTCACTCACCTGAACAACAGGAGTGAAGAAGCTGCAACAATGTCATGAGTATTTTAGAATGAATCCCACTATTAACATTTAATCAATTTTCTACTTTTGTGATAAAATCTAGAGCCTAATGAAAAGGACAATAATAAGTGCCAGATACATAGTTTTTATGAAAACGTTGAGAATATGATTAAAATTGCCTTAAACATTAATGTATTTTTGATGTTGGAAAGGGGAAGTTTTGTGCTAAATCAAAATGCAATCACCATATTAATTGGTAGCTTCAGGTAGAAAAGAAAGCTGTAACTTATTCTATTTTCTTTGGGTACATTAAAAAGTGGATTTAAAAATCGCTTAGGCCAGGCATGATGGCTCATGCTTGCAATCTCAGCACTTTGGGAAGTTGAGGAGGGTGGATCGCCAGAAGTCATGGTGGTGTGTGCCTGTAATCCCAGCTACTTGGGAGGCTCAGACAGGAGAATCTCTTGAACCTCAGAGGCAGAGATTGCAGTGACCTGAGACTGCAATACTGCCCTCCAGCCTGGACAACAGAGTGAGACTCCTTCTCAAAAATAAAACAAAAAAAATCACTTAAAGTAGCATCATCAGAAAATGATTTTATTACCAAATCTATCCTTTCTTGTTTGACTATCTTACGAAAGTCTGGTTTAGTGATCTTACATCCTTCCTTCCAAATAATAACTGCTCCATAATGGGTTATTAATTTTAATTATAATAAAGGGGGCTAAATTTTGTTAGTAACTTATTCTGAAATTCTACAGTAATCACAGATAACTTTGCTTGAATATATACATTTTAAATTGTTTTCTTTGCTATTAGAAAAATTATATTGACAATTTTATCATAAAATAGTAATGGGCAAAAAGTTTGGTTTTAGTTCAGATGTAGTATTTAGTTTACAATAATATTTCTGATCCAAATTTCCTACCTAAAAATTGAATTAAATATTACAAAATTTTTATAACCAAAAATATATTGTTTGGTTCAGAATTTAACTCATTGCCTGGGCAAAATGGCCTTATTAATTTAGAATAAGATTTTCCTTGATCTAGTTTTTTTTATAGAGAAATCTACAGAGTATTTATTAAGTTCCAAATACTAGATACAAACATGTAAATGACACAGTTTCTTGCCATTAAGGAACTCAGAGCGAAGTGAAAATTTTTCAGTAAAAGAAAAAACTATACTATAAGTAGGCCATCTGTGTGGCATATTTTTAGGGCCCTAAAAAAGGAAAATTCCTATGTACAAACCATAATATCTCACAGATTTTAAGTTAGTACCCAGAAATTCTACCACAAAGATTGTTTTCTAAGAAGATGAAGTCATAAAAATTTTATACTTCCAGAAATTTGCTAAAATGTTAATTAAGAGATTAGTTTTTAAAATATTAACCAATATTTCAGTCATCAATATTTATGGAAGAACCAGTTTATCAGACCATTTCTCAAATGACTTGTAGATTAAAGCAAGGCTACTGAGAAAGACCCCACAGATGAATAAATAAGGGTCTGATAACTTCAAAGGGAAACATGATCAGCTCAAATTTATACTGTAATTGCCTAGAGATGAATACTGCTAATAAACTTCTTCCAGTTAATTCACAAGAAACATCTCTTTAAAAGGAGTAAAAAAGTAAAAGAACCCAAGGAAGCTGCATTTTGAAGGAAATCTAATCGGAAAAGAATTATGCATGCAAAGATACTTTTAAGATATTCTAATCATAATGAAATTATACTATATATTAGGTATTAAAATATAAGTATACCTAGTTTTATTGTGCTTCACTTCATTGTACTTTGCACATGCAGTGTTTTTCACAAGTTGCAGGTACATGGCAACCTTACCTTGAATATGTCTGTCAGTGACACTTTTTCAACAGCGTGTACTCTTTTCATGTCTCCGTGTCAAAGTTTGGTAATTGAAATTTTTCATTATTACAACATCTGTTACAGTGATCAGTGATCTTTGTTTATATGATTGTTGCTGTTTTCGAGTGTCACAAACCATGCCAACACTTAACTGGTAAATGTTACGTGTGCTCTGACTGTTTAACCAACTGTTTTGTTTTTGTTTTTTTTTTTTCTGTCTCTCACCCTTTCCTCAGACCCTACTATTCCCTGAGACACAACAATATTAAAACTAGGCTGATTAATAACTCTACAGTGGCCTCTAAGTGTTCAAGTGAAAGATAGAATCATACATCTCCCTCTTTAAATCCAAAGCTAGAAATTATTAAGTTCAGTGAAGAAGGCATGTAAAGGCCAAGTTAGGCCAAAAGCTAGGCCTCTTGTGTCAATTTGCCAAGTTGTGAATGTTCTCGAAGGATATTAAAAGTGCTATTCCAGTAAAAACATGATTAATAAAGTAAAACATCATTACTGCTGATATGGAGAAAGTTTTAGTGATCTGGATAGAAGATCAAACCGGCCACAACATTCTCTTAAATCAAAGCCTAATCCAGAGTAAAGTTCTAATTCTCTTCAACTCTATGAAAACCAAGACAGGCAAGAAAGCTACAAGAAAAAGATGGACTCTAACAAAGGATGATTCATGAGGTTTAAGGAAAGAAACTGACTCCATAACTTTAAAGTGCTAGATGGAACAGCAAGTGTTAAGGTAGAAGCTGTAGCAAGTTATCCAGAAGAACTAGCTAAGATGACTGATGAAAGTGGCTACACTAAACAGATTTTCAATATAGGCAAAACTGCCTTATGTAAACAGACATCTAGGAGTATCGAAAATGCCTGGCTTCAAATCTTCAAAGGACAGGCTGACTTTCTTGTGATGAGCTAACACAGCTAGTGACTTTAAGTTGAAGCCAATGTTTATCTACCATTCTGAATATCTGAGGGCTTCCATGAATTACACTAAATCCACTCTTCCTGTGCTTTATAAACTGAACCACGAAATCTGGATGACAGCACATCTGTGTATAGCATGGTTTACTCAATATTTTAAGATCACTGTTGAGACCTACTACTGCTCAGAAAGAAAAAAATATTTTAAAGCATTACTGATTATCAACAAGGAAGCTAGTCACCCAAGAGTTCTAATGGAGATACACAAGGAGATTAATGTTGGTTTTATGCCTGCTAGCACAATATCCATTCTGCAGATCATAGGTTAAAGATTAATTTAAACTTTCAAATAAAATAAATAATAAGGCTGTCAAGTCTTACTATTTATAAAATACATTTTGTAAGGCTATACCTTTCATAGATAGTGATTCCTCTGATGAATCTGGGCAAAGTAAATTGAAAACCTTTTGAAAAGGATTAATTATTCTAGATGACATTAACATTCATGCTTCATGAGAGAAAGTCAAAATATCAACATTTACAAGAGTTGCTAAAAAACTGATTCCTATTATAAGGAGCTCTCAACTTCAGTGGAGGAAGTAACAACAGAGGTGGAAATAATTTCAGTGGAGAAAATAGCGAGAGAACTAGAATTAGCAGTGGGGCCTAAACATGTGACTGAATGGCTACAATCTTATGATAAAACTTGAACAGTAAGGAGTTGTTTCTAGTAAATGAGCAAGATGAAAAGGTGATTTCTTGTGATGGATGCTATGAATATTGTTGAAATGACTACAAAGGATTTAGAACATTACATAAACTTAGATGATAAAGCAGTGGCAGGTTTTGAGAGGATTGACTCCAATTTTGAAAGAAATATTTCTGTGGATAAAACACTATCAAACATCATATGCTACAAAGAAATCTTTCATGAAAGGAAAAATCAGTAGATAAAGCAAACTTCACTGGGTTCTTAAGAAATTGAAAAAGCCACCTCAACCTTCAGCCACCACCACCCTGATTAGTAAACAGCCATCACATTGAGGTCGGATCCTCCACTAGCAAAAAATTATGATTTGCTGAAAGCTTATATGGTCAATAGCACTTTTTATCTCTACAGTATTTTTAATTAAGATAGGTTTATTATTTTTATGTATAATGCTACTGTACACTTAACAGTATAAACATAATTTTATATGCACTGGGAAACCGAAAAGTTCATGTGACTTGCTTTATTGGAAAATTTGTTTTATTGTTGTTGCCTAGAACCAACCTGCACTATCATTGAGGTATGCCTGTGTATCACCTATATCAAGACAAGATTTAGAGTCTCCAGAATATTGTTCATTTGTATACCAGCTCTGTGAAGACACATTATTCACTCACGATTTTCTAAAGAAAGGACTGCTGCACAATGTGAAATTAATCTCACCTATGAACCAGAACACTTGGCAGCAAGATAGGCAGAGATTGGCTGACTCAATTTATAGAGTATTTACCAAGTTGTGAGACATGAACCCATGTACTAATTCAGCTACAGCGGGTTATAATTATTGTATTTTCTCTACTCTTTGAATTTGAGCAAATGAAATCCTTATAAGCAAAATGTTTTTATTCTCTTAGTAAGATTTCCAGTTATGAAGTTACTTATAAACTGAATTTAATTACTCTTGTGTAAATTATAGCTATTTGTGTGTGTTCAAAAAAAAGATCTCTTTTGTTGTTCACAAAAACAGTTTGTGGATGCTTTTCATTATTGATGCAGATAACAAAGGTTATACTTGTGAGCCAAAAAGAAAAAAAAAATCTTTAAGAATTTTAACTATGCCAGAATGTCATAAATTTTAAGGTTTCTATTGTCCTGCTTATCGACGGTATGTTGTCCAGAGGAAGGGCAGGAACCTATAAATGAAAGTAGTATTCTAACAGCATAATACCACAAAACACCCTCAAAGTCTATAAAGAAAGTGAGCATCTCCATCAAATATCCATAGACTTAGTCTACAAAAGATCCATACGTCAGCCCTATGTAATAAGATGTATGTCTGTGGATACATTTTAGAGGATATATTTAAAGACCAAAATTTGCATGGAAAAACTTCACATAGGTCAGAGCCACATAGCTCTCCTTATATTTTATGTGATTTATGCAGACTACAAAAACCTCTTGTTTCTTTTACTCAGAAAATATATTTTTAAAACTAGTTTTATATATTAGTCAAGAGAGGATTCTATGCTTGAGCCAGAGCTCCTCATTTATAGTGTTAGTGGCCTATCTCTGCAGTCCTGAATCCTGTGTAACTCGCAAAGATGCAAACACAATGAACTATAATGCTTTAGGATAGAGCATCAGTTTTATTTTATTGTTCAGTGTTCACTAGGGAAATGTGGTTTTGTTTGCTTGATACACTTTGCCTTTCCAAGATGGGCTTTCATTGAACTATTGGAAATCACTGGTTGAGAAACTGTTGATCCACTCCCTGTTTCTTCTGATGATTACTTAGTTGGAAAGGGATATATTGTATTAGGTCCTGTGTTCCAACTGCCTTGAAGTCACTAATACAAGATACTAGATAATCAAACACTAAAATTTTCAGCTTCTATGACCGAAAGCACTAAAATCAAATTCATTCTAAAAATGATATCCTCCTCTTGCTGGCTATTTTAAATTAAGACGCTTGAAGCATTTTTCACAGCAATCATCAAAACACTCTCACCTCCCCCACTATCTTCTTATAACCTGTTAAAATAACACTGTCTACAATTATGGCATCATTTGTTATGCATGATATAATAGACTGCAAATATAAAGAGGTATTATCATTACTTTTGTCCTTTGTTCTTTCAGGCTAGAGTATTGCATACTTCTTTACTTTGACATTTATTGCTTTTAGATTGGTAATAGAATGGTTTGTGTTGCTCATTATCTTGAATGATGATAATATTAGAGGTTGGGGAGTTCGTGTTCCCTGTTAAGTAAAGTAAAGGCTTTGTATAATTTAGTAAAGGCTATTACTGGACAATTACCCAGAATACAGTTCAAGTCTAATAAAGTTTAGTCATATCTAGTCTTAAAGAGAATATTTACTATGGTTTTTATGAAATTGGACCTGGTAGTGTTCATATATACTATTTTTCTGTTACATTTCACAAGTCTACTCTGACTCTTTCATAGGTAAAAATTACAGTAAAATAATTTGGTTATAATAGTGGACAAAAAATGAAAACTTATTCAGGTTTGAATTATTTTATTTAGTAAAATATGTATATGTTGGTAAATTTTACTCTTTCACAGCATTAGGAACCAATGCTAAATACTCTATCCTGACACATTACATTGATTTGCTAATTGTTCTCTACGAGCATTTCCAAGTTCTTCATAGCTATCACTAAACATTCCACAAAGTTCAAATGAAAAAGAAGACTTCAACCAGGAAAAAAGATTATTTTTCACAGGGAGTACAGCTAGTAATGTTTGAAAAAAAAAGTATGTTTCCCCACAACACTAGTGAATAGTATGTGGCCCACAACACTGGTGAATAATACATGGAGACAAATAAGAAGGACTAAATCTCTAACACTTGAAGAAAACAATGACTTCAGTATTATGAATTCAAGAGAAATACAAATTTGAAAAGTGATGCATACTGAAACATGTTGGCCAAGGGCTTGATATAGGGCTAGTCACCTGTTACTCCTCAGCCAATTTTTTTTTCCAGTGGGGCACACCATTTTCATAGATTTGAACCTGAATATTATTTGTTTAAAGTGAGAAAGTAATTTAGAGGTGAATTCTATTTTAGTGGAGAAGTTAGAAGAACTGGGAGAAAACCCCAATCTCAAACTTATGGAAGTGAGGAAGGGATACATGCTTTCACTGAAAATACTAGGGCTCTTGGGCTGAAGTTGTTTTGTCACTGTAACCAAATGCAAATAAGAAATACATTTAAACTTACAATAATCAGTAAGAATTAAGAAAGTAAGCTTTCTAATCATTTATAAGCTCATAAATCTTATATTTATAATTCTATTTTTCATTAGGACATTATTATTTTAGTATAATACTGTTTTGGTATTTTAGTTCACTAGTGAAATATTTCCTTCTCGATATTGTACTAAAATGTAATATTATATGTGTTGGCATTGTTGAAATGGAAATGTTTCTTATATTCTATTAAGATAATTTGTTATTAGCTCAGTGAAGTGGCTTATTCTTTTAGGAGGGAAAATTATTGAAAAAAGAATATGTGAAAGAAGATAATGTGTTTGAATTCAGCAGATATATCCATAATGTGCTAAATGAATGTGCTAAATGCTATAGCTAAATGAAATGTGCTAAATGCTATAGCTACTGCTGAACATTTTCCATCAAAATATCGAACGTCTTAAGAATGTCAAAATTTTAAACTGTGGAAATTCAAATTTTATGTGCAATAATTTTATCAAAAGTCATTTCTTGTGTTTGTCCAGCAAATTTTTAAAAACTAAGCTTGTGATTTTAATTTCTGTAACCAATGTCTTATAAAAATTGAGATTTAATGTATCTATTAACCTTATGTATATAACCTATGTGTGTAACCTATGTGCATGAGGGATTGATTTTTTACAATAGTAGGTGAACTTAATTACTATTGAGCAAAAATATTTAAGACACACTGAACAAAATTGTATATTAATTCAAGTTAAGTTGCAAGCCATCTGGCTCACCGTATCTTGTTCACTGTGAATGCAATTAGTGTAAGTAATAAACATTTTTCATGGCATGTCTCCATAACAGACGTCTTGTGAAACATCATGCTAATGAAAAACTCTTTGGAAATTGAACTATATGATATATCTAAGGGTAGTTTAGGTTCTCTAGGCGAAGGTAGACTAAGCCAATGTCAGAGCAACCATTTAGGCATAATCCATCAAACAAATATTAATAGAACAAAAAAATTGACCTAGACAAAAATAGATACTAGGTAGTGTATGCACTTTAGTTGTTTACAGATTTTTAAGGTAGATAAAATAAATATACCTGATAAATGGTATTATCACAAGAGTATACATTTAAAGAACTTGTTTAACTATTACTAGATAATAACATCCTAAAATTTCACTTAAAACAATATATATATTTATTATCTCAGTTTCTGTGAGTCAGAAATCTGGGTACAGTATAGCTTGGCACTCTGCTTCACGGTCTTTCATCAGACTGTAGTCCAGATGCCAACCAGTGGCTAGAGTTTCTCCTGAAGAATCAAGAGGGGAATGATCTTCCAGTCTCAGCCTCTGTGGGCACTGGCTGAATTTGATTCCTTTACACCTCTCAGGCTGAGGACTTCGGTTACTGGTTGTTGGCTGGAGATTTTTCTGAGTTTTGTGCCACATAAAAACCTCCAACATGGCAGAGAAAACTTGCAAGGTAAAAATAGCCATTTCTTTGTAACTTAGTCATGATAACTTGATACCCTCAATTTTGCCACATTACATTGCTGAGAAGCAAGTTACATAAGGGTAGGGGCTTAGACAAGACTGTTGATATCAGAAAGTGAAGATCATTGGGTCTATTTTACGGGCTACTCGCCACAGGAGCTTAGAAGAGTTCATAATCAAGAGATTTTTTTTTTTTACCCATGATGATGAATTCTAGTTGTAATATTTCTTGGAAAGAATTTCTATACTTCTTAATGATTACTTTTGTATCAATCACTGAACTAAAAACGTGGTTGAACTTTTCCAATTTATTCTTCCAGGACAATGTAATGTGTATGTTATTGTCCCATATTATAAATGAGAAAGATTAAAACAGACATATTTATTAATTTACTGAAGTATATAGCCCATAAATAACACATTCAATATTTAAACCCAGATAATGATTACACAATCAATGTTATCAATGTTATGTTATACAATTTTATAAAAAAGTTTGCATTCATACTATGACTTCACCAGAAAAAGAAGGGTAGAAGACAATCAAATTAGGAACATAAAAAAAGAAGAAGAGGCTTTTCTTCAAAGAAAAATAATTAGATCCTCAACTGGGATATTAAAGTGAGTTGGATAAGATGCAACGAGTATGAAAATGTAAAAACGAAAACTTAGAATGTTCAATATTTCTGAATGGAGTCAAAAAAACTTTAAATCCTCCACCTTTTTTTTTTTTTTCTTATTTCTTCTAAAAAAATAAAAGAAAAGAAAATGGGATACATGAACAGAACTTTCAAGTCTGTTACGTAGGTATATGTGTGCCTTGGTGGTTTGCTGCACCTATTGATCAGTTCTCTAAGTTCCCTCCTCTCACCCTCCACCCCCCAATAGGCCCTGGATGTGTTGTTTCTCTCTGTGTGTCTATGAGTTCTCAATGTTCAGCTCCCACCTGTAAGTGAGAACATGTGATGTTTGATTTTCTGTTTCTGTGTTAGTTTGCTGAGGATGATGGCTTCCAGCTTCATCCATGTCCCTGAAAAGGACATGATCTCATTCACATTTATGGCTGCATAGTATTCTATGGTGTATATGTACCATGTTTTCTTTATCCAGTCTGTCATTGGCATTTCGGTTGGTTCCATGACTTTGCAATTGTAAATAGTGCTGCAATAAACATACATGTGCATGTCAGGGATTTTTTTCTATGGTTCCTTGGTTCCTTGGCTCCTTTTTAGCTGTATTACCTTTAGTAAGTCACATAATCATCCTACTTGAGCATCCATGTGTTTTTATATTGATAGTGGCTTCTAGAACCAAATCCCCAAGGACACTGAGGGACAATTGTAATAAATTTTATTTATTTTACATTTTATTATGAAACATGTCAAGCATTTGCAGTAGTAGAAAGAGTGGATGACGAACTGAATATACTCTCACTAACCTTCAGCAATTACAGATTTATGATCAAATTGTTAAGCATTTACTCCTAACATATACTGTTTTTTCAAAGCAAATTTCAGACATAATATTGGTCCATCATACATTTTTAATGTTTCTCATTATCAGACCTCAAATAATTAAAAGTAATTTATTCATATTATCAAATATCAAGGCTATATTTAGATTTTCCCTGTATCTTCATAATTACTCTCTCTCTATATATATATATATATATTGTGTGTGTGTGTATATATATTTTTTTTTTTTCTTGGCTCACTGCAACCTATGCTTCCTGGATTCAAGCAATTCTCCTTCCTCATCCTCTTGAGTAGCTGGGATTGCCGGCATACACCACCATATCTGACTAATTTTGTATTTTCAGTAGAGACGGGGTTTTGCCATGTTGACCAGGTTGGTCTTGAACACCTGCCTCAGACTCCCAAAGTGTTGGGATTACAGGCATGAGTCACTGTGCCTGGCCCCAACTTTATACTGTTGAAGAGTGGTCCATGTTATGGTACACCAGAATTTGTTGAAGGGCTTACTAGTCAGTGAACATTTGCATTTTTCCAACTTGGGGGCACAAAATAAGTAAAGTGACTATGAGCCTTCATGTATAAGCCCCTTTTTGACACATACATTTTCATTTTTCTTGAGTAAATACGTCAGACTGGGATTGTTGGGCAAATGTGTGTTTAACTTTAAATGAAACTGCCAAACTATTTTCCAACATTACTGGATCATATTGCATTCCTGTCAGCAACATATGAGGGTTCCAGTTGCTTTACATTTTCTCTAACACTTGGTATTGCCAGTCATCGTTTCAGCATTCCAGTGAGTATGCAGTGGTATCTCATTGTAGTTGTTAATTTATATTTTCTTAATGATTAATCATGTTGAGCATGTTTTCACGTGATTATCTATACTTGCATAACATCTTTCTTAAAGTATTTGTATAATTTTAAACAAATTTTAATAGATTTTTTAGTATTTTTTAAATTTTGTTTTATTATGTTGAGTTGTAAGAATTCTGTATACATTCTGGATGCAGGTCTATGATCAAATATGTGTTTTAAAATTGTTTTCTCTCAGTTTTTCCTTTCCTTTTTTTTATTCCTTAATGGCATCCTCTAGAGAGCAAAATTTTTAAATGTTGGTTGCTAAACTCACTTATTAGTTAAAATAAGAACTAGATTTTGGTAGATTTTCTTGGGATTTTGCACAGAAATTGTGTATGACATTTATTTCTTTTTCTTACATCTTTTCACAGACCAGGATTCTCAATACAAAATTGATTGGAAGTGATAAGATTAGACATCCTTGCCTTGTTCCTCGCATTGGGGACAGAAGCATTCAATCCTTTACCAATAAATGTGATGTTAGCTGGAGGATTTTTGTAGGTCTATTTGGTGAAGAAAATCTAAAAAATGAGAATGCTGCCTTCTATTCCTTGTGTGCTGAGTGTAATTATTATTATTTTTTAATTCTAAGTTGTTGAATTTTCCAATACTCGTTTGTGTAATTATTATTATTTTTTAATTCTAAGTTGTTGAATTTTCCAATACTCGTTTTGTACTTCTTGAGGTTACATTTTTTTCTTTTATTTTATTAATATCATGATTACAATGTTTTTTTAGATATTACACCAAACTTTTACTCCTAGAATAAGCCATACATGATCATATGCATTAACCTTTTTATATGTGACTTGATTTTATTTGCCAACATTATATTAAATATTTTATGTACATATTAATGAGGGATATTATTATGTAGCAATATTTTGTTTTATGTCTTTTTCTGGCTTTTGTATGAGGGTAATGCTGGTCTCCTAAATCTATTAAGAAGTGTTTCTTTATCTTCTGCTTTTGGAAGGATTTTTGGAGAATTTACCAGTGAAGCTGTCTATACATGAAATTCTCTTAGTGCAAACATGTTTGGTTACAGATTTAATTTCTATAGTAGACATAAGGCTATCTACATTCTCCAATATTTTCTTGAGTGAGTTTTGACATGGTATATTTTTGAGGAATTTGTCCACTTCATATTGTTGAAGATAATAATAAATACTTACTATTAGTTAATATTTACAATGTATTCTTGAATTCCAGTTGTTGAGTTGATTAGCCTAAGAATATTCATTACCACCCTTCTAGTGTCTGGAAGATTTGTACTGATGCTCCCTTTATGTTTCTGATACTAATAAATTGTGTTTTCTCCTTTTGTTTCCTTGACCAATTGGTTAGATCATTGTCATTTTTATTGACTTCTTTCAATGAAAAAGAGTGGGAGGAGAGTGTGATATTGGAGGTAGTAACTGAGAACTAAGACTAAGTAAATGTGACTGAGGACAAAATTCTTGAGAGGATAACATGACAAAACACACGCGCGCGCACACACACACACACACACACACACACAATCTAGGGATTAAATTTAAAAGCCCATACCTAGTTACAGTAAGCTACGAGGACCAAATATTTTCTTTTCTTGGATGTCACTTGTTTCCAATGTTGAGATGCTTGGCTATTTTTCTTATTGCTCTCTGGTGATGTTTTATTTCAACTTTGCCCAGCAGCAGAAGTGAAGCCTTTCTCTGCTTTGAGACTCTGCTTTGCTCTATTTAAACTATTTTTTTTTTTAATTAACGGAAATTGAGATACTTTATTCTCAGAGGTGAGGTGATCTGAAAGGAAAGGCACTACTGAAAAGTGTCTGGACAGAGATAAAACCTATATACTGATAAGAATGAGGGAGATGATTTCTCAATATATATTATTTTGATTACTTCTTTTGTATTTAGTTCTGGACATAACCATTGACAGGATATATATTTGAAATGGATCAAATTAGATTACACAAGAAGTTTAGTGAAATAATTTAGAAACTTCGTGACATATAATTTATCACTAAGATTTGTCTAGAAGAAACAAACATTGGAGCACTTGAGGCAGCTGAGGGCAGGGGACTTAGAGCAAGAAGTGCCAGCCACTCAAAGAAGAGTTTGCAGAACACATATTTAAGCAGTGTACTAAGGCCAATGGAAAAAGAGTGGCAAATATAATTTTAAAAGTCATGTGCAAAATAAGAAATTGTAAGAAGAAAGATGAGACAATTATGAGATGTGGAATGGGTTGAGACAAAGTACAAACAAATGGGGGAATCAGCATATGTTGACCCTATTGAGCCTTTTGGAGGCCATGACATGCTTATCCAATGTGGCCTTATTCTCTTGTTTCTACTAGATACATGAAGAATGGCTGGAAAACTCTCTCTCTCTGTGTGTGTGTGTGTGTGTGTGTGTGTGTGTTCATTGTCTGTGTATGTGTGTGTTTCTGTATTTTTTGTGTATATGTATATATACAATATCACATAGAATATTGTATTTCTTATTCTTCCAATGAGAAGTTGCTCCATCAAAATATATAAAACTTGGAATATTCAAAATATCACACTGAATATGTCAGTGGTTGGAAATTATAGAACTTAAAAGAATAAGCAAGGACTCTGCATAAGATATGATCAGAAACATATTTTCTTACATTTCCTACATTTTCTATGTGGGCTGCCATGATTACAGGAGGCAGAAAGAATTTATAAGAGATTGTTGTGATGGCTTTCAGAATCTTGTGGGACATTTTCTTTTTGTTAGTTTTGAAATAAGACATTATTTAACTTTTACAGAATGATGAAATTCACTAACTCATTGCAATCACCCATGACTTTTTAGCTGGAATATCTTTATCTTAATCTAAGTTACCCCAAGATTTCATCTGAATTATTATTTTTTAAAGCTAACATTACATCTTGGTATCTACAGTGACCTGACAGTATCTGTATTTTCCAGGGTTCTTATCTTGGACCACTGATCTCACATTTCATTCAAACTTTGCTGGGGAAAATCTCATCCCCTCTCATGCATTAAGCAGCCTTTTGTGTTGAATCACCTAAATGTATTATCTCTAGTTTCCTTCTTTTGACTGGCCTTCAAATACATCTATCAAACCACTTGCTATATTTTTCTGTATATGTAAGTTATGGGCTTTTCAAACTCAAAGTGCTCAAATCTGAATACATCATCCCTTTCAACTTGCTTCTAGTGTATTTTGCACCTCCTTGTTATCATCTTCCACCCAGGCACTGAAGTTATATACCTGAAACTTAATCTTGACTTCAGCTTTCTTCCCTCATACATATCCAATGAATCTTAAAAGTCTATATATCTTCTAAATTATTTTAATTTATTTGCTTTTTAGTCCTACTACCACCATGATCATTTATTTCCTCATGGGTGTTTCTAGAACATCTGTAAAAACCTCTTTATCTCTGCTTCCTGGTTTGTCTTCCTCAAAGTCATTCTCCATATAACTTTCAAAGTGATTCCTTCTCATTTCAAAACAGCCTGTATCATTTCTGTGTCTATGAGAAGCCAAAGACTGCTTCTCACCTAACGGCAAACAATTTCACATGATTTTCAAGGATTCTTCTTGCATCTGAACTCTATTTCTTGCAATTCTCCACTTCAAGCCACGTACTCCAAGCACATTTTATTGTTTTATTCCATGCCTTTTATCTCCCTCTTCCTAGAAAGTATTTTCTTCTTCCCAATCATATTTGGTATAACAAACTCTGATTTATTCTTTATGACTCAGATCAAATACCAGGTCCTAGGAAAAGACTTTCTTGATGTCCCGCCCCCACCACATTTTCAGGCTTGATGATATGTTCTTTTTCACATTCCCCTTAATATCTATTCCATACCGACTAGTGCATTGCCCTTACAGCATTAAATTTATCTGTTAATTTGCCTTTCTCAAATAAACTCTGAATTCTTTGAGGATAAGGGTCTGTGGCATTAAATTTTTCATCCAAACAGTTCTTAGCCCAGTACCTGGTGCATATAATTGTTTCATAATTAAATAATGAGTAAATGAAAGAATATCTCAATGAATAAATGGTAAGAGCAGAAGTGATAATATGTATCACTTTGAATGCTTGAATAGACTAGAATCATAGACTGCAAACATCTAAAATGAGCTCCATGACTCTAATTAAGATCGTATCTATAACCATAATATATTTTATAACTTCCCTTTTTAAAATACTTCAATGTAGCTGATTTTGTGTTTGTGTGTGTGAGCATGCCAACAATGCAAATAGAGTAATGTATCTTTTGTGATATATGAGAACTTCCACTGCAATTAATTTTCAGAAAATAAAATAAATTCTGCATTTTATTTTCACTGTCTCTCAATCTCCAGTTTAATGTAGGGATTAAATATTCTGTATTTCAATCCGCATTCCTTTGATTCAAAACCTGGCTTTCCCACCTAAAACCTGTGTGGACTTGGACAATTTACTTAAGCTTTATTTATATTAGTTTCCTCAACTATAAGTAGGAATGTTAATAATCCTCACAAAATAGTTGTTACTATGGTTGAAGAACACTCAATCCAAAATCTCTGTGTTCTTTTAAATACTCCTGAATTTCTAATGCAAGTAGCATTCAGAACAGTACCTGACATCTTGTAATCAGTCAATAAATGTTAACCAGTGTTATTATTTTTGTACAGATTTAATGGATTGAATGATTCAAACATATTTGTCATTCAAATATATTACTATGCTGTGTTAAATTAAGTGATGTCTTAGGGACCTTGAAGGTCTGAAGAGTTGCAAACTCCTTATCTCAGTTCTCCTGGAATCTCTCATCATTTATTTTTAGTTAATATATTTGTTTTCTCTTCTTTTTAGTCTTTCAATTCTCATTTCTTGCTATTTCATATCCTAAGTTCTAACATTATTTCCTGTCAGTGAGTTTATTAAGGTATGCACATAGTTAAATGATATAGTTTGAGGGTATGGCTGCTCAACCAAAGAAGAAAATAACCAGGGAAGAAGCTGATGAAGTCAAAGTGTTCTGTACCATTTGTGAGATGGCTATTTACTTCAACTAGTCAAGAAATAGTCTGATAACACTTGACGTAGAAATCATCTGAAATTTAAAAGGCTGTAATAAAGGCAAGTTTCTTTATTTTAATTTTTATTTTAAGTTCAGGGGTACAAGTGCAGGTTTGTTACGTAGGTAAACTTGTGTCCTGGGGGGGTTTGTTGTACATATGATTTCATCATCCGGGTATTAAGCCTGGTACCCATTAGTTATTTTTCCTGATCCTTTCCCTTCTCCAATCTACATTGCCTTGAATTTATTTATTATTTACACACATTATATATTATATATACACACTTCTTTATAGATAAATGTGTATATATGTGTGTTTGTGTGTCATGGGTTTATTACAACTCTCTCTTTACTACCTAATCTCATGTTTAACAGTTTCCAGTAGAAACTTTTACAAAAAAATAAAGTCCACTTCCTTTTTTTCTCAAGTTTTGACTTGTCCCAGGAATTGATCTATTTCTGGAAATTATATTGTGTTACCTGCATTTTTATTTTTTTCTAAACTGGGAAGGATGTCAAGGCAGCAGCTTTGTGGTGTTCTATACCTGAGAACTCTCCCTAGTAGTCAGCTACCATGGGAGCCTGCTTGGCAGGTGCAACCTAACTTCACAGTAATTTGATCTCAATTCTTCCTACTTTTGTCAACCTTTGACTGTTAATAGTCATTTCAACAGTGAAGGAAAGGAAGCAGAAAAAAAAAGGAAAGGACATTTTACTTATTGGCTTATTAGTCTTATAGATAAGTGCTTTTTTGGTAAAATCACTAGAATTTATAATTAATCCTAATTTATAATCTTAACTAGGACTTTGGTTATCAACATTATCTGATGCACCAACACAAATTCAACAATTTAAATGTTAAAATACATTGGATAGATCTTATTTTCTGTTTTATCTACATCAGAAAACATCAATTAGATAGTTTAATATATTTACTTTTAAATGAATTTTTAGAAAAAGTATTCACACAATCTTTATAAAAACAAAGAGAAAGAAAAACTAATATTTTTCTAACAATGTTGATTTTTAATTTTTTAGAATGACTGAGATTAGTTCTCATTATATTGCTTCTCTTAATGAGATCTGAAATGTTTAGGAAATTCCAATTAGAGCTTAATTTATTCCATAATATTTTGAGAGCTGCCACCTTTTGAAACAGGTTTAGGGGAGGAGATCTGAAAAATGAGCTTTCTTTCTATAAGTTATGCTCTCTCTTCTTTTTGTTTATTCCTCTCTATTTAAAGCTTAATTTGTGCCTATACTTTTCTATAACACAGAAAATCAATAAATGGAGAAGAAGGTATGATTAACTGATCATATTTTCTTGAACTACATGAGTTCAAGCACCGACTTTTATGGATTTTTTAAATTGTGTTAGCTCATTCTTATGGTGGAAGAGTGAGGTTCACTGTGAGAATTAACTCATGAGTTAGTAAGCTATTTTAAAATAACAAATATGTAAATACAGGAAGGAAATATGCTTTTCTGTTATGCTTTTATATTTCACCCAGTTGACTATGTGTAGTCTCCATAAGATTGAAATACCTTCTAAAATAAATTCTTAATCAATTTTGGGGGAATAAACACATACTAATGCACATGAGGGATTTTATTTTTTCCTATATTGTTCTCTGAAAGATCTGAGATGTAAATTTTTTGATTTGCAAATCATCACAAAGTTTTGTATTTTGTTTATCTCTAATGAGAAATATACATGAGAATATGATTTTAAAGAAGTAAGTAAGCTTTAAAGGAAGTGGCTGAAATTATTTTGACTGATTGGAACGACATTTGTGATCATTTTATGAAGTCTGGATGCTAGTAGTTACAAAGAAGATGGAGACAGAGTGATATTTAAATAATAAAAAATAATGCACTTACAAACTGGAATGACTTGCAAATTATGAACATTAACTAAGACAGTTCATCAGATTTAAATATTAAGCATGTGTTATAGGAATCCATAAAATTTTTGAAAATTAAAAATGTCTCACTAATGTAACCTTGGAAAATATGCAACATTTCATGTCACATAAACAAATATAAATACAATCGGAATACAACACCTTACCATTTTGACTTAAGCCTTAAGAGACATTGTGTTTAATTTAAATTTAAATCTAAATGTCAATAAAATAAACTATTTCTTTAATATTCAAGTTTGTTTTATCATTGTGTCATTACTAATCTATAGTTTCTCAGCTCCATGCCTGCTCTGCTGTGCCTTGCTTTCTTGTGCTGAAGCTGACAGCTACACAAACGTTAGCTGTTTGCAGTCGGCTTTCTGTTATTTTCTGCCAATAAGGGACATCAAAGGCAGATTGGAAGGCAGGAGAGAAGAAAAAGAAACTTCTGTATTTCTGTTTGCTTACTGCAATTCTAACTTTACCAGAATTTCAGCAGTTCCCACAGTTTCCAGGTTCTATTGACACACATAGAACCAGACTCATTGTGCTTATAAGGTGCCAGTCGTAACCCCACTATCATTCTAGCTTCTTTGTTCCCCAGTCCTATGGGTGGAAGCTGCTTTCTGTAGTTAATAATTCTGTATGCAATAAAACACCAGAAAGCAAGAGTCTCTTTGTCATTTAACTTCTCCATCATTTGTGGAAAGAATTCCCTACATTAAACTCCCTTGATTCAAAAGAATTTCATATATCAATTCTGTTTTTCTGACTAATTACTGTCCTACATAAGAATTAGGCTTTTGTGATTCTGACTCACATATGTTCTTTATTTTTAATTGTATTTTTCATTTATTTATTATACATAAGATAACCATAATTTGATTAAACATAATTCTCTATATATTTTCCATTGATTCATTCATAGTCTATATTCATTTAGTTAATTTTAAAGTTTCATTATTTTCAACAGTGTAATTAGCACTTATAACTCACCATTCAAAACAAAAAATAGTATTGTGTAGTAGCTGAATGATTGTCCTTTTCCACAAATACTGCCAGGGCAGTTGGATATTGATAAGAGAAAAAGTTTACCTCTTACTCTACACTATACACAATGACAGATGTAGATCTAAAGTAAAAGGTAATATTTCTTAGCTTTGTTAAAAAAAAAAGCTTTATTTTTAATTGACATAATAATTGGACATTTTTATGGGGCACAATGTGATGTTTCAATGCATGTATAGAAGGTATAATGATCAAATCAGAGTAATTACCATATCTATCACCTTGAACATTTATCATTTCTTTGTGGTAACAACATTCAAAGTTTTCTCTTCTAGCTATCTCGAAATATACATTATATGTTATTTGCTATGGATATCCTACTGTGTGATAGAGCACCAAAACTTATTCTCCCTGTCTAACTGTAACTTTGTGCTTATTGACCAGTCTATCCCAGTCCTTCTCATCCCTCTGTTCCTCAGCCTCTGGTTACCGCTATTTAACTCTCTTCTTCTAGGAAATTAACGTTTTTATATTCCAGATATAAGTGCTATCACATATTTGTTGCTCTGTGCCTGGCTTATTTCACTTAACATTATGTTCTCTATAATGTCTTCCAGGTCTATCCACATTGTTGCAAATAACAGAATTTTATTTTGTTTTAGAGTATACCCTGTGTGTGTGTGTGTGTGTGTGTGTGTGTGTGTGTGTGTGTGTATCATATTTTTTCCATTTATACAGATGGGCATTTAGGTTGATACTATATCTTGGATATCATCACAATAAACATGCAGATACATCTTCAGCATATGATTTCATTTCCTTTGGATATACATCCAGTAATGATATTGGTAGATTATATATTCTAAAGAAAATAATAGCAAATAAACAGGTGACTTTAAAAGAGAAAAATGTTTCTTAAACAAGAAAGAAAGATAAATAACCATACAAGAAAATTTTGCAAGTTGGACTATGTTAAAGATAAATTTTTGGAATGTTTCAAGTACCATTAATAGTGTGAATAGACTACATAGAGTGAAAGTATTTGTGATAGATACACATATTGATATATATGTACATACAGATGTATCATATACATACACATACATTTTTTTTTATACATATGACATAGGATTTGTATTTGGTTACAGAAAGACAAATAAACAAGAAAAAGACAGAAACCCAAGAGAAAAATGGGCAGAAGATTTGCACATGCAATACACAAAAGAGTCTATCAAATGGACAATAAAAGTTACATGCAATTTAATTTCATCAGTATTAAAGGGAATGCAAATTGAACCACATAATGGTACCCATTAAACACCAATGAGAATGACTAAATGCAGATGCCATAAAAAAGACGGAAAATAACAAATTTTGGCAAAGATATGGAGCAAGATAGTGGAGTGTAATAATGTAAATTAAAACTGTTTGGCAGGATCTACTAAAGTTGATTATAAGCAAATCCTATGACCCAGCAATTGCTCTTATAGACATATACCTAACACAAATATGGACACATATTTACCAAAAGGCAAGCACAGCCTTGTTTATATTGGCATTATTTGTATAAGTGTCTAAATTTGAAGCTATGTAAAGGCATATTCACAGTAGATCAGTTAAATAAATTGTGATACAGTCACACAATGAAACCATACAGCAAGAACAATTAACCCTTTATAACTACACCTTGAGAATATGGATTAATCTCACAAACCTAGTGCTGAGTAAAACAAACTGGACACTAGAATACATACTATAAAAAACACAGGCAAAAACTAATCTATAACGTTAGGAGCAGGAGAAGTGGTTACCCTTGACAAGAGTGGAGATAATGACTAAAAACAAAACAAAAACAAAAAGGGATTCCTAGGTTACTCTTAATGTTGTATCTCTTGATCTGAATATTGGTTACAAGGGTGTGTTCAGTTTGTGAAAGCTCAGTGGCCTAGACATTTGTGTAGAGCGTACTTTTCTTTAAATATTTCCAGTCTATATTTCTACCTCTCACTAGCTGAGGTATTTGTCAACTAGAACCTATTTCATCATTCCTTTTTATGTAGTTTTATTGCATTTCTATATATTCCTAAAGATTAATTTTAGAAATACGTTGACTTATTAGCTTTAATTTTATTAAAAGATACTATGCTGTATATAAAGGCTGTTGTGATTCATTTTTTTTCTACTTATTAACATTCAGAGTTAAACGTACCACACTCAGCTCTACAGTATGCACATTTGCATGTGTGCACAAGCTTGTGTGTGCTTATATAACACATGAGTTTCTCCAAATATTTAGATTATTTCTGAGTAAATTTTAATCACTGTACTTTGCTGTCTGATTTCTTCTGTATATTGTTCAATGGCATTATTTTTAAAACTGGTTGTTCACAAAGCAAATGTGTATACCTTCTTTCTAACCTTTGTTCACATTTTGCTATGTATTGTTAATATCAATTAAAGAAATGAAGTCATTTTTAATTTAAAAAGCTGTAGTTACTTTTTTTAATTTTAACTAGCATTACTTTTGCATCATATACACGGGCAGAATAAACATTCATTTAATAGGACATAGTATTCAGACTTTTGTTAATTATTATCATTATATACATCAAGGGACATAATTTGACATGATTCATCTAAGCAATGACAAACATAGTTAATTGAGTTTTAGTATATACAAAATTTAACAATTTTATAATTAATTTTAGCAACAATATAGTTGTGTTTTACTACTGTAAACACACACTGATATGTTCTGAGGATAATTTTTGAATGATAAATGCAACATTCATTTTATTACCTTTTTAGTCACATGAGGATTATAATAGGCTATAATCATCATTGAAATAAAATATCTCTGTCTTCGAGGAGAAAAGAGTTACCACAAGCAGTGAAATACTAAACTCACAGATGGGATAAATGAAATATTTTCATCTGCTTTTGATATAATGAGTCCTGAACAAGGGCCCAGAATCACAGCAAAGTTTTTTATTCCTAGGGGTAACATTTCTAGGCTGGTTGGAGATGTAAATATTTTCATTTGTTAGGAAATAGTGCTTCTTGGAAGATTTGTTTACACCTGAGGAAGATGAAATACATTTAGTCCCATGGGAGTTTGTCTAAAATAATATAGTTCATGAAAAATGCCTCAATGAAACATATTTTATTTCACAGACTTTCATTTTTATATTGAATTTGAACTGGAAAAAACTCTTCATAATTAAACATATATCTGCTATTACTTTGTCAATTCAACCTTTCTACTTCCATTGAACAACAACAAAAAGAAAACCCTCTAATTGATATAACAAAGTATTTTCATCTTTCCTTAAATTTGTTCAAACATGCATTAACAAGTAGGCAAGACTCCTATTTATGTGTGCCTTCGGGGAATACCTATTAAACCCTTCCTGAAAATTTGTATCAAATAGTTTACTTAGGAGTGAAAGTAAGTTTTACTAGGTTTAGTACAGGTTTCTCCAAGCTGCTCTCCTTCCTCTGTTTGTGTACCCCGCTGATAATCGATTCTTTTAAGGGGATAAACTATTAAAATATGTTTTTTTGAATTATAGTTCAATTTTATTCCAACAAATATGCAAAGATTATTCCAATAAATGTAATTTGAAGTGTAGTCACAGACTTGTTTTCTGGCTAATGTGTTTGGATTGTCCAAGAGTCCTTAATGTTTTCTTTTTATTGGAGTCAAATGTTTATAGCCCTTTTTTTTGGGCTATTGCATTAATAACCATTTTATATTTCATGTTACCCTGTGGTCAATTTATATAATTATGTAACTCTAAGATGGCAGTTCTCAAGATGACATGCATCCTGGAAGGAAGCTTAATTTAGAATGGTGATGTGACACGATGATCCAATTGGCAAATCAGACTTACAAGAATCAGAGATCTTACCCGATACTAAACATTACTACGAATACTTCAAAGATACAAATTGATCATAGGTTCTAGATAAAGCAGAAGGATATCTAGAACCTTTCTTGTCTTATCAGGATGCACTCTGGCTCAAATTAACATCAGAAAACTCTTCATAATGCATGTGGCTACATTTTTACACAAAATGAAGTCATTTTAGTATGAAATATCTTCATTTTATGCTCAGTTACATAGCTTAGGTGACATTTGTTTAAAATACACAATCCTGGACGTACTAAATCCATTCTGCTAAAGATTACATAGTTAGAGACTTCTGGGTTAACAAATACCACTAGATAGTTTTCCAATAAGTCTGTCTTTAGTAAGTTTACAAAGGAGATTGAACAGTCCCCTTCTTTCCTTTCTTTGCTGAGAGTATCTCCGCTGTAAAAGAATAACATTCATTGAATGCCCATTTCTCATCATTTTTTCCAAATCATTACTGGGATGGACAAGAAAGCCAGTTGAAGCAATGGCAGCTGGTGGTGAGACAAGAAATAATTTGCCTAAGAGATAAAATGCCAAGCTGTGGGATGAAGGTTTGGGAAAGAGAAGGAAAAGCATTGAGGAAAGTATTTGCCCCTTCCTCAAATCTATCTATATATACTCCAGTATTTGTATTTTTTTCAACAAATATACAGAGATTATTCCAATAAATATGATTTGAACATACATAAAATCCTGTCTCTCACAGTGAAGCTTTTCAATGGCATGGTTTAGCTTCATTATTGCAATTGCTCTAATTTGCTGTGTTGTTTTCCTGATGAATATATCATACACCAGGGTATTTAAAAATGTAATGGAAATGCTGTGCAAAATAAATAAATTTTATTATATTTTGCAAACTTAGCAATTAGTGACTGTTGAAACAATATGAAAGTACCGGGGACATTCTGCTCCCCTGAGACATAAATGTATCAATTTAAATTCTTTTAAAAATAATGCAAAACAATTAACATAAAATGATGCAATTATAAAATTAAAATTATATTTAAAATCATAAAGTTTAACATACTTTGTGTGGGTGGGTGTCCTACATGGTATTAAAATCTTGTCATGGTAAAACTAAAGCAGGGAAGAAATAATAGTTTTGAGTATAATATAACTCAAATTTCCCTTAAGAACAAAAGTATGGTATTTGAAACAAAAAATACAATCAGTCTTTATAGGAGTGGTCTATATATACACATCATCTAAATAAACTTTCACCATGCCCCAAATACTTGTCTGAAGTAGTTGCCAAATATAAATCATCTCTGACTTTTCTCAAGAAAATATTAGAAGCATATAATTGAACGCCAAGACATAGGGGGAAATTGCTATTGGAGGTCTTTTGAAAATCAGAAACCAGGTGAACTACTTCTTGTTTGTAACTGCCCCAGAACATAGTAATGTGTGTTTTCTCTATTTGATAAACGATTGTTAAGTTAATGAATGTCTCACTATTTCTCATTTAAGAGTTAGTATGGTCCTATGTTTATGTTAGGCATTCTATTGGGTTTCATTGTGAAGAAATTGAAAAATTTGTAAGACTATAACCACAAACTCAGTCAACTCTTCCATCTAGTGTGTACTTAATTTTACATGTATGTGTGATACAAAGCACTTATAAATCTCTCCTTCCATGATATTCTGTCAGTCTGCATGTGCCCACATAGTCTTTCTTGATACTATGATGTTGCATAAACTCGATAGCCCCTCAAAAATAAGATGATTTTGTTTGCAATCCAGGTGTATAAAATCCGTGGATCATTCTCAAATGCCAAGTGCTAAAACACAAGGTCACCAAGCAAGATGAGAGCTCAACATTTAGTGAAAGGATTTGAAAAATAATGACAGAAATAAAGCATGCAGTTAAGATCTAAAATGCCATTATTTCCACTGAATGAAAGTAAAGCACGGGTAATATCCTTACCTTAATCATATTTTTGAATAAGATCATTGGATAATAATACTTTGAATAAATAATTAAACATGCCTCAATAATTGACACTGATCAATAATAATAGTGAAGAATAACATAATCAAAGCATGAGCAGTAATCCACATCCAATAACAGTAATAAGACAGGATTTCTTATAAAGTCCTTCTCCAGTTAAAAATAAATAAGTGCTACTAAAAATGAATATCACTAATTTTACTAATTACCACTCCTGTCACTAACAGTCAATTGCTCTATAAGTAATATTTCAATACCCTTATGTTAGCTCAGAAGAAATTTGCACATAGAATGGTTTATTGGGGAAGGAATAAACACCTGTGAGGGAGTGAGATAAACAGATAAACAGATAAACAGAATTTACAGGGAGTAAACTGCAAAGTATTTTCAACAAAGACTTCAATTATTACCCTGAACAGCTTTGAAGCTAGGACATGCCCTCTAAGTTGTCTAACCCTCCACCCGTTGAAGCAAGGGTAGCACTATTTTTGTTTTGGTACCACCATTTTCACCAGCTTTTGGATTCAAATTGCCCTGAGAAGGCTTAACCTTGGGGGAAACAGCTCCCTTAATTCTAAGGCAATTTCTGGGGAGAGACAGCTATTAGCTGCCAAGAGGCAATACTTGTATTAGCTGGAGCAACTGATGCCTTGGTCCTGAAGGGAGGGGGAGGCGCAGGAAACAGCATTCACTGAGTCTCTACGTAGATAAATAACACAAACAAAAGTCCTTCAGAAAACACTAGTTATTTATAACCATGAATTCTATTCCAAAACAGCTGTTCATATAGACACTTTACAGGGAAACTTGCGTACTTCAATCATATAATGGAGATTTTTGGAGTATTTGCAAATGTATTTCCTTATTACTGTATTTTAATGTTGACTTTTTCTTGCAACTTAAGACTCAAGGAAATAGAATACATACTTGTTGTGATAGTCAATTTTGTATGACAACCCAGCAGATGTTTTAGAATGAGATGAACATTTACATCAGTCAACTCTGGATAAAGCAGATTGACCTTTATAACGTGGCTAGGCCTTACCCAATGACTCAAGTAACTTAATAAAACAAAAAGTACTGCCTTCACATGCAAGAGGAAAGTTTCCAGAAGACTCCTTTTGCACTTTATCGACACTATTGGTTCTCCTGGGTCTCTGCCTGCCAGCCTTCATACTGGACCTGCACTACTACTGATTCTCTGGGTCCCCAGTCTCCTGGCCCACATTGAAGATTTGGAGTTGACAGCCTTCATAATCATGTGAACCAATTACTTATAAATCTTCATCTACCTATCTCTCTGTCCCTGTCTTTCTCTCTCTCACTCTCTCTATCTCTCTCTCTGTCTCTCTCTATATGTGTATATTTACCCACACACATACACAAGCACAAATATACATCCCATTGGTTCTGTTTCTCTTGTGAACCCTGACTTAAAACACCTACATTGATATGGTGCTATTATTATATTAGTCTGTTGATAAAAGTAAAGAAATTATCACAGTGATTTTTATGTAATTATCTCTTATCTTATTTCTGTCTCATTTTTGCAGTATAATTATATTCCAAATAGATATTCTTGCATAGCTAAATGAGGATTTAGTACAAGGATATTTTAACCTTCTTTGATTTTTCTCATGGGACAGATCCTCAATAAAATTATACCCAAAAATACATGCCCTTGACTAGAGTTAAATAAAAGAGGACAATGTCAGACAGGGGTATAAAAATATTTCAGAAATTATTTTTATCCTGTTCCCTGATTGTCTTTTCCAAAGACTGGGAATAAGTCTGTCGATGAAATTATTCAAGCTGTTAACTCAATTGAAAATACAGAGGCATAACTCTTTCTATTTTACTTCCCTTTGTGTGTTTCATGGATATTGCACTTTTTACAAATTGAAGGCTTGTGGCAACCTTGCATTGAACAAGTCTCTTGGTGCCATTTTTCTGGTGGTATGAGCTCACTTCTTGTCCCTGTGTCACATTTTGGTAAGTCTTGCAACATTTAAAATGTTTCCATTATTATTACAACTGTTATGGTGATCTGTAATCAGTGATCTCTGTTACTACTAGAGTAATCGTTGCGGTGCATCATGAACCCCACTCATGTACGATGGTGAATTTTTTTGTTTTGTTTTGTTTTGTTTTGTTTTTTTGAGAGGAAGCCTCACTCTGTGGCCCAGGCTGGAGTGCGGTGGCCGGATCTCAGCTCACTGCAAGCTCCGCCTCCCAGGTTTAAGCCATTCTCCTGCCTCAGCCTCAGGAGTTGCTGGGACTACAGGCGCCCGCCACCCCGCCCGGCTAGTTTTTTGTATTTTTTTTTTAGTAGAGACGGGGTTTCACCGTGTTAGCCAGGATGGTCTCGATCTCCTGACTTCGTGATCCGCCCGCCTCAGCCTCCCAAAGTGCTGGGATTACAGGCTTGAGCCACCGCGCCCGGCCACGATGGTGAACTTAATTGATGAATGCACATGTTCTGACTGCTCCACCAACCAGCTGTTCTACAGTCTCTCTCTCTGTCTCTCTCTCTCTCTCTCTCTCTCTCTCTCTCTCATTCTCTCTCTCTCTCTGTCTGTCTCTCTCTCTCCTCAAGCCTCACTATCCCCCAAGACACAAATTTTGAAATTAGGCCAGTTAAGAACTTTACAATAACCTCTATGTGTTTAAGTAAAAGGAAGAGTCACATATCTCTCATTTCAAGCCAAAACCTAGAAAAAGGAAGAGTCACATATCTCTCATTTCAAGCCAAAACCTAGAAATGATTAAGCTTAGTGAGGAAGGTATGTTGAAAGCCACAGTGAGCCAAAAGCTAGGCCTCTTGTGCAAAACAGTCAAGTTATGAATGCAATGGAAAAGTTCTTGAGGAAACTAAAAGTGCTACTCCTGTGAAAACATAAATATAAAGAAAGTGAAACAGCCTTACTAACGATATGGAGAAAGTTTGAATGATTTGGATAGAAGAACCAACCAGCCACAATATGTCCTTAAGCCAAAGCCTAATTCAGAGCAAAGCCCTAACTCTCTTCATGTTCTTTTTTTTTTTTTTTTGAGACGGAGTCTCGCTCTGTGGCCCGGGCTGGAGTGCAGTGGCCGGATCTCAGCTCACTGCAAGCTCCGCCTCCCGGGTTCCCGCCATTCTCCTGCCTCAGCCTCCCGAGGAGCTGGGACTACAGGCGCCCGCCGCCTCGCCCGGCTAGTTTTTTGTATTTTTTAGTAGAGACGGGGTTTCACCGTGTTAGCCAGGATGCTCTCAATCTCCTGACCTTGTGATCCGCCCATCTCGGCCTCCCAAAGTGCTGGGATTACAGGCTTGAGCCACCGCGCCCGGCCAACTCTCTTCATGTTCTATGAAGGGTGAGAGAGGTGAGGAAGCTGAAGAAAAAAGAAAGTTGGAATCTGGTAGAGGTTAGTCGATGAGGTTTAAGGAAAGAAGTCCTATCTATAACACAAAAGTACAAGATAAAGCAGCAAGTGGCAACGTAGAAGCTGCAGCAAGTTATCCAGAAGATCTAGCTAAGAGATTTTTGAAGGTGACTACACTAAATAACAGATTTTCAATGTAGGTGAAGTAGCCTTCTATTGGAGAAAGATGCCATCTAGGACTTTCATAGCTACAGAAGGTAAGTCGATGCCTGGTTTCAAAGCTTTAAAAAAGCAGCTCAGCTCTCTTAATAAGAACTAATGCAACTAGTGACTTTAAGCCAATGCTCATTTGATGTTCAAAAATCCTAGAGCTATTAAGAATTGTGCTAAAGTTACTCTTCCTGTTGAATGCAACAACAATGCCTAGATTACAGCACATCTGTTTATAACATAATTTACTGAGTATTTTAGACCCACTGTTAAAACCTACTTTTCATAAATAAAAAACCTTCTTCTAAAATATTACTGCTCACCCAAGAGGACTGATAGAGATGTACAAAAATATCGGTGTTGTTTTTATGTCTACTAACATAACATCTATTCTATAGCCCATGAATCCAGGAGTAATTTTCAAATCTTATTATCTAAACTTTCAAGTTTAGATTATTTAGATATAATGTAAATTTCAAGTCTTATTATCTAAAAAATACATTTTGCTATAATCTCCAGAGGTAGAGATTCCCCTGATGGATCTTGGCAAAGTAAATTGAAAATCATATTAAAGGATTCATAATTCTAAATGTTATTAAGAACATTCATAATTCATGGGAGAAGGTCAAAATATTTACATTAACAGAAGTTGGAAAGAAGCTGGTTCCAACCTTCATGAATGACTTTTAGGAGTTTAAGACTGGAGTGGAGTTATAGTGGAAATAGCAAGATAATTAGAATTAGAAGTGGAGCCTAAACATGTCACTGAATGGCTGCAACCTCATCCTAAAACCTGAGTGGATGAGGAGTTCTTTCTCATGGATGAGCAAAGAATATGGTTTCTTGAGATGAAATGTACTTCTGGTGAAGATGCTATGCACAATGCTGAAATGACAACAAATAATGTAGAATATTACATTAACTTAGTTGATAATGCAGCAGCAGGATTTGAGAGATTTGACTACAATTTTGAAAGAAGGTCTGCAGTGGATAACACGCCATCAAACAGCACTACCTGCTATAGATAAATCTTTTGTGAAAGGATCAATCAGTATGGCAAACTTCATTGTTGCCTTCTTTTAAGAATTGACACAGCCAGCCCAATCTTCAGCAATCACCATCCTGATCAGTCAGCAGCCATCAACATGGAAGCAAGAAACTCCATCAGCAAAATGATGATGACTCACTGAAGTCTTGGATGACTGTTAGCATTTTACAGCAATAAAGTGTCTTTACATTAAGGTATATACATTTTTTAGATATAATGCTGTTGCACACTTAATAAACTACAGAACAGTGTAAACTCAACTTTTATACACACTCAGAAACCAAAGAAATATGTGTGACTAACTTTATGATGATACTCGCTTTATTGTTGTGGTCTAGAACTGAATTGGAATATCTTCAAGGTGTGACTGTATATATTTAAGGTCTATAATGGATGTTTGGTACATATGGTTTAACTAGCTTATTTTAATAAATGTATATGATACATCTATGATTTTTAAGGTTAACTAAAACTTATCTTTTTGATTTCACGGAACATTTGTTGAGGTGAACTCCAGCGTGGAGAGTGCTTCACTCTTAGTCAAGTCTAGGCCAGGTGCAGTGGCTCACACTATATTCCCAATGTTTTGGGAGGCCAATGCATGAGGATGGCTTCAGCCCAGGAATTCAAGACCAACCTGGCCAACATAGTGAGACCCTGTCGGTACCAAAAAAATGTAAAAATATTAGCCAGGCATGGTGGCATGTGCCAGTAGTCCTGGCTGTTTGGGGAGCTGAAGTAGGAGGGTCACGAGCCCAGGAGTTTGAGGCTGCAGTGAGTGAGCTCTGAAGGTGCTACTGCATTCCAGTTTGGGTGACAGACGGAGATCCTATCTTTAAGGAAAAAAAAAAAAAGTCTAATTTTACACTAAATTTCTTTAACTTCATCATTAATCTCATTATAAAATAAACCTGAATTGAATCTGATTAAGGCACATATAACCAGGAGACTGGTCCTTAATGATTGCTTTTGAAGGCAATTAAAAATAAGTAAATGCAATTAATTAATTAAAAAAAACATAATTTTAAACGTGTAATATCCCTTCGCCTTATAAGTAAAACTAGTATATCAGAATAGTATTTCAGGAACTTTAACTTTAACTGACACATATGTGTACTAAACTGTTCAGAAACTGTTTATTTTAATTTTGTGGTTGTGTGTGTGTGTGACAGGGTCTTACTCTGCTGCCCAGGCCAGAGTGCAATGGTGGGATCATGGCTCATTGCAGCCAGCCTCAAACTCCCAGTCTGAGGCAATCCCCTATCTCAGCCTCCTGAGTAGCTGGGACTTCAGGTGTGCATCACCATGCCTGGCTAAGTTTTTGTATTTTCTGTAGAGACATGGTTTCTCTATGTTGCCCAGGCTGTTCTGGAACTCCTCGGCTCAAGTGAGCAGCCTGCCTATGCCTCCTAAAGCGCTGGGATTACCAGCATGAACCACTGCACCTGGCCCTGAAACTCTGGATGTGGTGCTCAGCAATTTCTGTTTATATAAGTTCTCCAGGTGATACATGCTGAAATTTAAAAACATCAGCTAGTGCAACTGCTAAAAAGTGAACTGTGCTACCTAAATAGTGATGACTGAATATGAATATAGCATCACAAAAGTAATCAATTCATCTAAAAGAAGGCAGGAAAAGTTTTTAAAAAGGAACAGGAACAGATGGCACAAATACAAACGAGATAATCAAGTGAGATTTAAATACAACCATATCAATAGTTAACTCTAAGTAAATTGTCTAAACACTCCAATTATAAGATAGAGTTTGTAAATCAGATAAAATAACAAAACTCAATTAAATGCTTTATGGAAGAAAACTACTTTGAAGATAAATACAGCATGTATAAAAATTTCTTACAAATATGATACATAATACAAATACATAAATACAATTGTAAATAAATTTACAGTAGGTTAAAAGAAATAAAGGATGAAGAAAGAGATCTACTCTGAAACATTCAAAAGAAAGCTGTGATAGTAGGCAGCTAGTCAGACATGAACAGGGCGGAAGAGGGTGTCCCCATACCAAAGAGTGCTAGCAACCACTCGGAGGCAGTCAGGCAGTTGTTAAGCTGCCTCTCTAAAAAATAATTGACTGAAGCCGGCTCCAGGGAAAGGCAGTCTCCCAATCGATAGAAAAAAACCTGAAATTGATACCATCTTCTCAATAAGATCTCAGGAGTTGGGCAAGTGGGCTCATGCCTGTGAATTAAGAGGGAAAATGGTGGTGTTTAACTGGTGTATCACTTTCCAGGGCCATTTTTCCTGGTAAGGGAAGAATGCTCCAAGTGAGTGTGTATACAACTCCAGTAAATACATTGCGCATGCTCATCTCCCCAGTGTTAGCAGGCCACTGCGCATGTGGACGCCCACCTCAAGGGAAGAATCAGGGGACAAGGGATGTAAGACCCTGAAAGTATGCCAATGTATAAAACTCCACCCACATCAATAGGTCAAAGCAGATACTTGTCTTTCAGGTCGCCCACTTGACCTTCTTCTAAGTGTACTTTCCTTCCTTTTGTTTCTGTTTGAAGCCTTTTCATAAACTTTCACTCCAGCTCTAAAAGTTGCCGCAGTATCTCACTCTGCCTTATGCCCCTTGGTTGAATTCTTTCTTCTGAAGAGGCAAGAATTGAGGTTGCTGCAGACCTGTGTAGGTTTGCCACTAGTAGCAAAGTTGTAGTTACTAAATTAATATCAGGTAAAGTAACCTTCAGAACAACATATATTACCATGAATAAAGAGGGACATTACAGTGATAATGGTGTCAATTCATTAAGAAAACATAACAATTCTAAATGTGTATGCACTTAGTAACAGAACTTCAAAATACTTGAAGCAATAATTAATATAATTGAATGAATACACAGAGCCACTGTATTTAATAAAATAGAAGACGTTACCATTCTATTCTCTCTCTTTTTTTTTTTTTTGAGACAGAGTCTTACTCTGTCACCCAGGCTGGAGTGCAGTGGTACAATCTTGGCTCACTGCCACTTTTGACTCCTGGGTTCAAGCAATTCCCCTGCCTCCTGAGTAGCTGGGGTTGCAGGCATGCACCACCATGCCCAGCTGAATTTTGTATTTTTAATAGAGACATTGTTTCACCATGCTGGCCAGGCTAGTCTCGAACCCCTGACCTCAGATGATTCCCCAACCTCGGCCTCCCAAAGTGTTAGGATTATAGGCATGAGCCACCTAGCCTGGTCAACCATTCTACTTGCAATATTGAATATGTGGAGAGGAAATCGAAAAGCATGTAAAATGCTCGAACAATGCTACCAAACAATGTGACCTAATCAATGTCACCTGACTTAAATGACTATGCAAGAGTGAAATACACATTTCTTTCAGTTGCACATAAAACATCAACTGAGTTAGGATACTGGGCCACAAAAATATTCTAATTATATTTTAAAGGATTAGTATCATGTAAAGTGTATTACCTGATTACAATAACTTGAAATTTATCAGGAAAATATCTGGAAAATTCCTCAAATACTTGGAGACTAAACAATGCACTTCTAAGTAAACCAAGGTACAAAGAAGACATCTGAAGTAAAATTAGAAAACAGTTTGAACTGAATAAAAATAAGAACCCCACACATCAAAATGTTAGAAAAGCAACAAAAGTGGTGCTTACAGGAAAACAGATATCATCAAATACTTTTATTAGAGAAGAAAATTATCCAGTAAATGACTTATGCTTCCATGTTAAGAAATGAGAAAAAAATGTAAAGGACAGAGAGTGGGTTTTTTTGAAAAGAAATTTGCAAAAAATTTTTAAATTTGCAGAATTTAATAAAGTCTGCAAATTTAGAGCACAAGACTATGTTCTGTATTCTTTCCTTCTCTGTTATTTTTTTTCCAAAACAAACGTTGAAAACACACCACTATAAAACTTTTAGTATTACAAATTAAAAGGCTTAGATTTTGAAATTATTATTTCTAACAAAAACTTAAAGAGCATTTTTCAGACTTTAAAAATAAAAGAAATGTCCTTTATCTTTGTAATCTTGTAAACTAATTAGTATAACAAAACTAATTCTTAAGGCAATTTGCATGTTGCTGACTAGTGTCGACAAGGGTCAAGTAGGAAGGAAATTTTCAAGACTGACAAATGTTTTGAAATATTTTATCACTAAAGAAAATATTGTATTTTAAAATGCACTTTGAAATATAAGTGAGCTGCAAAGTATACCAATGAATCATATTAAGTATACTTCAAACTAAAAAAGTGTATCTTTTGTTAATCTCATGCAACTGCTAGACCATATCTCTGGGACCATTCCCTTGCACAAATAAGATCTGACCCAGGGAAAGACTTCACATTTAACCCTACATTATTTTATCTTTTTAGATTCAACCCTTTGCTACAGCCTTTGTCATCATTGTGAATCCTAATTCTGACAGTGTGTTAGGGCTGCTGGAGTAAGTCCCACAACTGGTGTCTTAAACAATAGAATTTATTATATCACAGTTTTAGATGCTAGAAGTCAGAGATCAAGATGTTGGCAGGATTGGTTCCCTCTGAGTGAGGACTGTGACGGAGAATATGTTTCAGGCTCTCCCCTAGCTTCTGGTGGTTTGCTGTCAATCTGTGTTTTCTTCTGCATCAATCTCTATCTTCACCTTCATATGGTTTTCTCCCTGTGTCTATACATGTGTCTGTGTCCAAAATTCTCATTTTATAAAGACACCAGACATATGGTACTAGGGGCCCACACTGCTCCAGTACAACCTTCTCTTAACTAATTAAATCTGTAATGACCTTCTTTCCAAACAAGGTCACATTCTGAGAACTGGGTGTTAGAACGTCAGCATATAAACTTTGAGGGGAAGTGATTCAACCCATAATAAACACCAAATGTATTTTCTGTTTCTCATAGTTTTTTTTTTTTTACTTTATTGTATAATAATATTGGCTCTCCATTACAATTGAAGATCCAAAATATCAACATATACAACGAAACCCTCTATCCTATATCTCCAGTCTCTTTTAATACCACTCTGCCCTTTTTGTTCCATTTATACTTCTCTTTTTTAGTTTTTTTCTCTAACATAATGATCTCAGCCTCAGAATAGCTTCACATTCATTGTTTCTTCTTCCTAGAGTACTTTCCACTGCAATCATCTCCTGAATCATTTAGCTAAAACTAATCCTCTAGATACAGTTCAAATCACAACCTCACGTGGGCGTTTGCTATGCCTAATCCCTAAGTTTAGTTGGCACTTTCATTTGTATGGTCTTGTGGATACTTCTGTAAATATTATGATATACTTCAAATCGTTATTTACTTTCTGTCTTCCAAAGATTGTAAGCTGTATGAAAGGAGAAAACATGTTTTTTCCTTTTTCATATTTTCAATGTGTAGTAGTACTTCATTTGGCATTTTGCTCCAAAATTAATTTCATGATCATAACGAGAGTTATATAAGCTAATAGACATCCTACAATAAAGTTATTCAACCAGTTGATAATCCACACAGTGATATAACTGCTATAACCATAATAAGTCTATTGCCTGATGCACACATCAAGTCATTATATCATGGCATTGGGTTGCAGCAGAAGAAGAGGTTTAATCATAGGACCACCAAAGAGAAGATGGAAAGGAACTTCAAATCCACCTCTCTGAGGAGTTTGGGACTAGGGTTTTCAAGGGTTTTGAAGTGGATCGAAGTGTGGAGACTGTTGATTGGTTGAAGAGTACAGGATGACATCACGGAACAGGGAGAAGCTGTAATCTCATGCTGATCCCATTCCCCTATGGGAGTCTTCAACTAACATTGCTAAAACTCATAGTCTGAAAAACATCTTAAGTGGTCCTTAAACAAAAGCTTTATGATTCTAATGTCAGAGATTTTGTCTATAGAACAAGGGGGATACAATCCAATTCTTAAATGGTCTTATGACCCTAATGTCAGAAATCCTACCTACAGGAAAAAGGGTAATGCAAATGGTGGGTAGTGGGTATCTAGTGCTATGTGACTTTTAGCAACAAGGAAGTGCAGCCTGATTAATGCTTAATTATATAGCGACTATATTTCTGTCCACAACTCAGCAGGCAATTCTTGTCAATCTTGTGGGGATGGTTTCACAATACTCACATTCATGTTTCTCACTTGTGTTCAATATATTATTCTCATTCAAATAACACTGATGAATATCAATGCCTAACACATTTCTTTAGTCTGCCAGAATAACAATCCTAAAATATGTAAATAAAAGTAACAACAACAACAATAAAAAAAACAGAAAAAAAGAAAAAGTCAAACGTAGTTTGTTTTAAGTGAACCAGTACTGACTCCTGGTGATCTTTGTTTTTACTTTAAATGCTTCTAAAGAAGAGCAAAGTAAATAGTTTGATAAATTTGTGTCTCATCTACGTTAAATTTGCCATTCTTCGTTTTATAGAATATAATTAGGGTTATTTTTGAAAACTGTAGCTGTGCATTTCAAATCATTTTGTAAAATGTTTCAAGTATAACAAAAAGCACTTTGAAGGTAATTATAAGTTAACACTGCCCCTGCAAGGTCAGGATATTTTACCTAATTTTAGAACAATTAGTTGTTATAAAATCCATACTACACAATTAATTTAAGTATGTTAAGCATTATGTTGTTCTCTATGTAAATTAGTCTTAATGGCCCTTTCAGAATAAAAGCTCTATGAGAATAGAAACTACAGCTCATATTTCTACATTCCCTGCAAGATAGATGCAGGCTGAGTGTATAGAAGGCTCTGAATAATGTGTCTCAGGTCTCCCATCTTATGACCTTTACTCTCTCTGCTCCAGGCACACTGACCTTTCTGCTAACCCTTACTTATGAAAAGCATGATCCTTTTTCAGAGTCACTGCCCGTACTCTTCCCTCTGCCTAGCACAATCTTCCGCCAAATAGCCAGATGGTTTGTAGGAGCTACTGAAACACCACATTAACAGAGAGGACTTCCCAATGACTCTCCTAAAGTTGCTTAATATTTGTCTTGCCTTGTTTTTATTCATAACAGTTTTCATCATGTAGCACATGGTATGTTTATTATCTGTTAGTTCTGTCCTTCCCCAATCAAAATAAAGAAGGCAGAAACCATTTCTGTTTGGTTTTTGTTCTATCTTCAGTGGTTACTGGAACAGTCACCATCATGCCACAGTAGGCACTCACTGAACATTTGTTAAATGAATGAGTGAAAGATAAATGAATAAGCAAATGAATAAATTGAATGCTTCCATGTTTCCATCAAGCTATCCCAAATCAATGAAGTTGCTAAGTTAAACAATCTAAACTGCTGATAGAGAAAATAATATAGGATTTGTAGTCTAGCAAAAATGAAAAATACGTTTTATTGCTTTTAATTCTTTTGTCATTATTATTTGTGCATTGTTAATGCAAATAGCTGTGACACTACGATGCAAAATATGACATATGACTTGTGATTCTTCACCAGAATTCTATGTCTGTCTTAGTCAAGTGGCTGATTATTTCCTGGGTCAGCTCAGGATGACAATATGCAGCTCAGGATGGCATACCATCATTTTTCAAAGTAACTTAGACTAAATCTCTTTCAGGAAACCACTGGATCCCGATACTAATAGTAATTCATTCACATCTTTCATAGAAGCCAGTTTAGTATTATCAACATAATATTTAGCAAGAACATCATTAAATTTGTTTTGCTATCTTAGCATGGCTTCGGAAAATTGGAGAAAATGGTAGAATTGTGCATGGTCAAATCAAAATGGATTTCTTTGAGAGGCTTAAAAATTACCGTAATTCCAATTCTCACTTAGGTTTTATATTATATACACAGAGCCTTCAATAATATTGATCATTGACTTGCCATCATATGGATGCAAAATCTAGTTGTATTTTACGTGGGCTTTTTCATGTTAAAATGATTAACATTACATAGAAATAGCCAAAATCAAGTAAAAACATTTCCTCATTTACATTTCTCCTTTGTTTTCTTAATAAATAAGACTTATAATATATCAAGAAAATATGGTCTTATGATGTAGAGACACAAATACTATTAAAATGTCACTATAACTTTTATGCATTAAAAACATTTAGCAACATAAAAACTTGATGGCTAAGTGTAAATGAATCAGAACAGCTGGAATTAGAATTTTTTCCTTATGTTTAGGAACAAAGAGATGCAATAATAGATAAAATCCTTACTCATGATTTGAGTAGGTATTCCATTGTAGCTGAAAACATAAATATACATTTTAAAGTCTGTTTTTCAGCAGAAGACAGAAGATCAAGTAAGTCCTTTTCTTTGTGTATTTCTATTTTCAGGATCTAAAGTAATATATTCTAAAAAGTTTCTGGGAAAACATCAGCTGGTTTGAAATGAGGAACAGGGCATCTCCTTCATAAGAAAACACTTTCCCTAAGTAGTTGAGTTGGCCTCAGACTCTTCCTTATTACTTTATTAAAAGTCTGTATTATCTAAATGTCTTTCAAATATAATCATGCCTCAAAAAAGAAAATGAATTTGACAGGTAGCTAGTGGACTCCAACTTCAGGTAATATTTTACATGAAAAAGTTTACCTCCACTCACTACAGAAGAAGGTCTAATTCACAGCAAATATTAATATGCTAATATTAATTGCTTTGTATATATTTAATCTTCCTATTGAAAATTGTCAGCAATAATTGTATTGGGTAGTAATTAATATTTTAGGCTATATATTCTCTCCAGTTCATTTACTTTATTAAATCAGTTCATTTACTTTATAAAAATAAATTTTCACCTTGTCTACTTCTTGCTATGGTGGAACACAGCACTGAAAATTTTGCTATATGTAGTCAGGAAAAATGTGCATTAGACCGTCAGAATTCACATAGCACTATTCTTTTATTTTCTCCTGTCCCAGGAGCATATTTTGTATTTCCCACTCACTTTATTGCATAGCTATTTAATCAACTGCTCTAATGTTTGTGCACTCAATATCTCATTGATATTTATTATAAATTGTAAGGAGATTAAAAATAGAATCTCAATGAAATATAATTCAAATATAATTGGAATGTTGTTAATCATTGGAGTTTTAGAGTGTTGGAAGTTATAAAGCACATGTCTTGTGAAAGCTAAATTATTATTTCCATTTGTACGTATGGCTGTCCTTCCTCATAACTCTATAAACTTGGTATGCACAGTGTTGGGAAAAAAATTAAGTAGAGATTCAGCAATACAAATTTCCTACTTTTTTTTCTTTACCTTTTAAGTTGTTTAGCTACTGCCAGTGCTTTCATTTGGAATAGTTGGATGGAATTCCGTGTCTGTCTGTTAGTTACCAAGAAAATCTTGAACTCCAGCCAAAATATGTCTCAAATGTGATGTCCAAAATACCCTGTCTCCCTTCCTGCTCGTTATTTGTTTTCCTGGAATATTCAACACCATTAGGGAAGACACCAGCTTCTAGTTGTCATTTCCTTAAATCTTGATTTTTTTTTTTTCTACTCTAAGCCTTTGGAACATGATAAAAAGTCATAGAAACCTGGAAGGATTTTTTTTTTTAACAGAAATAATTGTATTGCTAGCCAAAATGAGAAACAGCACCATCTAGAGAAACAATGACTAATTTTGATTCAAGAACCAATTATTAAATTGATATTTCCTATTCTACGTTTACGATTATAAAATTTTAAATGGTTACAATGTAAGGCTTTCCAAAATTTTTTACTTTGGCCTTTTTATTTTTGTAAGTGAAGAAACCGAGGATGTCTTTTGTTTATTTTCTCACAGAAATCATTTAAAAATCATTGATTAAATGCATATTACACACAAGACACTCTCCTAGAGACTCAATACAAAATGTATGTCATCATACATTTGAGAGAAATGTGAGAAAGCAGCTAGTATAATTTAGCAGAAAGCTGTCATGACTTACTTCTGAGTTGAAAAAAATTGAAGTAGTAAAAACTTGTGTGCTCAGACTCCGCACACTAAAAAAAAAAAAAAAAAAAAAAAAACAGCTGCTTTAAGCATAAGCTATACTGTACTTCTGTTTAGATCTAATTACATAAGCTATACTGTACTTGTGTTTAGATCTAATTACAGATTCTCGTTTTCTGTTGTTGTCATTGGCCTTCACTCTTAGATGCTCTTTGCCCTTCAGATCCAATATTCTGTGACTCTAGGTGCCTTGCTCAGATATCAGTTCTCCTTACCACAAAGTCAGTATTCCTTCCAGACTCTCCTTGGTTTTCTCCAGGCAAAGAGAATAGTGGGAAGGCTGCTTCAATAACCAAAATGATAAATTAAGGAGAGTTGAATTAAGACAGTGATGAGGTCAAAGAAGAGGTGTCAAATTCTGGAAACATTAAGACAAAATATGTATTATCTTTGGCCAACCCCTCCCATACACACACATATACATGCACAAGACACTACTGAGTTTGAGTCATTAGGGGATTTAATTTCATCAGTTGAGTGGCTACACAGGCCAGAAATTGAAAAACAACATGCCATTCGTTTGCTGGCCCACTGACTGTTTGCTCAGTAAACTGATATCCTTTGGAGTCAGTAATCTGGAGTTGCTACTAATGGTAATAAAAATTGTAGTCAAGGTTCTGCCTTAAAACCAAGTGAATAAGTACTTTAATAATAGCTGAAAGTTTCCAGATAACATTATTTTTTTCTTTTTCTCTCACAATTGATGGGACACTACTCAGAAAATCTGCAATAAATATATTTGAAAATGTATAATAAATTCCCATAATAAAGGAGGTTGGGATTGGAGTGGATTTTGATGTAATTATAACCGGCTTGCAGCATAATCAAATGCTTGCAATGTGACACAAAGAAGACACTGTCCTGAGGATCTAAATGGACAGCTATTCAAAAATATGTGAATTAGTGGTGATTCTAGTCTTGTCTCCTCGTTGCAGATGGTATGAAATGCCTATGCAGTACTTCAGGAGAGCGCAATAAGGTAGAACTCTTTAAACAAATATCAGTGTGTGAGTGGGTGCTAGACAGGGATGCATTTACAAGTAAAATAAATCTGTCTACCACTTATTTGATATCATTTTCAGGGATATCAAGAGTGATACCATTATCCCACAGATGACTTGTTCTGGGCATTGTATCATTTATGTAAAAGAGATGGCATTTCTCCCTTAACGGCAAGTCTGGTAGGTGTGGATGGCTTTCAGCCAATGAAAAGTTTTACAATAAATTTCAGAGAGTCTGCATGAAAACGAGTTGTGCCTCTTGGCAGCTGTAATAGAGGCATCTGCTGATTTGTTTAAGTCTGTATTTGCTCTTCCTTGCTGTTTTTTTTTGTTTGTTTTTTTGGTATTCACCAAGAGAAGTCTCAATTAACCAATTACATAAATATTATTATTGTCATGGATATGATTATAATTATCAGTACCTAAAAATTGTCCCTCTGGTCTGTACATTGGTGACTTTATTTGAATCTGTATTTGTGTGATAAATCTCAGCCATCACTCACAGAGTAAAACAAAGTTCAGTATAGCCCAAGCCTCATCTTTAATTAATCAGGGAAAGATTTATGAAGATCTTACAATGTACTTAATCTTACAAGGAAACTTTGGAGTTTTATCCGCTTATTATTATATATAATATCTGTGCTTAAATATTTAAAAGGTAATTATTTGCACAATATCTTTCTTCCAAATGGGTCAATGAATTGTCACAGGATTTTGGATTTAGTATTGTACTATTCAGTGTTCAAAATAGTAGCTATGTCAATTAAATGCAGATTGCACAAAATTGGTGAGTAAGAAATACACTGCAATATATTTAAGATATAGAAATATAGACATTGTTTGGAATGGTGAGTCTTTCTATGGAGATAAAACTCAAAATAAATGAAAAGTATATTTGGGAAATAAAATTTAAATTGCATTATATTTCAGTCATAACTAAGAATTAGGATGATTGGCAAATTCTCAATAGTAGTACAATGTGTTCATCAAAAAAACTAATGTGATTTAGACTGCGTTTAGAAAAATGAAGGAGAATAATTATGATTTTCCTGGGTGCAATAATAATCGCTAACATTTATGTAGTACTTTCCAAGTTACAAACACTATGCTAAATTATTTACATATGATATTTTATTTAAAACTTACAATTAAGAATGTAGCTATTCCAACAGCTCCTTTTATCATTAAGGAAACTGAGGTAATGAGTGGCTGAATAAATTGCTTAAAGTCATTACTAATCCAAATATTCCATTTAGTTTGAGAACAACGATTTTAAAAGAATATAATGAAAGCTGCATATATTTAGAGAAGTGTCATGAGCATAGTGAAAACTGGGGGAAAATAAGTTTTATATTACTTATTTGTGTATGATCAGACCCCTCCACGAGATAGTGAGTTCATGAGCACAGACCAAGATCTGTCAAGTTTGAGAGTGTATCTCAAATATCTAACACAATACCTGACATAAAGTAGGTACTCAACATATTTTCTTATAGAATTAATAAAATTAAATTTCCTTGCATAGACAATACTTTGGGATCCAAGTAGCTGTCTTAAAAGAATTTCAGAGCTGTTCTGTGGGAAAAGATTAGATTTATGTTGTATGCCAGTGGTTGGAACAAAACAGGCTTTTAATGTAGTTTAAAGAAAAATAATTATAATAGTCATTGCTGCCGCAGAGTAGGTGAAGTGATAAGCTGTTATTTCAGTGTCATTGGATATCCCAGAATAATCTGGGCATAAATTTTCAAGGGTAGTAAAAAAGTCTTTACTTTTCATGCTAAATCTTTGCAAATTTACTCTCTAAATGGTGATAGATGTCCTAGGCATTGAAGTTGTTTATAGACTGAAATCCCTTGGTTCTAGTTTTCATTCCAGAAATGAAGATTGAAAGAAAATACCTAAAAGATTATCATATTTTGTATGAATAATTTGATTATATTTTGAACTTCAGCTAGAACTACTTTTATTTATAAATATTACATTACTCATGAAAAATTATTATAACGTTATTCAGTAACAAAGCAAATAAAGTAGACTAAGTCTAATACAGTAGCATAAGTCATTTATTTATTTACTTATATAATAATTTAAAGGAAAAGTTAAGGAACTGTAAGACAAATATTTGTGTAGTTGCTGCAAAAGTTTTAACTGTACTGAATTAATGACTGAAGCTGTAAATGTGAGTCTATTTGATTTCTGTATAGAGCATACAAATGCTAAGTGAAACAAATACTCTTTTCCCTCTATATATATTATACTAAAACACAGACATATATAAGTCATTAGAGTCAACTAGTAAATTTTAGCCTATTACTTAGCTTAGCTATTACCAGTTGAACATTTACATTTCCATAAAGTCAGAAGAGGCTAAAAACTAAAATGAAGATGTACATTGCTGCATGGTAACATTTCTTGATAGGCAAAGTTCATATGTAGCAAAAGAAGGTGTAAGATATGCTTTTCAAAACACTGTGGAACACTTTTGCTGCAAAGTTTTTAAAAACAAAAGCAGTAAATATTACAGTTGCTCAGGATTCCAAAATCTAATTAGTAATGTAAAGGATTGGACAAATGTTAATAAGGCTTGGAGAGTCAATTCTCATAAATATTAAGAGAAGTAGACAAAATTAACTGATTATTTTTGTGCAGTTGAAGTGGTAGGATAATTTGTAAAAATAAAAACAATGCCAATAACAAAACCAAAATAAACAAAATAAATTAATATTATAAAAGCTATAGCATTATGTTTACTGCAGAGGTTATTACATTTCAATAGGTCAGAGACTACATTTAACATAAGATGTACATTTTCTATACTCCTAAGGCAATATCTGATAGATAATTCATACCTCCAAATTGTTGAAACTTTGAATGGGTGTTTCAACAGAAGATATAGTGATTCGTCAAAAATCACCAAAAATTCAAGTTTCTTTGACTATATTTTTACTGACTAAGGGAACTTTTTTTAAACAAATGCTTATTAAGCTCTTAGTAACTATCAGTCCTTTCGAAAATGCTGAGGATACATAAGTGAATATAAGGCAAAGGCCTGAATTTAAAGACTTCAAAGATTTCAAAGACTTCTGAGTACTAGGACAAGCTGTTTAAAAAGTATATAGCAAATATAACTACCGTAATGGCAGCTGGGACCAGTACTTTAAGAGGTTCATAGAAAAATGACTTTCACTGGCTGGTAGGGAATGGAGCAGAGTTGGTTAGAAACACCAAGGGCGTTGTTTGAGTCTGATTTTTAAAAATAAGCAGGGATTTGCATGAGAGATAAATATAAAAGCATGAAAGTGCATAGTGTGTTCAAAAAACACTAGGAACACAAATTTCCAGAAAACCTGGGACTCTATAATAGTATACAAAGTGTTTAGAGCCAAATTGTAAGTAAATATACTCACATATGATGATGACGACTGTGGATTTTAATCCATGGAATAGTCAATGTAGGAATCAAAAAACTTTTATTTAGAAGAACTCTCATAATTTGTTCAATTATTTTGAAAGTTGATGCTAGTTGTTCTAGATATAGCTTGTAGTGGAGGGACAGTGAAAACAAGCAGACCAGAAGGCAGGACTTCAATACAGTTTTGGAATGATTATAATAAGCTTTAATTACAGCTGTGGCTATATTTGTCATGTCAAATAGAGTGGTGGTTTCAAATCAGTTTAATTAAGCAGAAATAACATTTTTCAAAATTCCTTACACTGTGTTGTTCCAGGTTAGGTTGGCCATAGAGAAATTTGCATGATATTCAAGAGCAACAAGCATTATGATTTTAGCTCAGAGTAAGGCACAAAGAGCTGTTTCTGTTTATGAATTAGTTACCTACTCATCCACCTAGCTTATATCCTTTACCTTGTCCCCAAGCCAATACCCCCTACTTTAGCTTTCTGTTAAGGTAGTTTTGGAATCAAGTCATATTCTGACATTCTATTGGGGAAAAAACAAGTCACCTGCTATATAGACTGAATATTTCTTTTCCTCTCCAAATATTGAAATCCTAAGCCCCTTATATGATGGTATTAGGAGATGAGGCCTTTGGAGGTAATTATATTATGGAGGTGGAGCCGTGATTAAGTGCCCCTGTAAAGGAGATCCCAGAGAGCTCTTTGCTGTTTGCCATGTAAGGTTACAATGAGTAGGCAGCCATATACAAGCCAAGAAGTACTCCTTCACCAGACACTTGGTCTGTTGGTGACTTGATCTTGGATTGAAATTAATGCAAAGAGATCAAACACCAGCTACAAACATGTTTCAGTTGCAAACACCTTCACAATGCTCTTATTTATAAGACATAGAATAAGAGAAAATCCAAGATTAGCTTGATGAGAACAATTTGAATATTACTTAATATATGACATGAAAATAATTTAACATAAATTTTACTATGGATATGGTTATTTTATTTTGGATTTTATTATAGATATTATTATGGATAACTTGGATATCCATAACATGGATATTACTATGAGTAACTCCTTTTGTTGTTGTTTCTTTTTAATACAGAGTTGGAGTCTTACTATGTTGGCCAGGATAGTCTTGAACTCCTGGGCTCATGTGATCCTCCCACCTCAGCCTCACAAAGTTCTGGGATTACAGGCGTGAGGCACAACACCCAGCCCTAATAACTCCTTTTGGAGTTTTGGCCAGTCTTTTGCCTGGGATTATTTCTGCATGGAGAGAGGCAGAAATTCCAGCCATGTCAGTATGAAAAATACTTAACCAAGTGGATGTTGGAAGGCTGAGAGTATCAGCATTATGTGGAAAAGTAAGAAACCATTTATGCCTCTTTGCTTGAACTTTGGAAGTGGTGGTGGGCATTGGAGGGAGTGGAGATGCTTCTGATGAAGCATTTCCCTTGGATTTGACAGTTCCTGATAGCTACTTCAGTTATAAAAATAAATAAATAAAATAAGACCACATAGTTGGTATAAATCATCTACTTGAAACAAAGAATGCAAAAAATATTGTTAAAGTTGAGAGGAAATAAAGAAAAGGAACCCACTGTTGGAAAGAACAGGTGTAGAATTAAAAGAAATTCAGGTCCTAGTCCTTTATGGCTTTTTTGAGTCTTATTGTCATCCTCTGTGAAATAAAAGAATCAACCAGTATTCTGTAATATATCTTAATTCTGTAATAATTCTGAAAGTCCAGAGATGACTTAAAGAAATATTAGAGGCCATTTATTTATTTATTTATTTGAGACAGAGTTTTGCTCTTGTTGCCCAGGCTGGAGTGCAATGGCAAAATCTCATCTCACCGCAACCTCCACCTCCCAGGTTCAAGCTATTCTCCTACCTCAGCCTCCCGAGTAGCTGGGATTACAAGCATGTGCCACCACATCCAGCTAATTTTGTATTTTTAGTAGAGATGAGATTTCTCCATGTAGGTCAGGCTGGTCTTGAACTCTCGACCTCAGGTGATCCACCTACCTCGGCCTCCCAAAGTGCTGGGATTACAGGCCTGAGCCACTGCACCCAGCTGAGGTTAATTTTTAAATTAATTTTTAATTAGTTATGCACAAATATGATCACACTGAAAATGCAACATACATCCTGTGTCTACATAATTTCATAACTTATCTGGATGATGCTTACCCTTTTTAATTTAAAACAACTATAAACCTTGGATTTTCAGGAGTAACCTTATTTTAAAATTTTTAATTATGCCTTCTTATTATTCAGGCCTCATACCTCAGCATTAATTGTAAATTTTGGTCACCACATATAGACACATTCTTACCAAGTCTTCACGATCAAAGAAGACAAGTTTTCAAGATAAGAAACATTTGTCTTCATGAAAAGTATATAAGAAGTTCTGTTGTCTAATGCCAAAATAAAATAACATATATTAATATAGGAAACCAAGGAATCAGGAAAGTGGTTATTAAATGCTAAGTATAAAAAGGCTCCTTACTAATAAATGTCTATGAAAATATATTTCAATTTATCAGCACTAGTGATGCGGTATATTTTACTTTTTGTAATGTGTGTGAGAAGTACTACTTTGGCTATTTGAAAATGTTACAGGACAAGGTACTCCCTGGTTCACAGCATGCTGATGGTTTTTCTGTTTTGTTTTGTTTTTTTTCTAAAATGTTGAATTATTTCCTAAAAATTTACATAATAGGAATGTTTAGCTCAATGTCAACACATGTTTTTTGTGAGTTTTATTAAAAGAAGTAAATATTATCAACTTCAAGATTGAAAAAAAAAACAAGCAAGAGAGAGACTGAGTAATTTTCCCAATATCACCAATAAAGAAAACTTGATGAGTAATATATCATTTTTTATAAATGTTGACAAAACTGTTTCTAAACAGTTTTGATTATATATTGTAATCAAATGTTATTTCTTAGCTGATGAAAATGGGAATACAAATCCTGCTGAATCCATGCTAATTTTTGCCCATATATAAGTCCTGCAGCTGGCTTTCATAAAGGTTGAAAAAGGAATGGTTTAGAAATAGTTCTGCTGCCAACAGAGTAGCTAAAACGAGATTCATCTTTTCCTGTTTAACAATCTAGGCACTTGATTCCCGTATAGTTTATGTTAAAATAGACAAAAGGATGATCAAGAGAGGGAAAAAGAAAATATGACATCCATAGACTTTATGAAATGTATCCCAGGGTTTCGTATGAGACTTTCAGAAGCGAATGATAAATGTGTACCTTTGTCAAGTTGTTATGGATTATGGTCAAGATCTCTTTGGTCATTTCTTTAAAAGTCAGGTTTCTTTTCAGAATGAAAGGTGAAGAAATATCTTCTTCTTTAGGGAATTTTAAGAAAGACTAATTTTAGGGACAGTTGTAGCCACATTTTTTTCTGTACCTAAGAAAATGAGCTACACAAATTCCCAAAGTCTCACATAGCCTTATAACATAGTGATGTAACAAGACATGTACTTACACACAGATCAGAAAATTTTGTAATGAATAAAATTAATAGATAATAGTATCTTATAAATCTTATAAAATCTCAGACATAAAAATTATAAAAGCAAATGGAGAAAAAATATCATTATATCAATAAAGTTATGTCTGTAGAAAAACTAATGAGATAATCATCCAAAATAAGTCAAGAGAAAGAATAATTCTTGTAACTAAAATAAAATCTGTTCTTTGAATTAATTGAATCACTACCTCCCAATCAAATGTTTTGTTGCTAAACTGAAATAGATTTATTTTTTCTAGTATTTGAGATAAGGATGAAAGAACCAGAAAACAAAGGAGGAAAATAAAGTATTTAAAAATTAAGACTTTGTGCTTGACCAAAATTTTTTTGATAGCAGCATAAAATCCAGGACCATTTTCACCATTGTTCCATTTTTCTATGTCAAAGCCTTCTCAGGTATAACTTTTTCTTTTTTTTTTTTTTTTATTGAAAATGAATACTGACTTTGTGGAATCACTGCTAAGATTGGGACCGATGACTGAAATGAAAAATCCCTGTTTTGAGAGTGAGAAAAAGAATGTTCTCAGAGGTCTGAAATAAATTATTTGCTGGGACTGTGTGTACATGGGTACAATAGTCTTTTCAGCAGCAGACAGAAAGGCTTGCCAGGCTCATAAATCTGAAGGAACAAAAGGGGAACAAATGCCTCAGGAAAACCAGCTCCCACCAAGTCAAAGAATGAATCTTATTTATAACAGAAATGTAATGAATAACAGTAATATCACATGCAAAAAGTGCATACAAACCTGCTGTTAGCTTAGAGAATTAGATTCAACTACAGACATTTTTGTTCATGTATTTTACTGTCTTTGAGACAGAAGTAAAAATTGAAGTGACTCTAGACAAAACTTTTAAAAGCCTTCAAATAGCCAAGACTTATTGAATCAATGTTTAAAATGTTCATATTCTATAAATGAATAAAATATCTACATCGTAAATGTTGTCTTTGTGCCCTCCAGCCAAAGACTCCAAGAACACCATGCATCAGGCCATCCTCCATTTGTGGCTACACCTATCTCTTCCAAAGGACTTCTAGATTATTCCTTCACAATGCCACAGGGACCTCTGAATAATATATTTTTATCTCCAATAGGTGCAGTGGTATAGTGCTCATCCAAGTCAGAGGACAGACAGTCATTTCTTGTATGACTGTAACTGTCTTTTTTGCTCCATCTAAAGGCCCCATCTCTATCTTTTCACACAGTGGTAATGTGTAGAAGGCAGCTATGCAACCAACATTGAAAGAGTTCACATTCTGGAAATAGAGTGATTTTTTTTTTTTTTTTTTTTTTTTTTTTGCCTACAGAGTTCCAGATGAGATATGGTTGAAAGATGTGCCATTGTGCTTTCCAAGTAGTAACTCTCAAATGATCAGAAAATGAATCATCTTTCACACTATCCTGCACACTGAATAGTTCTTGCGTTTGTGATCATCATCAGTAAAGCAGAATAAGAATCTCTGGGAAAGTCATTGAAAGCTGGTAGTCTTGGGCACATAATGGATGATGCAATGTCTTGAGCAATGATGCAGCCAGCATTAACTAAATGTTATTAGGGACCTGAAGAGGCAAGAGGATATATGTGGTTTAAATACAAAGCAGTTCCAAAAATTCATGACATTGTGAGTAATAACAGCATTGCTATCTTTTTCTCACAGTGGGAAATAAGAAATTAGCCAGAAATGGTATGTTTGATAATAAGAAACCCAGAGAAGTTCCTTCACCTGAATAGGAAGACATGGTAAATGGATGCTAAAGAGAACCTTTTCATGTATTGGATGATAAATCAAACATAAGTACATGTTCTCAATTAAATTTTCACTACTAATTCTAAATTTCACTGATTATAACTTGCATGAGTGCATAACCTCTGTAATACATTTTTGATCAAATTTCTTAAATAGATGAGGGACCTACAAAATGTATTTTCTGGGATCCCCACACACTCCAAGGGTGACTATAGCTAAACCTCATTCACATGGATATACCTAATTAGAAGGGAGAATGGAAAATGTATTTAGCTATAAATCAAGCAAGAATAGGAAATGTGTGTGTGCACAGCTAGCACTCTGCCACTGAGAGTTGGGCAATAAATATGAATGTATTAGGCTATACAATATATGAGAGTATAAAATGTGTTATGGAGAAAAACAAAGCTGAGAAGAGAGATGAGAATGTCTAATCCTTGTTAGACTCAACATTGGGGAGCAAAATTCTATTCACCATATTGCTAGTTTTGATCTTGGTTTTGTGCATTGGGACTACGCTTTGTTAATCTCCATACGAACTTGTGCCTATAGTAAATTCCTCTCTTCTTTGCCTACCTACATTTATTATTAAAAATTCACATTATTTAACATTTATTCCATCAAGCTCTTCCTTCTCCTCATTGGTCCCCACTCTAGTTTCCCTGAGCATTTTGTTTATGCTTTAACTGCACTAGCTTATTCTGCACTGTGTTACAGTGAATGTTGTATATTTCTTGAAGGTATACTTCACTTTTCATTTTTGATTCTCACACTTACCATTGACTCAATTTTAATAAGTTCTCTATAAATGTTTGTGGAAGTGACTTTTTGGCCTATTCACAAGATTCGGAGCTTAAAAAGGTAGCAAAGGCTCAGCTCCTCATAAACAATTATGTCTTAAGAAAATTAATACAACTGAGTTTGGGATGTTTTGTTGATGTATGTCGATTTATTTATGGTGAATTTATTTTGTATTATCCCAAAATGTATCCCAAAATGTGAATTTGACGTATTTCCTAATTGTAAGCAACCATAAAAATTCGTCAAGAAAAAAATTATCTTACCCTTAATTTTTCAGAGATTTGTATTTAGAATTACATGGGATGAAAAGAAGATAAAGAATAATGAAAAATATGGCAATAATTAAAACAGATTTTTTCTGATCATCATTACTTAAAGATATATTATCAGCCAAACCCATCAGTCACTAAATATATGCAGAGCAGTTCTCTGATGGCCTTGGACTGACCCAGCTCTCTCCACTTTCTTGCCTGTAGTTCTCAAGAATAACTAGGATATGCCCAGAATGCAAGAACTTAGATAGGGAGGAGCTGCCTCAAACAGTTGGGACCTTGTTCCTGTTACTCTTAGGAAATGTAACATCTTGAGTTAGGGAGCAACTGCCTGAGACAGCTTAAGCTTTGCTCCTCTCTCCTCTGGAAGAGGAATATCCTTCAAGGCTTTGCCAGTGAGTCCTAGTGCCCCTAATGTATATAACCCTGGCAGGCTGCCTGTGGGGTTCCCTCAGTTGTGGTGCAAATTGGGCCACATGCAGTGTAGACTCTATATACCCCACGCAGCTTTCTTGAGCTTTGAGGAACTGGCTCCCAATGAATTTGATGCCTCTTTTGTCCCTTACTGCCAATCTGTAAATAATAAATCCACTTTGTGTAATGTGTTGTGTATGAGTATGCTCTACATTGTCAGACTCAGACAAGGTGCTAACCAATGCACAGTGAATCTGCTTCATAATATCCATTTACATTTAAATAAAAACCAAATGTTTCCTGTCTAACTACAAATAATCTTGCTGAGAGACTTACACAAGCATTCAAACCTACTTCAGAAATAGTGATTTCAAATTGCCAAAATAATTACAATTCTTATTAAAATCTTTGGAGATACAGGAATGGTGATGGGAGAGCACATTTTGAACAAAGAAGAACGTCAGATAAAACTGGAAAGTTCATTTTCAAATTTTTTTTGTTTGGACAAAATATAGCAGCTGTGGCAGAGGCTTGAAGACCAGAGGACAGGCAGGAATTCTGATCCTTTCCTTTTTCCTTGTCTTTCTCCATGAGCTCTAAACTGGTGACTGGAAAAGATGATCAGCACATAATCTGTTGCTCTGGATGTTGTGGGATGTGTGCACAACAGCTGACCCAAAAGTTGATGTTTCCCAAGGCTGGGCCTCCAGCTTCCAAGCTAGAAGCACACTGTTCCACACTTAAGTCACTGAGCATTCTTTAGATGTAGCAGTTTGCACTATATCTGAAGGCACTTAAGGATTTTCTCACAGTAAAATGAACAATTCTTTTAATTCTGGGTAAGAGCTTCTCTGAACTTTTTACAGAATATCTATCCTTCAACACAGATGACCAAATGCCAGTAATGTTTTGGTTTTTTGGCAATCTTAGATCACCTTTAACAGAAACAGTATCTTTCTTTTGACTATCTTGGGCAGTTACTATATTTTGCACTATTTTAATTATATTATTAACCTTATGAGGTAGGGAGAAGAGCTAAAATATTACCACTCATTTCTTTCTTTGATGGAGACTACAAAATGCATTTTTTTTCTTATTTCATTACCTCCTTAAACTGTTGACCATATGCAGTCACAATGAGGGCACTGAAGCCAAATTTCTTTATTACTTGGGAATCATATAATGCTCTATACTCATCAGGATGCTTGATGTTCCAAATAGCAGTCAGGGCTAGGTTTCAATGCTAACCTCTAAGCTCAGCTCCTTCATTGTCTCTGCTTACCATTTGGTTTCTCAGCTTGGTGCTGTGTATCTGGCATTTGTTTCTTTCCCTTTATAGCTGTGTGAATTTCATATGGATACCCAGAGACCTGTTAGCAACAGACCTATTTTAAAAGAATAATACCATAAATAAATTCACTCTGAGTTCTTTATACCACACATAATGTGTGGGCTTAATGTTGATGCAGGAGCAAAATCACAGAGAGGCATCCCTTTTGAATTTTATGTTTATGAAAAATGAAGCCTGTGGCATAGTGGGGGTGGGGATGGTAAAGGAGAAGGTTATTTAAGGAGATAGGCCCAGGATGGATTTGGAGATGAGTCTGACCTGCTGGAGTACGGGGTTGAATAAGAGAAGTGGTGTGGCTTTCAGGGCACTGGAGGGTGAAAGAGAAGGGCAAGTTTACCCAACAAATGCCTACAGTTGCATGCCAATTAGCAAGGAAATATAATCCTCAAAACTACACTTCTTGGGCTAAGGAAAACAGAACAGAGTCAAAAATTGTTCAGTGTTAGATATTCTCACTTTTGTTAGTGTCAGCAAGATCATTATGTTACAATGAGCAAAAATATTTACAATAAGAAATTCCAACAACTTTAGTTATAGGGATTTTAGATGCATATTTGCATATACATAGATTAACAAAGTTTAGAATGGTAGCCGCAGCCAGGTGGATTGTTTTTACCAGAACTTTGTTATATCCTTTGACACACAGATATCTTTTTTTGTGTTATTGTTACTCTGAGTTGGGCCTAGAAGTTCGAGTTCGGCATCACTTAATACATCATAAAATTCTACTCCTCACTACATGGTTTTTACAATAATATTTTGGTGGGAAAGTGTATCTACAAGTGCACTTATGAGAGAGATGGTTAATACAACTGCATCAGTTTCAATCTGGGGCCCTTTCTATCTGAAAACTCCTAAAAAGTAATGAGTTTGGATGTCATTCACTGTATTTTAATATTTTTGTTAATAGTTAAAGTATATTGTTGACTTTGCATGTCCATTTTGTGGTCTTACTTAATGTAAATCTGTTATTCTTCTATATATTCTATTAAATGCATGCTTTTGTTTGTATTCCAAACAAAAAGCATTATAACACTTAATTTAGGTTAGTACAAAAGTGATTGTGGTTTCAGACAATGAATGGTAAATAATTATAACTAGGCTCAAACACATCTTTATTAACCAAAATAGGAGCAATTACAGTCAACATATTTTTGCCAATGAGAAATGTTTGTTTATTCCTGTACTATAAAAATTTATGCTTTGGGACTCCATGAACTCTTGGAAAGCATTTTCTGCATCCTGCTGGTTATGGAAGCAGTTTCCTTGCACAAAATTGTTGAGATATTTGAAGAAGTGGTAGTTGGTTGATGAGAGGTCAGGTGAATATGGCAGATGAGGCAAAACTTCGTAGCCCAATTCATTCAACTTTTGAAGCATTGGTTGTGTGACATGTGATCAAGCATTGTCGTGGAAAATAATTGGGCCCTTTCTGTTGACCAATGTCAGCTGAAGGGATTGCAGTTTTTGGTGCATCTCATCAAATTGCTGATCATACCTCTCAGTCATAATGGCAAACAGGCAGCAGACCACCAGACAGTGCCTGTGACATTTTTTTGATGCACGCTTGGCTTTGGGAGGTGCTTTGCAGCTTCTTCTTGGTCCAACCGCTGAGCTGGTCATCTCCAGTTCTCGTGTAAAATCTTCTTGTCATCACCCATCACTGTCTGATCGAGAAACGGTTCATTGTTGTTGCACAGAATAAGAGAAGATGACACTTCAAAATGACATTTTTTTTTTTATTTTTGCTCAGCTCATGAGGCACCCACTTGTTGAGCCTTTTCATCTCTCCAATTTGCTTCAAATGCCAAATGACCCGTAGAATGGTCAACGTTGACTTCCTCAACAACTTCTCATATAGTTTTAAGAGGATCAGCTTTGATGATTGCACCCAATTGATAGTTGTCAACTTTCAATGGCCAGCCACTATGTTCCTCATGTTCAAGGCTCTGGTCTGCATTGCAAAACTTTCTGAACCATTACTGCACTGTGCATTCATCAGCAGTTCCTGGGCCAAATGCGTTGTTGATGTTGCAAGTTGTCTCTGCTGCTTTCTGACCATTTTGAACTTGAATCAGAAAATTCCTGGAATTTGCTTTTTGTCTAGCATCATTTCCAGTCTAAAATAAGTATAAAATAAAAAGCAAAGTAATGAGTTACTTAAAAAAAAGCAAGAAATGCACATTAAAATGATGTATAATATGACCACATTTATTTAAGAATATATTCCAACAGCAAATGGCAAATTTCAACAATGCAAAAACCAAAATTACTTTTGCAACAACCTACCTAAATTCACACAATTTTGTTGGCTCGATGTCTAGAAAAATGTGTGTATATACACACATTTATATGTAACTGTATACACACCTTAGTGTTTTAAATACCAGTTAACATATTCACTTAAAATAATATATATATAATTTTATAATTGGTTTCAATAATTTCTCTAATTTCAGTAAACACTGAGACATATCAGATTTTAGAAACTTCAGCATGCTACATGAAGAGAGCACTGAACCAGAATTGGAAAATTCATTTATAGTTTAGTTACTGTAATTTCCGGTTTCATAGTCCAATACAAGTTTCAATTTCCTCTGTTAAATAAATAGAACCATTCCCATCTTGCTGAATTTCTGTGATTTGTATGAGGATTAAAACAGGAAAATTATGTGAGAGCATTTTAGGACAGACTTTACTTTTTAGAGTAGTTTTAGGTCTACTCTAAAAAACTGAGGGAAAGGTACAGAGATATTTCCCATATTCTCTCTCTCCCTGCACATGCAGTTTCTTTCACCACCAAAATTCCTCCCCAGAGTGGTACATTTGTTGAAATAGACAACCCTTCACTGATGCATCATTATCACCTGAAGCCCATACTTTACATTCGAGTTCACTCTTCATTGTACATTTTAAAGGGTTTGATAAATGTAATGACATATATCCACCACTATAATACCATACAGAATAGTCTCATTACTCTAAAAATCGCGTACCCTACCTATTCACCCCTGCTTACCCCAAACCCTTGGCAACCACTGATCTTTATACTGTCTTCATACTTTTGCTTTTTCCAGAATTTTACATTGTTGGAATCATCTAGTACACAGCCATTCAGATTGGCCTCTTTCACAAAATAATATGCATTTAGTATTCCTCCATGTCTTTTTATGACTTTATAGCTCATTTATTTTAGCTCTGAATAATATTTCATTGTCTGGATGTATCACAGTTTATCTAGCCACTCACCTAGTAAAAGACACCTGGGTTGCTTCCAAGTTTTGACAATTATGAATAAAGCTGCTACAAACATCTGTTTGCAGGATTTTGTGTAGACATAAGATTTTGACTCATTTGGATAAATACTAAGAAGCATAACTACTTGGTCATATGGTAAGAGTATGTTTAATTCTGTAAGAAAGCACCAACTGTCGTCCAATGTGGCTGTACCATTTTGCATTCCCACCAGCAACGAATGAGAGATCTCGTTGCTCTATATCCTAGCCAGCATGTCAAGTCGTTACTGTTTGGGATCTTGGCCATTCTAATAGGTTTGTAATGGTATCTCATTGCTGTTTTGATTTGCAATTATTTCATGACAAACGTTGCATATCTTTTCATATGATTATTTGCCATCTATATATCTTCTTTACTGAGATCTTACACTCAATTTTTGAATTGGGTTTTTCATTTTTTTGTTGTCAAAGTTTAATAATACTTTTTACATACTGGATAATCTTTTATCAGTCATGTATATAACAAATATTTTCTCTCAGTCTGTGACTTGTGTTCTAATTTTCTGGACAATGTCTTTCACAGAGTAGAAGATGATAATGAAGTCCAGATTTTCCATTTTTTCTTTAATAGATTGTGCTTTCAGTGTTGTATTTAAAAAGTCATCACCATTTTGATATCATCAAAGTTTTATCCTATGTTATCATCTAAGAGTTTTATAATTTTGTACTTTACATTTAGGTCTGTGATTCAATTTTGAGTTAATTTTGGTGAAGGGTATAAAGCCTATTTCTAGTTTTATTTGTTTTGTATGTGAATATCCAGTTGTTATACTATTTAATGAAAAACTCCTCACTCAGTTGTATTTCTTTAGGTTTTGTTGTTGTTGTTGTTGTTAAGCATCAGTTGACTATATTTATGTTGATTTGTATCTTGGGTCCCTTTTTCTTTGTTCCATTGATCTATTTGTCTATTACACTGCTAGTACCACAATGTCTTGATTACTATGGCTATATAGTAATTTTTGAAACTTACTAAAATATAACTATTACCAAAACATTTCAAATTTCTAGATTTCTTCTTCGAGCTATGTGTTATTTAGGACTGTGTTGTTCAATCTCCAGTGTTATTTTAGAATGTGTTGTTTAATCTCTAGTTGTCTTTCTTCAATTGCATTTTGGTTTATTCCTCCTGATAGCAGACATATTGATGCTCTATTGTCAGGCATTTACACATTATAGATTATTAAGTATTTATGGATAATTGATCTTTATCATTATGTAATGTCCCATTTTGTTCCTGAGAATTGTCCTTGCTCCAAAGTCAGCTTGCACAAAATTAATATAGCTAGTTCTGCTTTCTTTTGATTGGTGTTAGCATGGTATATCTTCATATCTTTCTCTATCCAACCGCTATAATATGTATGTGCCTTATATTTAAGTGGGTTTCTTGTAGACAACACATAGTTTCATCTTGTTGTTTGATCAGCCCTGATAATCTCTCTATTCTAATTGCTATATTTAGACCATTGAGGTTTAAAGTGACTATCTAAATAACTGGATTGATATCTACGATTTTGTCTTCCATGTTTTTGTCTTTTGTGGTTTTGAGCATTTTATAGTATTTTATTTCCTGTTTCTTAGCCTATGAGTCGTAGTTTTATTTATTTTTTACGATTTTTAGATGGTTACCTTATAGTTTGTAATATATATTTACAATTAATCCAATTACATTTTCAGTTCCACTTTCTAACAACATTATACCATATTCTGGGTAGTGTGAGTACTATGTAATAAAAATTATTTCTAATTCCTCCCTCTGAGTGTTTCCTTTGTCATTACTATTATGCATTATACATATATGTATACATAAGCACATATTATATATACACATAGATTTGCATACATACATATGAATATATTTTGGCTATTATTTTGAACAAATTATCTGTTATATCAACTGAAAATAAGAAAAATAAGTGTTTTTATTTTACCTTCACTTATTTATTTTCCAATGTTCTTCTTTCCTTTATGTAGGTTCTCACCTATATAATTTTTTCTTTCTTTCTTTCTTTCTTTCTTTTTTTTTTTGAAGAATTTATTTCAAAATTTCTTACAAGGCACTTCTATTGGTAAAAAATTCTCAGCATTTGTTTGTATGAGAATGTCTTCATTTCTCTTTTACTTTTAAAGGATCATTTTATAGGATACAGAATTCCAGGTTGGTGGCATTTTTTGTTTGTTTTGCTTCTCTCTCTCTCTCTCTCTCTCTCAACTTTTTAAATATTTCACCCCATTCGCTTTTTGTTATATGGGTTCTGGAGAGAAGTAAAATGTAGTTTTTTTCTTTTCTCCTGTAAGGTTCCCCAAGCCCCCTGACTTTGCTTAAGACTTTTTATTTATTTTTGATTTTCTTCAGTTTGACTGCAGAAGATGCCTAGGTGTAAGATTTTTTTTAAATGTATCCTGCTTTGTGTTCTCTGAGCTTTCTATATCTGTGATTTGGTATCTGACATTAGTTTGGAGAAATTCTCAGGCATCATTAATTCAAGTATTATTTTCTTCCTTTCCCCATTATTTTCTCTTATTATCCTCGTTATATGTATATAACACATTTTGTAAATATTTTGCAGTTCTTGGGTATTCCGTGGGAGTTTTTTTTTTTTTTTTCACTCTTTCTTCTCTTTGATTTTCTAATTTGGAAGTTTTAACTGAGATATTCTCAAGGCCGGATTTCTTTTTCCTCAGCTGTGTCCGGTCTACTGATTTGCTCATCAAATGTACTCTCTTTTTTGCTATAGTCCCCTTGTTCTTTACCACTTAAAAAATATTTCTTAGAATTTCTATCTCTCTGTTCATTTTTCCTTACATGCTGTCTACTTTACACAATTCAAGCACATTAATAATAGTTGTTTTAGGTTCTTGGTCTGATAATTTCAACATCGCTGCCATATCTGAGTCTGCTTCTGATGCTTGTTCCATCTCTACAAACTGTGTTGGCTTTTTTGCTTGTTTTGTTTGCCTTTCAGTATGACTTGTAACTTTTTTTTAGGTAGAGTCTTGCTGTTACTAGGCTGCAGTGCGGTGGCATGGTCATTGTTCACTGCCGCCTCGAACTCCTGGCTATGAGTGATCCTCCTTTCTCAGCCTGCCTAGTAGCTGGGACTACAAGTGCGTCCCACCACAGCTGCCCTTTTTCTTTTTTGTGTGTGTATGCCTTGTAATTTCATCTTCATAGCTGAATATTATGTACTGAGTAAGAGGATCTGTATTAAATAGGCTTTAGTGATGTGGTGGTAAAGGGTAAGGAAAGGGAAAGTATTCTGTGGTTCCATGATTAGATCTTAGTTTTTTAGTGAGCCTTCACCTCTGAGCTGTGTACTTCACAAGTGTTACTCAATCCTCCCATCCCGCTTTAGATGGAACACACTGGCTAGGATGGCCTGGAGTCGGATATTTCTCTTCCCCTACATTGTTTGGACTCTGAAACAAAAATTCCAATAGTTTAGATTCTGTTAAAGAAAACCTCTTGGAGACAGGCCTCATTAAGAAAAATAGAATGCTCTGGAAAATTTCAAAATGATTCTCTTTCCCCACTCTCTATTGGAAATGTAAGGAGATTTCTCTATAATATTTACTGTGAGAATCTAGTGAAGCTTCTGGAGGTAAAACTCAAAAAAGTAGGGGGCCCCTCTGATTCGGTTGTCTGGGCATATTTGGTTCTCAGAATTGTCCACAATAAACCTTCAGCGATTTGTCAATTCCAGTTCAGGTTTTCCTGCTCCAGTACTGGTTCTCATAAAGTTTTCATTTGGTGGATTTCTTCTCCAATAAGTTGTGATTCTCTGCATTTTCCCATCTCTTCAATTTTGAGGCAGTTGTTTTTCCTGCGACTTCACTTCTCTAGTTCAGAGAAGCTGTTGAATTTTTAGTTGTTGAGTTTTTCACTTGTTAGGACAGAGTGGTGACTTCCCAGCTTCTTACATGCTGAACAGAAAACCACTGTGAAAGCATTTTTAATGTGTGAATGCTGTGTACTTGAGAGCTATTATCATTTAGCTTATTAAGGAAAACATTTTTTCTCTGTGTTTACTCTCTTTCACTGCTCGAAAAGGTTCAGTTTTAGGGAAGCTTTTGTAATTATTGAGGCCACTATTAAATTCAGTCAATATTGTTCTCTGTCTCATATACGTTGCAAAATTTCTATGTATAAAAACACACCAAGGTCAAAATATGATAAAGAAATTGGAAATTTTGTCCCTTTCCTTAGTTCCATAAAATTGAAATAAGATGACCATTGTATTAGGGTGTTCAGAATAGTCCTTAATACTTTTTTATTAACAAGTATTTATAATTTTTAGTCAATGAAAATTGGAGTCAGAGTTAGAAAATTAGAATCAGAAAATTATTTTTGTAGATTCTCCCTTTCTCAGCTACCCCATGGAAAGGAAACAGCAAAATATCCTTCCCCATAGATAAGCATTGATCTTTAAAATAACAAGAGCAATGATTAAAAAGAATTTGTTTGTTTTTCTCACATGCTTCATGACATTCATTAAATTACATATTTGATAACCATAAAATGTTGTCTTCACAGTTTACACTGATTAGCTAAATCATAAAATCTCTATTGCAAAAACTTAATTTTTTTCTTATGTAACAATGCAGAGATTTTTTATGACACAAAATAACTCTCTTTTGACTATTTGTGTTTGTTCCTTGAAATATTTTTATAGCCTTCTGTTGGAAGTATGCTAAAGAAAAATCTAGGTTATAGGTTTAGATTTTGAGGTTGACAGTGACATCTTTGAAAATAGTTTACAAAACTATTGGTCATGATTTCTTCCTTAGCTACGAAACCATTCCAGGACAAAAGCCAGATAAATCAGGGACCCACAGGGAGAAAATCAATAGTAATGACATTAGAGAAAGTACTTTTGGGAAGCAACATAAAAACAATAAGCACTGATTAATTGGAAAAATTTCTACAAATAGGCTTTTAAGGACAGTAAGTCCTTCCTGACAATTTCTGTGTTACATCAGCCTTGTAATAATATGTGAGACTATCACCATTATTCTCTCTCTCTCTCTCCACACACACACACATGCACATAAATTATATAAATACAGATTTCTGTCTACAACACCCTACCCCTTAGAGAAAACCACTGGCTGTCTTAATAAAACCAAACCTAAAGCCTCTAAGTTTGACTAGTCATGCCGGGACAGAACTCTATATCTAACATACCAGCACTGTCCAGTTGAATGTTCTGTGATAATAGAAATATGAGATATCTAAGTTGTTCTATACTATAGTCACTAACTCCACGTGCCTACTGAGTATGCGGAATGTGACCAGAATGATTAAGTAATACAGTATTAAATGTTGTTCAATTACACTGATTTAAATTAAAATTTATGTAGCCACATGTGATGAGTAGCCACTATATTGTCAGAATAAAATTTAGACTCTAGATTTCTGTTCCTTATGATTTCCCCAAGAAAGAGTTCCTGCCTAATTGCTGTATTACAGTGGTACTTTAACACTGGATGCTTGTAATATTAGTCTGGGGAGCGTTAAAAATATCAACTTTTGGCAAGAACGAACCAGCAATCCCAAGAGGATCCACAGACCCTCCAAGGAAACAAACTGCTCTTTCAGGACCTGGGAGATACCTCAAATACTGTGAGTTCCCCAACTGCAGAAGTGAGGAAGAGAGATCCTCCTTTCCCAAATGCACAACTCCACTAGAGAAACTGAAGGGAGACGTTTCCCACCTTACCTTACCACAATTCAGAGAGCCGAGCGAAATACAGGGGCAGAGGAACCAGCAGGAAAGGCCCTGGGAGCTCACTGGGACCCCAAGCAAGCTATTCCTGCCTGGCACCACAGAGATGCATTGGGAGGGCAGCCAGAGGAGCGGGGAAAACGCCACAGGGAGAAGGAAGTTTCCAGCTGAACTTAGTAGCAATTTGAACCAGGCAAGAAGCTTCCTGGCCAGAACTCCAGGGAGGGCGTAAATCCGATGTGCAGACCCCACAGGCAGGTCAAGAACTGAGTGCTTTTATTTCGCAGATGGGAGGCAGGTAGCTTGGGGTAAGTTCTCAAGCCCCACTCACCCACTGCCTGGAAACAGACTTGGGGCTATTGGGGGGGCATGGTGGGAGTGAGACCAGCCCTTTGATTTGCAAGGGAACTGGGTGAGGCCTGTAACTGTTCACTTTCCTCCACTTCCCTGACAAGCTGCATGAATCAGCAGAGGCAGCCATAATCTTCCTAGGTACACCATTCCATTGACCCGGGGGCCTCACCCCATACCACACAGCAGCCACAGCAAGACCTGCCCAAGGAGGATCTGAGCTCGGACATGCCTAGCCCTGTCCCCACATAATGGGCCTTCCATATTCACCCTAGTAGCTGAAAACAGAGGGCATGTAATCTTGAGAGTTTTAGGGCCCTGCCCACCACTAGTTCTTCTCTATACTACCACAGCTGATGTTATCTGGCAGGAGGCCAACCAGTACAAAAATAGAGCATTAAACCACCAAAGCTAAGAACCTTCACAGAGTCCATTTCACTCCCCTGTTACCTCCACTGGAACAGGTGCTGGTGTCCACTGCTGAGAGACCAATAGACGGTTCACATTACTAACTGAAAAAGAATTCAGGAGGTTAGGTATTAAGCTAATCAGGGAGGCACTACAGAAAGGTGAAACCCAGTGCAAGGAAAGCCAAAAAGTAACACAAGAAGTGAAGGGAGAAATATTCAAGGAAATAGATAGGATAAATAAAAAAACAATCAAAACTTCAGGATACAATGGACACACTTATAGAAATGCAAAATGGTCTGCAAAGTCTCAGCAATAGATTTGAGCAAGTGAAAGAAATAATTCAGAGCTCGAAAACAAGGTCTTCAAATTAACCCAATTCAACAAAGATGAAGAAATATAAACAAAGTCTTCAAGAAGTCTGGGGTTATGTTAAACGACCAAACCTAAGAATAATCGGTGTTCCTGAGGAAGAAGAGAAATCTAAAGTTTGGAAAATATGTTTGGGAAAATAATTGAGGAAAACTTTCCTGACCTTGCTAGAGACCTAGCCATCCAAATACAAGAAGTACAAAGAACACCTGGGAACTTCATCACAGATAGATCACAGCTTAGGCACATTGTTATCTGGTTATCTAAAGTTAAGATAAGGGAAAGAATCTCAAGAGATATGTGAAAAAACTACTAGGGTAACCTATAAAGGAAAACCTATCAGATTAACAGCAGATTTCTCAGCAGAAACCCTAAAAGCTAGAAAGAATTGGGGCCCTATCTTCAGCCTTCTCAAACTAAACTACTATTAGCCAGGCATTTTGAATCCAGTAAAACTAAGCATTATATATGAAGGAAAGATAAAGTCTTTTTCAGGTGAACAAATGCTGAGAGAATTCACCACTACCAAGCCACCACTACGAAAACTACTAAAAGGAGCTCTAAATCTTTAAACAAATCCTGGAAACACATCAAAACAGAACCACTGTAAAGCATATATCACACAGAGCCTATAAAACAAAAATACAAGTAAAAAAGCAAAAACAAAAAACAAACAAAAAAACAAGGTACACAGGCAACAAATAACATGAAGAATGCAATGGTACCTCACATCTCAATACTTACATTGAATGTAAATGACTTAAATTCTCCACTTAAAAGATACACAATTGCAGAGTGGATAGTAAGTCACCAATCAGCTATCCACTGCCTTCAGGAGACTCATCTAACACATAAGGACTCACATAAACTTAAAGTAAAGGGGTAGAAAAAGGCATTTCATGCAAATGGACAACAAAAGCGAGCAGGGGTAGCTGTTCTTATGTCAGAAAAAAACAGACTTTAAAGCAAGAACAGTTAAAAGAGACAAAGAGGAACATCGTATAATGGTAAAAGGCCTTGTCCAACAGGAAGATATCACAATCCTAAACATGTATCCACCTAACACTGAAGCTCCCAAATTTATAAAACAATTACTAATAGGCCTAAGAAATGAGATAGACAGCAACAGAACAATAGTAGGAGACTTTAATACTCCACTGACAGCATTGGACAGGTCATCGAGACAGAAAGTCAACCAAGATACAATGGACTTATACTATACTTTGCAACAAATTGACTTAACAGATGTATACAGAACATTGCATCCAACAAAAGCAGAATACACATTCTATTCAACAGAGCATGGAACTTTCTCCAAGATAGATCATATGATAGGCCATAAAGTGAGCCTTAGTAAATTTAAGAAAACTGAAATTATATCAAGCAGTCTCTCAGACCACAGTGGAATAAAAGTGGAAATCAACTCTAAAAAGAACCTTCAAAACCATGTAAATTCATGGAAATTAAACAACCTGCTCCCGATTGACCATCGAGTCAAGCACGAAATCAAGATAGAAATTTAAAAATTCTTTGAACTGAATGACAATAATGACACAACCTATCAAGACATCCACGATAAAGCAAAGGCAATACTAAGAGTAAAGTTCATAATGCCTATATCAAAAAGACTGAAAGAGCACAAAGTGAAATTCTAATCTCACACCTCGAGGTACTAGAGAAAGAAATGTGAATCAAACCAAAACCCAGCAGAAGAAAGGAGATAACCAAGATCAGAGCAGAATTAAATGAAATTGCAACAACAAAAATATGTTTAAAAGACTGAAAGAGCACAAACTTAAATTCTAATGTCACACCTCAAGGTACCGAAGAAACAACTATGATCCAAACCAAAACCCAACAGAAGAAAGGAAATAACCAAGATCAGAGCTGAAGTATATGAAATTGCAACAACAACAACAAAAAATACAAAAGATAAATGACACAAAAAGCTTGTTCTTTGAAAAGATAAATAAAATTGATAGAGCATTAGCAAGATTAACTGAGAAGAGAGAAAATCCGAATAACCTCATTAAGAAATGAAACAGGAGATATTACAACTGACATCACTGAAATACAAAAGATCATTCAAGACCACCATGAAAACCTTTATTCTTATAAACTAGAAAATGTAGAATAGAAGAATAAATTTCTGGAAAAATACAACCCTCCTAGCTTAAATCAGGAAGAAATAGACACCCTGAACAGACCAATAACAAGCAGTGAAATTGAAATGGTATTTAAAAAATTACCAAAAAAAAAAAAAAAAAGGTCCAGGACTAGTCGGATTCACAGCAGAATTCTACCAGACATTCAAAGAATTGGTACCAATCCTTTTGACACTATTCCAGAAGACAGAGAAAGAGGGAACCCTCCCTAATTCATTCTATGAAGCCGGCATCACCCTAATACCAAAACTAGGAAAGGACATAACCAAAAAAGAAACTATAGACCAATATCCTTGATGAACATAGATGCTAAAATCCTTTAAAAAATACCATCTAACTGAATCCAATGACATATCAAAAAGTTTATCCACTATGATCAAGTGGGTTTCAAACCAGGGATGGAGGGATGGTTTACCATACACATGTCAATAAATGTGATACACCACATAAACAGAATCAAACAAAATCAAAAGCAAAAAATCACATGATCGTTCCAATAAATGCAGAAAAAGCATTCGGGAAAATCCAGCATTGCTTTATGATTAAAACTCTCAGCAAAATCACCATACAAAGGACATATCTCAACACAATAAAAGCCATCTATGACAAACCCATAGCCAAAATAATGCTAAATGGGGAAAAGTTGAAAGCTTTGCCTCTGAGAACTGAAATAAGACAAGGATGACCACTCTCACCACTCCTCTTCAACATAGTACTGGAAGTCCTAGCCAGAGCAATCAGACAAGAGAAATAAATAAAGAGCATCCAAATTAGTAAAGAGGAAGTCAAACTGTCACTGATTGCTGACAATATGATTGTTTACCTTGAAAACTCTAAAGATTCCTCCAGAAAGCTCCTAGAACTGATAAAAAAAAATTAGCAAAGTTTCTGGATACCACGTTAATGTACACAAATCAGTAGCTCTTCTATACACCAACAGTGACCAAGCAGGTAATCAAATCAAGAACTCAACCCCTTTTACAATAGCTGCAAAACACAATACAATGCAATACAATACAATACAATACAATATAATACAATACAATACAATACAATACAATACAATACAGTACAATACAATACAATACAGTACAATACAATACTTGGAAATATACCTAACCAATGAGGCAAAAGACCTGTACAAGGAAAACTACAAAACACTGCTGAAAGAAATCCTAGATAACGGAAACAAATTGAAACACATTCCATGCGCATGGATGGATAGAATCAATATTGTGAAAATGGCCATACTGCCAAAGGCAATCTACAATTCAATGTAGTCCCCATCAAAATGTCACCATCATTCTTCACAGAATTACAGACAACAATTCTAAAATTCATATGGAACCAAAAAAGAGCTTGCATAGCCAAAGAAAGACTAAGCAAAAAGAACAAGTCTGGAGGCATCACATTACCTGATTTCAAAATATACTATAAGACCATAGTCATCAAAACAGTGTGGTACTGATATAAAAATAGCCACATAAGCCAATGGAACAGAATAAAGAACCCAAAAGTAAACACAAATACCTACCACCAAATGATCTTCGACAAAACAAACAAAAACATAAAGTGGGGAAAGGACACCCTTTTCAACAAATGGTGATGGGATAATTGGCTAACCACATGTAGGAGACTAAACCTGGATCCTTATCTCTCACCTTACACAAAAATCAACCCAAGATGGATTAAAGTCTTAAATCTAAGATCTGAAACTGTAAAAATTTAGAAGGTAACATTAGAAAGCCCCTTCTAGACATTGGCTTAGGCAAGGATTTCCTGACCAAGAATCCAAAAGCAAATACAATAAAAACAAAGATAATTAGTTGGGACTTAATTAAAATAAAAAGCTTTTGCACGACAAAAGGAGCAATCAGCAGAGCAAACAGGCAACCCACAGACTGGGAGAAAATCTTCAAAATCTATATATGTGACAAAGGACTAATATCCAGAATCTACAACGAACTCAAACAAATCAGCAAAGAAAAAAAAAAATTCCATCCAAAAGTGGGATAAGGACAGGAATAGACAATTCTCAAAAGAAGATATACAAATGGCCGAAAAACATGAAAAGGTGCTCAACATCACTAATGATCAAGGAAATGCAAATCTAAACCGCAATATGATACCACTTTACTCCTGCAAGAATGGCCGTAATCAAAAAATCAAAAACCAGTAGATATTGACATGGATGCGGTGAGCAGGAACCACTTCCACACTGCTGGTGGGATGTAAACTGGTACAGCCACTATGAAAAACAGGGTAGAGATTCCTTAAAGAACTAAAAGTACAACTACCATTTGATCCAGCAATCCCACTATCGGGTGTCTACCCAGAAGAAAAGAAGTCGTTATACAAAAAAGATACTTGCACAAACATGTTTATAGCATCACAATTTGTGATTTCAAAATTGTGGAACCAATCCAAATGTGCATTAGTCAATGTGTGGATAAACTGTAATATGTATATATAATATACAGATATAAAATGTATTTTTATATATTATATATATCACAATATATATAACATGTTATATATTATATAAAGTATATATAATATTTCATATATTATATACAGTATATATATATTATATATTCAATATACTGTAATAAGTATATATAATATATGATAGACTATACTCTGCCATAAAACAGAATGAATTAACAGCATTTCTCGCTAGAAAATCTGGATGAAATTGGAGATTATTATTCTAAATGAAGTAACTCAGGAATAGAAAACCAAACATCATATGTTCTCCCTGATATGTAGGAGCTAAGCTATGAGGACACAAACGCATAAGAATAATACAATGGACTTTGGGGACTAGGGGGGAAGGGTGGAAGGGGAGCGAGGATAAAAAACTACAGATAGGGTGTGGTGTATACTACTCAGGTGATGGGTGCAACAAATCTCACAAATCTCCACTACAGAACTTACTCACATAACTAAATACCATATGTACCCTAATAACTTATGGAAAAATTAAAAAAAAGATGATGCATTTATAAAAGCAAAAAAATAAAAAATTAAAATATCAACTTTCTAATATCATTTTGATGATTTTATTTTGAATCTGAGGTTAAGAATAATTGCTACAGCATAAGTATGGGCTCGCAAATCTTTTCTTGTCTCTCTTTGTACAGATACAACCACTTAAACTGGAAGTTATTCATGGCTGTGTCATAACAGGATGAGAATAGGTCCAGAGGACACACATCTTGAGGCTCAGAAACAAAACCCCAAAGAATGGCCCTTTGGCATCCTGAGGACTTTGACTTAAAGAAAATTAAAAGGCCTTAGAAGCTGCCTCAAAATGAAGGTCTCTTATCTTCCGTTGTTTCTCCCCTGTCCCATGCATAGGGAGGGACTTTTTCTGAAGCACCTTTATTTGACTGAGGAAAGTTTTTCCAAAACAAACACAATTGCCTTCAATAACCTGTCTAAAGTCATATTAACCATGGAGAACAATCACCAAAGAAGAATCTAAGGGTGGTCACCACACCCACGTGGGCAGACTTTTCATCTATTATTTGTGGTCTTTTACCTGAGAGATATTTCATAATAAGACAACATTATCCCCAGTAGAGTTTTGCCTCTCCTCTTACCAAAATTTGTTGTTACCTCACTCAGAGACCAGAGGAACTTTGTCCCAGGCTACTGTGGGTCCTGTGAGTCCATTTATTTCTCCTAAAAATAATTTACTCTTCCTCAAAAATTGCCTCTAATTCCCATTCCCACTCCCTTATGAAGAGATATTTAAGCTTCAATAATCTGGCCCTTCTTTGAGTTTTATACTTTGTATGACACCTGTGAGCTTAAATTTTTAAGCTTTTTCTTCTGTTAATCTGCCTACTGTTGATTTGGTTTTTGAACTGAAATTATTGAATCTTCACAGGGGGAACTGAAACTTCCATACACATCTATCTCAGTCAGTATTCTCAAAATGTGTTCAGTGGAACATTAGATCGATAGGACGCTAGTAGAAGTTTTGTAATCAAGTTAGTCTAGAGAATTTGGAGGTAAGTGAAATAAATTTCTTTATTGGAGGATTTCTCAGACCGTTTAAATGTCAATGTATTGAGAATATCTAAGCAGGATAAGTTGTATCACAGTTGTTTTCCTTACAACTTATTTGGCCATGATTTACTGAGGCACATTCTTCTAAAATAGTATATTGCCAATTATACTTTAAATAACAAAGATACTGATAATGTGGCTTATGAGGGGAAGAAATTATCTTGCTGTCAACTTGGGAAGACAAGAATTTGATCTTACTAAGGGAAGCAGCAAGGTTCCTCATTATATTTGTCCTAGTTTATTTTTAGCTGACTCCCTGAGTAGACATTGTTTAATATTCAGATTTTTGGTTTCAAGTGAGAGCTACTGAATCAGTGTTCTTTTTTTTTTTTTTTTTTTTTTTTTGAGACGGAGTCTCGCGCTGTGTCACCCAGGCTGGAGTGCAGTGGCACGATCTCGGCTCACTGCAAGCTCCGCCTCCCAGGTTCAGGCCATTCTCCTGCCTCAGCCTCCGAGTAGCTGGGACTACAGGCGCCCGCCACCACGCCCGGCTAGTTTTTTGTATTTTTAGTAGAGACGGGGTTTCACCATGTTAGCCAGGATGGTCTCGATCTCCTGACCTCGTGATCCGCCCGCCTCGGCCTCCCAAAGTGCTGGGATTACAGGCTTGAGCCACCGCGCCCGGCCTGAATCAGTGTTCTAACTAATATTACTTCTTTCATTTTTAAACATGATGAAGGATATGAAATTGTACCCTGTATGTAAGCTAACAAGTAAGCCTATCACAGTGTCATAGATGTTACTAAAAATTTGTGAGTCAGAAACAGAGGATTATTAAGCATAGCACAGAAGGCATCATGAGCTTCATGTTTGTGTCAGTTCCTCTTGACCTCAAGTCACATGGGTGCCAGGAAGAAAGCCTCAGTGGATGCTGCATGCACAGCGGGTTTGTGGTACAGTCAAGGGGCCCTGAGCTTAGGCAGCCCCCTGTTTTTGAAGGGTTGTTGATAAACCTGCCCAACCTTTGCCCTGTAGAGAGACATTATCTTTATTACTCTAGTCTGAAAATAAATCTGCCCTCTGCCTTGAAAGAAGGTGATTTTTTTTTTTTTTTCCCCAAGGCTGTTTGTGATACCAATACCCTTGAATAGATAGTCTGGAGCAAAAATTATCAATGTCTACACAAGATGTGCAGAAATACAGAAGATATTTTGTTCCCCAACATCATTTACTAGTTGCTTTGTTCTCTAAGTTTCAATGGAAATCACAATTGAAATAAAAATTATATCTACCTTAAAGCATTTCTTAGTGTATTAAATAAAGTGTTACAGGGATAAAAAAAAAACCTGTTTGGCAAAAAATAAATAAATTTCTGTATAATTTTACAGAAATACTAAGCACTCAGTTCTCATTTTACTCAATGGTTTTAATATTTGTCATCAAAAGTAAACTATCGTGTTTCTCTTGTATAAAATCTCCATTAATTCAGAAATCTTCCTCTCTGCCCCTTTTTATCCTTATTCTATCCCAGATATGATTCAAGACCCTAAGATCTTACATGTAGCTCTGGCATCAGAAAGATGTGTCGGCCCAGAGTTTCCAACACTCATTCACTGTGGACCTTACTAATAAGTAAAATCTACACTTATTCTTGTACCCAAACCTACTGTGCACAGATCCACGATGAGACACTGGCATGTCCTTTCTAAACATAACATGCATGAAAGTTACTCTTCCATCTTCCTTTTCCAGAATATGAACTATACACTTTCATCCTTTTGTTGTTGTTGTTGTTTAGTTTTGTTTTTGTTGTTGTTTTTGATTAGATACAACCACAAACCCAATTCCATCTTTGGCCAAACTGCCCAGCTCCCTTAGTCAGTCACTACTGCACAGGCCCTCAGGTATGATGATACACCTGGAGATTGTTTGCAAGGCTTAGAATCCCTCCCTGCTACAGCCTTTCAGTGAACCAAATATTCCATCTACCCTCCTATTTTCCTGCTTTACTTATTTTGAGCTTTTTTATCTGATAACTTCCTGAGTCCTGACTATAAGCCCAGACACCGACCAGAGCATTAAGTGTTATATCTCTTCTTGAAAGACTAGATTAAACATTTATTATGTTTCTGTAATCTTTTTTTCTCTCACAACATATTGGATAATATTTACATGATAAAGTAGAAAAAAATTTTCTTGTGACATTTGATGTTCTTCAATTATCATTATTATTTTTCATCTTTTGAGTACTTTCAATTTAGTTCCTGATATTAAAAGTGAATATTTTATAAATAAAGACAAGAAAAAAGCTTTCTTTCTGAAACACATTATTGGCCTTACTCAAAGCACGTTCAAGAACATTTATTGGAACTGAAACCCAAAGTTTTTACATAAAATTGTTTCATTATCCCATCTGTAAGAGAGTGTAGTAGCTACCTAATGAGACCTGAAAGGAACTGGTCTTAAAAAAGGTCATCAGTAATATATCTGAAGTATTATTTCAAAATGTTTTTTGTTACAATGTAAAGGATCTCAGGATTAGGAGATTATCCCAGATTATCTCAGTGGACTCAATGTAATCACAAAGTCCTGATAAGGGAAAGGCAGGAGGATCAGTGCCACAGAGGATAATGTAAGTGCAGAAGCAGAGAGAGATTGGAAGACACTCTGCTGCTGACTTTGAAAATGCAAGATGGAGCCATGAACCAAAGAATCCGCATGGCCCCTGGAAATGAAGAAAGGCAGGGAAATGGATTCTCCCCTAGAGTTTCTAGAAGGCATACAGCCCTGCTGGCACTTTGATTTCAGGACTTCTCACCTTTAGAACTGTAAGATAATCACGTGATGTTATTTAAGCTGCAAAGTTTGTGGTAATTTGTTACTACAGAAATAGAAAACTAATACAATATTTACTTTATAAGCCTCTGGCTGGAGATACATTGCCATGGTAGCTGGGCTTTGAAATTGAAAAAAAAAAAAGCTCTCCAACTCCATCTCCTTTTTTAAATCTCATGTTCTATATTTTGTAGAAAGGAAGATAAGAAAGAAACTAATAATTCAGATATTTTGTCTTAAACCTCTGTTGTGACAGAGAGGAAGATGGGTCACTCAGATAGGACTTGATATAGAATGGTAATGGAGGTCCCTTGGCACAGGTGGCAGTTCAGCTGTTCAGACATTCACTGGTTGTGTGCTGGGGTGGCCTAATGGATCTGATGGAGGAGGTGAGGACTACACTTGTCAGTATCAGGTGTTTGAAATATACAAAGCAAAAAATAGATACAAGGGCAAAGAAATTAGATGTTGTTACTATCCACCTTACAAGTGGATAATATAGAGATTACAGCAATTAAGAATTAGAAACTTAGTGTAAGAATCTGAGTCTCTGGAAACACAAAGAAGGATTATCTCATGCAGTAGCAGGTAAGCAGGAAAAAAGTGGAAAATCAGCAAAAGATTTAATAGTCAGAGGAGCTGAACTTCAAAGATCATTAAATGTCCAATTGAGGCAGGTCTGTCATGCCAAACTCAAGATCCTAGTTGGGAAAGCCTGATACCTGAACACATGATTTGGGGATATATGTGTATATGTTTCAGAAGATCTTGATGCCTCACATTTGTCTGAACCACTTGATCTTAAAGATGTATTCCATGGTTTCCAACTCTCATTAAGAATTAATAGTCCCCCAAAGAAGAAAATACAGAGAGCTTGCCTCACAAGGCTCTGGTAACTACTATCAGGATATGTTTCCACCTTCTCTCCAGGCCTGCTGCATAATCTAGTCATGTCATATTGAGACTAACTGGAGAGCAAAGAGAGTATCTCCAAAATAATTGCTGGAAAAAGGAAGTAATTATCACTAGGAACAGTGAGACAAGAATCTTAGGGAACTTGACCAAAAAATAAAAATAAAAACAAAAAAAAAACTGAAGCCTAGTTAAAGGACAATATGTAGACATAGTGCACTATTTCAGTATACAGGATTTAACATCCTGGCAAGGTCCCCAGAGAATGGTACAAACTTGCTGTTAGGACTGGCCCTAGAAAATTAAACAAGTTTGAATGAGATTAAACTCAAACGATAGTTTGGAATAGTCCATGATGAGTGAGATTAACATGGCCAAATTACCCAAATAGTCAGTAGAGGCATTAAACACTAAAGAAAGTGAGAATACTGGAATGTCTCGCCATAAATCTCCAGGGAATGTAATTTAAGTAAAGGACACGTGTAAGGGGCCCATGACAGAAGTTTATACTTACCACCATGATGGAAGCCTGATTGACAGGGCAATAGGAATATGTGACATGAGTATAGCTAAGGCATCACCTCAGAATTAATCCTGTGTGAATTAGGTGAACAATTATAAATTAATGAACAAGTACAGCAACTCTGATCTGAAAGAGTTATGGTTACCAAGCACTCAGAATCTTAAGGAATGAAGGTGTGGTTCATACCATGACGTAAGTCGTCAAGATTAGCAGATGTGATACAAGAAGTTAAAAGAAATTTGTTGCGTACCAGTGCTGTGTAGCAGTTGAGCCCCAAGACCAGCTGCAGTGAGGTCTGTGATATCTCTCTTCTGTTTCCCCTCAGGAAGAGAAGCTTCATCAGTGCCTTGAAGAAGCGTCTCTCTCGGAACCTATAAGATGAAGTGAAGCTACATGGCCCAAAGGGGTAGACTGTGACAGACACAGAGATGAGCCTCTCAGATCCCCACTCGAAAGAGGACTATCTGCCCACTTCTGATAAGTGTGATTAGCTGACCATCTAGCTGTTAACTCATTAAGAGTCACCTTAGATTCCAAGGCAAAGTCCTTTCCTTTCCTTTCCAGGGTGGCTTTTGACCAATGGTGTTGCAAGGTGGTGTGCAGGAACCTAACCATCTCTCCCCACACAGGACTCTAATGGGCAATCTTTACTCAGTTGCTCAAAGTCAGAAAGACTTTATGCAATCAGCATCAAGGTCTGACAACTCCTCCTAACCAATTCCACTTCCACCCCTCTCTTCCCATGGATGTTAACAATAAACTTTTCACACATCTAACTTCTTATTATCTGCTTTCCAGAGAACACGGCCTGCCTCAGTCAGTCAAACTCTATGCATCATCTTATTTAATTAAGGAAAGATTTTCCAGAAGATTATAGTAATATATTATCTTACAAGTAGGTTATTTTTAATGTAAAATGTCTATATTAAATAATTCCATATGTGAATGTGTGAATGGCAATTTAAACATGCAGTTATCTAATTTTAATATAGAAATGATGTGTGTGTATACACACAAACACACACATATCAATAATAGGTATGATAAAGTAAGATATTTTCGTCAGTCTCATGATAGATTACAATAGTCAACAGAGAATAAAAAATATCAAAAGGAAGATTTATGACTGAATAACAAGGCTATTAGTTTCCAACTTGCCTAGTGAAAAAGTCATAATTGCCTCACCTTCTGTCAACGGCTATCTTCTAGTAAAATAGATTTTTTAAAAAGGAAAAAGTGTTTATAATTAACACCTACAAATTGAGAGATGTACAAATTTGGAAGCCCAACAATGACAGAAAGAAGAAGAAATATATTCTGATCTTGAGCTCAATTGCATGAATTGTTTCAAATGGGAATTTATAATTTCCAATTAATGGAAATACAAATTAATTTTTAAAACTATGTTGATAACATAATGAAAGAGTTCTTAATGCTGAGTATTAGAGAATACAAAATTTATTTGAAATTTGTTATGACAAAGTGCTTATTCTTCATAGAGAAAGAAAATATAATCTTTGTCCTCCCATAATTATGATGATAATATAATTTATTATGCTCTTTCCAGCACATGCTCACAGAAATTATGCCCTTTATAATTTTGTTGGGCATTTTATTATCATGTCTTCAGTGATATTTATCATTTCATGAACAATTGGCAGTTAAATAGGTTCAAACATTAACATTTTAATTCATCTACAGATTTATTTCAGAAATAAGCTACACACAATGTGGATTCTCTATTATACCTTCCCTTGAGCAACTATAAACTTAAACATGTAACTATCTTTTATGATTTTAACTCTTCTTGAGAATGGGCATTTGAAATTTTAATATTCCAATAAAGAGAGCTTTCTTGAAAAATTATAGTTCTAAATGTTGACATTATCAAAAAAGTGAATTAAATTCGGTTTTGAACACAAGTTTAGTAAAACTATTTCTAAGATAGTTAAGAATTTTGCCCTGTGGCATTAAAAAATGAACATAAACCATTGTGGGTACAAAGCTGCAAGGGTCTATATAAAAAAGTAACTTTACCTGTGTGTTCTATAGTATAGAGTTTTATAACTTTCTAGAGTTTGACGACTTCTACACTGCAAATGTAAATTTTAAATGATAATCATCTTACAGAGGAACTATTTTTGTCCATCACTGCCTATTGATTCACTGTAGCTTGTATTGAGGCCATTTAATCAGAACCAAAAAAAAAAAAAAATCAAATCAGTGATTTACTTATTAATTAATTCTAGTAGAGAATGATTATTTAAGGAGGTTTTGATCAAAGCACTATTCACAGAAGACAAGTAGGAATAATACGGGCTAATTTGTGGAACTCAGAAAGAAACTAAACCCTAGAATAGGCTAGTAAGGAAACTGACAGAATGTGTCTCTTCAGAAATCATTAAGACCAGAGTAGACATTTTCCATTGAGTATCTTTTAGCTTTATAACTCTTTGATTCTGGAATGTCTGTGATATTTATTTCTTGAAGATCATGTCAGCAGATTTCATCTAATGCATTTGACAAAAAAAAATGTGTCATGTGTGGTACTTTTTATACTCATTCATAGACTATTTTTTCAAAGCAGTTTTAGGTTGACAGAAAAACTGAGCAGAAAGTACAGAGCTTCCATTTACCCTTTCTCTGACCCATTCTCTGCAAAATTTCTCCTATGATTGATATGCTGCATTAGTGTGGTACATTTGTTACTATTGGTAAATCAATACTGATGAATTACTGTTAACTGATGCCCATAGTTTCATTAGGGATCACTCTTTGTGTTGTACAATCCTACGGGTTCTGATAAAGCATAATGTCCTGTGTCCACCATTAGAGTTTCAGAAGGAATAGTTTCACTGACCTAAAAATCTCCTGTGTCCCATCTGTTCATCCCTCTCTGGCAGTCACTGATCTTTTTACCATATCTATAGGTTTTTCCTTTTCCAGAATATCACATAGAGTAGGAATCACACCGTATGTAACATTTTCACACATTGATGCTACCTTTTCAGTGCTGGATCCTCTATCCCAGCTTTATTTATCACTGTACCTCTCAAAATACAAAGTCAAGGATCTCAGAAAGCATGTGCTTTATAATATGCGATACTTAAATTTAAGAACCTACTTCCTTAGGTATGATCCTGAATTATAATGACACTGGTGATAATAAATAACATCAAGTTCTATCACCAAGGTCGAATAAGAGTTTATTTCAATTTCAACTTACATTAAGGTATGCCTTTTCTATCCTAGTGTACATTTTTTTGGTCCTTATTTTACTCCTCCTTTTTCGGGGAAATATTCACTTCGAGGAGAATTAAGCTAGGGCTGGGCAGAAGGGAAAAGGGAGAGCAGAAACTAGTGCTGGGAGTGGAGGAGTTCTGAGAGTACCCTGCCCTGGACCATGGCGGATGATCTGGTGGCTATGCTGGGTGCCTGTTGAATACCTAAAATAGAGCCTTGTTCTTGAAATGGCTTCCATTTCTCAGGAATCATTTTCTAAGGTATAAAGGGCACCTGAAGGTGTGATACAGCAAAGTCAATGGACCAAACATTAAGAGCTCTGACCTAGAGATAATTGGTGAAACATTTCTGTGCCCAGCCTTAGTGTGGAAACAGAAAGCTGTTCTTCCGGCTCCAACAGTAGCAACACTTTCCTAACTAAATTGGAAAGTAGGGAGTATCTGGATGTTTTGGTCTATCTGAAATCGCCGAGACTCTTGTATAATATTAGAGAGATGGAGAAGGCTCCTCTCCCACTGCAAATTACTAACAGTCAATTATTAGTCAACCAGATAAGTACATGGAGGCTCAGAGCTGATTGATCTGATTTTGCAAACTAAAAAGATGTGGCTGGGCACGATAATCACCTGTAATCCTAGCACTTTGCGAGGCCAAGGCAGGTGGATTCCCTGAGGTCAGGAGTTGGAGACCAGCCTGGCCAACATGTTGAAACCCCATCTCTACTAAATACACATCTCTACACACATACACATATACTGACATACACACACACACACACACACACACACATATATATATATATATATATATATATTCCTCCCTCAAGCACATTCCTAAAACTGTTTTTCCCTTATGGGTATTCCCTTATGGGTATACCTTATGGGTATAAAAATGAAAGCTCTTTTGAACAGAAGATCTTGTAAATTTCATACCTATAATGAATCAAGGCAAGCATTACTTGGCACACAGATGGTGAAAAAAAAAAAGAAAGAAAAGAAAAGAAAAGGAAAAAAGAGAGAGAGAAAAGAAGAAGAAAAAAAGAAAAATATGAGCAAATTTGAATACCCAAATAGGTAGATGTAGAAAATAACACTTAGTTGAAAGTGTTATTTTCAACTTGAAAGTTATAGTTTTTTAAGAAAATATTAGAAACATTTAATATAAAGTTATCTCAAGAGATGCTTGCAGCTGGCCCAATGTACTCTCCTGTCTTGTCAGAGAACTAGTAAGCAGATTATCTTTATGACTAGAGTAGATAGAATGTTTGCTTCATAGATAGAAAAGTAAGAGGTAGTCAAGTCAATAGAAGTAAGAAGTAGTCAGGTCAATATTTTCTAACAGAATGAAGAATAAAAATTAATCAATCATTTCTACTATAGCTAGTTACCATGTTTTAGCACTGTTGTGTATGTCTGCATATCTTCTTTTTCATCCTCACATAAATTTTATAAAACTGATCCTAGTATTATTTATTTTATTATCTTTTTTGTTTAAAGATGAGGTCTTGCTCTGTTCCCCAGGCTGGAGTGCAGTGGCGTGATTGTAGCTCACTGCAGCCTTGAACTCCTAGGTTCCAGCTATTCTCCTGCCTCAGCCCATCTAGTAGCAGGGACTACAGTCACGCACCACCATGCCCAGCTATTTTTTATCTTATGTTTTGCACAGATGAGGTCTCGTTTTGTTGCCCAGGCTTAAAACTATTTTATAGATGGGAAAACTGAAGCACAATTGGTTTACATATTGCAGTGACAGCCAGACAGGGGAAAAATGACATTCAGGCTAAGGCAATAGTAGGACAGAAAATACACACTTAGGCTTTGCAAGTCACCTGTCTGCTTTTTTATTGACTTACTTGCTTCATTGAATAGATAAATGTATTATAGAAAAATATGCTTAAAACCAATATGGATCTTTCATAACAATGTCATATATGTTATTACGTATTTACTTTCAAAGCAGATGAGGTAAACTGATGTGGTCAAAAGATTAATAAATCCTTTTAGAATGCAGGATTTCTTCCTTAGAGGATCAATAAAACTTCCATTTTGCTCCTCATAAATTCATTCCTTATTTTTAAAAGCATTAGTCATATTATGTTAGTCACACAGCTCAGATGGTTGTATGTGTTGTTAAACTACCTGCCTGTTTTCAAGGTAGTAATTTATAAAAATCTATTTAATTTGTGTTTGTATGAGGATTAAAAAAAATTAATAAGACATGAACCTGAATGGGTTCTTGACATCTAAACTGGGATTCTTATCAGAATGTCTTTTTTTCCTTTTTTAAAATATTTTCTGCAGAATGTACTATTTATTCTCCCTCTTTACTGGATCTCACAAGTTTTAGGAAGCTATACAAACTATACAAACTTTCATAATCACAGATTCACAAGTATGAGTGTTCATGATGTACTGTGCCAATATTGAGGAAGATACAGAGATCTGCAGTCTGCTTCTTGCCTTCAATGAGTTTATCATTCATTTACTAAGACAACATATATATTAAAAGAAAGTGACAACAAAAGGCATATATGAAAAATAAGCCTTTATTCATAGGTGGGGTCTTCGAATTAGTTCTGTTAAAGGTCTGGATACTAAACATTTTAGGGTTTATCGGCCCTATCTTAGTCAATTTTCTACTTCTTATGACAGAATACCTGAAACTGGGTAATTTGTAAAGACATTTATTTCTTACAGTTACAGAGGCTGAGGAGTCCAAGGCCAAGGAGCCACATCTGGTGAGGGCCTTCGTGCTGGTAGGGACTCTGCAAAGTTTAAGTGTGGAAAAAGGCACCACATGGTGGGGTGGGAGAGGAGGGGTTGCATGCTAACATGCTAGCTCAGGTCTTTCCTTCTCTCTTACAAAACCACTGATTCTCCTCCCATGATAACCCATTAATTAACTAACCCTATAACCCATCAACCTATGATTGGATTACTTAATTCCTGGTGGCAGAGCCCTCATGGTACAATTACCCCTAAAAGGTCCATCTCTCGATACTGTCACTTTGGGGATTCAATTTCAACATGACTTTTGCAGGGAGACAAATATTCAAACCACAGTAGGTCCCCGATGCTCTCTTTCTCATACTCTATTTTTTTTTTCCTTTTAATAATCTTTTAGCAATGCAAAAACTGTCGTTAGCTCTCAGAGTATGAAAACAAGCAGTAGAACAAATTTGGCCTGTGGGTCATAGTTCACCAATGCCTGATATACCAATATGAGTGTAATTCTACTATTAACAATGGAGTTAGAGACAATAAGTTGACCAATAATTGTTTTTATTTATTTACAACACATGAAATTTACATATTTAAAATAAAATCTTCCCAATCTAGAGTTAGGTAACAGTCAATCTAAGCTCTCTGGTATACACTCATGAAATCAAGTTAGTGAATAAAGTCCCTGACTGTGCATAGACACGCACTTGAAACCTGTCACAAAACCTCAAAACTACAACCTTGTCTTTATTCCATAGAAAACACTCCTTGAACCTTCCTTGTAAATTTTTCACCCACTAGTATATCGCCTTTGAGATTTTGTTCTCTGATTTATCCATCTATCCCCTATTGCAAGGAGTAAACTAGAAATAATGGAAAATCTCTAATAAATGGTCCTCTTACAGTAGCCACAGAAGAGTAGACTAAAAACAGAAAAATAAATAAGTTAATAAAAGTATCACAAATATAAATAAAACTATGCTACATATTACAGTAAAGTCAAATAGTGTTCTTATTGGTGAATCTAATAGCCTCTTTTGAAAAGATAAGAAGGTATCTTATAACTTTTAGAAAGACTTCCATTACAATTATGATATGTGAAGTCGTAAAAAATCTAGAGCTAATCGTTGAATCCTTAACTTTCTACATTTGTTTAGTCAAATGCCTCATCAATATCTTTCCAAACCCATCTTCTCTTCTCCATTTCTACCACCATATTCTAGACTCTCTCTTGTTGGAACAGTGATAACTGTTTGCTATTTGTTTTCTAAGACTCGAGTCTCTCTCCGACTCAAATTTATCCTCCTCTTCTCTATCGGAATTAAATTTCTAAAGCAAAAATCTGATCATGCTGTTGTTAAATGGCTCTGCATTGTCTACAGGGTCAAGTCCAATCTTTCCAGTACTGTTTTCTACATCTAGTGAAATCCAGCTCTCAGTCTGGCTGCCTGCTAATCTTCTCTGATAGACTGTGCTCTAGCCAGCTTCAGTTCTTCTCAAGCACACCGCCATGCTTTCCTTTGTCTGCTCAATTCCACTCCTTACTTTACTGTCTGTAATTCATCTAGAGTCATCTTTCAACACACAGCTAATTGTCCCTTTAATGTATTTTTTTCTAACAAATTATTTGTGTGTTGATTTTTGAGTGAAAACTTTATTTCTTTGTATATTACTATCAACTTTCAAACTGTTTAAAAGTGTACTGAGAAACTTTAAAAAGTACATTTTTTTCTCTACATGCTTTAAAATGGTTGATACTGTTCTTTCATCCTACTTTAGTTGAGATACATTATCTCTCGTCACTTCTCCTGTCTTTTGCCCCACTTCATTCACACTGATCTTGTTATTTTCCTCACAACCCCAAGCATGCTTCAACTTCAAGGCCTTTGCACTTGTGTCCTGTGTGAAATGTTCTCTTACTCCATTTAGGTCTTTGCTGAAATGTTACTCTGCCATAGAATTCTTTCCTGTCCATTTCTTTTTTCCTCAACTTTTATTTTAGGTTCATGGGGTACACGTGCAAGTTTGTTCCATGGGTCAGTTCCATGTCACTGAGGTCTGGCGTACTGATGGTCTTGTCATCCAGGTAGTAAGCATAGTACTTGACAGGTAATTTTTCATTCAACCCTTGACAGGTAATTTTTCACCTCCCACTCTACAACCTTCAAGTGTCCTCATTTTCTATTATTCCTGTCTTTGTGTCCATGTGTATTCCATGTTTAGCTTTTGTTCATAAGTGAGAACACGAGGTATTTGGTTTTCTGTTTCTGCTTTAGTTTGCTTAGGATAATGACCTCTAGTTGCATCCACGTTGCTGCAAAGGGCATAATTTTGTCCCACTTTATTCCCATTTTATGTCTGCATAGTATTCAGTGGTGTAGATGTACCACATTTTTTTTATCCAGTCCACTCTTGATTGGCATCTAGGTTGATTCCTGTCTTTGCTATTGTGAGTAGTGCTGCGATAAACATACAAATGCATGTGTCTTTTTGGTAGAATGATTTATTTTCCTTTGGTTTTATACTCAGTAGTGGATTGCTGGGTCAAATGGTAGCTCTGTGTGAAGTTCTTTGAGGAATCTCCACACTGCTTTCCATAGTGGCTGAACTAATTAACATTCTCATCAACATGAACCAGTGTTCCCTTTTATCTGTAACCTCTCCAACATCTGTTGTTTTTTGACTTTTTAAAAATAGTCAATCTAACTGATGTGAGATGGTATCTCAATGCAGTTTTGATTGACATTTCCCCAAAAGCAATTGCAACCAGCACAAAAATTGACAAGGGAATATAATTAAGCTAAACAACTGCTGCACAGTAAAAGAAACTATGAACAGTGTAAACAAACAACCTACACAATAGGAGAAAATATTTACAAACTATGCATCTGACAAAGGTCCAATATTTAGAACCGATAAGGAACTTAAACAATTCAACAAAGAAAAACTAAATAATCCCATTAAAAAATAGGCAAACACATGAACAGACACTTCTCCAAAGAAGACATACATGCAGGCAACAAATATATGAAAAACTGCTAATCATTACTAATTATTAGATAAATGCAAATTGTTTTATATTTTTGAAAATGTCTTTGACAATGTAAGATTAAAATCATGATTCCCTCCTTGCTACTCCTAAAATAGTTTGTTAGTACATTTAGCTTCGTACTTGTCAATTATGTTCTATTTATTTGTGTATGTATATATCACCCTGGCTAGACTGTGAAGTCATTTATGAAATTATCTGCTTTTATATTAAGATTATTTGCACAGTCCTGGCACAAGGTGGGCACTTAATCAATGTTATTGAATTAAATCAATTGGCATGGGAAAGCAGCAATGTCTGGGTGCTTATAATCACGACAAATTGCGTGTCTACACAGAAAAGAAAACAGATTATGTGCTAGACGTATGAACCAAGAGAAAGGTTATTACTCAAAATAATCATTCCCTGATAATACAGTGAAATTGAAAGTATATTTATATTGAATGTTTAATCATTTTAGGTTAAAAATATTTTTTTCTCATTGAATTACAAACCCCTCTGAAAGTAGAGCCGAATGTTATGCTGTTAGTAGGAGTTTAGTCCTCAGAGTCATAGATCTGGGAGCAGTTTTGAAGTGAAAGATAAGAAACAAGATTGAGAGGGCTCTAGGCTCCTTTACAAGTTGTGATGGTTAATTCGGTGTGTCAACTTGGCTAGACCACAGTACCCAGATATTTGGTCAAGCACCAGTCTAGATGTTTCTATGAAGGTATATTTTAGATGGTTGAACATTGAAATCAGTAGACTGAGAAAAGCAGATTATCCTCCATAATGTGTGCGTGTGTGTGTTGGGGTGGGGGGTGGTTCAATCAATTAGTTGAAGGATTTAAGAGAAAAAAGACTGAGGTGCCCTGAAGAAGAGGTAATTTTGTCTCCAGACTGGCTTCAGACTCCAGCTGGGACATCAACTCTTCCCTCAGGCTCCAGCCCACTGCCCTATCCTGCAGATTTGGGACTTTCCAGAATCCATAATCATATAAGCCAATTACTTAAAGTAAATCTCTCTGTCTCTATGTCTATTTACCTCTCTCTCTGTAAGAATATGTCATATGTCCAATAACTTGTAAAAAGACTTCCATTAAAATAATTAGAATTATGGCATTTGAAATTATAATAAACCCAGGATTAATATTTGTATCCCAATATCGCTATATGTATTTAGTCAAATTTTCTGTTTATTTTCTTCCAAGTATATGTTTTCATATCCACCTTTTCTTCTCCACTTTCACTACCATACACACACATACACACACACACACAATCAGTGCTGTTTCTCTGAAGAACTTTGACTAATACATAAGACAAATAAAGAGGGAGGGAGTAGGTTACTGGATATTCAAAATACTTTTTAAAACAATTTACGACTGTAACTGGCCATGTGCTGCTGACCTGATTTCCATCATAGAGCTTTTAAAAGCAAGTGTGGAACTTCAAAATAAAACAACTGTCAAGTACCATAATATAAATTTCAAATAACACACTTTACTTTGTTTTACTGTTTCTCTTCTCAGCAATTAGCCTGTATGTGTTATATCATTTTTCTCACAAGTGAAATTTCTGATGTTGTTATGTGGTCAATTTGCAATACCTAAGGGGAAATTACACATTTTATAGTTTGTGTTCTCAAACTGGCTAGGCAGCATCCTGTTGCTAATCTCATCTACATTTAATATTTTCTTCCTAATATGTTACAAACCTCTTGGGTTTCAATATTATTTACGTTTCTTATAATTGTTTTAGTAGAAATCAGTTTCTAAATACTTTTTTTTCAACTCCCAATCATCTAAAATGAGATGTTTCTCAGAACCAGTATTTCCAGGGTATGTATTTTTATCATAGAATAAGAATTGCTATGTGTATATGTGTGTGTGTGTGTGTGTGTGTGTGTGTGTGTGTATTTTTTTTTTTTTTTTTGAGGCGGAGTTTTTCTCTTGCTGCCCAGGCTGGAGTGCAATGGAGTGATCTCAGCTCACTGCAACCTCTGCCTCCCAGGATCAAGGATTCTCCTTCCTCAGCCTCCTGAGTAGCTGGGATTACGGGCATGCACCTCCACACCTGGTTAATTTTGTATTTTTAGTAGAGATGGGATTTCTCCATGTTGGTCAGGCTGGTCTCAAACTCCCGACCTCAGGTGATCCCCCCACCTTGGCCTCCCAAAGTGCTAGGATTACAGGTGTGAGTCACCACGCCTGGCCAGGAATTGCTTTATATTTTAATAAGAGCATCAAATGAGTTTTACCTGCAAAAGCAAACTAAACATTAGTTCTAACCAGAAGAACATAACACTTTTCCTAATTTTTTTAGTAGTTACTTCTAGAAGACATGTGCTTTCCATATATTATGTAATTATCTATAGACTCATTAGAGTAAACATAGTTTCTTTCTAAAATCACATAGTTTCCTTTTCAGTGTATTTCTATTGTTTATATAATCTTAGAATCAAAGGATCACATACCATTATCCAGCTCATCCTCCAAATTCCTACCCCCTGGCCATGAAATCACCCAAGACTTTGACAATTCATCTCATTTTAGAGTCATCCAAGTGCAAGGGTTCCCTAAGCTACACGAGACTCTATACAATCAATCTAATAGCCCTACTGATTTCTAGAGCATAACATGACATGTATGTGTGTAGATACGTATGCATATAAACATATGCATTTTAAGTTTATTCACTAACTACAAATTCAACATACTTAAATGAAAGCGTTCATTAATTAGTTTTTGTTGTTTTGCCATTTTGGATCATGAGTTTAACCCCTTTATCATGTAGCTATTCTTTCAACAATATCCTTTACCAATATCAGGTAAAAAATGCTTATAGGTCACAGAGTTTATTAAAGTTTTATATATCAAGTATAGCAATTTAATCCCAGCACAACTCCCAAGCACTGGACTCCGCAAAATTACATCCACCACCACTGTAGTTTCCTTTAATTCATTCACCAAACCCACATAGGCTCATATTGGAATAATTTAAAATTCCAAAGCACATCATTTTGGAATAAAATCAGATTAGTCTTAGATGTTCATTCCATAATTCAGAACACTCATCTATTTATATAATATTAACAATGGAATCCAAGTCTTTAATTTTTGGCTTCTACCACCAACTGATCTATCAGATTTTGTATCAAGTATTGAATAGTCTATTTTTAGCCCTGGATTTGTAGCATTCTGCCATGGATTCATTAGGATTCACTTTCAGGAAACAGAATACACTCTGGGTATTTTAAATTAAAAGGGGTTAAATACAGAGTAGTAGATACTTAGCAAAGTATTAGAAGAGTTACAGTGTAAAGTTTCAGGCACATGATAGTCTCTATATCCGGTCCAGATGTGGTGACTTTTGATCCACAGATTCATTAACTAAAAGATTGTGTGTCTAGCATCCAATTTATGGAAGTGGAATGGACACTTTGATTGTGAGAGGAGGAGAATGGGAGACACATAGAAGACACTGGTCTGCAGCAATTCAGAAATCCCAGTGAACTTTCTACCAGGGTGGAGAATATTCTTTCATTATGCCCTTTTACTGCTCTTGAGGAACAACTTTTCTCTCCGACTCTGAGGTCCCTGGGAAATTCCTCCTCTGACATTTTTTTCCTTGGCTACATCAGAACTGGGAATTGGAGAAATAAACTTTCTGTGAGGCTGGTAGCTTTCTTAGCCCAATTCCTGCTTGTGCAAGTTTGTGAATCACTTTAAGTCTCCAGTTGGAAATAACTTTTAGCTTACTATTTGCACATTTTGGTAGAAAACGTCAAGAATTTGGTAGACTATTTATCAATGTGATGTCAATGAGTAATGTGCCAATATCCAAAGCCACATTTCCTCTCAGGACATTGAAAATTTGTGGTAATTACTTAGTGTCTCTTTAACCACCAATCTCTCTTTTGACTTACTTGTCATTCTATGTACTGTGGTAGCTCTGTAATTGAGATATATTTTAATCTCTTTTCTATGAGACATTTTAACTAATTAAAAGATTTACTCTACCAGGACACACTCATAATTGGATCTTAAGTCCAAGACACTTTAATCCATTCAGAGATTATAATGTCAATTGAGATGGTCATTCCCTTAATTTGATTCTTGTCACTCCCAACCTTTCTTAGTTTTTCAATGTCTAGTGAAAGACTGAGAAATATTGCCTTTTCCAATCCCAGAAATATCCAGGTCTCTCTATTATTTCTCTTTTTTTAAATTTCTTTCCTTTAACTGTCCAATTCTTTTTTTTTTTGAAGTTATTTCCTTCACGTAATGCCTTCCAACCATAGTCAAAAGTAATCATTGCACACTACCCCTGTTCATTTTGCTATATTCTTCCTCTATCCCTACAAATTCGTTAAGTTTATGATCAGCCTTCCATGTTCTCTTAGAATTCCTTTTGTGAATTACTTTGTAGTAAATAGTAAGGACTATTAATTTTTAGACTCAAATACTAGTTTTTGTATCACTTCTGCCAAAGCCAATGTCATATATTTTAGGCTTTGCTCTAGTGACATTCCAAATCTGTTATCAATGTTTGTAGTGTTAGTATTAGTCAAGGTCATGCTAAAGTAACAATACCTGAATCTTGTTGACTTAAAACAGAATGCAAAACAACAGAAAGATGGAATATTTTTTCCTCACACAAGATCTATTGCATATCTGGAAGACTCTCCGGGGTAGCTGTCATGTATGTGGTGGTTCAGCATTGCAACTTCTTTTCAGTGCGTAATTCCACTTTTGCTGTGGCTAAGGGAAGAGAAAATTAAAGAATTACGTATCAGCACTTAGATGCTTGTACTTGGAAGTGATACATACGACTTTCTTCACATTGCATTGATCAAAGCAACCATGTCCCCACCTATTTCAAGAAGTTGAGGAAATGCAATCCTACCACATGTTTGGAAGAACAATGTCCAAAATATTGGTGTGCAGTACTAACGAGTAACACAACTGTGACACAGGGGTCAGGAAGCTACTCCTGCTTCCTCTGCAGCTGCGCTTTAACTGCCATAGGCCTTGTGATTGGACACAGAAATTTTTAGTCTAACTGCCACTGGCAACCCATTGGTTTCTAGGCACTTGTAAGTTTAAGGAATAAACAACAACAAAAAATCCAATATCTCCAGCAGGAAGATGGCCATCACTTCAAATCTGCCTTCAACATTTTACAAGAACAACATTATTTGATTGAATCTAATTTGTATTCAGAACCGTATCTGGAAGAGGATCTAAAAAAAGTAAGTTTTTGCTTTTCAGAATCTTCAATATGGAACAACATACTAGGAAAACCTTGAACTGGACGCTGACTGCCAATCTACCATATGAATACATCATGGTTTATGTTCTCTGTTCTCTGGCTTCTATAGTTTCATAGCTTGACCTAATCTATTTCTGCTTGATAGAGATTAGTATCTGACTAGTCTAATTTCTTTTCTGTAATAACTTTTCAAGTATTTTGGCCCTTCAAGTCTCCTTTTGCTCATAGCTAAATATATTCAATTTCTTTCACAGATTCTCATTTCACATTTCTTCGACCTTTTGTTTATCAAAATTTCAATCCTTATAACTTATCAGTAGTGTCTATGTTAAAAGACAGAGTCAAGACCCAAATATTATCTAATGAAATAATTAGCAAGCAAGTCAAATATTATGCAATACTCTGTAAAAAGAGAGTGTTTTATACTCATTTTCTAAGTTCTCTAAGTTATATTATTACTTACAGAAACAAAGCGAGTTCTCAGTTAAATACCCTTGTTTATGTTATTTTACCTTCTTCTAACTGAAAGTGTCAAAATCTTTTCTTGGTATGTTTTATTGTATGCTTTTGCTTATATATGACATTATATGCAAATGTATTGGTAGGAGAATTGCAATTCTTGCCAAAGATGCAAGATATATATTATATAATACTTTGAAAAATTAGAACCAATCAGCCATTTTGGTGAGAACATTGACAAAATTGAATTTTTAGGAAAAAGGTTATCTATCAATTAAGAAAGAGACACCTTTGGAAAAATTAAAAAATATGTATGCAGCATTACCTATTACCTATTTCATGATTATTCTACAAATGTCTAAAATAAAGTAAAGATTGCTGTATTGGGTTTTCATATAACTATAATGAAAAACTATAATAATGATAAGAAGCAATTGATTAGATAATAGACACAGGGTTTTGCCAAATACTAATATGATATTCCAGGCCACATTTTCACTCTTCATCTGCTTTCAACACAGTTGGGCATTTCCTCCTTGAAAAGCTTTTTAATTTTAATTTCCATAAAATGCTCATTCAGTTGTTTTATTTGTTTTTGTTTGTTTCCTACTTCTTTGACTACATTTTTTTTCGATTTCCTATTTACCTACTACTTTTCTATTTGGCTTTTAAATTTTTGCCAAAAATTTATGGCCTCTCATCGGTGACTCATAAAGTCCCATAGCTATAAATTCTATCCATGTTCTTATAATTCTCTATGTAATCTCTCAATCATGAGTCATCTCCATATTCCAAAACAAACATTGTACTTGAAATCATCATTTTGATATCAAATTAAGTGTTTCACGGGAACACTTTGCCCACTGCTATGGCGACAAAGAAGCTGGATATAGTGTTTTGGCTACTAAGTCATGAAAGCTGAGAGCCTCTGCCAATGTGGAGATGACAAAGCTGCCTGCAGGACCGGTCAGCTGACCCTCAAGAGCAGCCCCACCACTGTGGTAAAGGCTATCAGGACCTCTGCATTATAAATCCCCTGCTGCTTCACGGAAGAAGGGAACAGACCGTCTTCCCCTTCACACTTTGCAGTATGCCTCTAGAATCTGCTGTTGGCACAGTCTAACATCAAACCAGCTGGCAAAGGAGAGATGCAATCTCTCATCTATTCTTTCTTATTAATGTGCTCTACCTTTTATCCATTTTTTCAGATAAACAATTGGAAATAGCTTTCGTTACTTGGGTTTTGTTTGTTTGTTTGTTTGTTTGTTTTGACGGAGTCTTGCTCTGTTGCCGCAGCTGGAGTGCAGTGGCGTGATCTCAGTTCACTGCAAACTCCGCCTCCTGGGTTCAAACAATTCTCTGCCTCAGCTTCCCAAGTAACTGGGATTACAGGCCTCTGCCACCACGTCCATCTAATTTTTTTTTGTATTTTTAGTGAAGATGGGGTTTCACCATCTTGACCAGGTTGATCTTGAACTCCTGACATTTTGATATACCCACCACGGCCTCCCAAAGTGCTGGGATTACAGGCGTGAGCCACCACACTGAGCCCTTTCTTTACTTTTTTTAAACTCCAATAAATTCTGTTAGTTTTATCTCTATAATGTATTTTGAATATCTACAGTTTTCTCCATTTTGTCTCTACTTTTCTTCACTGCTATTATCTTACATTTTCATTTTGACATCAACAGCAGTATCTATTCCCTGGGTTACTAATTAGTATTCCTAACTATTTTTCTAATCATTTTGTTACAGTTCCTTTTGCATTTTTTTTTTAACAATCCACCTTCCACACAATAGTCACAAATGTATTTTTATAATTTTAAACTAAGTATCATTGATTTTCACCTTAAAATCCTTCCAGTGGATTCTCACCTGTTAGGATTAAAGACAATCTCTTTGTACAACCCGATGACTCCACTCCCAGAGGAGATTATATTCCACAAACAGTCACTAAATAATAAACAGATGGAACCAAACTAAAAATGTTACTGATTTAAAAACTTTTTCTTTCCTTTTAATGCTACATATCCATCATATATCAGTGAATTATGTGAAAGTGGAGTTTTGGGGAGGTAATTAGGTCATGAGGACAGAACCACCATGAATAATAGGATTAGTGCCCTTATAAGAAGAGGCTACTAAAGTGCCCCATTGTGAATAAAGGGATTAGTACACTTAGAAGAAGAAGCTACTAAAGCTAGCTCACTTGCTGCCATGTGAGGAGACAAGAAGTCAGCGGTTTGCAACATGGAAGAAACCTTCACCAGAACCCAGCCATTCTGGTACCCTGACCATGGACCTCTCTCCTATAAGCCTGTGAGGGAAAAATAAAACTGTTTTTTTTTATATTGCACCCAGTCTATGCTATTCCATCTTAACATCCCAAACTAAGTCAACAGACTTTATGAAAGTTAGACATTTTTTCCCTCTCTTTTCAGTACTGTATCCATAGCATCTATAAAGGGGCTGAGTCTAAAATCGTTGTTGCATGAATGCAGTTGGGATTAGTTTGGCATTAGTTGTTCCCTGGAAATAAAAGTAAATATCCTGAACAACTGTATGACTAGTAATTTGAATAAACAGGATTCACAGATTGTGAAATTGAACACAAGTGTATTTATCTCCCCTAATACTCATTCAAATCCATTCTGTGGAAATAGCTATTTTTCTTTCTCTTTTTGAAATCTGAGGTACGTTTTATATAATTTCTCAGTCAATGTTCCTCTGGTTACTTCAAGCCATGTAGTCTCATTTTAGTAATCAAAATATCCAAACACATGTAATATTTCAAAACTTACATAATATTTAACTTTCTTTCCTTCATCCCTGACAGCATCAGGCTTGGAAGTCTGCAGTGGGAAGAGGAATGTGATGGGTTGTACGATTCACCTTTAGCTTCCTCTTTCTCGTTTATTTCATGATTAGTAAGCTATCTTTTTGGTTTTCTAGAGTTGAAGAAAAACTGTATAAGAAAAAAAATGTCAGTGCTAAGAGAAGTCATATTTGTCTGATACTAAATTTTCTCTGGCCAGGCTACTGTTTATACCCTATTCTCCCTGAGCTTTCTGGACATTCACAGTTGATCATCTGCTTTCATGACCATAGAAAATATGCTCTTCTACTACCCAGGGATCTCTTCCCTACAATCCCTTGATTCAGACATTTACTTTGACTGAAAATGTGCAGTACCTTCCTCAGCCCTGGCTGTCTGCAGTCTTCACCACAAGGCTCTCTCTACTGGGATTCCGGCGCTCTTCTAATCGGCCTCTTGGTCAAAGCTACTTGAATACAACTCAAAGCTGATTATTTTCCCAAATAACCCATATCTGAACTATGAGAAATACTTTCACTTTCATAAAAAATTCAGAGAGTGCAGAGCATTCACAACATTGTTCTCTTTCCCTGAGCCATCAGCTGAACAGTACATTTTTCACCTTTGTGCTTTCCGAATGTAGGTTTCAGACTAATATTTGACTTACAAGACTTACAAAGACTCCGAGAGTTATAGGTCAAATTCTCCAGCGGGATTGCTTTTCAGATCCTACCAGTATGCTTACATGAGAAATAAGAACAAGCAGAACCAGATGCTAAAAGAGATTCATCTGTGGACGAGACAGAGGCTTTATCCTCAAAGAGTTTGGAGTTGACATCTCAATATCTCGTAGGTTTATTTGGATTTTGGAGGCAACACATTCCCCATTTGGGTGTGTTACTCTGGCCAATTTATCAAGTGACCCAAAACGCTGCAAGTTTTGAGTAGGGTCCAGAACAGGAGAAGGCTCTGCAACAGGTACAGGCTGCTGTGCAAGCTACTCTGCCACTTGGGCCATATGACCCAGCAAATCCAATGGTGCTTGAAGTGTCAGTGGGAGATAAGGATGCTGTTTGGAGCCTTTGACAGGCCCCCAAAGGTGAACCACAGTAGAGGCCTCTAGGATTTTGGAGTAAGTCCCTGCCATCTTCTGCAGATAACTACTCTCCTTTTAAGAGACAGCTCTTGGCCTGTTACTGAGCTTTGGTGGAAACTGGACGTTTGACTATGGGCCATCAAGTCATGATACAACCTGGATTGCCTTTCATGAACTGGGAGTTTTCTGACCAATCTAGCCATAAAGTGGGTTGTGCGCACCAGCATTCCACCATCAAATGGAAGTGGTATATATGTGATCAGGCTCACATAGGTCCTGAAGGCACAAGTAAGTTACATGAGGAAGTAGCTCAAATGCCCATGGTCTCTATTCCTGTCACCCTGCCTTCTCTCCCACAGCTCACACCGATGGCCTCATGGGGAGTTCCCTATGATTAGGTGACAGAGAAAGAGAAGATTGGGGCCTGGTTCACAGATGATTCTGCACAATATGCAGGCACTACTCTAAAGTAGACAGGTGCGGCACTACAGCCGCTATCAAAGACAACCCTGAAGGACAGCGGTGGATGGAAATCTTCCCAGTGGGCAAAACTTTGAACATTTCACCTGGTTGTGCACATCGAATGGAAAGAGAAATGGCCAGATGTGAGATTTTTTTGTTTGTTTGATTGGTTTTGTTTTTGTTTGTTTGTTTTGTTTGGTTTTGAGATGGAGTCTAGCTTTGTCGCCCAGGCTGGAGTGCAGTGATGCGATCTTGACTCACTGCAAGCTCCGCCTCCTGGGTTCACGCCATTCTCCTGCCTCAGCCTCCTCAGCGGCTGGGACTACAGGCGCCCACCACCACGCCCGGCTAATTTTTTGTATTTTTAGTAGAGACGGGGTTTCACCGTGTTAGCCAGGATGGTCTCGATCTCCTGACCTCGTGATCCACCCGCCTCAGCCTCCCAAAGTGCTGGGATTACAGGCGTGAGCCACCACACCCGGCCCTTATATACTCTTAATGGGCTGTAGCCAATGATTTGTCTTGATGGTCAGGGACTTGGAAGAAGGATGATTGGAAGATTGGTGACAAAGAAATTTTGGAAGAGGTATGTGAATGGACCTCTCTGAGTGGTCAAAAACTGGAGATATTTGTATCTCATGTGTGTGCTCACCAACAGGTGGCCTCAATAGAGGAAGATTTTAATAATGAAGTGGATAGGCTGACTCATTCTGTGGATACCACTCAGCCACCTCTTTCCCCAGTCACCCCTGTCATCGCCCAATGGGCCCATGAACAATGTGGCCATGCTGGCAGAGATGGAGGTTACACATGGGCTCAGCAACATGGACTTCCATTCACCAAGGCTGACGTGGCTACAGCCACTGCTGAGTGCCCAATTTACCAGCAGCAGAGACCAACACTGAGCCCTCCATATGGCTCCATTCCTCAGGGTGATCAGCTTGCTACCTGGTGGCAGCTTAGTTATATTCAATCACTTCCATCATGGAAAGGCCAGAGGTTTGTCCTCACTGGAATAGACACTTACTCTGGATATGGGTTTGCCTATCCTGAACACAATGCTTCTGGAAAGATTACCATCTATGGACTCATGGAATGCCTTATCCACCATCATGTTATTCCACACAGCTTTGCCTCTGACTGAGACACTCACTTCACAGTTAAAGAAGTGCAGCAGTGGGCTCATGCTCATGGAATTCACTGGTCTTACCATGTTCCCCATCACACTGAAGCAGCTGGATTGATAGAACGGTGGAATGACCTTTTGAAGTCACAATTACAATGCCAACTAGGTGACAATCCTTTCAGGGCTGTGGCAAAGTTCTCCAGAAGGCCATGTATGCTCTGAATTAGCATCCAATATATGGTACTGTTTCTCCCGTAGCCAGGGTTCACAGTCCCAGGAATCAAGGGGTGGAAGTAGAAGTGGCACCAGTCACCATCATCCCTAGTGATCCGTTAGAAATTTTTTTTCCTTCTTTTCCCATGACATTATGCTCTGCTGTCCTAGAGGTCTTAGTTCCAGAGGAAGGGATGCCACCAAGAGACACAACAATGATTCCATTAAACTGGAAGTTAAGATTGCGACCTGGAAACTTTGGGTTCCTCCTACCTTTAAGTCAACGGGTTAAGATGGGAGTTACAATGTTGGCTGGAGTTATTGATCTGAGCTATCAAGATGAAATTAGTCTACTACTCCAGAACGAAGGTAAGGAAGAGTATGCATGGAATACAGGAAATCCTTTATGGCATCTCTTAGTATCACCATGCCCTGTGATTAAAATCAATGGAAAACTACAACAGTCTGATCCAGGCAGGACTACAAATGGCCCAGACCCTTCAGGAATGAAGGTCTGGGTCACTCCACCAGGTAAAAAACATTACCTGCTTAGGTGCAGGCTGAAGGCAAAGGGAATACAGAATGGGTAGCAGAAGAAGGTAGTCATCAATACCAGCTACGACCATGTAACTAGCTGCAGAAATAAGGACTGTATTTGTCATGAGTATTTCCTTCTTCTTTTATTAAAAACATGTTTGTGCATGTATACACTTGTACTAATAAAATATCTTTATTTAATTTCCTTTTTCTTTATCATGTGACATAAAATTTATTGACTTTGTATCAGCTTGTAAGGATCGTTAACTTTATGTAATAGTATTTCGGTTGGGGATTGGTGCGCTTCTGGTTGTACAAAGGGTGGTTGGTGTAATTATGACCTAAGTTTGGTGTAATTATGACCTTATTATTGTCTTTATTTGAAAATTATGTATGATCTCAGGAGATGTGTGTGGGTTCAAGTTGACAAAGAATGGACTTGTGATGGTTAATACTGTCAACTTGATTGGATTAAAGTATGCGAAGTATCTTAGGTGTGTCTGTGAGGATGTTGCCAAAGGAGATTAACATTTGAGTCAGTGGACTGGGAAAGGCAGACCCAACCTTAATCTGGGAGGGCACCACCTAATCAGCTGCCAGCACAGCTATAATATAAAGCAGGCAGAAAAAAAAATGTGAAAAGACTAGACTGGCCTAGCTTCCCAGCCTACCGCTTTCTCCTGTGCTGGACCCTTACTGCCCTCGAACATTGGACTCCACCTTCTTCAGTTTTGGGACACAGACCGACTTTCCTTTCTCCTCAGCTTGTAGATGGCCTATTTTAGGACCTTGTGATCGTGTGAGTTAATACTTAATAAACTCCTATATATATGCATTCTATTAGTTCTGTCCCTCTAGAGAACTCTGAGTTATATGCAGGTAAACATAGGATAGTTGAAGCTCACCTCTCCATTATTCTAATAACTGTGAAAGTATTTATCATCTAGGAATTGTTTTATATTTTTAATATAACCAGCTTCAATACTAGGGCTACTCAAAGTGACAGCAGATAATAAAATAAGGATTTTGTGCCAGAATATAATTGAACTTTCTGCTTTATTTATTGATAAAGTCTTATCATGAAAAGCAAATATCAGGCAACCTAAACAGGGTGCTTAACAACTTAGGTGATTTTCATACTTGCATGAGTTTCTTTGTGTGAGACAGGGTTTTGCTTTGTCACCCAGGCTGGAGTGCAGTGGCCTGATCACAGCTCACTGCATTCTCAATCTCCTGGGCTCAAGTGATCCTCCTGCGTCAGTCTCCTGAGTAGCTGGAACTACAGGTGCATGCCACCATGCCGAGGTAATTTTTGAGACCAGGAGTTTGAGACCAGCCTGGGTCTCCCTATGTTGGCCAATCTGGTCTTGACCTCCTAACCTCAAGTGATCCTCCTGCCTGGCCCTCCTAAAGTGCTGGGATTACAGGTGTGAACCACCATATCAGGCTCTGGCATGAGTTGCTATTTCACTGTGCACACATCACAAATATGGATTGGTTTCTGTGTCAGATTACCCATAAAAAGCGCTTCTCTAAAGAGTAGATTCATGATTCAACAACACCTGATTTTGATTTTCTTTTGACCTCACACAAAAGGTAAAATTTAATGGATTCCTAGAAGCAGACTTAAAATTAACATAGAATTATTAATATGTTCCAAATATCCTAGGACATTTTTTACAGAAATTTCAAGAATCTTTAGTGCACCATATACTAATGTATATAGTCACAACACCTGCTTCATCTGAACATGCTTAGATCTGTAGCTATTCTGAAGATCACACAGAAAAACAAATTTAGACAGTTAATGAAGATCTTCAATGTCCCAAGGAATGGTTATGCTAATACAATAAAAATAAACTTTTATAGAGATCAAGACATCTTTTGCTTAGAAGTAGTTCCTACCTGTCCTTATTAAACTAAAGTAAATTTAAAAGAAAAAAAGAACAAAATGCAAGTAAATTTATTTTACACAGGAAGCTATGTTTAAGTTTTGTTTCCAATAACAATTTGATAAAAAGCCTAGATATGTAGTAAATGGGCTAAAAATAAATCAAAAAATTTAAGTCAGACATCAAAATTTATATTCCAAATATCTTATGACTAAAAACAGTATTAATTATCTCAAATTATTCTGACTTTAAAAAACATTTAAATAGCAGCAAAGGAAACACCAATCAGTCACCCAATTCTTGGAAAAAATTTTTTATTTAACCTTAAACGTGCCAAGTTGTTTTGAGAAAACAGACGTAAACAAATCCCACAATATTGTTCAGATTTTCTTTTGTAATGTTTATGTTACTGTCTTTCTAACTCTCTGATTCCAGCCATAGTCTCAGCTCCCTCTGACTTTGATTATGTGGAGGCTGACCTGGGTCTAACCCTATCAGTCTTAGCTCTGAGCCAAACTTCGGGTTTATGGGACTGTGATCTGGTACACTTCTGTATTAGTCTGTTTTCACACTGCTATAAAGAAATGCTGAAAGTGGGTAATTAATGAAGGAAAGAGGTTTAATTGACTCGCAGTTCAGCATGGCTGGGGAAGCCTCAGGAAATTTACAATCATGGAAGGAAGCAAAAGGGAAGTAAGGAACCTTCTTTACAAGGCAGCAGGAAGGAGAAGTGCCAGCAAAGAGGGGAAAAGCCCCACAGAAAACCATCATATCTCATGAGAATTCAGTATCATGAGAACAGCACTGGGGAAACTGCCCCCATGATTCAATTACCTCCACCTGTTTTTCCCCTTGACATGTGGGGATTATGGGGATTACAATTCAAGATGAGATCAAGATGAGATTTGGGTGGGGACACAAAACCTAACCATATCAACTTCTTAGAGAAAACATTTAGCTAAGGAATATTTTCTCTGACAATTGATAAAGCCCTACTTTTTCACGTTACACCAAAGACCAAGGTGTGGTTAAAATTAATTGGGAATGGGGACACAATATGAATTAAAGATGACATAATATGAAGTAAGGAGACAAGTTAAGTAGAAGAGTGTATGTAAAAAAGCAAAGGAGAAGAGATAGGACATGGATGGCCTGGAAGCAATCACTTTCTAGTTTTATGAAGCCTGGAACCTAGGAGAGTAATTAGCATCAAGGCCAGATCAATTTTCTTCATCACAGTATTTTATTAGATTGCTACATGACAGCATGCTGATTAAAAATGATTGGTCTAATTAGAATCCCATTTATAAAAAGAAAGACAATGGAAGATATATTGCCACATCCACAATATCTTGACTCATCAAATGCTCTGACATTCAAACAGTTGTGACTATATTTGCCCTGTTGATCATTTTTTATTTTAAGAAAGGAAAAGTACAAACATGGGTGGAAGGGGTAAGAGAGGGGAAGCTCCATAGGACTCTGGTAGTAAAGACCTTAAAAAAATTTTTTTTTTCAAAGATCAAACACTAGAGAAAGGCACAATAAATTGTCATTTTTAGGACTCAAACTAAAGTAAAAACATGAATTCTTTAGAGACATATAGAACAATAATGCTTTCTAAATGTAATTCTGAAATAAGTTTGTTGACGTAATTTCTTACCTACATACCATGGTGAAAGACAAAAGAGGAAATTAGAGTGGTTTGGGGCTTTTAATAATCATACTAATATAATCATAGTTCTGCATAGATTATATCAGATTCTAATGCTAAAAATTATTCTATTTCTGTTGTTTTACAACACTTAGACACTCCTCCCCTGCCTCCCAAAGAAAACACAAATATTTTTACATGCTAAGGTGTACCTATCAAAAGAAAATATTTATTTGTTTTTGAATATATACTTTTTGAATAACTTCCAAGTGTGAAACATCATTCTAGGTGACAGAGATAATAGTCTCTGTCCAAAGTATTTTTCACTGGAAGATCAACAATGAAGGAAAAGCAGTAACCAACCAAAACGACTGTCTATATGTAAGCCCTTATTCTTGACTCCACTTCAGCAGCCGCCAAAGAGCTCTTAGGCATCCTCATGCTCTGGCACCCCCCTGATCCCACATTTCTGTCTTTCAGTCTATCATGTGTACTGTGTTAGTCTATTCTCACATTGCTAATAAAGACATGCCTGAGACTGAGTAATTTATAAAGAAATGAGGTTTAATTGACTCATAGTTCCACATGGCTGGGGAGTACTCACAGTCATTTCGGAAGGTGAAATGAGAAGTACAGTCACATCTTCTATGGCAGCAGGCAAGAGAACATGTGCAGGGGAACTCTCCTTTATAGAACCATCATATCTTGTGAAACTTACTCACTTATCTATGGGAAAAACCTGCCTCCATGATTCGATTACCTCCCACCATGTTCCTCCCATGACACGTATGGATTATTACAATTCAAGGTGAGATGTGGGTGGGAACACAGAGCCAAACTATATCATGTACTATCATTGTTTGGATGTAGATCTGGGCTATTCCCTAGATTTCAGGCATTTCCACAACCCTGCTGAGTTGTAGCCTTCCACATTTTCCTAGGACTCACTATGCTACTTTCTGGCCAATTTCACTCTTGTTTCTTAAATACCTAGAATTCCTGGACACTATTATTTTAAATAAATCATGATTTCAACAATGACCACATAATAGATTTGGTGTACATAATATATATTGTCTCTGTGCTCCTTTAACCTTGATTCAGAAAGAATTCCTTTCTATAAAGTACTCTGAGTTCTAATTCCTCATTGAATATGCCAGATCATCATAAGAATTTCAAAAGTTCAGCCCACAAGTTTTCTGGGGTTTTTTTTCCTTTTTTTTTTTTTTTTTTTCATGATTAGACTGGGGTTTTAGTAGTGGAAGAGAGGGGATATTTTAAGTTTTCTCCTACATCCTAATACACCATTTATTCCCAGTAAATTTCTCTCCACTAGAGTTGGTCTCTTTACTTTTCCAGCTAATAAATATAATATGGGCTTTTTAATCAATTTCTTGGAACAAATCTTCACACAATACTATAACTTTTGGTCCCAAATGTTTAAGGCAGTCCCAAATTAAATGTACTATTTCTCTCTCTTTCTCTCTCTCTCTCTCTCTCTTCCTCTCTCCCCCCTCTCTCTCTGTCTCTCTCCCTCTCTCTGTGTGTGTGTGTGTGTGTGTGTATGTTTAACATAATTTTTTAACCAAGTGAAAAACAACCACCATATATTAATGGCTTGACACAGCAAAGGTTTATTTGTTTCTCATGTCACATTCCAGTCTGAACTGAGTAGTAGAGAAGAGATAAAGAAAAGAGAGCTTTACTCAAATTCATTCTATCTTGTGGTAACACCTTCTCAACTCCAATCCCAGACCTCCAACTTTGGAAATACACAGGAAATCATATCTGGCAGATTTATATGTGTCTGGCTTGAAAACAGTATACCTCATTTTTTTCCATATTCCATTGACCAGAACTCAGGCATGTTGCTCCAACCTAACTAAAGGGAAGCCAAGAAGTATCCTTATGTGTCTTTAAAGGAGAGGGAAAATAATAGCAGGTACTAGCTTTCACTGCCTCATTCTATCACTCTCATCACTAAATATTTTTGCTTATTTCTACATATATTATGCTGTCTTTATCCCCAGAAAGGAGGCAACTTCAAATTTAATCTCATCTTTGCATCAGCTGAAAGACCAGACATTTTAAATGTTGTGTCGCTCAGTCATATATTTTGGAGATCAGATGTGGCTCCTCCTACTCCAGCAATTTAAGGCCTAAAAAGTTAGTTATCTGGTCACACTCTTCAACCCCACACTAAAAATTCAGCATAAGTCAGGAATAAAATAGCCGTGAACATATTTGAAAAGTGGACTGAAGAGTCTACCTTGTTTGGAGAGCTGTACAAGTTTTCATAACCAACTTCTACTGGAGCAAGTCTGGAGTTCCGAAAGCTCTTTTATAGCTACAACATTTGAAGGCATTTTAAATCTTGTTCAATATTGTTTCTTCGAATCTCCACATAGTTTTGAGCTATTTGGTTTTGGCCATTTGATGACCAGTAATATAATCAAAGTCCTTTTTAGACAAAAGTCTTAAATCTTCATATTTGTATCCTGGCCTCCATGCTTCTTCCTCTCACCTTACTGGAGGCAGCAATGTGGTTTTCAAGTGTGAACAAAATAAAGGCACCTTTTATCTGATCTTTGACCCAAGCCTGGGTCTTACTAGACTTTGAGTATCAAAAAGAGTGATTCGTCCTAATTCTGACTCTATGATCTATAGAAGCAGGGGAGTTTTCAAACCGTTAGGCCATGCATTTATGAATTCTATGCCCTTTTCTTTTATTTATACTTTCAAACCATTTAATTCCTAATTGTCTTTATGTTCATCCTTTGTTGAAATATTGTGATAGATATAGTCAATATCAATATATGGTAACACTTTTTTTTCCAGCAAACTTCTCCTAAAGATACTGTCTCAATAGGTATAAAAGTTCGGATTTAATGCAGGCAATATTTTCACCAAGGGTTTTGGTATTATATATCATATATCACCATATTTCTACTCTCCAATATCTACGTTTGTGGCTTATTTTTAGACAATTATGCCAATAGCCTATATTTCATTTACTTTACAGTGATACCTGACTTCAAGGTTCCAATTTTAGTAGTTTTTAAGGATATGCTATTATAAGAAGAAACCCCTAAATCTCTGTAACAAGACTCATCAATGATTTCCCTGTTGCTCAGATCTTTCTTATGCTACTTTATTTCCACACATAGAATGTCCTCTCCAAATGAGACACCAAATTTCATCTAGTCTTTGCATCCAGCTGAAAGAAGAGAAATCTGAGATGTTGTGTAATTTAGTCATATCTGTTGGGTCCAGATGTAGACCCTCTTGATACAGCAACTTCTCAAAACAGTCAGTTGTTTAGGGAAGGAATGTTATGTTCCACAGAGTAACTTAGGAACCCTGGTGTTTTTGCCATTTACACTACAATTTTTCAGATGTCGTCTCCACCATTGTCATGCAATGGAAAAAGAAAGTGTAAGACTACACGTAGGATTTGTATGGTCTAGGCTTTGAAGCGGTCTATATTGCTTTTGTGCACCATTCCTTTGTCTAGAATTTGGTATTATATCCTTGACATAAATGTAAAAGATCTTTGAAACAGTACTGAGCATGGAAAATAGGGAGAGAAACTTATATATTGCTGAGCATTCTTTGTCCTATTATCCACATAAACTTATTATCCACACAAACACAAGCTTTTATATCATTACACATGACTATATGCTTTAAAATGTTTACATTTTTGAGAAAAAAAGGAACAAAATTTGGAGAAAATTATAATCGAATTAAGGAGTAGTTAATCACAGAGCCATATCAAGGATTTTCTGTCTCCAACATTTTGATTATTCTTTTAGTGAAAGTAGCATGAAAATACTGAGTGTTATCATCAGAGTGATTCGAAGACCAAAAAAAAAAAAAAAAAAAAAAAAAGTGTTCATTTGTTTTGACTATTTCAAGATAAGTTTCACTGTAGAGGTAGTTTCAAGATAAGCATTAGTGAAAACACTCAAAATGGAAAAAGTCATGCCACAAGGCTAGACGGATTTGTTTCCTGAAGGAGCCATGGCAGCTGTCATTGGAGAAAGTATGGATATATGAGAAACGGCTGAATCCAGAAATCTATCTTGGGTAAATCCCAGTAATGTAAAGCAGAAGCTTGTGCTATATGGTTGAAATTATTGGCAAAATTTGCCAGAAAAAAATGTTTGCGATGATACGGAAGGATCCAGTACTTGGTTCAAGCTAAATCCTGGTTCATGATCCAATGGTGAAGTACTAGAAGACTAATGAAATGTGCTTAGGTCTTCATGTACTATCCATAAAACATACTGAAATAACAAGAAAATATACTTTGTCTGATACCTGGGAGGGCTCAGATCTTTATTCTTCACTTCCATACTAACTGTTTCCTTCATAATCTCATACCTATCAGCAGATGCATATTCTTATGTTCATAGCTATCTTATTTATTCTTTGAAGTTATATTATCTCTTAGGAGGATGGAGTACAGATATATGTTTCTAATAGTGACTCAGATACTAGTATTTCATTCCTAAATTTCCAGGATATCAGTGTATCATTGTAATATAATTTTGCCATGATAAGAAGCTATAACAAACTTTTCAAATAACTTAAAATTAGGAAATTCCTTAAGTTACTTGAGTTACTTATCTGTAATAATCTGGTCCACTTCCTTAACTACTATGTAAAAACATAATCATATCCACGAGTTTGTGTATTCTTCTTCAGCTGGGAAATCATTACGTTTAATGGAGATAAATGGACCTTCTCAAGGCAGATATGTTTCATTCAAACTAATAATATATCTCTCAGTTTTGCTAATCCTGTCTTCTCAAGGTCAAACAGCTAAATTCAGGCTTTGAATTTGATAATTCCATAAGCAGCTGGTAGATAAAACTGAAAGCTAAGCACAAAAGTTTTATGTGACGATCAGACAAGATTTTTAGCAGAAATTCCAGGTGCCCTTGTGAAATAACTTCCAAGGGTTATTTGTTCAAATGAGATACAATATTTCTATATAATTCTTCCAAGACTCGATAAGCATGATATGTATTTAATATTTATATAAATAAAACAATTTTTAATTGCCCTTATACTTTATTTTTTCTCTATTCTTGAATTCTCATAGTCATAGAAAATGATGATAAATCCTGGCCTTTCATTAGGAAATATGACATAATATTTACATAAAAAGAATACACAAAGTTCATTTGTAAAAGATGGAACATAAGAAAAATATAATAATAATTTTAAGATTTTTTATAACTTTATCAATATCTTTCTCATTCCACTTAACGCCTTCAACATTATGTTATACATAGCAAAGGCTATGTTTTATATCCTCTTCCAAACCTTCCATTATTTAAATACTCAGCAACTTATTTATCTTCATATCTTTTAACATGCCTATTGTGATACGCAGAATATGGTAAATATTCAGTTAAATAAAGTATCATGGAAAAGAAAATAAAGAAGGAAAAAAAAGAAGAGGAAAGAGAAGTTGAAAGACTTGAAGAAAATAAGAAAATGAAGAAAAGCTTCTAAAATAGAAATGTATTAACTTTTTCATTAATATTTGCTTTATTTTTACCACATAATTAGTTATTTCTGAACTCCACAAGTATTACTTTACACTAAACATCTAGGACTAGTTTTTTAAAAAGGAAGATATGGGTACTATCATATTTTGTAGATGCTCAATTTGTCAAAAAGAAAATTCTTAAAAATCAATGGAATAATGACTTTATAAGCTTTCCGAATACCCCTTTTCTGCCGTGAGAGTCTTGAAAACATCACATCTAATTTTAAATAATTTTTACTGCTAAATTTTTCAACATAACAACCACAAATGCTAAAGAAATCAGAGTATCATGGTTTGGTAAGTAAAATATACCTTTTTTTTTTTTTTTAATGTAATAGGCACCCCAAACTTACATTTTAAAATTAAACTGTAAACCTTCCCCCTAAATATTTGCTTTATTCTGAATATCCAAAATGACAATGATCACAACCTTATCCTCCTCAAAATTTGGAAACACTTAAAATGCTCACTTTTCTTCTGACCCATATTTAATATGTCTGGCAATCTGGTGAGCTCTACTGAAGAATGCTCAGGATCAGAGCATTCGTCACCAACTGACAACTACAAAAAGCCATTACCATTTTTTTTCTTGAATTACTTGCAAAAGCTTTTTAGCTTGTCTCCCAAGCTAGTTTAAAAGAGGTGTGGCAGGGGGGGAGTCTTTGAATAACATAAAGTTCTGATATCCTAGCAAAGTAACAAACAGCCAGATACAAAATCATGTGCCAAAATTGTCAATTTAAGTACTTATTTAGAATCCTAAACTTATTATTTCTTAGAAAACCTCTCATATGATTTGTACAAGTGCAAGTGCAATTTATATGTGTATATGTATTATAGATAGATAGCAACAGGTGTGAGTGTACAATTTGCAAGAATGACTTACCATCAGCCACAAAGAATCTCACAAATTTACACTTATAGCATGGTAACAGCTACAAGTAAGTTAAACCATGACAGATCCTTCCCTACATGTTTCTGTTCCAGTTCCTGGAAATCTTGACCTTCATCTTCAAGGGATATAAGTATTTTCTGTTCTTGCTATTCACTTGCTATTAGCTAATTCCTTCAATTCAGTAAAGTCTTTATATTTATACTTATGCCTTAGTTCTCACATGAGAATTCCTGATAATTTTTCTTATTTTCTCAATTTGTCAACTGTTTGTTATCAAGATTTGGAATTTACAAGAACATATACAGTTTTGAAGAAAAGCTAGGAAGACGTTCCTGCATGAACATTCTAGTTGGATTAATACATTCATTCACCTACAAGTATTATTTAAGTGTCTAATATGTGTCGTTCAGTAGGAATGATATTGGAGATGAAAGAGTGGGCAAGATAGGCATTGCATGGCCCCTTATGGAGCTTATGTTCCAGCTGAAAAGACTAGCAGTTAATCAAGTGCAGTGAGATATGAAAGGAATATAATTGGAGAGGTGCTGAATGTTGTAAGAACACACATATTAGGAGTTCAGTATCTCTTTGTATTCAAATAAAATATAAGCAAGGGCTATTTACATAGGCCGATGATAATATTAGGCATTTACATGGGTAAACATAGAAAATCTGAATTAAGAGCAAGTGCAGGAGACATACACATTTGCATTACCATACTATTAACTACTTCTCAAACAGCATGTCTTTCATTCTTCTATGAGATCCAAATAAAACTGATTATGGTACATTATTTCATATTAAAATAATGCCATTCACAGGTGATTTATTTACAGTTCATTACTAGATACCTACCCAGTAAGAGAGCTAAGTGAATTTCTCATAAACAGAGTGTGGGAATGGTGCTCAGTCAGGGTAATCAAAATCAATATTCAGTCTCTTTAAAAAAAAAAAAAAAAACAGAAACTTTTAAGTTACTCTGATTTAGGAAATAGTAACACATCTTTAGAATAAAAACAATATTCAAATTTATCAATGTGAATGATTTAGAATTTAGTGAATTATATGTTTTTTTTTTTTTTTTGAGACGGAGTCTCGCTCTGCCGCCCAGGCTGGAGTGCAGTGGCCGGATCTCAGCTCACTGCAAGCTCCGCCTCCCGGGTTCACGCCATTCTCCTGCCTCAGCCTCCCGAGTAGCTGGGACTACAGGCGCCCGCCACCTCGCCCGGCTAGTTTTCTGTATTTTTTAGTAGAGACGGGGTTTCACCGTGTCGGCAGGATGGTCTCGATCTCCTGACCTCGTGATCCGCCCGTCTCGGCCTCCCAAAGTGCTGGGATTACAGGCTTGAGCCACCGCGCCCGGCCTGAATTATATGTTTAACTTTTACTGAAGTATAGCATACAACTAAAAAAGTACAAAATTATGTGTTCAACTCAACCACTTTGTACTTAGCGAGCACACCCGTGAAAATAGCACCCACATCAAGAAATGTAACATTACAGGTAACTAAATCTCCTTTGTATTAACTTCCAGTCACTATTCCTCATGTAACAATAACCAATATTATTAATTCTGTTAGTGATAGATGGTTTTGCCTATTAAACAATAATATTCCCTATGCCTCACCACTTTCTCGCAACAAAATTGTTGTATTATTATTCTACATTCCTGTTATAGCAGTCATTAATTCATTCTCATTGCTATTTAGTGTTTTGTTTTATTAACTATGACATAATTTATGTATCCATTACACTGTTGATGAACACCTGAGTTTTCTCCAGTTCTGGATATTATGAATGTTCTTATGAACATTCTTATGAATATATTTTATGGATAAATAAACACATTTCTCTTTGGTATGTATCTTTTAGATTAAAATATTTGATAGTGAACTAAGATGGTTGCAGTCGGTTCTCTCAGACAACAGTGAAACATGCTGAAGGCATTTGTCACTGATTGAACCCAATATTCCATTTACACAACTTTCGGAGGCTTTTGAGTATACACAGCTTGAGTATGACCCAAGGCCAAATAGCAGCTTTTCCAAATCCTGGCAGAAGTCTGGATTTGAACCAGAACCAGAATCACCTCCAGGTGGCAGGGCATTAAAGGCAACATTTAATAAGCCTTCTTCCTCAGTTGTTTGACATTTTGTCAGAAATCGGAGTCCAGGAAGCAACATAGAGAATACAAAAGGCAAAAATCAAAGAAATTTTGTGTTTTTTAACTTTAGAGAAAGAAAATCAAATAAGGTACTAAATCACTTGAACCCTTCGGCCAAGCTCAGGATAGAAACTTGAAAAGGTTAATGCATTTTCTTCACAATTGTTAAAGGTACATTGATTGATGATTAATCTGTCACAATCAACGTAATTACTTTATGACTAGACAACTGTCACTGGGGCAGAGCTTCGTATATTTCCTAAAAAGAAGTCAAAAGAGAGTCTAAGGAATTCAACTTCTGAAAATTATTACACTTTTCTCCTTTGACTACACACAGAGAGACACAAACATACACAAAGAAATCGTTTGAAATACTAAAGAAAATTACTTGGACATTTTTTAGATTTTGAATAGTAACCAATGAATAGTGGATCTCATTCAGTTTCATTAGTATTTTCAGACTCCAAACCAGTAAAACAGACAAAAAAAAGAAAACAAACACTGTTTAAAATAATCATCTGGCAGAAAACATGAGAAATTTTGTAGGGGAGATTTTTTCTTTGTAGGTAAACCAGTATCTGAAGCTCCTGTCTATATTTTAGGGACTTGATAAGTCTGCATGGGAGATAAAGCTTATATTAATAGTAGAGATGGACATTTCCAAATATTCACTTTCCCGGTATCTTTCACAAATTTCATATGCATGTATCACTCAGATCTTACCAATATCCAAATGCCCACCCTGTATATGAATTAGGAAAGATGATGAATACTGCCTAGAGTTCAGGTAGGTGAAAGCAGCAAAAAGTTTACAAAGGAAGCACTGGTTACTCTGTTGTCAGAGCACCCAGGGTCCAATGTGGTGGTGGAAGTACTTGGAAGTTTGGGTGCCTCGTCCTGAGAGTCAAGGGATGCCCTTATTGAACGAGAGCTGCAGTACAGTTTTGGATATAATCAGGCTGCTATAGTTTCTTAAGTCTTAGCAATTATTTGAGCTACCTAAAATCCTTTTGATAAATTCATTTTTTTTAGTAAATATAGCCAAAGTTATTTCTGTAGTTTGCAAGTTGGATCCATGGGTCATAGGGTAAAGGTGATTGACAATTAAATTCTGTTTTTTTAATGTGAAAAATTATTTGGGAAATCTTAATTTTATAATTCAAGACAATTTGCTTTTATTTTTTAGAGTATTGCATGCTGGATTATTTTTACCTGCTCTATCCCATCATCAAACAGTCAATAAAAATTGATGATAAACATAATATGACTACTGACTGGAAGTTCCATTATAGGCTTGGTAATTTAAAAAAAAATTCACTGCTGTAGATAAAATGAAGCTTCATTATTACCCGGGGATTTGGTCTTGCATGTCCCTATTTTCTTCATTAGCTTAAAAAAAAAAAAAAAAAAAAGGCTGCTATTTCTAATATAAAATCCAAATAATTATAATAGCAATGTTTTCATTATATAAAATAACAGACATTTTTCCATTTCTGTGTAGCTATGCTGTATGTACTTACAAAAGCCTACTAGGGGAGGTACACTGTTTTATAAAGAAATGTAAAGAAGACACTTGATCACATATGAAGAAAAGCACCTTAATGGAGAATGAACAGGTAATCATCCCCAGAAAAAAAATGGTTTCTCACAAATGAAAATGACACTTTTGGCAGCTGAAGTCATGCAATTAGTAAATTTTTTTAAAAGGCTACATTCTCTCCTTGCCCTATGGCAAGCTCTGTGGCAGCCAGGAAATAAGACTTTCTCCATTTCAAATTTCTTCTAAAATTATTTTTACCTTGAAAGTATACCTTTCAATTAATAAATAATGGATAGAATGAGGCCCTAAACATATCTCAAGGCATTTTTTTAAAAGGTCAAGAGAGGTCAGGGAATACGAGTATCTGAAAATATCACCTAGTTGTAATCTCATTATTTCTCAGACAACAGACCCTCGTAGCTCCATCAGTTATATGTGACTGCTCTGGTACCAACGGAGAACTGTGCGTTAATAAGTTTATGTTTATGAAGTAAGTAATGGTTCTGTAAAAGTATATTCTCTGGTGAAACTAAGGAATGCCAGGAACAAATCTCTTCTTCCTGAGGCAAGGTAATTCCCCTGAGTAAATAAATATACCTACAGCAGTGAGGACAAATTATGATGACATTTTATAACACAGAGAAAGAGCTTCCTTTAAAATGTAAGATTTTCACAAATCCTTTAGAAAAGCCATTGAAAAGGTCAACTTGTTGTAATCCACTGTTTTTTTTGGCTACAGTGCAGTGACAAATTGGTGTATTGTAATCAGTCATGAGGATGAGTTACAGGTAATTTGCTATTAACAATATTTAAGGTATTGCAGTGTGGGAATGATTCTCTTTTTATGAATTATACTCTGGTCAAGGTTATTCCCATAAATAACATTACTCTCACATTCAAACGCCATCTAGAGAAGGACTGTGTCTGTCATTGGAATTTTATTCTTCATATGTGATATTTGGGAAGAAATGTTGAGAACTGCAGAATTTTAGCTTCATTTAATAAATAAAAGATGTTAAGGAAGTAACTAATCTAGCTTAAATGTTTTACTTCAGAAGTATTGAAAATAAAATTTTAAATAAATTTTAGTAAAGAACAAAAACATAGTTTCATGTAACAAAAAGAAAGAGAATTATTTATTCTAAATTCTAAATCAGAAATGACTAATGTTGAAAAAATAACTCATTATAAAGTAGAATTAGTTTAGTTTTGTTAAGACTGGCTATGGAGAATACTGAACAAATACATGATATGATGAAATCTGATGAATTATTAGATTAATTATAAGCAAAAGATAAAATAAAAAATGTTGCAAAGTTCAAAATTAATCAATTCTGATAAAACATGATTGTATTTTTTCTTATATTGAGAAATTATTAACTTTACAGCTACAATTATCTATATTTATGTCTACAACTTACTCAACTCTTTTACCTAGTAATTTGAAAGGCTATTCTTGCCCCTACATCAAAAATTAACAACTGGATTATGGAATGAGTCAATGACGGCATAGTTATTTAATGTTTCATAACCCAAGGAAACAAACAATAATAAAACAAAACAACAGAGAGAGAAACTAGATACCAAAAATTAGTAGATAACATCTACAGCAAAAGTTGGCCATAACGTATAACCATGAATCCTAAAATATAAGCAAGTGGGGACAAATATCACTACTCCAAGACCAGTACAGTTTCATTATCTGTGTAGGAGGAATCTGAGAACACAATGGAACATCTGGCAGAAGCGGAAATAGGAGAACTCCCCAACAACCACAGGTTGAATAAGTGAAACACACTATACAACAGAAGAAGAATGGTAGCCTTTCTCCAGCCCCAAATCTAGTAAGAGTTGGGTAAATATCTTATGGTTAAGTTCGAGAGGCCTGGAGCAGTGAAGTTCCTTTAAACTCCTAAAATCCTTCCCAGACAGGGGGCCAAACCAAGGGGAAACTGCTGGGCCTGAAATAAAATTGGTCAAGACAGGGACAACAGACAAAAAAAAGGAAAGGTTCATATAAAGATGAGGAATGGGAATAGAGCCAGACAATTCAGAGAGCAAGCTACCGTATTTTTGAACAGTATATGAAATGAAAAAAGACAGAGTTCTGTGAAGTTTAGAAAGTTAGCATGAACTACACTTTCTTCTAAAAGTTTGGAAAAATGAAATTCACAGAACAATTAAAAATAGAACATCCTGCACATGTACCCTGGAACTTAAAAATAAAAATTAAAAAATAATCTAAAATATTTGTAATATTCTAAAGGTTAAATTACATAGGAATAAAAGAGAAAACAATACCCCTACATACAGTAATAGCATACAGAGTGACATACAAAAACTCACAAATCATATCAAAACTACAATCTACCGTTTTAAACACATTAAACAACATCTAAAAATAGCAACCAAAATGAAAAAAATTCAGACTTGGAAGATATTAAGTGACAGAACTCAAGAAAGAATTGGAAATAGAACAAAAACTCATTTTTGAAACAAAATTTAAACTAGAGGGAACACAAGAGTAAATAAGAAATAATGCCTTAAGAGAAATAAAAGATGAAATAGATGAGTTTTAAAAATCAAAAAAGATAGTAAGAAAAATGAGCATTCACACAAAAGCCTGTACCGATGTTCATAGCACAACTATCTGTAATATTAAAAAGGTAAAATAAACCTAGATATTCCTCAAGAGATGAATGGATAAGGTAAATGTGGTACATCTACACAACGCAATATTATGTGGGCTGGGAATGGATTACTGGTTCATGCCACAACTTGGATGAACCTCGAAGACATTTGCTAAGTCAAATAAGCTAGTCATAAAGGTCCACACATTATATAATTCACTCAAAATAAAGTCCAGAATAAGTGAATCTTTAGGGACAGAAGGTATATTAGTGTTTGCTTAGGATGAAGGGATAGCCAACAGGAGAGTAATAGCTCAAGGGTACCGGGGTTCCCCTTACAGAGGTTACAATGTTCTAAAATGGACTATAGTGATGGTTTCACACATCTGTAAATATGCCACAATCCATTAGTCTGCATACTTTAAATAGGTGAAATGTGTGGTACACAAATTATTTCTCAACAAAGCTGGTTTTTAGGAAAAAAAGGAAAGGAAAAAGAGACAAGCAGATGAAAAAAAAATGGCTAACAATTGAAGAAGATTCAAGATACATATACTATCAATTTCTGAGGAAGAAAAAAAGCAAGATAACCAAACAGATATAAACTTGTTTAATTCAGGAAAATTTTACTAAAAGAAGATAAATTGAAAAAGCCTCTAAAGTACATACAGAAAAAGCACAACACTTTTCTGAATATATTGACAAAGGAAGTATTTAATGGTTATCAGAGCAAGAAGATGGAAGAAACATTCAAAGATGTTGATAATGTTAGAGATTTTGTTGACAGACCATAAGTTTCAAAGAGCACAGTGAAAGGGAATCAGAGGTTGAGGAAGGCTGTGAAACGGGGTCATATAGGACATATGCAGAGATTTAAGGGAGTACAGCAATCTCAAAGCATAGCCCTTGGACTGGAAGCCTCAGCATTTTCTCCTGAATCAGGATTTCTCGGGGTTGATCTCAGGAATAAGTGCTTTAACAAGTCTACAGGTGATGCTTATACAGGATCAAATTTTAGAAGCACTAGATTAGAACAAGAGAAATAGTGACCTGGAAATCTTGGCTTTTGTGTGATAACTGACATTGACAGAAATTAATGGCACCATGTGATTAGCTCTAGTTGTATAGAATCATACAGAGGTGATGATACTGTCAAATTTAAGACAAAGAAGGGTAAGTTGTCCTTCTCAGAATATGCTTTGTCTGCTGTGATCTCTCATGTGGACAGAGGCTTGTTCCATGTAGAGAAAAGGTATATTTACAACATGACAAAATTAGGTCAAATGGAAAATATGTACAATTTTATATGAACACAGGGTGGTCATAGAGTAAAAGGAAGGTAATTTTAAACTTGCAAATTATCCTAACTTTACTGTTTTCAGAGTTGAAGTTATGTACATATTGCTTATAAATCCTTAGAACACATTAAATATGCTCTATCTGAACAACTGAAGAGCTCCATTTTTCAAAATAATTGTTTTTATTAGTGATTCATTCAGGAAAATGAAAGCACTATTTGTGAGTCATCTCCAACTCATTTGGCTTAAATTCAATCATAAAACAGCTTAATTTAATGGAACTTTTTAATTTTATAATAATTTTTTGTTCAGTTATAAAATTGATTCTAATTCAATTATTATACCAATACTCCAAATCCAAACTAAGCATATTTTAAGACAACTCTTCTACATTGCCTAGCCAGTTAAATTCAGATTTCAGTTTGTGTAAGACTGTGGAGTAAGTCTTATGATTGGAAAACTAGCTTTTCTTGAAAAAAGAATTTGCTATTCTGATAATAGTAAATAAAGAAACTTGAAGCTAATTTTAATATCCCTCTGTAATGTATCACTCTTACCTCCAAGTGGATCTCCCTGCAACTAAAATATATGAGCTTACTTCTTTTAAATGATATAGAAACTGAAACTTTGTATGTAGAAGAACTGAATTCAACATTAATGTATTTATATTGCTATTGCATACACAAAATGAAAATGAATTTGTGATTATTTGCTGAATGTGCCTGATATTAAGCTGTCTTTAAACATAGAAAGATAAGTCACTCATATATCTAAACAATAGTGAATTTTTGTCTTGTTTTAATGGAGAAGTAGGAGAAGGATGATGAAAGTTGAGCTCTATTATTCCACCTTTTTTTGTTGTCTTTGTAAAATTCTGAGAGATGAAGGTAGACAATTTGTGACATATTTGTCACCACACTTAATTTTTTGTAGCCTCTTTAAGCTCAGTTTCCAGCTCTAATTTCCATGGTTCTTGTTCCCCATTAGGAACCTGAACAGTATCTTTAATATGTTAGCTGAGGAAGAGGTTTAAGGTTTCCATTTTCCTCTTCACTCTTGCCTGTTCTTTCATTTCACTCCCATCAGTTTCTCCTCCAAACAGATATCCATGTGAAAATGGGGTTATGTTCTTCCTTTCTCCATTCTCAAAGTTAGGAGAGAACAACAAAAGCTTGGTGGAATTCAGACATGATTTTATCTTGAGAGCATATGCAAAGAAGTCAGAAAAAAGAAAAAATAATCAGGGCTTAGATGAGAAGAAAAACCTAAGACAAGCAATGCTCTGCCTCTGGTAATTTGGCAATCGGATCAACAACTAGGAGATCATGAAGTTGATAAGCAATGTTCAAAAAGCAGTAATAGAAGTGAAATAAATTGTTACCATGGAGTAGAAGATGCAGATGCTTCCATGAACCAGAAAGTATCATAATATAACTGGTGGATCAAGCTAAGTAGGGTGGTCTAGAAAGCATGTGTCTTCCAAGGGAGGGAATTGTCAGTTACAGCCAATTGTTTGCATGTAGGAACCTCAGCATGTGACAACTGCTGTCTTCATGCTGCTGATGATTTATGGTTACCCTTTCACTAGGAAATTTTTGAAAGATCACTCTCTGGATAAATCGTGCAGGCAAAAAAACACATCTATGGACAGAATCAGCTCACAGATCATCAGTTTGAGAACTCTGTCCTTTTCTCACTTTTTCTTTATTATTTGACAAATAGTCCAAGCTAAATAGGGCTCTGATAGAAGAACTATTGCAAACAAAAGTCACACCTACTTTTGAGGTTTATAGTTTGATGGGTTCACATATCTGTCTTAATATAGCTACTTGCTGAGTTAAATCAATAGATGACAGACACTGTATTAATGGCGTTCTGTTTGCTAAGAAAATTGCCAGCAATACAATTGACCACATGTGTACAGAATGAAATATATTTATTTTTTTTCCCAGGTTACAACTTTAAAATCTTATAAAATCAGGCTCAAAGTAATGCATACTGGCTGTATGAAACACATTAAAATATAATCCAAGGAAATATATGGTTAATATTGCACATCTTTTAAAATACTTCTTTAGAGTCATTTTATTAAGCTTAAAACAATTGCCAGATACCAGTTTGTGTTCACACTTCAAAAACTACAAATGGAAAATCATCTAGTTTTCTATTATAAGTAAGCATGAATAAGCTCTGTTATTGAACCAATTGCTAACTCTCTAAAATGCAATATTAGGAATAATTTTTACATTACTGCACCATGATTTTAAATTAAAGAAATTTTGTGATATGAAAGAAGGTTTAATAAAACCACCATTAAAATTTTGACTTATTTAATTTGTACAGTATATCTCAAAAGATACAAATTGACATTAGATTACTAATGAGAGTCTGTGGGTTTGGATATCAACTGTTTAAGAGGGTTTTCACCTCAGTGGGATTTACTGATATCATTTTTCTCATTTAAAATTACTCTCCAAATATATACAACAGGAGTTTTGTTTGGGTAAAAAATGTTATAAAAAGAAGATATTGTGTCATTCTTCTTTAGTACTTATTAATAGGATTTAAAATCAATAATAGACATTACACAAAAATAAAATGCATGCATTTTGTATGTTAAAAATATTCTTGAGGGTCATATATAATATCTGATAGAGTTGATCATGTCAGCTTACCTTTTTAGACAATACTACTTCCCCCAAAAAGCAAGAACATATATAGCAACTGCAAACTATATTGAACAGTTTCTCATTAGGCATTTTGCTTTTGCAAAGAAACCAAACATTCTCCATTCTCAAAAATTTCTAAACCCTTCAAGTTAGAATACAAATTTGAACACGTGGATAGGATAATATATGGTAAAATATATAGCTAGTATATTGTATAGTACATAGCTAGCCTTTCAGGTTCCTTCTCTACTTTGTAGATTCATAAGTGTGTGAATTGTCTAGAACTTTATATATCAGAGACTCAGATTGACTACTTTTTACAAACAAGGGTAAAGGAAACTCCAAAAGTTTGAGTAAATTGCTCAAAGTCACACAGAAACTGAGCCAGTAAAATCAGTATAAGCTCCAACCATTTTCCATATCACTAACTAACGCTTGTAGTGAAAAGTTCTAGCAGATGACCAAACAATTATTTTTATAACTTTCCAGTGAAGTATGAGATGTTTCCATATTTTCAGTAATTCTGCAGTATTCTGCAGGAAGCCTTAAGGCTAAAAGAAACATTTTTCATATCTCTGGTTTGCTAAAAGAAATAATAGAGAAAAAGTGGTATTACTTCATGTTTTCAATGTCTCTTTTTAAGAGGCACAGGTTATTTAAATAATTGGCAAAAAAATTGTGCTATTATCCTAAGGCATTAAAATGTATTTAAATAGTGTCTCTTACAAACATGATGATATGTTTATAAAAAGTCTCAGGCATATTCTACATGCTTCATTCATAATTTAAGACCAGTTCCCAATTCTCACATGTCAATACATATACTGTTCCATTAAGCTTCTTTTAAGTCTCATGTCTCAGAGTTCAAATGTAAAGTAAGATAAATATTATACAATTTTTGTGCTTTAGAATGTCAGGTTCTGTGTCTATGACGGATTTAATGTTGAGTTCTCAATCGGGAACATAATCTCCATTTAAATAAATACGGGGCAACACACACCACAAGGATCTACTTTCTAGTTGTTGTTGCTTCTTTTTCCTGTTTCCAGGTAGTATTTGGCAGCACGTGAGAGACTGCCTGGGTTTCATAAAATGATTTCAGAATCAAATTACACTATAAAGTAATTTTAACTCTATTGTAAGAAGTTGGAGAAATCCTGCAGTATTTCAACAGGGCTATAGAATAAATAGCCTAAGGTATACTTTCTTTTATACAATAGACAAGTGTGTGTCTGTGTGTGTGTGTGTGTATGCATGCATGTGCATGTTTGTGTGCGTTAACAATGGTCAGTTGTGATTATGTTTATGAGTGATTTGTGAAGTTATTTTGTGTCTTGTGTTTTCCTGTATTATAAGAAAATATTTAATAAATGTACCTCAATTTTATATTCAGAAATCTTTTTAAATGCAGATAATTTTATTTTCTAAGCACTAATTTAATTATGTATTCATTCAAGATGATTTCTGTAATTGAGAGCTCCAAGGTAAACTAAATAGAAGTAAGATTTTTTTTCTTCATTCAAACCCCAGATGTTCTATTTTTATTTTAGTCTCTCTTTTTTAAAAAAAGAAATTTCAATAAATTTAGGGATACAAGTGGTTTTTGGTTACATGGATGAATTACATAGTCGTGAAGTCTGGACCATTAGTTTACCTCTCACTTGAATAGTGTACGTTGTACCCAATAGATGACTCCTTTATCCCTTGCTCCTCTCCCACTCGCCTTCTTTCCCAGTCTCCAGAGTTCGTTATACCACTCTGTATGCCTTTGTGTACCATAGTTTAGCTCCCACTTACAAATGAGAACATGCAGTGTTTGGTTTTCCATTCCTGAGTTACTTCACTTAGGATAATGGCCTCCAGTTCCATCCAAGTAGAAGCAAGACCTTTTTGAAGCAATTTCTATTTATAATTTTGACCAAGATGATATTAGCTATCACATTTTTCATAACTTTCTTTCTCTTCTAAGCCTTAATGGTCACTAAGAGGTATTCAATTAGTTCTCAACAGGATAATGTGGATTTACATTACAAGAATCTGTATGAAATTATGTCAACAATGGAAATGATTATCCAAGGCTACTGCTTGGTGTCTGGATAGTAACAATAATATTTTCTTTGCTGACAGCAAACTTTAAATGGAAAAATGACAAACTTACCGTGTCTATAGGAGAACAATAAAAAAGCCAAATGATCTGTTCCCCTCTGGAAATAAAACTGAGGGAACAAAGGGTATGTAATGTGGATATGTGAAAAGAACTCATGATACTAGCCTTCAAAGCCAGGAAATACTGTCACACTGAAATAGTTTTTAAACTGTAAAACCAGAGGAAAAAGAAAGGAGGCAGTTTTCAGCAGAAATGAGCTGCCCTTGCTGGACGTGGTGGCTCACATCTGTAATCCCAGCACTTTGAGAGGCCAAGGTGGGCAGATCGATTGAGCCCAGGAGTTCTAGATCAGCCTGGGCAACATGGCGAAACCCCTTCTCTACAAAAATACAAAACTGCTCCAGGCGTGGTGGCACGCATCTGCAGCTCCAGCTACTCAGGAAGCTGAGGTAGGAGGATCTCTTCAGCCCAAGAGGCGGAGGTTGCGAGGTTGCAGTAGCTGAGATCGCACCACTGCCCTCCAGCCTGAGCAAAAGACCAGACCCTGACTCAAACAAAAACAAACAAACAAACAAACAAACAAACAAATGAGCTGCCTTATTTACTAAAGTCTCTGGAACCAAGACATTCAAACAGAACACGACTTTGCCTTCAAATTCAACCAGTATACTAAGCTAACATTTTGAGGGACTACGTTGCTTAAATCACCAAGTAAATCGTTCTACTAGTATCATTTAGGACAAAAGCTATGGTGACAGAATTCATTCACCAGATAAGACTAAGACTAGATGAGTTCTCTACTTTTTATCTGATGATTAGATTTTATGATTTTATTTTATACTAGTAAATATAGGAGTAACTAATGCACACTGTTTATTGAAAGTGACCTATACTAGTCAAAATTTGAAAATACTCATATACAAATATATCTCAAATGGTAACATAAAATATTACTTATGGTCACATATAATATTACTTAACGAAGCAACTGTTTGTTTATTTGTTTGTTTTCCTTTTTCTTTTTGAGACAGACTCTTGCTCTGTCACCAGACTGGAGTGCAGTGGCGCGATCTCAGCTCACTGCAACTTCCACCTCCGGGGTTCAAAACATTATCCTGCCTCAGCCTCCCCAGTAGCCGGGACTACAGGCGTGTGCTACCACGCCCAGCTAATTTTTTGTATTTTTAGTAGAGACAGGGTTTCACCATGTTGGCGAGGATGGTCTTGATCTCTTGACCTCATGATCCACCTTCCTTGGCCTCCCAAAGTGCTGGGATTACAGATGTGAGCCACCACGCCTGGCCTGTTGATACAGACTTCTAAAGAATCTATCAAAAATGATTTGCACAAATACACCCACAAAATAGATTAGTGTTAGAAAATGTAGAATTTATAAAACATAACATGTCCAGCTTATACAGTAATGTAAATACACTTAACATTACTGAACTGTATACTTAGAAATAGTTAAGATGATACATTTTATGTTATGTGTTTTATACTAAAACAGTTTACAAATGTTGCTTTTTGAGTTTTATTTTAATAGATAATACAGCTCAAAATAAAAAAAGAAAATATATTAAAACAAAATGTTTTCAAAAATATAAATGTGTTAAACTTTAAAAAAAAATGTTATTTTAAAAACAAACACTACAAAAAGTAAATTATATCTTGGAAAAGTGATAAAGATCACAGTAGTGTTTAAAAATAATAATAATTAAAGTCTTCCAGTACCTTATCTTTTGTGTAAATTAAGTGTTTCCTGTCTGAGAGCTAATGAAAAAGAGGAATTGTTTTTGAGGTTAATGCATTCTAGTGGTATGTACTGAAATAGTCAGGGACTGCATGTCGATCAGAAATTACCAACAGGATGCCAGTGAATGATTTAATCGGTCATCAAGTCAACCATGGGCGGCAGCAGACAGCATGCCTTAATGAGAGTCCAGTGCTGATTGTCTGAATGTCACAGGTGTCATCCATTCTCCTAAGTTGCAGAAACTACATAAATAGACCACCTGCCTTGTTCTGAAAAGCTAAGAACACAAAATGATGTCCTATTACTTCTCATGAGTTCAAATGGAGTCTAATACATAACTGCTTCCTGGGAGGAAGAATTGTGATACAATAGTTGTCTAGAAATAACCTTTTTACTTTTTTCCAGGTTTAATATGTATTTGCTTGATTTTAAAGTCATGCTGAGCTTCCATTACTATCTCCTTGCATCAATCAATCGAATGAACTATGCTTGTGACACTTAAAATAGCGTTTGAGAATGAAGCTGTGCTTGCATTTCTGTGTTATTTCATCTGTATTATATTATTGTAATGGGTGGAATTTTGTCCTTGAAAAAGACATGTTGAAGTCCTAACCTCTAATATCTCAGAATGTGACCTTGTTTAGAAATAGGGTAGGCCAAGCGTAGTGGTTCACGCCTGTAATCCCAGCACTTTGGGAGGCTGAGGTGGGTGAATCAAGAGGTCAGGAGATGGAGACCATACTGGCTAACACGGTGAAACCCTGTCACTACTAAAAATACAAAAAAGTAGCTTGTAGTCACAGCTACTCGGGAGGCTGAGGCAGAAGAATTGCTTCAACTTGGGAGGGGAAGGTTGCAGTGAGCTGAGATTGTGCCACTGAACTCCAGCCTGGGCAACAGAGTGAGCCTCTGTCAAAAAAACAAAGAAAGAAAGAGAGAAAGAAGGAAGAAAGGAAGGAAGAAAGGAAGGAAGGAAGGAAGGAAGGAAGGAAGGAAGGGAGGGAGGGAGGGAGGGAGGTAGGTAGGGAGGGAAGGAGGGAAGGAAAAGAGAGAGAAAGAAAGAAAGAAAAGAAAAGAAAGAAAGAAAGAAAAGAAAGAAAGAAAGAAAGAAAGAAAGAAAGAAAGAAAGAAAGAAAGAAAGAAAGAAAGAGAAAAGAAAATAAAAGAGAAAAGAAAAGATAAGAAAGAAAAGAAGGAGGGAAGGAAGGAAGGAAGGAAGGAAGGGCAGGAAGGAAGGAAAACAGAAAGAACTATGGTAATTGCCGATGTATACTGGTGTAGGGTGGACCCTTAAAGCAATTTGACTGGTAACTTTATAAGAAAAAACAAAGAAAAAAAAAAACACATAAGAAAAAAATACATTATGACAGAGATCAGAGTAATGCAACTGCAAGCCAAAGAATGTCGAAGATTGATGGCCACCATGAGACCTTGGAAGGGGCAATGTAAGATTCTTCCCTGTGGATGTCAAAAGGAACCTGACCCTGCCAGTACCTCGATTTTGGACATCTAGACTTCAGAACTGTGAAACAATCCATTTTTCTTGTTTTAAGTGATCAGTTTATGGTACTTTGTTATAGCAGTCCTAGGAAACTCATACAATCATACAGACCAAAAACAGAAAATAACCAAGTTCTAGGGAAAAAGAGAGAACATTTGCATTTAATTCTAGAATTCTTTAAAAACGCTCACACTTATCTTAAAATATTTCTGAAGCTCATTTAAAAAATCGTGACTAAAAGGTCTCTATTTTATTTGCTATCTAAATTACTATATGTCATTTATTTAATCACAGTTACATTAATACTAAAGTAATATAATGCAAAAACTAAGTGGATCACAGAAAACCCTAGTGAAGGAACTCAATCAAGCTCCTTATGTGAATATCACTTGATTATAGAAAAGAGTCAACCCCACAATTTTAGGTATGCTCAGATAGCTTTTCAAACTCATTTGCATTTAACTTCTGGCTCTAAATTGCTTTACATAACCATGTGAAAAATGATAAGGACTCTAGTAGTCACCCATTTGGCAGCTGAGTCCATTGAGACTTTGTCTTGGTCAAATCGTTGACCTAGGAAAGTCCTGGGACTTGAACTTGCTCCCTCAACATCTAAGACAGTACTTTTTTTTTTTTTGTCTTCTACATTGCCTTATACTGCCTTCTTGAAGTAATAATGGTCATCATAATAAAAATGGCTATTTGGCTAATAAGTCTCACCTGATCTTAGCCAAAAGGTCAAGAAGCAATAGGATTCTTAGATGCACATTCAGATATGGAAAAAATTGTTCTATCTTTCCATAACAAAATCTCATGTTTTCAACTTAAAGTTCTCATTTGCTGGATGACAGAAATGTCTTGAGCCTAATAAACTTATGCCAATATATTTAAGATTCACGTCACAGATTCAAATATACCCCAAATGCACAATCTAGGAGATGCTTTACAAAATCTTCCAGAAGCACATAAGTTCTGTTTTACAGAAATCATTGCAGAGAGAAAAAGAGAAAATAATTTTATGAGGCTAATATGATCTTACATCAGTAAAATAAGAGAAAAAGAAAATAAAATGGTCTTTAAAATGATCTTATTTACAAACCTATAAGCTATCATAACTACAACACAGGTGAATGGAATCTAGAGCTATACACATATCATAATTCACCATGACCAGTATGTTTTATGCCTTATATGAGGGTATCATTTTGTTCACCAGTGTATCCCAAAGACTGTCTTAGGCACTGGCTGGCAAAGAGTAGGTCCAAATAAATATTTGATGGTTAAGTTGAATAACAAGTATGAAATAACATATTAGAATATCTGACAATGCAAAAAACCACATTGACATATTTAACATATATATATATCTGTTACATTAGCATACATAGCTATTACATATAATATTTAGCTATTATATATAATAAATATTTAGCTATTATATGTAATAGATATTAAATAATGTTATTTTAATTTGTATTATAATTTATATATATGTATAAGTATGAAACAGATACATGCAGATAACTCAACGAGTGTAGAAAAAAACATTAGCTATTAAGCGCAGAAAGTCATTTGCTATTAAGCACTCATATTTGATTCTTTAAAAAATAACAGCATCTAAGACTTGAATAAAGTGTTTCATCTTGAGAAAAATTATCTACTAAAACCTCAAGTGAATATACTTCTTATGATCATTCCCATTAAGATCAGAAGCAAGGGAAGTATGGCTTTTATCACTGCTACAGTTTACCATAATGCAAAGACTTGTAGCCGATAAAATAATATAGAATAAGAAATCAGTTTAAGATTAAGAAAGACAGATAAAAAAGTAATTATAAATATATGAGTGGGCAAAAATAAATAAATAAAATAAAACAGTTCCACAAAAAAAAAATATTTGGAGGATCAGCAGGGTTGGAATTTCAATATTATTCAACATGATAAAGTTATCATTTATCCCCAAAATACTTTATAAATGTAGTGTCTTTCCAAACAAAACACCTTTTGTAAAATAAAGTTAAACAAGCTGATTTTAAAAATAAGTTTGAGAGAAAATATTTTTAATGACAGCCCAATAATTACCTAATAATAGAATTTTTCAGAAAAAGAATAAGAATAAGGGATTTGCTCTTCTGGTTATCAAGACATATTTTAGAGCTGCAGATAATAAAACAGTGCTATTTTATATCTAAAGTAGATAAATAAATAATAAAAAAAGAACAGACCCACAATATGGAACAAAAGCATTTAAGTGAGAAAGAAACGTCAAACATTAATAACTGATATCAAACCTATTATAGTCCTTCAATACATTGTTATTACTATCACTCTAAAGATCAATTAATAATAAGAAAAATAAAAGATATTATGTTACCTTCATTTATTCCTTTTTTCTAACAGTCTTCCTACCTTTATGTAGATCCATTTCTCACATTATTATTATACCACTTGGAGAAATTATTTTAATATTTATTGCAGAACTAGTCAAAAAATTTCTTCTTTTATTTTTTTTTCTGAGAAAGTCTTTATTTTTCCTTCATTTTTGGACAATAATTTTTCTAGATGTGTAATTCTAACTTGATAGCTTTTTCTTTAAATAGTTTACTCCACTTTCTACTTGTTTACATAGTTTTTGACAAGCAACATAACTAATTCTTACCTTTGTTCTTCTATAGACAAAGCTTTCTTTGTTTTTGTTTTTTGTTTGGTTTGTTTTTTTCTTCTTGCTTACTTCACAATATGGTTCCATTGACTTCTCTTCCAGGTCAGCAGATCTTGGTTGCTCTACTGTTCAACCTTTCTAGATTTTGGTATAGTAGCTTGCTCTGACATCAGTTCTCTGATGAGTTTTAAAAAAGTAATCGATTTTCAGTGTGTCCAGCTTTTCCTTTGTGTGAAGATAAAGGTGACTGCCTCATGCTCTTTACTTGTTAAAGCTGAAACAAGTCTTGTGACGTCTATCCTTTTGGATGAAGTAAAAGAAAGATTATGTAAGAATGAGTAAACAAATTTATACAGGTTTATAGACACATTGAAAATGAAAATGTAGGGAAAAAACAATTTGACAACTCTTCAACAAAATATAAAAATGACAGAAAACAAACAAAATGTGGAAGATTCAAAATAAAGCAAGCACTACCATTTTGAAAACATCTCAATAAAATATTTCACAACAGACAATCTTTACCTCATAAGCTAATCTCTGCTGGTTGTATTTTTTATTTACTCAACATAAAATTATTAAATGTATCCACTGTACTAAGCACTGTTCCAGTTGCCAAAGATGTGGCAGGGAATAAAGAAAAACAGCCACTTGTTATTCAAACCTGTGGTATTTTCAAAACTGATGCCAATGACAACTATGATCATGGACTCTTACACAACACCCAACAAGTTAGAAAACAAAGAGGTTTTTTTTTTTAACCAAAAAACACAGGTTTGATTTTTTTTTTATTAATCTCAAAGAGATACTGAAGAAATTAATGCATATCAGACCAAAAAAGCAGTTATCTAAATTGTTATGCTTAACTTTTTTTTCTGTTAGATAAAGTAAATCTAATACTTTTTTATTATAATTATCCTAAATTTTATTTTATTTATTCTTTTTTTCTGTTGCACAGCCTAGAGTGCAGTGGCGCCATCTTGGCTCACTGCAAGCTCTGCCTTCCATGTTCACGCCATTCTCCGGCCTCAGCCTCCCCAGTAGCTGGGATTACAGGCGCCTGCCACTGTGCCCAGCTAATTCTTTGTATTTTTAGTAGAGAGGAGGTTTCACCGTGTTAGCCAGGATGGTCTCGATCTCCTGACCCTGTGGTCCTCCCGCCTGGGCCTCCCAAAGTGCTGGAATTACAGGCGAGAGCCACTGCGTCCAGCCTATTCATTCTTATAAAAGTCTCCCTCCTACTCCTTGTGTCCACCTCCCCCATGCAAATATTCTTATGATTTAGAAGGGTAAATCATGGTCACCAAATGTAACCAATGTTTATTTTTGAATGGCAGCATAGGTGCTGTCTTGATGCACTCCATTTGTCTGTGCTTTCCTCAATTACCAATTTTTTTTTAAAAAAGCACTACTTCAAAAAATAAATGTATTAACAGTATAAAAGAAAGGAAAAAAATAAACAAAAAGTAACCTTATTCACTGCACATAGCTTTAACTTCATTATGCACTCAAGTTATTATTTTCTCTAGAAACATTATAAAATTTTTTACTTACTTTCCTTTGATTATTCTGATCTTGTGTGGAATATTATTTGCACTCCCACTTTGAACTCAATCTAGAAAAGTTCTGTTCATTACTCAAAGCCCAGATTAAGTTTACTCCTCCCTCCCTTGTCATCTTCCCGAATTACTGTTTCCTCCTAAGTTACTAGTCACCTGTGTTATCATGGTTCTTTTGCATATCTCATTTTAATTTCTTTTTTGGCTTATAAACAACAAAAATTTCTTTTTTTTAATTATACTTTATGTTCTAGGGTACATGTGCACAAAGTGCAGGTTTGTTACATATGTATACATGTGCCGTGTAGAGGACTGTGTGCTTGCAAACGAGATGTTCCGTATAAGCCCTGCTCTTGCAAACAAAGCAGGACATTCCTTCTCTGCAAACAAGAAGGATAAAGGAGCCAGCTGTAAACAGCGGGCTCTGGGAACTGGTCAATGTTTACTGATCTTGCGAGTCAAGGAAAGGTCAGAGAAGCAACACATGTCCCGTGACTTGGCAACATTCCACAAACGGCTGGATAAAATAAAGCAGAGTGTGCCGTTCGGGGCGGCCGCCATGTATGTCTTGTCCTGTGTTGTCTTGTGTGTTCATTCCTTTGTTTAGGAAACACCCGGACCCCAACAGTGCCATGTTGGTGTGCGGCACCCATTAACTCGTCATTTACATTAGGTATATCTCCTATAGCTATCCCTCCCCCCGCCCCCACCCCACAACAGACCCTGGTGTGTGATGTTCCCCTTCCTGTGTCCAAGTGATCTCACTGTTCAATTCCCACCTATGAGTGAGAACATGCAGTGTTTGGTTTTCTGTTCTTGTGATAGTTTACTGAGAATGATGGTTTCCAGCTGCACCCATGTCCCTACAAAGGACATGAAATCATCCTTTTTTATGGCTGCAGAGTATTCTATGGTGTATATGTGCCCCATTTTGTTAATCCAGTCTGTCATTGATGGATATTTGGGTTAGTTCCAAGTCTTTGCTATTGTGAATAGTGCCGCAATAAGCACACATGTGCATGTGTCTTTATAGCAGCATGATATATAATCCTTTGGGTATATACCCAGTAATGGGATGGCTAGGTCAGTGGTATTTCTAGTTCTAGTTCCTTGAGGAGTCGCCACACTGTTTTCCACAATGGTTGAACTAGTTTACAGTCCCACCAACAGTGTAAAAGTGTTCCTATTTCTCCACATCCTCTCCAGCACCTGTTGTTTCCTGACTTTTTAATGATCACCATTCTAACTGGTGTGAGATGGTATCTCGTTGTGGTTTTGATTTGCATTTCTCTTATGGCTAGTGATGATGAGCATTTTTTCATGTGTCTGTTGGCTATATAAATGTCTTCTTTTGAGAAATGTCTGTTCATATCCTTTGCCCACTTTTTGACGGGTCTGTTTGTTTTGTTTTTTTTTTTCTTGTAAATTTGATTGTGTTCTTTGTAGGTTCTGGATATTAGCCCTTTGTCAGATGAGTAGATTGCAAAATTTTTCTCCCATTCTGTAGGTTACCTGTTCACTCTGATGGTAGTTTCTTTTGCTGTGCAGAAGCTCTTTAGTTTAATTAGATCCTATTTGTCAATTTTGGCTTTTGTTGCCATTGCTTTTGGTGTTTTAAACATGAAGTCCTTGCCCATGCCTATGTCCTGAATGGTATTGCCCGGATTTTCTTCTAGGGTTTTTATGGTTTTAGGTCTAACATTTAAGTCTCTAATCCATCTTGAATTAATTTTTGTATAAGGGATAAGGAAGGGATCCAGTTTCAGCTTTCTACTTACGGCTAGCCAGTTTTCCCAGCACCACTTATTAAAAAGGGAATCCTTCCCCCATTTCTTGTTTTTGTCAGGTTTGTCAAAGATCAGATGGTTGTAGATGTGTGGTGTTATTTCTCAGAGCTCTGTTCTGTTCCATTGTTCTATATATCTGTTTTGGTACCAGTACCATGTTGTTTTGGTTACTGTAGCCTTGTAGTATAGTTTGAAGTCAGGTAGTATGATGCCTCCAGCTTTGTTCCTTCCGCCTGGGATTATCTTGGCAATGCGGGTTCTTTTGTGGTTCCATATGAACTTTAAAGTCATTTTTTTCCAATTCTGTGAAGAAACTCATTAGTAGCTTAATGCGGATGGCATTTAATCTATAAATTATGTTGGGCAGTATGGCCATTTTCATGATATTGATGCTTCCTGTCCATGAGCATGGAAGCTTCTTCCATTTGTTTGTGTCCTCTTTTATTTCATTGAGCAGTGGTTTGTAGTTCTCCTTGAAGAGGTCCTTCACATCCCTTGTAAGTTGGATTCCTAGGTATTCTATTCTCTCTGAAGCAATTGTGAATGGGAGTTCACTCATGATTTGGCTCTCTGTTTGTCTGTTATTGGTGTATAGAATGCTTGTGATTTTTGCACATTGATTTTGTATCCTGAGACTTTGCTGAAGTTGCTTATCAGGTTAAGGAGATTTTGGGCTGAGACAATGGGGTTTTCTAAATATACCATCATGTCGTCTGCAAACAGGGATAATTTGACTTCCTCTTTTCCTAATTGAATACCCTTTATTTCTTTCTCTTGCCTGATTACCCTGGCCAGAACTTCCAATACTATGTTGAATAGCAGTGGTGATAGAGGGCATCCCTGTCTTGTGCTAGTTTTTAAGGGGAATGCTTCCAGTTTTGCCCGTTCAGACTGATATTGGCTGTGGGTTTGCCATAAATAGCTCTTATTATTTTGAGATATGTGCCATCAATACCGTATTTATCGAGAGTTTTTAGCATGAAGGGCTGTTGAATTTTGTCAAAGGCCTTTTCTGCATCTATTGATATAATCATGTGGTTTTTGTCCTTGGTTCTGTTTATATGCTGTATTCCATTTATTGATTTGTGTATATTGAACCAGCCTTGCATCCCAGGGATGAATTCCACTTGATCATGGTGGATAAGCTTTTTGATATGCTGCTGGATTCCATTTGCCAGTATTTTACTGAGGATTTTTGTACCGACGTTCATCAGGGATATTGGTCTAAAATTCTCTTTTTTTGTTGTGTCTCTGCAAGGCTTTGGTATCAGGATGATGTTGGCCTCATAAAATGAGTTAGGGAGGATTCCCTCTTTTTCCATTGATTGGAAGAGTTTCAAAGGAATGGTACCAGCTCCTCCTTGTACCTCAGGTAGAATTCGGCTGTGAATCCATCTGGTCCTGGACTTTTTTTGGTTGGTATGCTATTAATTATTGCCTCAATTTCAGAGCCTGCTATTGGTCTATTCAGGGATTCAACTTCTTCCTGGCTTAGTCTTGGGAGAATGTATGTTTCCAGGAATTTAACTATTTCTTCTAGGTTTTCTAGTTTATTTGTGTAGAGGTGTTTATAGTATTCTTTGCTGGCAGTTTGTATTTCTGTGGGGTGAGCGATGATATCCCCTTTATCATTTTTTATCGTGTCTATTTGATCCTTCTCTCTTTTCTTCTTTATTAGTCTTGCTAGCGGTCTATCAATTTTGTTGATCTTTTCAAAAAAACAGCTCCTGGATTCTGGTAGCAGCCATTGCAAAACCATGCCAAAATGTGAAGACCATCGATGCTAGGAAGAAACTGCATCAACTAACAAGCAAAATAACCAGTTAACATCATAATGACAGGATCAAGTTCACACATAACAATATTCACCTTAAATGTAAATGGGCTAAATGGTCACCAATTAAAAGACATCGACTGGCAAACTGGATAAAGAGTCAAGACCCATCAGTTTTCTGTATTCAAGAGACCCATCTCACATGCAGAGACACACATAGGCTCAAAATAAAGGGATGGAGGAAGATCTACCAAGCAAATGGAAAGCAAAAAAAAAAAAAAAAAAAAAAAAAGCAGGGGTTGCAATCCTAGTCTCTGATAAAACAGAGTTTAAACCAACAAAGATCAAAAGGGACAAAGAAGGCCATTACATAGTGGTAAAGGGATCAATTCAACAAGAAGAACTAACTATACTAAATATATATGCACCCAGTAAAGGAGTACCCAGATTCAGAAAGCAAGTCCCTAGAGACTTAAAAAGAGACTTAGACTCCCATAAAATAATAATGGGAGACTTTAACACCCCACTGTCAACATTAGACAAGTCTGTGAGACAGAAAGTTAACAAGGATATTCAGGAATTGAACTCAACTCTGCATCAAGCGGACCTAACAGACATCTACAGAACTCTCCACCCCAAATCAAGAGAATATACATTCTTCTCAGCACCACATCACACTTATTCCAAAATTGACCACATAGTTGGAAGTAAAGCACTCCTCAGCAAATGTAAAAGAACAGAAATTATAACAAACTGTCTCTCAGACCACAGTGCAATCAAACTAGAACTCAGGACTAAGAAACTCAATCAAAACCGCTCAACTACATGGAAACTGAACAATCTGCTCCTGAATGACTACTGGGTACATAACAAAATGAAAGCAGAAATAAAGATGTTCTTTGAAACCAATGAGAACAAAGATACAACATACCAGAATCTCTGGGACACTTTTAAAGCAGTGTGTAGAGGGAAATTTATAGCATTAAATGCCCACAAAAGAAAGCAGGAAAGATCTAAAATTGACACCCTAACATCACAACTAAAAGAACTTGAGAAGCAAGAGCAAACACATTCAAAAGCTAGCAGAAGGCAAGAAATAACTAAGATCAGAGTAGAACTGAAGGAGATAGAGACACAAAAACACCTTCAAGAAAAAAAGCATATCTCATTTTTAATACTTATGTCACCATATAAATCATTTTTTTTCTTTGGGAGCTACAAGAGAATAGGGATTACTTTATTCATCACTGTATCTTTAATACTTGGACTGAGATATGGTAAATACCTGGTAAGTAATTTTTGATAAATTATGATATGAGAGAGAAACAAGTAAATCAACGCATGTAATATGGTGGAATATATGTGCAATGTTATCATTACACAGAGAAGAATGGAGGAGAAATCCTAACTGCTCCTGGAAAGAAAACAAAGAAAGTTTTGGGAAAATATTGGCATAAGTTCTAAATAAACAGGAGTCCCAAGTGTAATACACTGTAAATAGTGAAAATTTAGAAAAAAATATGTTATACAAAATACACATAGAAGAGAGTATGACCATTGAAATACTTGGGAAAGTTTCTTGGTTTAGCTGATGGTTAAGTCACATAGGAAAAAGTGTAAAAAGAAGTTGTAGAAATAGGCAAAGTCTAGGTGGGGAAAAACCTCCATATATCATAGAAGGTCATCATTTTTTTTCTGAAAGCAATTAAAACCTATTGAGGATTTTAATTGAAAAATCCATATGTTAAGATATGCTTTTTATAAAACATTTGTTGAAAACTACAACATACTCATACATGAAATAAATAAATATATATATTCAGGGCATAAATGTATTGTTTTATGTAGCTTATTAATTGATTTGCTAAATTACAATTGTGTGCTAAAGGCAAAAAGTGAAAAATTATTTGAGAAATGACCATAAATGTGCTTTCAGGTTAGTAAAACGCTTTAAAAGAAAACTGTACTTTTGTTATCCTGATAAAAGCATTAGGACCCCATCATATTTTTTTGTGGCTTTATGAATGTTTGGAATTCTAAGATAAGAAAGAGAAGATAGCTTTAGCTTGAACTGAAAAATTATAGAACATTTCATATATGCCCTGATGTTTGCTACTTAATGGAAACAGGGCTGTGGAATCTCTCACACAGTTTAAAGGACTACTTTTTTACTAAAACACATAAAAGTCACACACACTCACACTTTTCTCCCATTTCAGCATTTTGCCACCTTAATCCAATTTCCATTATCCTCCAAATACTATAGTAAGAGACATGCTAAGTCAAGCAGAAAAAAATACTAGCAAGAGATATAAAAGAAATTGGCCTACAAATAAGATATTCTCTCCTAATTAGAGGCCACTGTTCTCAAAAGTTTCATCTTCTATTGTGAGTTCTTGGCATCTTATCTATTGAACATGAAAACTGAAATGTTTCCAAATAGTTCAGGCCTTTACTTAACTTTTTAACACAGAAAATATCTCACGTGTGTTCTCCAATTTCCAAAATCAATAAGTTGAATCAATAGCAAAATAACGTTAATTTTCTGTATCATCTTGGGGAAAAAGGGTAAAAGTAAAGCATTCTAAGCAAAAGGAGAAGACAGGTAATCACCTTGATCAATATAAAAAAGTGGGAATAATTGAGTATTTTAATAATCCCAAATGCTAGAAAGTGAAAAGAGAAAGGAAATACAGGTAGCTTTGGTTACAAGAAAATGTATTTTTAGTGTATACTCCAACATCACTCCCTGTAGCTGACACTGTTGTCTTCAGTCCAGATTCCTTTCTATCTTTTTTTTCTTTGACTCTTGCAGTGTGTCCCTCACCTTTTTGTGTGTACTGTTGCCTTTTCTGGCCCACATCATCAATTTTCTTTAGTGTATGGTACAAAGATTGCTGGATCTGCTTATCCTCATAGCGAAAAGCAAGAAGCCTGGAAGTTTATGCTTCAGTTAACCAATGACTGCAGTATGTTAATCTACGAAAGTCTAGTTCCATCATCTGTAGCATAATTTACCCAAAGTCATCCCCCAGGATCAGGAGAAACTACCTGAATCACAATCTGTGGAACTTTGTCTGAATCACACTCTTGCTGGGATTGTTTTTCTTCCTTGTCCTGCTTTCTCTGCTTTCTCACTGGTTTCTCTTGGAAACAGTTCCTTAATAATTGTGGGGAAAGTTTGAGTATTTCAAAGACAGAACAACTGAAACCTTTACAAGAGCCTACACCATACCCAAAAATTTTAAAAGGCAATAGAAATGAGAGAAATATCAAATATCAACAGTAAGTTTTAGTCTTCATCTTTCAGCTTATCAGTGTTTTAAAACATGACTAGTTAGGAAGAACACATGCAGCTGAGGTTTTGGTGGACCACGCAGGTCTCCCTCAGAATCCAGGAACTCATCTCTCCAGATGCTGAGAACTGTTTGCTGATGTCTCACAGCAAAATGATTTGTTCGAGGGTAAAGCTCTCTTTCGGGTCAGTTTCTGACAATCGGTTGATTCAAGGTACAAAGAAAGACCAAATCTTTTTCTTCAATTTGTGGTATATCTGGAAAGCCATTTAAGCCTCAGAGTTCCCTGAGAGATGAACTGAGGTTACTGTTGTAACATCATCACAGTTTAACTCTTTTCCCTGACCAATTTTGCTTTGTTCATCTTTTACAGATACTGTTTCTGAGAGTACATCCCAATAAGTGACATGCATGACAGTGCCTTTTCCAGCACGGAATAGGCCACTCAAATAATATGTCTCGGGTTCCTACTGGGACATGATATAGACGGAGGGCCTGATTATGGGACGTATTGTGACTATGTAGCCAGAAGAATTCTTTGTAATTTGGGTTTTGTCAGATACACAGAGTCATAAACTTGTGCAGGTCCAACAGCAATCCATCATAAGATGGACATGGAGCATCTGGGATCTGACAAGAACAGGGTCAATGGGCACAAGTAAGATGCATGAGCAGATGGCCCATAGGGCACGCCATCATCACTTCTGCATTTGTTCTTTGGCTCATGCTTATTGCTGAAGAAGGATATCCCTAATGTCAGGAAGAAGGATATCCCTAATGGCCAACTGATGTAGGAGAAAAAAAGGCTGCTCTTGTTCACAGAATAGTCTGCTCAGATGTGAGTACAACAGGAAACTTCTCCAATACTACAGCCCCTGAAAGGCAGCAGAGAGTAAAATCTTCCCAAATGCTAGAACTTTGTAAGATGCACATTGTCATCTACTTTGTGTTTTAAAAAGTGGCAGGAGGCAAACATATACAGCAATTAATGGCAAGTGGCAAAGGTCTTTACAGATTGGTCAGTGATGTTAAAGAAAATAAAATTGGAAAGTTTCAAACAAGGAATTCATGGGAAGAGATATGTAAGTAAGTCCATTATAACAGAGACAAACCATGTGGTACAACAAATCCTCATGACATGAGTCTACCCATGTAACGAGGCTACACATATCCACCTGAACATAATATAACAGTTTAAAAAATACATAGATGCAAATTATTTTTAAAAAGAACCACAGTGGAAGTTGGAGTGGCCTTATTTCTTTAGCATTCCTAGTGAAATTACTGGGAGAGTTTGTGCTTCTCTCTCCTACAACTCCCTGTTCTTTGGGTCTATGTCTTACGTTCCATAGTAGGGATGGTTCTACGAATGGCCACAGCAAAAATCCTAGCAACAAAATGTGATATATCCATACAGTGGAATAGCAAAATGGTAAATAAAAAGCAAAAATGGAACTGATACATGATACAACATGAGTAAAACTTGAAAACATTCTGCTAAGTGAAAAAACCAATCATGAAAGATCACATATTTTATGACTTTGTTTAACAATTGTGTCACACACTGGACTCTAAATTTCTTGAGGATGGAGACTATTTGCCTTATTTACTCCTGTAATATTTAGTTTCTTACACAGTACCTAATGCAAAGAGCATATAAAATGAGTACATGTTCAATTAAATATATATTTTTAAAGCCCCTGAAAATTGGTATATACACCCTGAACCTAATAGAAAACTCTTCAGTCAACAAAACAAGACATTTATGTTTTTAATAAGCTACCACTTTGCTATTGACATAATTTTACCAACTTTCAAATTTATATGGATACCTATGTGCTGGTTATAAAGAAAATTCAAGTTATGGAACTTGTGGCTTAAAGCTATAAAGTTTAATTAAAACTGTCTTCAGGATCCATGTGCGGTGGCTCACACCCATAATCCCAGCACTTTGGGAGGCCTAGAAGGGCAAATTACTTGAAGTCAAGAGTTCAAGACAAGCCTGGCCAACATGGTGAAACCCTGTCTCTACTAAAAATGCTGTCTCTACTAAAAACCCTGTCTCTACTAAAAATTAGCCGGGTGTGGTGACCAGCGTCTGTAATCCCAGCTGCTCAGGAGGCTGAGGCAGGAGAATCACTTGAACACAAAAGGCAGAGGTTGCAGTGATCTGAGATCTCACCACTGTACTCCAGCCTGAGCAACAAAATGAGACTCTGTCTCAGGAAAAAAAAAAAAAAAATCTGTCTTCAATGAAGTTAGAAGTTTTGCACAATATAGTTTTGATAGTCTTCAAATCAATGCAGTGTGTTCATCTGTTTTATAGATTTTAAACTTAAATATTTTGTGAAATGTTTGACAGGAATGTGTTGCTAGCGAAGATGAGATTAGAGTCAAGCCTTCAGGGACATAACAAACTTTGCTATTCTACATCAGGGGAATAATATCTATTCATATGCATTTACAGAAATAAATCTGTACCTATACAAATATAAATTGTACTGCAAACATTGAAATCCAACATATGTACATATTTTGTGTTTTTTAACACAGCAAATCAATAGAATCTTACAGTAAGATTATAAAAGTAAAAATGCCCAACATCTACTCTCACGATATTACATTCATTAAGCAAAAGGAGAAAATAAAGAAATCAAATAATCTGTTTTTTTAAACTTGTTAATTTCCATAAATGTTTTGAAAATTATTTTATTTACTCAATAAACATATCTAAGAGTGAACACTAGGCATTAATACCTTTACAAAATTCCTTATTATGATCTTGAATTTCAGAATGTTTTACATCTAATATCTAAGTAACCTTTTCCTTATTCTCAACAATGGTTCTTTTAATTAATTTGTTAATCAATTATTTACTTTGTGTATGTGTCAGGAAAGTTCAAGTGCAAATTATAGTATTCTTTCTGGCTCTTTGAGATATAAAGCAGGCGCCTCTGATAATACAACACTAATTTTAGTGTATTTAAAGAAAAAATATGTCAACCACAAATACTTTAATTAATAATTAAAAAATAAAGTATTTGCAACAGATAAAATCACAGAATTAAACTTTCTTGAGGCCATTCTAAATGCTATTGAGAAAATAATGCACTTTCACAAGTGGTCGCGCATGTTGGAGATTCATTGTTGAGTGTCCCTATGGTCAGACAAATGCATCAGACTATCATACTGGATGTCTTTAAATATCCATTTATTTCATTGACCTTTGTACTGTCTGCTATGATCCAAATGTTTGTGTCTCCCCAGGATTCATGTTTTGAAACCCGATCACCAATGTGATGATATCAGAAGGTAGTAGGGACCTTCAGGAGGTAATTAGATTGTAAGGGTGGAGCCCTTGTGCATAGGATTAGTTCTCTTATGAAAAAAGGCCCCAAAGAACTCCTTTGCCCCTTCCACCATGAAAGGACACAGTTAAAATTTGAAGGTGCCATCTATGAGCTAGAGGGTGGGTCCTCACCAGAAACCAAATCTAGTAGTGCCTTGATATTGGAATTGCTCACCTCCAGAACTGCAACAAATAAGTTCCTTTTATTTATAAATTACCCAGTTCATGGTATGTTGTTATAGCAACCCAAAAGGACTAAGAAACTGTCCAATCTGGCTGGGTGCGGTGGCTCAAGTCTGTAATCCTAGCACTTTGGGAGGCCGAGACAGGCGGATCACGAGGTCAGGAGATCAAGACTATTCTGGCTAACACGGTGAAACCCGGTCTCTACTAAAAAAAATACAAAAAATTAGCCGAGAGTGGTGGCGGTGCCTGTAGTCCCAGCTACTCAGGAGGCTGAGGCAGGAGAATGGCGTAAACCCATGCAGTGAGCCGAGATCCGGCCACTGCACTCCAGCCTGGGCAACAGAGTGAGACTCCGTCTCAAAAAAAAAAAAAAAACCAGAAACTGTCCAATCTCTAGATTCCTGATCATGATATGAATTATCTTATCAAATGAATAGTTTGCAAATATTTTCTCCCATTCAACAGTTGATTGTTTCATTCTATTGATTGTTTCCTTTGATGTTCAGAGGCTCTTTAGCTTGATATAATCCCATTGGTCAATTTTTGCTTCCATTTCCTTTGCTTCGGAGGTCTTAGTCACAAAATTTTAGTCTAGTGCAATGTCCTGGAGTGTTTCCCCAATATTTTCTTTGAGTAGATATATGGTTTTGGATCTTAGATTTAAGTCTCTAATCCATTTTGAGTTGATTATTATACATAGTAAGAGACAGGGGTATAGTTTCATGCTTCTGCATATGGATATCCAATTTTCTCAGAACCATTTTTTGAAGAGGCTGTCTTTTCTCCAGTGTATCTTCTGAGCACCTTCGTCAAAAATGAGTTCACTGTAGGTGTGTTCATTTATTTACAGGTTCTCTATTCTTTTCCATTTGTCTATATATCTGTTTTTATACTAACACCATGCTGTTTTGGTTACTATAGCCCTGTAATGTATTTTAAAGTCAGGCAGTATGATGTTTCTAGCTTTGTTATATTTGCTCAGGATTGCTTTGACTGTGTGGGTTTTTTATGGTCAATTTATACAAATTTTAGAATTGTCTTTTATAATTTCTGTGAAAATGTCATTGATATTTTGATAGGGATTACATTGAATCTGTAGATTGCTTTGAGTAATATGGTCATCTTAATGATATTAATTCTTCTAATCCATGAGCATGGAATGTTTTTCCATTCCTTTGTGTCCTCTTCCTCTTCTATTTCTTTTATTAGTCTTTTGTAGTTTTCTTTATAGAGGTCTTTTACTCTGTGATTAAATTTATTCTGTTTTTCTTAAGCTATTCCTAATAGAATTGTCTTTCATTTATTTTTCTGCTAGATCATTATTGGAATATAGAAATGATACTGATTTTTGTATGTTCATTTTGTATCCTGAAGCTTTACTGAATTTGTTTATCAGATATTAAGAGTTTTTTGGTGAAATCTTTAGGTTTTTCTAAATATAAGATCATGTCATCTATAAAGAGAGTCAATTTGACTTTCTCTTTTCCAATTGAACACTTTTCATTTCTTTCTCTTGCCTGATTACTCTGGCTTGGACTTCTAGTGCTATGTTAAATAGTAGTGTTGAAAGTAAGTGTCCTTGTCTTTTTCCAGTTCTGAGAGAAAATATCTTCAGCTTTTCCCCATTCAGTATGATATTAGCTATGGGTTTGCCCTAGAGTGCCTTTATTATATTGAGGTATGTTTCTCGTATGCCTAGTTTGTTGAGAATTTTTATCATGAAGGAATGTTGAATTTTGCCAAATGCTTCATGTGCCTATTGAGATGATTATAAGGTTTTTGTTCTTTATTCTGTTGATGTGATGCATCATATTCATTAACTTACATATGCTGAACCATCCTTGCATCCCCAGGATAAATCCTACCTGATTATAATTTATTATATTTTTGATGTGCTGTTGCAGTCAATTAGCTAGTAGTTTGTTAAGGAAATTGCACCTAGGTTCATCATAGATATTGGCTTGTAGTTTTCTTTTTTGGTTGTCTCCTTATCCAGGTTTGGTATCAGGTTAATACTGGCCTCATAGAATAAGTTAGAAATAATCCCTTTCTCTTTATTTTTTAAATAAAGTGGGGATAATTGGTATTAATTCCTCCTTATAAGTTTGATAGAATTCTGCAGTGAAACCATCAGTATTTTGAAGTAGAGAGTGTCAGGGTGGCAGGGACTTATGCCAAATAAGGCTAGGGAGGGAGGCAGGTAGAAACCAAATCATTCTGATATTTAAAAAACTAAGTTAAGGTATATACATATTATTGTTATTACAGTATGAATATATTAAAGGTTTCTAATGATGAGATTTATATGATAAAATTTTAATTTAGAAATCTGTCAAAAACAAAGACCCAAGGATGCAAATGTAAAAGCTGTGCTAAGGAGCAGTGATGGTGAACTGCCCCTCTTCCTCCTTCTCTTTATTTTTCCTTTTTTCCTATTTCTTCTTTTTCAGAAGATGGTGAACTGCTAGAATATAGTATTTACATTAGGGACAGACAAAAGTTGAAAGATATAAGGGATGTTTAGAGTCTATAGTCAATACAAATTGATGAATTAAATGTAAGGAGTTATTTTAGTTCATTTTGTGCTGCTATAACAGAATACCAAGACTAGTTAATTTATAACGAATAAAAATTTGTCTCACAGTTCTGGAGGTTGAGAAGTCCAAAAGCATAGCATCAGCATTTGGTGAGAACCTTGGAGCTGCATTATTCCATAGTGAAAGGTAAAAAGTAAAGAGAGGGTACACACATGAGAGAGACACTGAGAGAAATGGAGGGGGGGAGAGAGAGAGAGAGAGAGGAAGAAGAAGAAGGAGAAGGAGAAGGAGAAAAAGAAGGAGGAGGGAGCCAAACTCAGACTCTTTTTTGTAGGTACTATTTATATTATTTTGAGGTAGAGAAAACCATCCTCAATATGGCCCAAATATAGAAATAATTTCTTTTTATTTTAACATTTTGTTTTTGGCTCTTTTTAAATTTTTGTTTAAATAGCTTTTGCAGTTTGAGTGATTTGGGGTTACATGGATGAATTATATAGTGGTGAATTCTGAGATTTTAGTGTATGCATCTCCTGAGTAGTGTAAACTGTACCCAATATGTAGTTTTTTATCCTACACACCTCTCCCACTCTCCCCCTTCTGAGTTTTGAAAGCCTATTATATTACTCTATATGCCTTTGTATACTCAAAGTTTAGCTCCCACTGAAAAGTAAGAACAAACAATACTTGGTTTTTCATTCCTGAGTTACTTCATTTAGAATAATGGCCTTTAGCTCCATTGTAGTTGCTGCAAAAGACATTATTTTGCTTTGTTTTATAGCTAAGTAGTATTCTATGGTATACACATACATAATATATCTGTGATATCATCATATATTTAATTTTCCATTCATTGGTTGATGGGCACTTAGGTTGGTTCCATATCTTTGCAACTGTGAATTGTGCTGCAATAAACCTACTTGTGCAAGTGTCTTTTTCATGTAATGACTTATTTTCCTTTGAGTAGATAGTTGAATCAACTGGGAGATCTATTTTTAATTCTTTAGGAAATCTCTATACTCTTTTTTCATAGTGGTCGTACTAACTTATATTCTAACAGTGTATAAGCATTCTCCTTTCATCACATCCGTTCCAACATCCACTGTTTTCTGACTTTTTAACAAAGGCCATTCTTGTAGGAGTAAGGTAGTATCTCATTGTGGTTTTAGTTTTCATTTCCCTAATGATTATTGCTGTTGAGCATTTATTCATATGTTTCTTGGCCATTTGGACATCTTCTTTTGAGAAATGTCTATTAATGTCATTTGCTCACTTTTTGATAGTTTTTTTTATTTTTTTATTTTTTGGCTGATTTGTCTGAGTTCCTTGTAGAGTCTGGATACTAGTCCTTTGTCAGATGCATACTTTGCAAGTATTTTCTCCTATTCTGTGAGTTGTCTGTTTACTCTGCTGATTATTTCTTTTGCTGTGCAGAAGTCTTTTAGTTTAATCAGGTTTCATTTATTTATTCTTATTTTAGTTGCATTTGCTTTTCAGGTTTTAGTTATAAATTATTTCCCTAGGTCAATGTCCAGAAGAGTTTTCCAAGGTTATCTTTTAGAATTTTTATGATTTCAGGTCTTAAATGTAAGTATTTGATCCATCTTGAGTTGATTTTTGTATAAGGTGAGAGACAGAGATCTAGTTTCATTATTCTACATGCGATTAGCGAGTTTTCTCAGTAAAATTTATTAAATAGCGTGTCTTTTCCCCAATTTATGTTTTTGCTTGCTTAGCCAAGGACCAGTTGGCTTAAGTATTTGGCTTTGTTTCTGAGTTTTCTGTTCTGTTCTATTGATCTACATGTTTTTTATACTACTGTGCTGTTTTGGTAATTATAGCCTTGTAATATAGTTTGAAGTTGGATAATGTGATGCCTCCAGGTTTGCTCTTTTTGCTTAGTCTTCTTTTGTCTATGCAGGCTCTTTTTTTGTTCCATATAAATTTTAAGATTGTGTTTTCTAATTTCAGGCACCCACTTTCATAATACTAAATCCACTCCCTAATATCATCATTAATCTATGCATGAAGGCAGAGTTTCCATGACTCAATTATCCCTTAATGATTCCATCTCTCAACACTGTTACATTGGGAATTAAGTTTCCAACATATGAATTTTGAGACATACATACAATCCATAGCAGAAGTACATACTAACTTAAACATTTCTATTGCTATGTGGTAATACATCTTATTTTAAGGGGATAAGTTATTATGCCCATTTTATATTGAAATCTTATCATCTTTGAAAATATGAGTGTGCTCCTGGCTGAATGATATGTTAACTCTTGGTATACTGAACTGGTGAAACTTCTTAGTGTGTAAGCTGAACTCCTGGGTTGACGAATTCACAAAGAGACAGAATGGACTTGTTAAACCCCTTAGTAGGAGCCTGCCTACCTTGTCCCAAGCAAGTACACACACACACACACACACACACAAAATTATTAGAATAAAGCTCTAAACAGCTTGAGTTAAAGAAAATGTACTGTGACTAAATTGGCTAAATCCAAATAAATAAAGAATATTTAATAGTAGAGATAAAGGCAAAATAACTTTCACACAGTATATATCTTTATAAGTTATAAAAAATTTTAGTTTTGCATTGTCACTTTATTTTTATGTTTACATTTTTAACACAATATTTTAAATTAGAAATATTATAATTAGAAATTTATAAAACTAAGTTAAAAATATATTTTTATTAAAAAATTATAATTAGAAAATTATAAATTGGTGAATATGAAATAAATAGTATCCATTCCCATTTTGTCCCACTCCCAGAGACTAACTTCTGACCTCCACTTACCATTGTTCTAGTGGCATATGTACTCTTGTAGGATTCTCTTAAACATATGTAAGCAAATAGTAACATAGGTTCTTATTATACTTCCTTGTAATACAAATCCAGCAAATTATATATACTTTGAAATCTTTCCATATCAAAGTGGCATCACATTACATGACCTGGTGGCATCACATTACCTGACATCAAACTATATTACAAGGTTATAATAACCAAAACATCATGGTAGCAGTATAAAAAATCACATGTAGATCAGTAGAACAGAATAGAGAATCCACAAATAAAGCCAAATACTTACAGCCAACTGATCTTTAACAAAGCAAACAGAAGCATAAATTGGAGAAAAGACACCCTATTTCCATTCAACTCTGTAGAGTTAAATGATTGCACTGTAATCCTTAAAATCCATTCAAGCAATCCGTATTGATGAACACTTGCTGGGTTTTCAATCTTTTGCTATTATAATGTTTTGAAGACTAGCATTATACATATATTATTTTTGTCTGTTCAAGTAGATACATATAATAAGTTGCTGGAAATATAAATTAGAGTAGATATTGCCAAATATCTCTCTACAGGGCTTACAAATTTTAGAATCACACCAATAATGTTTGAGAATTTGTGTTACTACACAACCTTGCCAAAATAATTTTAAAAATGGTTGTTTTTATTTGTATTTTCTTATTGTGATATTGCCTATTTTTCTATATGTTTAAGAGCCCTTTTTCTGTGAACTATTCATATAGTTTGTCCCTTTTGGCCATTTTATGAATTTATTTTGTTATATTATAGGGTTTGGTCTTTCTTTCTTATATAAATTTCTAATATTTCCCCAGAGTTTTATTTTACCTTGACTTTACTTATGTTGTCTTTCTTCCTTTTTCTCTCCTTCTTCTTCTTTTTTGTCCTCCTCCTTCTATGCCCCTCTTCCTCCTTCTCTTTATTTTTCCTTTTTTCCTATTTCTTCTTTTTCAGAAAAACTATCAATCATATATTTTACCAGTGTAGTATTTTAAGCCAAAATGAGAAAAACATATTTCATCCCAAAATCTATAGAAAATATATGTGTTTTATAAGAATTTTTATAACTTTATTTTACATATAATGTCCATTTTGTATTTATACTCATGCAAAGTGTAAGATGTGGATGCAAGTTACACAGATTTGATTTTTTTAAATTTAAAAGTGTTGAAAATACAGTAGGGTGTATGACTTTTTAAATTTTCTTTTATTTTTTAATTTTTATTTTTAGTTCTAGGGTACACGTGCAGGATGTGCAGGTTTGCTACATAGTTAAATGTGCACCATGATGGTTTACTGCACTTATCAACCCATCACCTAGGTGTTAAGCCCAACATGCATTAGTTGTTTTTCCTACTACTCTCCCTCCCACCACTGCACCCTCTGATAGGCCCCAGTGTTTGTTGTGCCCCTCCCTGTGTTGATGTGTTCTTATTGTTCAGGTCCCACTTATAAGTGAGAACACTCAATGTTTGGTTTTCTGTTCCTGCATTAGTTTGCAGAGGATAATGACTTCCAGCTTCCTCCATGTCCCTGCAAGGGACATAATCTCATTGCTTTTTATGGCTGCATAGTACTCCATCGGGTATATGTACCACATTTTCTTTATCCAGGCTATCAATGATAGGCATTTAGGTTGATTCCATGTGTTTGCAATTGTGAATAGTGTTGTAGTAAACATACATGTCCATATATCTTTGTAATAGAATTATTTGTATTCCTGTAGCTATATATCCAGTAATGGGATGACCGGGTCAAATGCTATTTCTGGTTCTAGATATTTGAGGAATTGCCACACTGTCTTCCACAATGGTTGAACTAATTTACATTCAGACCAACAGTGTAAAAGCATTCCTATTTCTCTGTAACATAGCCAGCATCTGTTGTTTCTTAAATTTTTAATAATCATCACTCTAACTGGCATGAAATGGTATTTCATTGTCGTTTTGATTTGCATTTCCCTAATGATCAGTGTTGTTGAGGTTGTTTTCATATGTTTGTTGGCTGCATGAATGTCTTCTTTTGAAAAATGCCTGTTTATGTCCTTTGTCCACTTTTTAATGGGGTTGTTTGTTTTTTTTCTCGTACATTTGTTTGAGTTCCTTGTAGATTCTGGATATTAGACCTTTGTCAGATGGATAGATTGCAAAAGTTTTCTCCTATTTTGTAGGGTGCCTGTTCACTCTGATGATAGTTTCTTTTGCTGTGCATAAAGTCTTTAGTTTAATTAGATTCCATTTGTCATTTTTACCTTTTATTGAAATTGCTTTTGGCAATTTTATCATGAAATCTTTACCCATACCAATGCCCTGAATGACATTGCCTAGATTTTCTTCTAGGGTTTTCATTATTTTGGGTTTTACATTTAAATCTTTAACCCATATTGACTTAATTTTTGTATAAAGTGTGAGGAAATGGTCCAGTTTAAATTTTCTGCAAATGGAAAGTCAGTTCTCCCAGCACCATTTATTAAATAGGGAATCCTTTCCCCATTGTTGTTTTTGTCTGGTTTATGAAAGATCAGATGGTTATAGATGTGTCATCTTATTTCTGAGTTCTCTATTCTGCTCCATTGGTCTATGTGTCTGTTTTTGTACCAGTACTACGCTGTTTTAGTTACTGTAGCCTTATAGTATAGTTTGAAGTCTAGTAGTGTGATGCCTACAGCTCTGTTCTGTTTGCTTAGAATTGCCTTGACTGACATATGATAAAATGCTCATCATCACTGGCCATCAGAGAAATTCAAATCAAAACCACAATGAGATATCATCTCACACCAATTAGAATGGCGATCATTAAAAAGTCAGGAAACAACAGATACTGGAGAAGTTTTGGAGAAATAGGAACGCTTTTACACTGTTGGTGGGAGTGTAAATTAGTTCAACCATTATGGAAGACAGTGTGGTGATTTGTCAAGGATCTAGAACTAGAAATACCATTTGACCCAGCAATCCCATTACTGGGTATATACCAAAAGGATTATAAATCATGCTACTATAAAGACACAGGCACACATATGTTTATTGTGGCACTATTCACAATGGCAAAGACTTGGAACCAACCCAAATGTCCATCAATGATAGACTGGATTAAGAAAATGTGGCACATAAACACCATGGAATACTATGCAGCCATAACAAAAGATAAGTTCATGTCCTCCACGGGGACATGGATGAAGCTGGAAACCATTATTCTAAGCAAACTATCACAAGGACAGAAAACCAAACACCGCATGTTCTCCCTTATAGGTGGGAGTTCAACAAGAAGAATACATGGACACAAGGAGGGGAACATCACACACTGGGGCCTGTCGGGACATGGGGACTGGGGGAGGGATAGCATTAGGAGAAATACCTAATGTAAATGATGAGTTGATGGGTGCAGCAAACCAACATGGCACATGTATATCTATGTAGCAAATCTGCATGTTGTGCACATGTATCCTGGAACCTAAAGTATAATAATAATAATAAAAGAATTGTCTTCGCTATACTGGCTCTTTTTTGGTTCTGTATGAATTTTAAAACAGTTTTTTCCCTAATTCTTTGAAGAATACCAATGGTAGTTTAATGGGAATACGATTGAATCTATAAATTAGTTTGGGCAGTATGGCCGTTTTTACAATATTGATTTTTTCTATCTATGAACGTGGAATACTTTTCAATTTGTTTGGGTCCTCTCTGGTTTCCTTGAGCAGCAGTTTGTAGTTCTCCTTGAAGAGGTTCTTCACTTGCCTTGTTAGTTCTATTCCGGGATATTTTATTTTCTATGAGCAATTTTGAATGGGCATTCATTCACGATTTGGCCCTCTGCTTGCCTGTTGTTGGTGTACAGGAATGTTTGTCACTTCTTCACATTGATTTTGTATCCTCAGACTTTGCCGAAGTTACTTATCAGCTCAAAGAGCTTTTGGGGTGAGATGATCGGGTTTTCTAAATATACAATCATGTCATCTGCAAACAAAGACAATTTGACTTCCTCCCTTCCTATATGATTACCCTTTATTTCTTTCTCTTGCCAGATTGCCCTAGCCAGAACCTCCAATACTATGTTGAATAGGAATGGTAAGAGAGGGCATCCATGTCTTGTGCCGTTTTTCAGGTGAATGCTTTCAACTTTTGCCCATTTAACATAATATTGGCTATTTGTTTGTACTAAGTGGCTTCTATTATTTTGTGTTATGTTCCTTCAATACCTATTTTATTGAGAGTTTTTAACATGAGGGATTGTTGAATTTTATCAAAGGCCTTTTTTTGTGTTGTATTGAGAATTTTTGTATCAATGTTCATCAGGGATATTGGCCTAAAGATTTTTTGTTGATGTTGTTGTATCTATGCTAGGTTTTGGTATCAGGATGATGCTGGCCTCATAGAATGAGTTAGGGAGGAGTACCTCCTTTTCAATTATTTGGAATAGTTTTAGAAGAAATGGTATCAGCTCCTCTTTGTATTTTTGGTAGAATTCAGCTGTAAACCCATCTGGTCCTGAGTTTTTTCAGTTGATAGGCTCTTACTGTCTCAATTTTGGAACTTGTTATTTGTCTATTGAGGGATTCAACTTCTTCCTGGTTCAGTCCTGAGAAGGTGTATCTGTCCAGAAATGTATACGTTTTTTCTAGATTTTCTAGTCTATTCGCATAGAGCTGGTGATAGTATTCTCTGGTAGTTGTTTGTATTGCTGTGGGGTCAGTGGTAATATCCTCTTTGTTATTTTTTATTGTGTCTATTTGATACTTCTCTCTTTTCATCTTTATTTGTCTAGCTAGTGGTCTATTTTATTAATTTTTTTCAAAAAACCTGCTCCTGGATTCATTTATTTTTTTGAAAAGTTTTTTTGTCTCTATCTCCTTCAGTTCTGCTCTAATCGGTTATTTCTTGTCTTCTGCTGGCTTTGGGGTTAGTTTGCTCTTGGTTCTCTTGTGATTTTTGTCGTGATGCTAGGGTGTCTGAGATCATTTTAGCTTTCTGATGTGGGCATTTAGTGCTATAAATTTCCCTCTTAACATTGCTTTGGCTGTGTATTAGATTGTTTTCACACTGCTGATAAAGACAAACCCAAGACTGGGAAGAAAAAGAGATTTAATTGGACTTTCAGTTTCACATGGCTTGGGAGGCCTCAGAATCATGGAGGGGGTGAAAGACACTTCTTATATCTCAGCAACAAGAGAAAATGAGGAAGAAGCAAAAGTAGAAACCCATTTTAAACTCATCGGATCTCATGAGAGTTATTCACTATCATGAGAATAACACTGGGAAAAATGGGCCCCCATGATTCAATTACCTCTCCCTGGATCCCTCCCCCAACACGTGGGATTTCTGGAAGATACAATTCAAGTTGAGATTTTGTGGGGACACAGCCAAACCATATCAAGCTGCATCAGATTCTGGTACATTCTCTCTTCGTTTTCATTGGTTTCAAATAACTTCTTGATTTCTGTGTTAATTTCATTGTTTACCCAGGGGTCATTCAGGAGCAGGTTGTTCAATTTTCATATAGTTCTGTGGTTTTGAGTGAGTTGAGTTTCTCACTCTTGAGTTCTAATTTGATTGCACTGTGATCTGAAATACTGTTATGATTTCAGTTTTTTGCATTTGCTGAGGAGTGCTTTGCTTCCAATTATGTGATCAATTTTAGAGTAAGAGCTATGTGGCACTAAGAAGAATGTATATTCTGCTGTTTTGGGTTGGAAAGATCTGTAGATAAATATCAGGTCCACTTGATCCAAAGACAAGCTCAAGTCCTGAATATCTTTGTTAATTTTCTGTCTCAATTATCTGTCTAATATTGAGACAGTGGTGTGCTAAAGTCTCCCACTATTATTGTGTCTCTTTGTAGGTCTCTAAGAACTTGCTTTATGAACTTGGGTGCTCCTGTATTGGGTGCATATATATTTAGGGTAGTTCACTCTTCTTGTTGAGTCAATCCCTTTACCAATGTGTAATGCCCATCTTTGCCCTTTTTTATCTTTGTTGGTTTAAAGTCTATTTTGTCAGAAACTAGGATTACAACCCCTGCTTTTTTCTGTTTTCTATTTGCTTGGTAAATTTTCTTGTATCCTTTTATTTTAAGTCTGCATGTGTCTTTGTATGTGAGATGGGTCTCTTAATACAATACATCAATGGATTTTGACTCTTTAAAAAACACAGCTTGCCACTCTGAGTTTTTGTTTGTTTGTTTGTTTTTATTTTGAGATAGAGTCTCGCTCTTTCGCCCAGGCTGGAGTGTAGTGGTCTATTTAGCTATGGATACTCGTGTTTGCATTATGCAGTTTTTGTGTTGTGTCAGCTCTATCAGGTCACTTATGTTCCTCTTTAAACTGGTTATTCTGGTTAACAGCTCCTGTAATGTTTTATCATGGTTCTCAGTTCCTTTGCAGTGAATTAGAACATAATCCTTTAGCTTGACAAAGTTCATCATTACCCATCTTCTGAAGCCTATTTATTTCTGTCAATTCACCCATCGCAGCCTCAGCCCAGTTCTGTGCCCTTGCTAGAGACATGTTGCAATCTTTTGGAGAAAAGACACCCTGGCTTTTTAAATGAGTTTTCAGCATTTGTGCATTGGTTCTTTCTCATCTTCTTGGGTTTATGTATCTTTGATCTTTGAGGCTGCTGACTTTTGGATGGGATTTTTGTGGTGTCATTTTCATTGACGTTGTTGCATTTAGTTTGCTTTTCTTTTAGCAGTCAGGCCCCTTTTCTGTAGGGCTGCTGAGGTTTGCTTGGTGTCCACTCTAGCCCCTATTCACCAGGGTCCCTCCCATCCCTGGAGATATAACCAATGAAGGCTGCAGACCAGCAAAGATGGCAGCCTGCTCCTTCTTCTGGGAGCTCTGTCCCAGTGGGGCACTGGCCTTATGCCAGCCGGAATGCTCCTGTATGAGGTGTCTGGAGACTCCTGTTGAGAGGTCTCACTCTGTCAAGAGGAGCTGGATCAGAGATTAGCTTAAATAAGCAGTCTGTGTGCCTTTTGGAAGGGCAATTATGCTGCAATGGGGGGGAATCCCCCTCATCGTCTGGGCTGCCTTGACTCTCCAGAGCCAGCAGACAGAAAAGAGTAAGATCACTGATTCAGGATACTGTAGCTACCCTTTCTCCTAGGGGCTCCTCTTAGGGTTATCAGTGTTCTGTCCATAAATCCTTGGCTGGGGATGCTGAAATTCCTACAGGGAGGCCCCACCCAGTGAGGAAGAGTGGATGCAAGTCTTACCCCATCTTGCTGGCCCTGGTGGCAAGGGAAAACAGTGGAATACAGCCACAGTGATGGTGGTGTCCCTCCCCTCCAGGAACTCAGTCTTCTTAGACAGTTTGTAGCCAGCTGTGCTGGCCAGTGGTGATGCCAAGCCAGTGGATTTTAGCTTTTTCAGTTCCATGGGAGGACGGCCGCTCAGTTACCAGACTTCAGTCCCCTCCCCACAAGATGGACAGATCAGATCTCCTGCCTCAAGGGAGTTGCCAGAGCCGGAGTATGCAAATACTTCTGCGCCTCAGTGCCTGCTGAAAGCAGCCGCCCACCTGAAGAGCCACTGTGATTTTCCACAGCTTTGTGCTTGGGATCCAAGGCTCTGGTAGCATGGGCTCCTAACCCGCAGGTTGCAAGGATCTGTGGGAAAAGCCTGATTTTCAGTGAGGGGAAGCACATTCCTTCATCCTCTGCCTTGGCTGTGGGAAGTAGTTCTCTTTGTCGCCTGCAGCTCCAGGGTGGGGTCTTGCTCCACCCTGTTTTTGCTCACTCTCGGTGGGTCATGTCAATCACCTAGTCAGTCCCAATAAGATAACTTTGGTACCTAAATCGAAGATTCAGAATTCACTCCCAGTTTTTGTCCTTCTCAGTGGGAGCCCTAGAGAGGAGCTGCCTTTATTCAGCTCTTGGCTCCACCTCCAGGTCCACGCTTCTTTAAAACTCAAATTGATGTCTGGTAAAAGACACAATCTCTTAGCTAAAACTTCTCTTCTCAGGCTGGCCCCTCAGAAAAGGAGTTGGCCTATTGCAATACCTATGGAAACTTGTCATAACCTTGTCCTTAATTTAATCAATTCTGGTCAGTTTCCAAGACTGGACCCCAGTCCAATGATTTGACTACAAAGATAGACTGATATATCTCCAACCATGAGAATTTTTGTTTTGAAATATGCCACTAATTTCTTATGTCATACAGTTTCAAGAATAAGAGTTGACCCCAGACCCTGATCATGCCAAGGAAGAGGATATGCTTTCCTAATCATGCAGTTTAAAAGCCTCACAGCCCAGTGGGAAATGAGTGACCTTTAAGCCTGCTACTGGTTCTAACTTTGTGAGTTATTTCTAATGAATTCTATCCCAACAGGTCTTATGTATGCATTCTTTAACATTTGTATGCAACTTAGAAAGTCATCTCAAATCAATTTGCTTTAGGTAAATTTTCTTGAGGTATTACAAATAATTAAATTATTGAAAATGTAGCCAAATATCTATAGCATGAACACATTTCTTCAATAAAAATGACAAGAACACCAAAAATGATTTTTTTCTTTTTTTGTTGTTGTCGTTTTTCTTGTTTTGTTTTGTTATTTTTTTTGTTTTGAGCCGGAGTCTTACTCTGACCCCCAGGCTGGAGTGCAGTGGAGTGATCACGGCTTACTGCAACTTCCACCTCTCGGGTGAAGCAGTTCTCCTACCTCAGCCTCAGGAGTAGCTGGGGTTACAGGCACCCAACACCACGTCTGGCTAATTTTTAAAATATTTTTAGTAGAAACGGGGTTTCACCATGTTGGCCAGGCTGGTCTCGCACTGCTGGTCTCAAGTGATCTACCCAGCTCAGCCTCCCAAAGTGCTAGGATTACAGGCATGAGCCACAATGTCCAGCCAGATTTTTATACTGATTAAAACTTGAACATATACCACTATAACATGATAAATATGACTCACCTGGAATGTAACATCTAGTGTCTACTAAATGGACATAAATATTTAAGATGAGAGCACAAATTTGTGATATCATCTACGTTATGCTTAAAATGTTCAAAAATATAAAAATATTCAAAAACTATATTTTTACAAATTTTTGAAAATTAACATTTTTCCAAAAATTTGTTCCTAACCAATTCCCTCTAGTAATCTCTCCCCATGCTTTCATACTTTCTGGTATAACTCTAGTATGACCCTCAGGGGGTCTTGAGTTTGACTTCTGTGCAAAGGAAAGTAATTAAAGATTTTTAACTGAGTTCTATGCAGAAGAAAGTAAAGATTTTTAACTGAAAAATTGTATGTTATTAGTGAACATAAAATTTAAAGGTTAGTCTAGCAAGAATATGCATAATGTTTAGAACAAGAGAACAGAGATAGCTGAAAGACAGCTGAAAAATAGAAGCATGTGAGACTTGAGCAGTGACAGTCGCAATGAAAAAGAATAAGTCACAGCTAAATGTCAGAAATTGCAATGATTTGATGGGATTTGGAAATAAGTGTTGGAAAAAATGAGCTAAAACTTATTTTACTCTATGTTAAAGTCAAACATCCATGAAAATGACTGTGCTTTTGGATGAACTGGGCTCATCATGGGGGGTAGAGACGGACAATCAGTTCATTTTCATAAACCTTTGGGTCATAGCAAAATGTTCAAAGCCCACTTGACAGGTAAAAATATAAAATAAAACCAGGAGCTTAAGGCTTCTGGATAAATCATCCCCCCCACCCTGCAGAGATGAATAAGAATTTCAGAAGATGTAAAACTATGTAGAGAGAGTTCTTTTTTAGCAGAGTAGAACTATGGGGTATTAAAATGTATTTAAAGATTATCATTAGCAAATGAATAAAAGAAATAATTTTCATAGGGAAAATTTCACGAAATAACTGAACACAAGCCCAAAGGTTTTTATTTTAAGGCAGACACTAGAATCTCGTCCAATCTGGTCCTCTCTCCAGCCACATTCTCATTATTACTTTCAAGCATGGGCCTGGACGCATTGCCCCAACCCCCTAGTATCTTATTCTGTCAATATTTTCTTTTCATAACCTTGTCTCCTCTGATTAAGGGTAAGATTTTAAAGTAATCAAAATCAAATTTTTGCAGAGGAAAGCTTCAAACATTTTAATCCAAAAGGCAGGAAGTTTATAATATAAAATGAAGAGCTTCCTCTACAAAATACAGAAAGGCTGGGACACACTTTGGTTTCTCTTATACATGAACCAAAAATTCTCAAGGAGAAAAGTTAAAATATGGTTGTGATTATATTTTAGAAGGTGCAAAGCTGGCTCAGACTAAGTATGGGCAACATAATCCTCCTCTATGAAAAGCAAATGTGCAATCTTGTCTTAAAAGGGAAAAAAATGGAGACACTGAGCTATTAACACATATAAAAACCTCAGTTTAAGAACCACAAAAGCCAAAATTATCAAATACTCAAAAACTGAATAGTTTTTCCAAGTAAATTTTGGCATACAGTATATGTGCCCTGTTCTTTTTCACTGTTGCTTGTAACTATAACATATTCAACCTTGATGTTCTTGATTAAAAACTGTAATTTCCTTTTGATGAGAATGTCTTTCTGAGATGCACCACTCTATGAGGAGGGTAATATGTCCATTTCACAGGGAGCCAGCTCTGATTCTGTCCAGTAGAAAGACAAAGCTATTTCTCTTACTGATCAAGCCTGGATAAAACTCTCTTTCAAAGACAAAGGCAATATCAACTCAATGAAACTTGTGGCAGCCATTATGAGCTTCAAGCTGTGTCTTACATTCAGCTGCTAAATAAACACTGCACTAAAGCATTAGGAAGTTTTGTGGTTGACAGATGCCACCTCATCTATCAGTCATTACAAGAATAACATTAGAGTGTCCATTTAGTTTCCCAGAAGAAGGTTTAAACCCTTTTTAGTTCTGATCTGCTTGAGAAAAAGCAAAGTTTTGGAACTGGTTTAGAACAGTGACACTGAACAACATACACAATGATACAGTTCTTTCATTTTCCTAGCGAATCACACCTATATGGAAATGGGCAGTTTTAGTGTTCCAAGGTCTTTCCGTGACATTGCACATGCTTTTTGGTAATTATAGCTTTATTTGGAGAGAGAGAGATTACAAGCTGTTAGTATATGTTTCTGCTGTTGACATGCATGCTAAAGAGAGAATAAAAACTCAGGGAAGCCAATATTTTTAAAGAGCAAGAAAAGGAATAAAATTCAGCAAATAATTTAAGGTTGAACTGTAGCACAGTTTACATTACAAATGCCAACTTCTCAGTCATTAAGTATATATGTTAACATTGTGCTTCTGTGTAATTTTTGGAGGATTAAATATTTAATGTGTTTTATTTCATTTTGATTTGCCGTTTGTTGTAGGATTACTTTCATTATTTAAATGCTTGATTGCAGATAATACTAGAAGTATATGGAGGTATTTTACTTGTAAATAGGAAAAATTGTACCATATATTGTTGGGAAGTTTAAACTCTTCTGTCACCCACCTATACCAGTAAAGCTCCAGTACCAGCAAATGCTTTTTAAAATGTCTCTTGAGAAGTGAGGAATAAACAGCTTTCCAACAGAGAGCAGATTTTCTCTACACAAAGAGTAAATAGGATAATTTACTTTTGCAAATAAAATATAAATAAAAACAATTGTACCTGGAAGAGGATTTTGGACCTAAGCTTAGTTTCCACAACCATATATATATACACACACACATATACACACACACACAGTTTATGTTATATATATATATGTGTTTTATATATATATATATATATATCTGTCTCAAAAAATGTGTGTGTGTATATATATGTGTTTTTTTTTTTTTTTTTTTTTTAAGACAGAATCTCTCTGTCGCCCAGGCTAAAGTGCAGTGGCGTGATCTCGGCTCACTTCAACCTCCACCTCCCAGGTTCAAGTGATTCTCCTCCCTCAGCCTCCCCAGTAGCTGGTATTACAGTTACCTGCCACTATGCCCTGCTAATTTTTGTATTTTTTAATAGAGATGGGGTTTCACCATGTTAGCCAGGCTGGTCTCAAAATCCTGACCTCAAGTGATCCACCTGCCTCAGGCTCCCAAAGTGCTGAGATTACAGGCATGAGCCACCACGCCCAGCCCACAGTTATATTTTTACAAGAACCTCAGACTAATCTTGGGCAGTAAACTGTTCAACAAGCTTTCATTTATTCATTTGTTCACTCTTAAAATTAATACAATCCAGTTTGTGTCTTGTACCTATTCTCTACATGGACAATCATGTCATCTGTAAACAAGAATCATTTCAATTTTTTCATTTCAATCTGAATAGCTTTTCTTTTCTTTCCTTTTCTTTTCTTGTTTTACTGCATTAACTAAGACTTTCAGCATGATGTTGAGAAGAAATGATAAGAGAGGTCATCCTTGGCTTCTTCTTGACTTTAGTAGAAATTCCTTCATACTTTTAATTTATTCTCTAACAATCATTCTTACTCTGTAGTATTTTTCAGAGAAATGTGAGAACAACTAATTATTTGACAGTGAAAAACTGGCTATAAATGATGGTAAGTTATACAGTAGTTACTGCAATATGAAAAATGTTTACAAAATAAACAACAAATTGGACATTTCCCTTTTGAATATTTTTAAAACTACAAAAACATTGACTGTAAGATCACAAATAAGTGCCTAAAAATGATGTTGAAAACCTTCAAAAAATTCAAATTCCTTCTTTTACTTCAGGTTATTCTTAATTATTTGTAATTTTTAAAAGCAAAATTTTAATTTATCATAGAAAATATAAATAAATCAGACAAGCTAGCAAAATGTCCAAAGAATCACCTGTCAACACAAAGACAACAATTTCTCTTTTAGTATCCTATTCCATTTTAATTTAATATTCTCTCTGTGTATTTGATACTGATCTTTTTAAAAAGTATAATATGCATATTATTTTATAACCAAAAGTTGTATTCAGCCAATCCCCTATTATTAACCACTAAAGTTCTCTATAGTTTTTAACATTTCATAATATTTATATTGTTTTCAAATTTGCAATTATGTACAGAGGCAAACGCAACTAATTGACTTGGAGAACAATTTCAGAAAGACGAAAACACTTAGGTCAAATAAAAAACATAAAAACTGTTTCACAGTACCAATGGCTATGATATTTATGTATAGCACTTGAAAAAAGAAAGGTCTAAAAAACTTTATTTTTAACTGAATTTTAGTTTCAATAAAATATGCAATCAATTAACTTGTTTTTACCAGCTGATTGACCAAGTTCTTTGTGTCAAATTATCTGAGCTAAGGTACTGAGCGTGATCACAGTAAAGCCAGATTCACATTTTTTTAAAGCTTACTCCATCAATCATTTGGAAAATTGATTACAGGGAAATAAAATTACTGGGTCTGGAATACAAATCGGGATGCTATTGTTCTTACCAAAGTCAAAACGAAGACATGAATTAAAAGTTTGAGAAGAGACATGAAAGAAAGATAAAAATTTATAGCACCATGAAACTATGAGATTTTTAGGGTAAAAAAGAAGGAGTTAAAGGACAATGCTGGAGTGTCTAAAATGAGCAATAATGTAAATTTTATGCAAATAATTTGAGAGGAAAGATTATGAGTTCAGGTATGGACACTGAATTTGAATTGCTTATCAGACATCCTGTGAAAACTCTAATAGATTGTTAGAGATCTGAGCTAGAGACATCTATTCTAAATCAACATTACAAAAGTGGAAAATAAATTGACAGATATAGAGAAAATGACCCAAGGTCAGTCTATAGTATGTTTTACTCCATAAGTGTTATTATACAGGAATACCTAAGATTGGGTAATTTATAAAGAGAAGAGATTTATTTGGCTCATGGTTCTGCAGGTTGTATGAGAAACATGGCATCAGCATCTGTTTCTGGTGAGGGCTTCAGGAAGCTTCCAGTCATGGCAGGAGGTGAAGGAGCCAACATGTGCAGAGATTACATAACAGGAGAGGAAGTGAGAAAGACAGAGTGGAGGTGCCTTCCTCTTTTCAACAACCAGCTTTCATGGAAAATAATAGGGCAAGAAATTACTCATTACCATGAGGATGGCAACAAGGCATTTATAAGAGATCTGCTATGAACAAACACCTCCCATTAAACCCCATCTTCAACACTGGGGATCAAATATCAACATAGGTTTGGAGGGACAAGCATTCAAATTGGAGCAGCATGTAAAGAGAAAATGAAGAATAGAACCTTAAAGAAAAACTCATTTAAAAAGTTAAATTTTAAAAATAAGAACCCATGAAGGAGTTTGATAAGAAACAATAAAAGATGTATGCTAGCAATTAGAATTAAATGACCGTCACCAAGGCTAAGGAAGAAGTTCAATGGTAAGCATATAATAATTGTGTCAAATGTTAAAAGAGACCAAGTAGGAAAAGTGCAACAGAGGAATCTCCTTTATTTCTGGCCTCAAAATCCATGTAAAGAAATTGTTCTTAATATACAATCATGTCATCTGCAAAGAGGGACAATTTGACTTCTTCTTTTCCTAACTGAATACCCTTGATTTCTTTCTCTTGCCTGATTGCCCTAGCCAGAACTTCCAACACTATGTTGAATAGGAGTGGTGAGAGAGGGCATCCCTGTCTTGTGCCAGTTTTCAAAGGGAATTTTTCCAGTTTTTGCCCATTCAGTATGATATTGGCTGTGGGTTTGTCATAAATAGCTCTTATTATTTTGAGGTACGTTCCATCAATACCGAATTTATTGAGCGTTTTTAGCATGAAGGGCTGTTGAATTTTATCTCCTTAAGCTGATAAGCAACTTCAGCAAAGTCTCAGGATACAAAATTAATGTGCAAAAATCACAAGCATTCTTATACACTAGTAACAGACAAACAGAGAGCCAAATCATGAATGAACTTTCATTCACAATTGCTTCAAAGAGAATAAAATACTTAGGAATCCAACTTACAAGGGATGTAAAGGACCTCTTCAAGGAGAACTACAAACCACTGCTCAGTGAAATAAAAGAGGACACAAACAAATGGAAGAACATACCATGCTCATGGATAGGAAGAATCAATATCGTGAAAATGGCCATACTGCCCAAGGTAATTTATAGATTCAATGCCATCCCCATCAAGCTACCAATGAGTTTCTTCACAGAATTGGAAAAAACTGCTTTAAAGTTCATATGGAACCAAAAAAGAGCCCGCATCTCCAAGACAATCCTAAGTCAAAAGAACAAAGCTGGAGGCATCACACTACCTGACTTCAAACTATACTACAAGGCTACAGTAACCAAAACAGCATGGTACTGGTACCAAAACAGAGATATAGACCAATGGAACAGAACAGAGTCCTCAGAAATAATACCACACATCTACAGCCATCTGATCTTTGACAAACCTGAGAGAAACAAGAAATGGGGAAAGGATTCCCTATTTAATAAATGGTGCTGGGAAAATTGGCTAGCCATAAGTAGAAAGCTGAAACTGGATCCTTTCCTTACTCCTTATACGAAAATTAATTCAAGATGGATTAGAGACTTAAATGTTAGACCTAATACCATAAAAATCCTAGAGGAAAATCTAGGTAGTACCATTCAGGACATAGGCATGGGCAAAGACTTCATGTCTAAAACACCAAAAGCAACGGCAGCAAAAGCCAAAATTGACAAATGGGATCTCATTAAACTAAAGAGCTTCTGCACAGCAAAAGAAACTACCATCAGAGTGAACAGGCAACCTACAGAATGGGAGAAAATTTTTGCAATCTACTCATCTGACAAAGGGCTAATATCCAGAACCTACAAAGAACTCCAACAAATTTACAAGAAAAAAACAAACAACCCCATCAAAAAGTGGGCAAAGGATATGAATAGACATTTCTCAAAAGAAGACATTCATACAGCCAACAAACACATGAAAAAATGCTCATCATCACTGGCCATCAGAGAAATGCAAATCAAAACCACAATGAGATACCATCTCACACCAGTTAGAATGGCAATCATTCAAAAGTCAGGAAACAACAGGTGCTGGAGAGGATGTGGAGAAATAGGAACACTTTTACACTGTTGGTGGGATTGTAAACTAGTTCAACCATTATGGAAAACAGTATGGCGATTCCTCAAGGATCTAGAACTAGATGTACCATATGACCCAGCCATCCCATTACTGGGTATATACCCAAAGGATTATAAATTATGCTGCTATAAAGACACATGCACACGTATGTTTATTGCAGCACTATTCACAATAGCAAAGACTTGGAATCAACCCAAATGTCCATCAGTGACAGATTGGATTAAGAAAATGTGGCATATATACACCATGGAATACTATGCAGCCATAAAAAAGGATGAGTTTGTGTCCTTTGTAGGGACATGGATGCAGCTGGAATCCATCATTCTTAGCAAACTATCACAAGAACAGAAAACCAAACACCGCATGTTCTCACTCATAGGTGGGAACTGAACAATGAGATCACTTGGACTCGGGAAGGGGAACATCACACACCGGGGCCTATCATGGGGAGGGGGGCGGGGGGAGGGATTGCATTGGGAGTTATACCTGATGTAAATGACGAGTTGATGGGTGCAGCACACCAACAAGGCACAAGTATACATATGTAACAAACCTGCACGTTATGCACATGTACCCTACAACTTACAGTATAATAATAATAAATAAATTTAAAAAAAAAAAAAAAAGAAATTGTTCTTAAAGTAATTTTTCTGGCTGCTCTTTACCCACAGGGTGACAAATTAGAAGGGTGAGTTGGAAGAAGGAGCCTGAAGATACGATGCCTTCCCATCTATCACCTGCTATGGCAAAGGGTCTTGCCTATAGCTTGGCTAATACGTTTCATTTATGGGAGCGTGAGAAAGCCTATTTAGCCACACAGAGAATCCATGTCCTTTGACTTAAGTATTATAAGTGATATGCTGACATTTTAATCTCCATTTCCACTGACCCACATCCTATTTCTCAACTGTTTCAGAACTCAGCCATGAAGGAGAGAATTGTTATGTATTGAGTAGTTCAAACGTCAGCAATAAGAACTGAATAATATTCCTTCATCTAATGCAGTGAGAACATTGCTAAATAACCATATAACTATAGTTAGAGCAGTTTTATTGGACTTGCAGTAAATGAAGTCAGACCAGAATGTGTTAGACAATACATGTATTTGAATTAGAGATTAAAAGAACAGATAATTTTTATAAAATATTTGGCTTTGAAAGAAAATAAATCTTGTGTTTATTAATGAGGACTTAGGGCTAGGGGAGTTCTGTGGCTTGGCTGCTGTTGCTTTTAAATATGAACAGAGCACAGCGTGTTTAAAGCTTTAAGGTAGAACCAGCTGAGAAATGCATGAGACAGGGCATACTTAATGGAGAGTGGTGCTTGAAGTGGTGTGAAAGCATACATTTCAGAACACAGGTGGGCAGGATTAAGTTTATGACTAAAATGAGAATGAGGCAGGTAAGGACAGGTTTACAAGTGCTCAGCACTAGAAATACAAATAAATAAATAAATAAATAAGACATGATCATTCCTTTCAAGGACCTCCATCTGGGCACTGCGGGGGAAGACAAAAATTAAGCTACCATAATACAAGTTATAGGTTAATAAGATTTAAAAATTCAACTGCTCCCCAGTAAAGCGATTCTTTTCTAATCTCAGAGTGCTCATTTATTTCTTGTGGGAAATAAAAAAAAACTGGAGAATGGGTTTCTGATTCAGTCTCTATATGATGGTAGTTTAATACTTAAGACGAGTGCTATCAGCCAAACCATTGCTTTGTAAATATATGTAGGTTTTTTAAGGCTTCTACAATATCGCAGCATTAATATCTTGTATGGGTACTTGAAAAGTAGCCTATTACTGTTAAAGAGTGTGTGCATTTAGCCTGGAGAATTTCTGGGATGGGAGGATTTAACGTGTTTAGAAAACTTCTTCCCAATGCATGTGAGATATGAAAAGAAATTTGTTTTTGAAATGGTCTGATTTTAAAGTATCCTCACAAAAACTACAATGTGTATAATCAAGAAATTTGTCTGCCAAAGCAGGAGTGTTTATTTCAGCTAGCACATAAGTGTGCGTAAGACAGCTGCGATGTAGGGAAGGAAATAAATAAATGAATAGAACTTGGCACTGAACTTGAATATAAGACTGGTTTGAGTTCAGCTTCACTTCTTAATGTGGTTGCCTCTTGTTGTTGTTGTTGTTGTTGTTCCTTTACTCGTACACTGGGGAGGAAAGGAAGAGAGAAGAGCAGCTTTCATTGACCACTAACTTTTTTTTACAGTGCTCTGCTGGAATGTTTATCTACTAGAAAACAGTAAACATAATGGTGAAGAATATGGAGTCAGGCTTCCTAAATTTGAAATTTGGTTCTCCCACTGAATAGCCATTTCTTACCTTCTTCGTGCCACTGTTGACATCATAACATTTCAATAATAATGAAACTATATGATTCATTTTCAATAGCTTGTGATTATTAAGTGATTGAACATATGGAAGTACTTAGGACTGCACCTAGACAATGGTAAGCAGAACATAAATATGAGCTATTATCATAATTTGCCTCATAGGGTGTTGTGACAATTTAATGAAGTAATAGACATTGTGAAAGGAAAATGTCTTGCATCCCTTCAAGCTGGAAACTGCTCAGGGCAAACCTGCCTCCCATTCTATTCAAAGTCATCCCTCTGCTCACTGAGATAGACGATTGCCTCCTTTGGAGAGGCTTATCAGAAACTCAAAAGAATACAACCATTTGTCTCTCCCCTACCTGTGACCTGGAAGCCCCCTACCAGCTTGGAGTTGTCCCTACCTTTCCTGGAAGGAACCAATGCACTTTTTACATACATTGATTGATGTCTCATGTCTCCCTAAGATGTATAAAACCAAGCTGTGCCCCAATCACCTTGAGCGCATGTCATCAGGACTTCTTGAGGTCGTGTCATGGCGTGCATCCTCAACTTTGGCAAAATGAATGTTCTAAATTAACTGAGACCTTTCTCAAATTTTGGGGGTTCACAACATAAAACACTTCTTAACACAGTGACAGACCTCAAAAATATTCATGATAAATGGCAAGTATTATTATATTTTCTAATAAAATTAGGTTAATAGTCATAATTTATTGATGCTTATTCCACTTTTTGAGGAAGTGAAACAATAAAATTTCAAGAAACATTGAAAGATTGAGGTAAAATCTGAACTCTGAATTCTATTCAAAATAATTTTTTAATTTATAATTTATTAGTTTATTCTGTATAAATAATGATTATTATTTCATACTGTTATTATAAGGATTAAATAAGTGAATATTTATAAAATGCCTTGTGAACTGTAGGAACTGAATTAATCTAAGGTGTTATTACATTCCATGAGGAAGTTATACATTCTCAAGTCCTACCCACAATCTCATTCCAAGAGAAAAGGTAGTTGATAGGGAGAAAATCCTTTTCTCTACCCTCTTAGGTTAGGTCCTGGAGGCCTACAAATTATACTGACAACAGATTAACAGAAGACAAAAAATGTATTTCTATGCATACAGGTGTTTACAAAAGAAGTAGCTTAATAAATGGTTAAAGTTACAGGCTTATATACTAACTTAGTAGGGAAAAGGAAGTAGGACTCTTTGGGAAGGACGAGGAAGTTTACAGAAGAACAAATAGGAGATAAGAAAGTTTGTAATATTGCTTGTTCATTCAGGTGCAAGTAGTTTTCCTGTCTTCTTCGTGGACATAAAACTCCCCAAGAGAAGGGATTTATAATAGGCTTATTCTTGGTCTCCTTCCTGGTAGTAAAACCTGCTCTAAAAAAAGGAATTTATGGCAGCCTCATTTCTCAGAAGTTTCTCCTTTTGGTCAGATAAGGAAAGCTATGAGGAGGCTTCTTTCTGCATCTGTTGAATCCCAAAAATCTTCAGCATAAAGTAATCTTCATACCAACTCTGGGGTTCTAGTGGGGGTTCCTACATAGTTAAGGTGTTGACCACAATTTATGGTATCACAGTTGTGAATGTCTCAAAGACTTCTAATTTGGAATGGAGTTCACAGAAACAACCAAATTCAGTGGCTCACTTGGATTTACTTCATGAACAGTAAAAGCCTCAGAGACACCAAAATTGACATAACCCAATATCATGGCTTCTATGCAAGGCAGACAGATAATTTCCCCCCCCCAAAATAAAACAGGCTTATTTCTTTAAATAAATTACAATGTATTAGTGTGTGTGGAAAAAAAATGGAAGCTAAAAGAGATCTATACCAAGATGTAAAAAGTATCTGAAAAATCAACAGTGATCCTGTTGGGAAAATTAACACTAAAATCTAGAGTAATACAAAAGGATCATATTATGTTAAAGAATATATTCCTACATAAATTGACACTTAGACCAGGTGCAGTGGCTCACAGTGGCTGTGATCTGAGCGCTTTGGGAGGCCAAGACAGGAGGGTTCATTTGAGGTCAGGAGTTAGAGATCAGCTAGGCAACATAATGAGACCCTGTCACTGCCAAAATAATAATAATTTTAAAAACTCAACTAATTGTGAGTGTGCCTAATTTATTAACAAGTTAAAAGGAATTCATTTTAGCTTGAAAAAGACATGGGCTCTTAATTTTAATGGATAGTTATTTTTTTCCATAGATATTATGATGAATATTTCTATAATATTAATAATAGCCAAAAATGATATCTAGTTATACTAGTAAATAAAAAGTTATTGAGTACAAATTAACTACTTAGGACTTTTAATTGAAGTAAATAGTTTTTAATTAATAATCCACTTGACATTTTAGAAAGTAGATGATGCTTTCTTATTGCTGAATGACACTAGAGAGAAGTAAAAGCTATTCTTCAATATTTGTACCAAGTGACAAATAGCCTGAATAATTAGTTGCCACATTTAGTTTGCTTATAAAGTGAACATTTTCAACCAGTATTTTTATAAGAATTTGAAATGTATTTGAGAAAATAAGTGTAACTAATGATCTTTTTCAACAATGCTAAACCATTTAAAAATTATAAAATCATGCCGGGCGCGGTGGCTCAAGCCTGTAATCCCAGCACTTTGGGAGGCTGAGACGGGCGGATCACAAGGTCAGGAGATCGAGACCATCCTGGCTAACACGGTGAAACCCCGTCTCTACTAAAAAAATACAAAAAACTAGCCGGGCGAGGTGGCAGCGCCTGTGGTCCTAGCTACTCCGGAGGCTGAGACAGGAGAATGGCGTAAACCCGGGAGGCGGAGCTTGCAGTGAGCTGAGATCCGGCCACTGCACTCCAGCCTGGGGGACAGAGCCAGACTCAGTCTCAAAAAAAAAAAAAAAAAAAAAAAAAATTATAAAATCATGACATTTATAGGACTAAAATAATTGTTGTAAAAAAAAAAGAACATCTCAATGACTAATAAATTCAGAGTTTATCAATATTTAGGAAGTAAACTATATATATTTTGTAGCTTCCAAATAATTAGATGTCCAGCATTCAAATGGAGTTTGCTATAGTTGTGGATTCCCCCTAAAATACAGTATGACACTTGCTAAGACTCTATCTTAATATTTTAAGTAATTGTTTACTATCTGTCTTAGAACTCATAAGCATTTATAATAATCCATTCTCTAGGAAACCATGTGGAAGATGTAAGTAGTTACAAATACTGTCATCCCAGAAACATACAACCTCAGGCTTAAAGATATCATGAGTTCCCTGATCAAATCTTACTTTCTGTTTCCTCCAATCCAATATTTTAATCACAATTTTCTAACATGAATTACTTTAAAACTATATATAGAAAATTTTTACAATTGTTTCTATTTGTCTTCCTATCTAAACGCAATTATAGAATAAATTTAATTATTTCTTTCTTCCAATTTAAAGGTCTTAATGTCTCAGCAAGATCTACTCCCAAATTATTCAGTCAGGTGCTTAACTCTCCTTTCTAATAATAAACGTCAGTATGAACCAAACATATTTTCTGTGGCTCATGACAAAAAGATTACTAACATGTAACATTACACTACATATTTGAATGTAGTGATATAGCACTAACTTTCTAACATTATGGTATGTGAAAAATACTGTGCTGCTCAGGGAAAAACAAATATTTCAGTTCAAAGTATGTAATATAAAAAACCTGATTCATCTTTTGGGACCTTTATTACCCAGGGAAATAGTTGTTTTCCGTTTGACCTCTGTCAAATTTATTTTCATGCCTCCCGAAAGTCTTCCTTGTCTTACTTTGGATATTTTGTGAAATATGCAAACTGTGGCATGACCTAAAATAGCTATGCTATTTATGCATTCCGGAGGTTGAAGTTTTTCAATTACTTTTTCTGAAAAAATATATATATAATTACATATTATACAACATGTTATATATTTATAGATAATATATTAGCATTATATAGTATATAATTATATACTATAAAGTGTTATCTATACTTTATATTATTAAAAATATGGTTTCTTATATTAAAATGGCCAATTCAAGTTATTAGGAGATGTCTGTCTATTCTATTAAATCCACACAGAAAAATAAACTGCAAAGTATAAAACCAAAAAATGTTCTGAGTTGGCCTTCCCAATTTCTATCCAGGCCTTCACAGTGGGAAGCAATGAACTCCTGAAAAAGAGATGAAAACAGAATGCTTTAGTTTAGTACTCGGTCTAGGAATTCATCTTAGAAAGGGAACTACATTCGTTTGGGAAAATACTTTGACCAACTTCTTAGGGTAAAAATTTAAATCAAGACGGACAAGGGCCTTACGAAGGCTTTAGGCCAAATTGCGCTGTTTAAGACAGAGAAAATGTCTCGATTGTTATAAAGAGAGAGAAGCGAAATGAAAGATCATAGCAGTAAGAAAGAAAAATAAGTTGAGATGATTCTGGACACAAAAAAGAATAAGTGCTATACATAAATAAAGTGCAAGGTCAAAAACTCAACAATGAAAAAAGAACAGAAAGCAGAGACTTAAAATAAGTCTGTACACAAGTGTTGATACAAGCATTGTTCACAATAACTAACAGGTGAAAGCAACTCAAATGTACATTAATGGATGAATGGATAAACAAATATATATATTATTTATATGTATGTACATATATATGCATATATAATATATAGATATATATTACATATACATATGTAACATATATTATATAGATATATTATATATTACATATATGTATGTAACATATATAATATAGACATATATTATATATTACATATATAATATAGACATATATTATATAGTATACATATATTATAATGCATATATTATATATTATATACACATATATTATATATATACACACACGTTATATATATATATACACACAATGGACTATTATTCATCCTTAAAAAGAAATGGCAGCCAAACCTGATGGCTCACGCCTGTAATCCCAGCCCTTTGGGAGGCCGAGGCAGGTAGATCACCTGAAGTCAGGAGTTAGAGACCAGCCTGGTCAATATGGCAAAACCCCATCTATACTAAAAATACAAAAAGTAGCCGGGTGTGGTGGCACATGCCTGTAATCTCAGCTACTTGTGAGGCTGAAGCAGGAGAATCGCTTGAACCCAGGAGGCAGAGGTTGCAGTGAGCTGAGATCATGCCAAAAAACTCCAACCTGGGGGATAGAGTAAGATTATCTCTCCAAATAAATAAATAAATAAATGGCATTGTGACACATGCTAAAACATAGATGAACTTTGAAGAAATTAAATGAAATAAGCTGCTGGATAAAAATGTATCATTCCACTTATATGAAATATCTAAAATAGTCAAATACATAGAGACAGAAAGTAGAATGGTGATTGTCAGAGCTGAGGTAGGAAAGAGTGGGAGTTATTGTTTAACTGGTACAGAGTCAGTTTGGGAAAATGAAATTTTCTGGAAATGAATAGTGGTGATATTTACACAGCATCGTTAATGTACTTCATGATATCAATACTGGAATGTATATTTTACTACAGTACAATGCAAAATGATAATTTTTCAAAAAAGTGATAGTAGAGAGGATGTGAAAATGTTTTTTTAAGAAAAGGAGGATGCTTATGTTTCCATTTAAAATTGTTTGTGATACAAAACCCATTGTTCTCCATCATTGATGTCTTCAGGAGAATCACTCTTTTGATGTTGTGGGGTCTCTCAGGGTTGATACTGGTAGTAGAACAGCATGTGTGGACTCGGAAATTCCAGAGGTAGAAAAGGCTATGAGTACGTAAGTCCCCTGGGAACTTGCATCAACCCTAGACAGATTATTGGGCTTTCTCATAAATTATATTAAGAGACTCAAGGTAATTTTCACCTCAAGGAGCAGAGGAGGGTCTCCAATTGATATGTGTATTACCCTCCCAAAGAAAGTTAAAAGAGAATACTGAGGCTAAACTTAAATTTCATCAAGAAATAATAGATTCCTAAGAAAGTTTTCTGCCTAATGAGGAAGTGTTTCAGAGGCCACTTCTTTCTCTGTTCAAGTGGGAACATAAAACTAAAAAAATAGTAAATACAAAATATATGCTTAAAAACTACCTTTCATGCTGCCCACACCCCCCCCAACAATATCATAGCTACTCCAAAGGTATTGTATATTCTGAGTTTTACTTCTCATCTTCTTAATTAAAGTAATAATAGAAAATGTTATTCATATATAATTAAAATAATACATGAAATATTTATTCTTGAAACTTCTAAGTTTTCTTTGAAATATCACTTTTATTAAAAATAAATGTGTGACCCACAAGTTAATATTCTATGTAGGGAGTTAACTGTTGAGTAGCAGGAATCCTGAGAAAAAGTGGAGTGAATGAGTTCAGAAAACTCAGCCATGAATTCAGACAAAACTAAACAAATACTAATTGTGTGGTCTTGGGCAAATTGTTTAAATTTTTTTTGCTTATAGTATTGCTATGGGTATCAAAAGTGTTTAAAAATACTGAGTCTCACTTCTAACATTTTACATATTGGTCTCAGATCTTCTCATGTTTCACAAGAAACTGTTGTATGATTGTTCATACTATGATACATGTATTTTTAAAGGACCCTGCACAATTAGATGGTCAATAAATACTTGTTGATAATTTATTGATTGTATTAGTTTTGAATTGCTGCTGTAGTAAATTGGCACAAATTTAGTAGCTTAAACCAAAACAAATTTCCTATCTTACAGTTTGATAGGTTAGATGTCCAACTCAGGTTGGTCTCATTGGATAAAAATTATGTTGCTGGCAGAGCAATATTTTTGTCTGAAGGCTTCACATCACCCATTTATTTACTTCTCCAACTTTTAGAAGCTTCCTACATTCCTTGCCTCATGGCCACCTCCTCCATCTTCAAAGTCAGCAACCAGCAACATGGCATCTGTCTGAGCCTTCTTTGTTAGTCACATCTTCTTCTGACTCTGAACTCATCCTGGAAAAGGCGATCAATTTTAAGAACCCATGTGATTAAATTGGACCCACTTGAATAATTTAGGATAATCTTCCCTTCACAAGGGCCATACCCTTCATCACCTCTGCAGAGTCTTTTTGCCGTGTTAGGTAACATATTCACAGGCTCTGTGGATTTGGGCATGGGCATATTTGGGGGACCATTATTCTGCCCTCTACACTGATGTTTAAAACATAAAAGCTGAGATGATTTTATACTCTATATTTTCTTTTTGCAAAGTTCCCAAAACATTTCATGATAGTTTTAAATCACTGTTCTGTATATTGATCATGTCTCACGTGGTTCACCTATTTTAGGGAGAATGGTGAAACATAATCACCTGGCTAGGTAGAAAATCATTGATTTTAGGTGTCTTTAATATGGCTTAATCAGAAAAGCACCAAAATTAGCCAGTTTCCTGCTGGGCATAGTTCTGGGTGACTCTCAGTGTATTTCAGACTGATTATACTCTCTGTAACATGTACTTCTTCATCTGTTGCTTTTGTCCATAAACCTCAATAACCTTTTCAAACACCAAAGAAGTGTCGGTATCCATAGCCTCCAAAATGCTAATATCATCATGCCAATCTTCATGTGAAAAACATTTGATCCTCCCAAACAAGCAAAGCATGGTTTCAGCCCCAAATGGGTGTATCCCTAGAAACTGAAGAGAAGTAATTTAATTCAGAACAACATAAAAGGACCAAGTATCTTAGTGTATTTGTTCCTGGAGCTGCTGTAATAATATATCACAAACTGGGTGACTTAGAACACTAGAAATGCACAGTCTCTCAGTCCTGGAAGTCTGAGAGCAAGTCTGTCAGCAGGGTTGGCTCCTGTGAGAGGGAATATGTTCTGTGTGTTCCTCCTAGATTCCTAACTTCTGGTGGTTTCCATAGCAACCTTTGGTGTAGAAACCATCACCTCAATCTCAGTCTTTATCTTCACGTGGCATTATTCTTCTATATGTGACTGTCTCCAAATTTCCCCTTTTTGTAGGGACACTAGTTATATTAGATTAGAGTCCGTCTTAATAATTTTAATTTTATTACCTCTGTAAATCCCATTTCTAAAGCAAATTACATTCAAAGGCATTGGAGGTTAGAATATCAATGTGTGAATGTTGGGGGGACACATTTCAACCCATAGCACTTGATATTATATCTATCTTGTGTTTCATATATCTTCAGATGCCTCCTGGCATCATTACTTTGTCTGGCACAAGGTCTGAACTATAGCAATAAAACTTAGTTGTGTGAGTTGAAATCCTCATATAGCAAAATGGGTAATAAAAAGACAACTTAGCAAAAATGATATTATAAAGCCACAATTCTTCCGGCCCAGAGTTCTGTTTTGTAAATGGTATTAGTAGTCAATCGCTTGAAAATTGGGAAATTCCTGTTAAGAATTCTGCTGTAGGTCACTTCACTTGTTTCACTTAGAACTGGTGAAAAGCTATTGCTGCCTGCCCAGTGCACTGAAAACAAAATCTATATACATGGTTCAAAGTGCAGCTTAATTCATGACAGCAGTGAGCACCAACTAAATCATATTTTTCATGTCACAAACAATAAAGCACAAATCAAATAGCAGTGAAACTAGGAAGTACTAATTTTTAAGTTATGGACAACGAAATTTATCACTTTCCTGCCAAAGCTGGAGAACAAAGCAGATACTCAAATAAGTTAGACTGTATCTATCCTAAAATAAGAATAGCTTTGGGTCAGATCCTTAATAACACAAGTTTTTTGTTTCCATTAAGGAGCAGTTCAAAAAAAATCCTAGTCACTCGTCAGCTACTAATAAACCTCAAAATGATCTAAGGACTTTTATTTTTAATTCATTACTGAGTTATCCAATTATTTAGCTATTACTGAGAATTTACCACACACCAGGCATTCTGCAAAGTTCCATAAGGCATCTAATGATAAAGCATAATACATATTGGCAAAAAGCATAATATGTATTGGCAAAAAGTTTAGTCATTTTGATTATTCTATATTAAATTACTTCTTTCCAGCTTCTAGGAATAGAGTCCTACCAACAGACCAGAAGTTTTTTCTTTTTGCACTTAATAATTTTTAGCATATTTCTTATATTCTAAAATGTAATTCTTTAGGTCAATATTAAAAAACATTCGTTTTTTATTCATTACTTACATCTTAGGTTTTAAATTGTATCTTATTATATATGCTGATTTAAATATTAATACATTTATAGACAGAATATATTCTATGGAACATGGTTTTTAAAGTACAGTTAATGGACTCCTATGTTTCACTGCAACAGTACAAGTTTATTGTTATGATTTCTCTTTCTATTTGTTTTAGAGAAAGTCTCGCACTCTATTGCCCAGGCTGGGGAGCGTGGTATGATCATAGCTCCCTACAGCCTCCAACTCCTGTGCTCAAGGGATCCTCCTGCCTTGGAGTAGCTGGGAGGATAGGCATCCCCCAACATGCCTGGTTGATAAGTTTCAAATTAAACGTTACAAGTTTTGTTTGTAGAACTCCCACTTGTCAAGTTTTTGTGTAGTATTAAAATCTACACTAACTAAAAATGTTTTAAAAATACTCCTGTTTGTATCTGTGCCAGGCCAGATATTCTTCATATACTTCAACCAGAACAACATATCGTGACAGATTGAATGTAAAAAGGACACAAAACCTCTGTCTTCTTTTCATTCAAATATGATTTTTCATGTGTGTACTTGAAAATGACAGTTTGTTATAATAATTGTTATTTATGTTCACATATAATAGGTTTATTGTCATTTATTTTAAATAAATAAATATATGAAACATCTCCCATTTTTAATTTTCAATAAAACAAATATTGGTACATAGAACCCATATAAAACAAAAACTCTTTGGGGCCCACAATGAACATAATGGAGTCCTGAGACCTGAAAGTTTAAGAATCACTGCATGAATAAACCTTCATCAGCACAGGGCAGTCAACAATGGCAGTAAAGATGCAAACATCACCTGCTTGGGATCCTCCCAATTCTGCCCAGAGGGGAGACGTTCTTTTCAGTGCACTGTAAATAGCTTGTGAGTGTTGCAGCTTCCAGCATTACATATTAGAGTCTTATATACTTCATTTCTGTTTCCTTCCTCACCTAGCAAATTTCTGATATGATTTTCTAGCTTAGCTGCAGAAAATGATTGTACAGTTGTTCTGAGAATTTTATTTATTTAGAAATTATATTTCTAATTATAAATGAATACACTGGGATTCTGACTGTAACCAGTGTAGCCATTTCAACCACTCGTGATATGACTTTGATCACTTCTGCACAAACACTAGGCTCTTCAATCCTTTTCCATCAGTGGAACATGGTCAGGCCATTCAAGTTTACTCACAGATTTTCCTAATTTCATACGATAGTATTATTCTTATGTGATGGTCAGGTGTATCTACAAGAGGAAACAGAGGAGAAATTCAGGAGAAAATAAAAACAAGGTTTATTATACTTACCGGTTTTAAAGACAGGAGGCAAGCCATACCACACAGGTCCACATGGAAAAGACACCAGGGTGGTTAAGAAGAAGACAGGAGTATAAAGGGAAGGTTTAGGTTACTGTCTTTATTGGGGTTTCCAGGGGAAAGTCAAGACAAGGCAGGATGAACAGTTTAGGATTGGCTAGTTTGAATAAGTTTAGTGAGTTTTGAGCTATGGGAGTGGTTCCCAGTTGCCTAGAACCTGGTTCTGCAATGGTTAAGGCCGAGAAATACTGCCTTGTGGGGTGCATGGGCTGATAGAGAAAGTGTGGTTCTGGATTGGTTAGTTTGCAAATCAAAGGCGTGCTCTAGGCTGGGCTAAGATGCCCAAACATCATAACATACAGAAAACTGAAAAATATTAACAATACACATTGTATAAGTCCTGCCTGTCCCAAAAAGTATTAGGTTCCTTTGCAAATCATCTTCTCCACTTCCAAGACTGAATTAAAGGGACCTCAGAAAAAGGCAGCTATACTACAAGTCCAGGAGCTGGTTACACTGATGCCCCAGAAATACAAGAGCTCCTACCTTAAAAAAAAAAATCAATTTCAAAGGAAATTTGTATCTCTAACTGTAAATAATACAAATAGAATTCTTTATTTGTGAGGGGAAAGAATTAACTACTGTCTTGCCAGTTATCCTATATGTGTTTTTACTATTTTTATGCATATTTTAATTATTTAACTGGATTTGACGAAATTCAGATATCCTTACTCACCAATGAGAAGGAACAAGAATTTCAGAGCATACAAATTCACCACAATGACACCAAATTGTGAGGACCTCTTAATTTTTAAAAAAAGCACCATCTTTGTAGAAACTTGTGAATTCACCAAGATATATTAGATTGTTTTATTAAAAACTCTGATGTCTTCCAATGAAAAAAATGTTAATAAGTCTTAATGAATATGGCTATAAAAGTTTCTATTTCTTGATTTCTTCAGAAATGCTCTTTTCCTGCCGTCTACTCTGTTCTCTAAAATTTTATCCTGTAGTGCCATAACACTCAACAAGTAATCTATTTTGAGATTGCAGCTTTATCCAAAACTTCAGAAAATCCTTAATATTGTTAATGTATTTGAAAAATAATTTATATCATTACAATTGTATAATTCTACTGTTAAAACTTTCACTTCTACAAACCGAAAAACACTGGTACTCTCTGCTTGTTAGCAAGGAATGGTTGAGTGATGTTGCAGTTCTTTTTCTAATCTAAGTGTTTTGCCTTTGGTTATATCTGCTTTTTCACCAACTGAATAAAAATATGTACACCAGAGTATCTCTTCCAATAGTTTTTAACTCACCCTATTTCTCAGGTTGCATTGAGAAAGCGTTCGATTTTAACAATTTTATTATTAATATTTACCTTCATAGAACACTGTATTCATTGTGTCCAGCTCCTGGGATTTCATGACTTACGGATTCTCTGCACCATTCATTCTTTCATTCAATATATCCAGTGGTGTGATGAATTCTGAGAATACAAAGATGAGAAAGCATTATGTTTGTTCACTCAAAATCTTAACTTCTAACAGAAGAGTGACTAACTGTATTCAGCAGATTCATACAAAATTATAATACATATATAAAGAGTTGTGAGAGTACTGAGAAAGAACAGTTAATTATGCCTAGAAAATAATAAAGGAACTCTTCATGGCAGAGGAAGTAATTAATTTGTATATGGAAAGAACAACAAGTTGACCTTCACCAAGGAAATGGGGGAAAGGTGAGATAAATGGGAGGTGCACAAAGTCATGCAACAGTCCATTGTATGTGTACTTGAGGAATTAACAGAAATAGAGATTGCCTTCCAGGTTATATGTATCATAGAAATGAGAGGTGTGAGGAAGTGAAATGCCAGGCTAAGCAATTTGTTTTTTGGCATACAGAAAATATTAGCGAGACATTCAGTTTTCTATTTTAGAAATGTGAGTCTGAGAGGAATAGGTAGACTAGAAAATAGTGGAAAGAATATATGTCAGGATGATAAGGCAATGCAAATATAGCATTACAGGAAAAAAATAGAAAAAAAAAACTATTCTGAATTGTTTTATTTTCCAAAGGGAATTGGAAATGTGGATTAAAGATTGGTGCAGATAGCTCTTTCTATGTGATTTTTTTTTTTTTACTGCCTATCTAGTACATCGTAGAATGATTATTATATTAGTTGGTGTTTCCCAGGGAAACAGAACCAGTAAGATTAGATAGATAGATGATAGATAGATAGATAGATAGATAGATAGATAGATAGATAGATAGATAGATGATAATAGATAGATAATAGATAGATGATAGATCGATCAATCGATCGATAGATAGATAGATGATAATAGATAATAGATAGATGATAGATAGATAGATAGATAGATAGATAGATAGATAGATAGATGATAGAGAAAGAGAATATTGGCTTACATGAGTATGAAAGTTGAGAAGTCCCACAGTTTGCAATAGTCAACCTGGAAACTCAGGAAAGCTGGTGGTATAATTAGGGGTCCTAGGAGCTGGAGAACCAATAGTATAGATTCCAGTTGCAGTCTAAAGGCCTGAGAACCAGGAATGCCGAGGAAAGGAGAATACTGACGTTCCAGCTCAAGCAGCCAGGCATTGAAAGGGCAAACCCAGCCCTCATCCACCTTTTTGTTCTATTCAGTCCTTCAATGAATTGGATGATGCCCAGCACACTGGGGCAGTCTAATCCTGCACTGGCAACCAAGGTATCCAGCTTCTTTCATCAGAACTGACTAGGCGGCTGGCCTGATCCACGGAGAGCAAGGAAGAGCAGTACAGTGTGGTGGCCCACCTGAGAGCTACACAGAGTAGGGGAGCCCCCACCCTGCCAGCCAAGGGAGGCAGTGAGTGAGCACTCTACGCCGCGGGGGAAACTGTGCTTTTTCCATGAAACCATGCAACCCAAGAATCGGGAGATCCCACTGGCAAACCCATACCACTGGGGTGTAGGATTCCAACCCCAGAGCTGCACAGATTCTCAATAGTCTCTCAGCTAGAATCTGCTTAAGCTTGTTGGGTTCCTGGAGAGAGAGAAGTGACCAGCACCACAGCTGTAGCTGCCTGCAATCTAAGCCATTTGAGTTCCTTGGGAAAAGGGCAGCAGCCAACACTGAGGCTCATAACTGCCTAATACTCTAAGCCCCAGGTGGGGAAGGGAGGTATTCACCTCTAGAGCTCCAAGCCACGTTTTCCCCCTGCGGGAACCAGAGAAGCTAGGCGGCTTGGTCCCAAGAGGTACCTCCCACAGCCAAACACACAGGCTATAGCAGACTGTGGCCAGAGCACTCTTCAGACATGACCCACACCCATCTTTCTCCACTGGGTGGGGTCTCCCTGTGGGAACTCCAACAACTTCACCAGAGGCTCAGAGAAAAAACTCTGATATCTCTGGGCCTGAGCCACTAGAACCCCTAGTGGGAGGGGTGGTCCCAGTCTCTGCGGACCAGTAGACTTAGCCTTCCCTCCTGGTAATTCTGAAAAATTCAGGCAGCCTAGATGAGTGGGTTTCACCTAAGCAGAGCACACCCCTCCACCAAGAAACAAACTGCTTTATTAAATGGGTCCTGTTTCCCATGCCACCCAGCTGGTGAGACGTTCCAACAGAGGTTGTCAGACACCCTACACAGGAGCAATCCTACTGGCATAAGGTTGGTGCTCCTGGAGGTCAGAGATCCCAGAAGAAGGAACAGACACCCATCTTTGCTGTTTTCCAGCCTCCTTGAGTGACATCTCCAGCCATGGGAGTGAACTATATGAATAGGGCCTGAAGTGAACACCCAGCAAACCACAGCAACCCTACAGAAGAGGAATCTGACTACTGAAAGAAAAACAAATAAACAGAAAGCAACAACAACAGCATCGTTGACAACAAAATGTCCCCACAGAAATCCCAACCAAGGGTCAGCAAACTCGAAGGTTGAAAAGTAGACAAACTCATGAAGATGAGAAAGAATAAATGAAAACACAGTGAAAACCAAAAAGACCAGAGTACCCCTTCTCCAAATGACCACAATGTCTCTCCAGCAAGGGCACAGAACTGGATGGAGGATGAGATGGACAAATTGACAGATATAGGCTTCAGAAGATTGGTAATTTAAAAAACTCCGCTGTGCTAATGGAGAATGTTCTAACCCAATGCAAAGAAGCTAAGAACCTTAATAAAAGGTTAGAGGAGCTGCTAACTAGATTAACCAGTTTAGAGAGGAACATAACTAACCTGATGAAGTTGAAAAACACACCATGAGTACTTGGTGAAGCATACACAAGTATCAACAGCCAAATTAACCAAGTGGAAGAAAGGATATCAGAGTTTGAAGACCACCTTGCTGAAATAAGGCATGCATACAAGATTAGAGATAAAAGAATACAAAAGAACAAACAAAGCCTCTGAGAAATATGGGACTATGTGAAAAGAACCTACAGTTGACTGGAGTACCTGAAGGAATCAGGGAGAATGGAAACAAGCTGGAAAACACACTTCAGGATATTATCCAGGAGAACTCCCCCAACCTAGCAAGACAGGCCAATAAGTAAATTCAGGAAATACAGATAAGAACATTAAGATACTCCACAAGGAGGGCAACCCCAAGACACATAATTATCAGATTCTCTGTATTACTCTGTTTTCATGCTACTGATAAAGAAATACCTGAGACTGGGAAGAAAAGAAATTTAATTGGAGTTCCACATGGCTGGGGAGGCCTCAGAATCATGGTGGAAGTTGAAAGGAACTTCTTACATGGTGGCAGTAAGAGAAAATGAGGAAGACGTAAAAGCAGAAACCCTTGATAAAACCATCAGATCTCATGAGATGTGTTTACTACCATGAGAAGAGTATCGAATAAATTGCCCCCATGATTCGAATTATCTCCCACTGGGTCCCTCCCACAACACATGGGAATTATGAACATGTAATTCAAGATGAGATTTGGGTGGGGACACAGAGTCAAACTATATCATCCTGCTTCTGGCTCCTCCAAATCTCATGCCCTCACATTTCAAAACCAACCATGCTTTGCCAACAGTCCCCCAAAGTCTTAACTCATTTCAGCATTAACTCAAAAGTCCACACTCCAAAGTCTCATTTGAGAATTCCCTTCTGCCTAGGAGCCTGTAAAATCAAAAGCAAGCTAGTTACTTCCTAGATGCAATGCTGGTACATGCAGGTATTGGGTAAATACAGCCATTCCAAGTGGGAGAAATAGGCCAAAGCCAAGGGGTTACAGCCCCATGCAAGTCTGAAATCCAACAGGGCATTCAAATCTTAAAGCTCCAAAATGATCTCCTTTGACTCCATGTCTCACAAGCAGGTCATGCTGAACCAACTGGTGGATATCCATGGTCTTGGGCAGCTACTCCCCTGTGGCTTTGCAGGGTTCAGCCACCCTCCCACCTGTTTTTATGGGCTGGCATTGAGTGTCTATGGCTTTTCCAGGCACACGATGCAAGCCGTCAGTAGATCTACCATTTTGGGGTATGGAGTATGGTGGCAATCTTCCAGCTCCACTAGGTGGTGCCCCAGTAGGGACTCTGTATGGGAGGTCTAACCCCATATTTCCCTTCCGCATTACCCTAGCAGAAGTTCTCCATGAGACCCTAACCCCTGCAACAAACTTCTGCATGGCCATCCAGGCGTTTCCATACATCTGAAATCTAGGTGGAGGTTCCCAAACCTCAATTCTTGACTTCTCTGCACTCGCAGGCTCAACACCACGTGGAAAGTGCCAAGGTTTGGGGATTGCACCCTCAGAAACCATGGCCCAGGCTCTTTGGCCCCTTTCAGACAGGAGTCAAGTGGCTGGGATGCAGGACAACAAGTCACTAGGCTGCACACGTTTCAGGTACCCTGGCACACCCACAAAACCATGTTCTCTTAGGACTCTGGTCTGTGATCGAATGGGCTGCCATGAAGATCTCTGACATGCCCTGGGGACATTTTCCCCATTGTCTTAGCAATTAACGTAAAATCAGAGCAGAACTGAAGGAGGTAGAAATACGAAAAGCCCTACAAAAAATCAGTGAATTCAAGAGCTGTTTTTTGAAAAAATTAACAGAATAGATAGACTGCTGACTAGACTAATAAAGAAGAAAAGAGAGAAGAATCAAATAGACACTTTAAAAAATGATAAAGGGAATATCACCACTGATGCCACAGAAATGCAAACTACCGTCAGAGAATACTATAAACACCTCTATGAAAATAAACTAGAACATCTGGAAGAAATGGATAAATTCCTGGACACATACACCCTCCCAAGACTAAACCAGAAAGAAGTCAAATCCCTGAATAGACCAATAACAAGCTAGGAAATAGAGCCACTAATTCATAGCCTACCAACCAAAAAAAGTCCAGGACCAGACAGATCCACAGCCGAATTCTACCAAAGTTACAAAGAGGAGCTGGTACCTTCCTTCTGAAACTATTCCGAACAATTGAAAAAGAGGGAATCCTCCCTAACTCATTTTATATGGCAGCATCATCCTGATACCAAAACCTTGCAGAGATACAACAAAAAGTAAAAGTTCAGGCCAATATCCCTGATTAACACCGATATGAAAATCCTCAATAAAATACTGGCAAACCGAATCCAGCAGCACATCAAAAACTTTGTTCACCATGATCAAGTCATCCCCGGAATGCAAGACTGGTTCAACATACACAAATCAATAAACATAATCCATCACATAAACAGAATCAAAGACAAAAAACACATGTTTATCTCAATAGATGCAGAAAAGGCCTTCAATAAAATTCAGCATCCCTTTATGTTAAACAACTCTCTTTATAAACTAGGCATTGATGGAACATAACTCAAAATAATAAGAGCTACTTATGACAAACCCACAGCCAACATCATATTGAATGGGCAAAAGCTGGAAGCAATCCCATTGAAAACTAGTACAACACAAGGATGCTGTCTCTCACCACTCTTATTTGACATAGTATTGGAAGTTCTGGCCAGGGCAATCAGGCAAGAGAAAGAAATGAAGAGCATTCAAATAGGAAAAGAGTAAGGTCAAATTGTCTCTGTTTGCAGATGACATGATTCTACATTTAGAAAACCTCATTATCTCAGCCTCAAAACTCCTTAAGCTCATAAGGAATTTCAGCAAAGTCTCAGGATACAAAATCAAAGTGCTAAAATTGCAAGCATTCCTTTACACCCACAATAGACAAGGAGAGAGCCAAATCATGAATGAGCTCTCATTTACAATTGGTCAAAAAGAATAGGCCGGGCGTGGTGGCTCAAGCCTGTAATCCCAGCACTTTGGGAGGCCGAGATGGGCGGATCACGAGGTCAGGAGATCGAGACCACCCTGGCTAACACGGTGAAACCCCGTCTCTACTAAAAAATACAAAAGACTAGCCGGGCGAGGTGGCGGGCGCCTGTAGTCCCAGCTACTCGGGAGGCTGAGGCAGGAGAATGGCGTAAACCCAGGAGGCGGAGCTTGCAGTGAGCTGAGATCTAGCCACTGCACTCCAGCCTGGGCGACAGAGCGAGACTCTGTCTCAAAAAAAAAAAAAAAAAGAATAAAATGCCTAGTAATACAACTAACAAGGATGTGAAGAACCTCTTCAAGGAGAGCTACAAACCACTGCTCAAGAAAATAAGAGAGGACACAAACAAATGGAAAAACATCCCATTCTCATGGTTAGGAAAAATCAACATTCTGAAAATGGCCATACTGCCCATTATCTATAAATCACTGCTCAGTAATTTATAGATTCAATGCTATTCCCACCAAACTGCCATTGAAGTCCTTGACAAAATTAGAAAAAATATTACTTTAAATTTTATATGGAATCAAAGAAGATCCCACATAGCCAAGACAATCCTAAGCTAAAAGAACAAAGCTGGAGGCATCACGCTACCTGACTTCAAACTATATTGCAAGGATACAGTAACCAAAACAGCATGGTACTGGTACCAAAACAGACAAACAGACCAATGGAACAGATCAGAAACCTCAGAAATAACACCACACATCTACGACCATCTGATCTTTGACAAACCTGACAAAAACAAGCAATGGGGAAAGGATCTGCTATTCAATAAGTGGTGCTTGGAAAACTGGCTAGCCATATGCAGAAAACTGACACTGAATCCCTTTCTTATACCTTATACAAAAATTAACTCAGTATTTATTAAAGACTTAAATGTAAAACCTAAAATGATAAAAACCCTACAAGAAAATCTAGGCAATACCATTCAGGACATAGACATGGGCAAAGACTTCATGACAAAAACTCCGAAAGCATTGTAACAAAAGCAAAAGTTGACAAATGGGATCTAATTAAACTAAAGAGTTTCTGCACAGGAAAAGAAACTATCATTAGCATGAATAGGCAACCTACAGAATGGGAGAAAATTTTTGCAATCTATCCATCTGACAAAGATCTAATAACCAGAATTTACAAGAAACTTAAACAAATTTACAAGAAACAAACAAACAACCCCATTGAAAAGTGGGCAAAGGGTATGAACAGAAATTTCTCAAAAGAAGACATTTATGTGACCAACAAACATATGAAAGAAATTCAACATCACAGATCATTAAAGAAATGCAAATTAAAACCACAATGAGATTCCATCTCATGTCAGTGAAAATAGCAATCATTAAAAAGTCAAGAAACAATAGATGCTGGTGGGGCTGTGTAGAACTAGGAATGCTTTTACACTGTTGGTGGAAATGTAAATTAGTTCAACCATTGTGGAAGACAATATAGTGATTCCCCAAGGATCTACAACCAGAAATAGCATTTTACCCAGCAATCCCATTAGTGGGTATATACCCAAGGGAATATGAATCATTCTACTGTAAAGATACATGCACATGTATGTTTATTGCAGCACTATTTACAATAGCAAAGTCATGGAACCAAAGCAAATGCCCATCAGTGCTAAACTGGATAAAGAAAATGTGGTACATATACACCATGGAATACTATTCAACCATAAAAAAGAATGAGATAATTTCCTTTGCAGGGACATGGATGAAACTGGAAGCCATCATCTTCAGCAAACAAACACAGGAACAGAAAAAAAAACACTACATGTTTTCACACATAAGTGTGTATTAAACAGTGAGAACACATAGACACAGGGAGGGGAACAACACACACCAAGGCCAGTTGGGGTGTGGGGGGTAAGGGAAGTGAACTTAGAAGACAGGTCAACAGGTGCAGCAACCACCATGGAACACCTATACCTATGTAACATAACTGCACGTTCTGAACATGTATCCTGGAACTTAAGTAAAAATTTTTTTTAAAAAAGAAATAATGGTACCCAGTCATGTTGACACATAAAATTAACCATCACGGTCATCAAGAAACTCTGCTGATTTCTTAAATATTTCTGTTGATATACTTCAAAATTTTAATTTATTAAAGCTTTAAAATCACGTGAAAGGTGTTCTTGTTCATTTTTTGTGTCTTATAATTGCTGTTTTCCCACGATTTACTCATTTGTATGTTTGCATAATTTTTAACTTTTGAAAGTTTTCCTTTCCTGACTGATGGTCATATTTTAATTTTTATTAAATTGAATTATGTTGAATCAAATAATTATAGATTATTGTCTTTCTTAACATTTATCTTTTCCATTTTATCTTTGCATTACGTGATGATTTTTTTCCAAAACATTTTATGAAGTGTCTTCAAATAATCTTTAAATTTCCTGTTATTGAATTTTAAATTTTTTCTTACATTTTTCTCCTAATATTTACATTGTGTCTACACTTTATACAACCAGAAATTTTAACATATCTCAGCCATGATTCTCATTAGATAGTAACAATATAATAATAATAAAATAACCAAAAAAAGTATTTGTGTATGGAAAATTTTTGCTATAAATCTGTCTTAATTTTTCATATTTATAAAATTTATATACATTAAATATCTTAGTCAGTTTGGACTCCTTTAGAAAAATACAATAGACTGAATGGCTTAGAAAACAAATATTCAGTTTTTATAGTTCGAGAGGCTAGAAAGTCCAGGATTAAAGCACCAGATGATAGGCATCTGAGGAGGCACTCTTCCTTCCTTGTATATAGCCTCCTTTTCACCACACCTTCACAGAGCTGAGAGTAATAATCATCATTTTCGTATTTCTTCTCATAAGAGTCCTAACCTCATCCAAAGGAGTTCACTGTCATGACTTTGTTAGCTCTAAAATGCCTCACATTCAAACATCATCACATTGAGGACTAGGGCTTCAATACATAAATTTTGGAGCACAATCATTCAGTCCAAAGCACTAAGTTAAACTGAGCTTCTCTGAGCTTGATAGCAGCATCCAGAACTGGCAGAAGCAAATGTAAATCTCTCTGGAGAAAAGTATCTTTATTTAATCACTGTCTCTGAATTACTACAGATTGAATACAAGTAAATATGATTTAATTACTAAACACTACTAAAATTATAAGAAAATAAATGAACATAAATAAAAGTTATGAAAATTTTCAAAAAACTAACAACTCAAAATTTTAGTTATTAGGCTTATCATATGAAGAATATAAAATGGCTGTTTATGAGGACATAAACGATACATAAGTACACTTGAAAAAGCATACAAGGGACACTGGAAACATTTTTAAATTTAATCAAAAAAGAATTTTAAGAATGAGAAATGTAATTGTTGAAATAAAATAAAAACTCAACAGGTGAGTTAAACCTAGGATTAGATGTGTCTGAAGAAATAAACCGTGATTTGAAAGGTGCATATTTAATATAATCCAGGATGCAACAGAGAGAGACAAAAAAGAAATACGGAAAATGCATGTGAGCAAAGAGATCTGAAAGTTGAAGAAAGAATGCCAAACATAAGCTTAAAGGAAGTTCCAGAGTAAAAGAACACAAAGAATGAGAAAGAAAATGTTTAAAATAATACTAGCTGAGAATTTTCAAAAATTTATGAAAAGCACAAGTCATAATATTCAAGAACCATACTGTATTCCATGAAGAACAAAGAACCCACATAAATTTATTTACATGCCTAATAATAAAAAAAATGAAAAGATAAAGACTTCAAATGCATAAGAACGGCAGGAAACCAACAAAGGAACAACTATTAAGCCAAAAGTGTGATTCCAAAAAAACTAGAACATAATAAATGATAGAATGTATTCAGTGCTTAAAATATATAAGGCATGTAACAAGTACAACCGTTAATTCTGTTAATCCTATGAAACAGGTATTATTAATACAATACTAATTTTACAAATGAAGAAGGTAAATGATGAAAAGCTTAGGTAAGTTACCCAACACTCCTCAGATACTAAAACAGAAGTCTAGATTTGCATCAACAAAGTTAAGTACCAATGTCCAGACTCTAAATTCTTATTCTCTCCTCTTTCTCATGGAGATCCAAATGAAAGCTCATTGAAAATAATTCCCATCCCAACTATCTGAACAAAGCAAATAAAACATGCTTTTGTGACAAAATAAATAAATAAATAAATGACCTGAGGAAATCTGAGTGTCAATGAACACTCAGAAAAGAAAGCACTAAGAAACTAATTTTAAGAAAATGAATCTAGTAGAAACATATTTTTTAAAAAGCTAATCAATAAAACATTTAATACTAGTATATTTATACATTGTTTACACAAAGTAATAATAATAAAAATATTTGATTTAATGGAGTTCAAAAGAGGAGGTAAATACTAGATAGTAATAGCTCCTCATCTTGGAATGGTAAGGAGAGAGAAGTTGCTGTGATCTGAATTAATACCTTTCAGAAACATTATGTCAACTAGAATATAAAACACTAATTAACTTGATTAACTTTTTATTGCATAAACTTAAATAATCTTGGTAAAAGTAGAAATAGAGGATTTATCTTGAAAAGTTGTATAGAGAAAATAAACTTTAAAATAAAATTGAATTCAAAAAATACAACAAATGAGAAATAATAATGCTTAATATGTACAAAACTCAAAATATGATAGTGAAAAATACATCTGTCAGTACCTGTTGTAGGCCAACAAGTTGGATGCCCACTGCATAATAACATGCCAATACACCTCAAGACAGCAGGGTTTGCAGCAGAGAAAAATCCTCAAATACATTGCCCCAGATAGTTCTGGACTTGGGATTTTAAAGCAGATCATGGAGGGTGAGGAACTGTACAATTTGGGTTATTGATTGGTTAAGGTAAAGGACATAAAATCATCAGGATGTGGAGACTGCACTGTTTGATGAGTCAGCTTCTAATGGGGTCTTGCAGAACAGCTAATTTTTCACTGACACATAGGACCTGAGGAATATCTCAAAGGGGAAATTTAATGTTGCATAATGTTTAAGTTGTTATCTAAAGAGCAGTTAAGAGGAACTATAATCTAGGGACTACGTGATTCTAAAAACATAGGTACAAAACTACTATGAAAAAGCAGCTAAGAGAACAAGCTGACCTAATGATTAATAATGAATGTGCTGGAAATTTGGTTTATTTTTGTTTCTCCTTCACCTTCCTTCCCTGAATACTTTTCTAAAGCTTATGGGGACAGTTTCATAATTACAATAAACAGAAGAGGTTTGTGTTGAATGAAATTTGACACAGATTTTTTTTCTAACTCTACCCATCAAGAGAGAGAATTTACTTCTCTATTTTTTGAATCTGACTGACCTTGGTACTTGCAGCTGAAGTGACGTGTTATTTCTAAGCAAGGAATTAAGAGGTCTTGCAGTTTCCATTCTCACTCTCCTGCTACACTGAGATCTCCCTGTGAAGATGTTTTAGTGACCCAACTTGATGAAAGACCACAAAGACAGAGAGGACCATTTTAATGGATAAAGGAAATCATCAAATCATGATTGAAAAAAAATTCTATGGGAACTTATCACAATTTTAAACACATACAAAACTAATAAATTGAGTATAATCTTGGAATTCAAATAATTATTGTAAAATCATTCATAATAGCAGGAGCTTTAACACATTACATTTAAAAGATCAATCAGACAACAGACAAAATATTACTTATCAAGGATGACCATTTGCTGGTGTTCACCAGTACAGCTGCATCATTTTCTCATAGCCTATACCTATTCAGATGATTCATATATGCCATAATGTTTATAAATTTTTTGATATCACTTCCATCAGCAAAGTGGTAAATGTTTTTTTAATAATACACTAACAATCTTTATTAAATGAAAATGTAAAACCCTGTACCCTAAATACAGATAATGCATTTTTCTTAAGCATAAGTAGAACATTTTAATAAAAATTACCCATGTATTTGTCACAAAGCAAATCTCAACAAGCTAAAATATTACTGCCATATAGATTATAACTGCTAAATACAATGAAATTAAGTCAGTTATCTAAAATAGAAACATAACCAGGCAATGAAACAAACATTGTACATTTAAAAACTTAAGAAATGTAGGATCCGAAGAAGAAACATTAAGAACAATTTTAATATTGCTAGATAAAAAAATTCTAAATATATTGGAGAAATTTTATTGAAATCTGAATAGTAAGTCTATTACATTTTTGGAAAAAATACAAATGTATTTCTACCTTGCCATTATAAGAATGAATTTTAAGTGGAATAAAGTATTATATATAAAAACATAACTGTGACACAATTAGAAGAAAATATCTTGTGACTTCAGATAAAAAATATTTCTTAAAGTATTGGCATTCAGAAGAATATTTTTTGATAGAGGTCATTATGGTAAATGGGAGGCAGAACTAGATGGCGGCTCCAGACAGAGCAGCGTGTAGAGGCTTGTATTGTGAATTTTAGCTCCAGATCGACTGCAAAAACAAATGAGCAATCCCAAGAGGACCCACAAGCCCTCTGAAGGAAACGGACTGCTCCTGCAGGACCCAGGGGAAACCCCAAATACTGTGAGTGATCCAACTATGGAAGTGGGAAACGGAGACCCTCCTCCCTGTGCACACACCCTCACTGGAGAAACTGAGGGCCTGTCTGCAGGAGAAGTTTTTGACTTTACCTGGAGCTGAGTCAATTTAGAGAGCCGAGCGAAATACAAGGGTAGAGGAGGCAGTAGAAAGGCCCTTGGGGTAAAACTCAACAGGGAGAAGGAGATTCCTCGTTGAACTTTGTAACAATTCAAAAGGTGCAAGAATCCTTCTGGCCAGAAGTCAGGGAGGGCACAATTCCAGTGTGCAGATTCCACAGGTAGGGGAAGAACCAAGCCCTTTTCTTTTGCAGCTGGGAGGCCGATAGCCTGCAGCAAGTTTTCAAGCCCATCTTGCCCTCCTCCCGGAGACAGACTCAGGACTGTGATGGAGGGCACAGTGGGAATGAGACCAGCCCTTTGATTTGCGTGGGAGCTGAGTGAGGCATGTGATGCTTTCCCTCAGTTCCCTGACAACCTGCATGACTCAGCAGAGGCAGCCATAATCCTCCTAGGTACACAGCTCCAGTGACCTGGGAACATCACCCCCACCCTCAACAGCAACCACAGCAAGATCCCCGCAAGGAGAGTCTGAGCTTGGCCATACCTAGCCCTGCCCTCACCTGATGGGCCTTCCAATTCACCCTGGTAGCTGACGACAAAGGGCATATATTCTTGGGAGTTTTAGCACCTAGCCCACCACTGGTTCCTCTCCATACTACCACAGCTGAAGCTCTCTGGAAAGCAGCATCTCCTGGCAGGAGGCCAACCAGCACAGAAATAGAGCATTAAACCACCAAAGCTAAGAACCCTCACAGAGTCCATTTTACCCCCCTGCCACCTCCACCAGAAAAGACTCTGGTATCCACAGCTGAGAGATCCATAGATGGTTCATATCACGGGACTCTGTGCAGAGAATCCCCAGTACCAACCTGGAGCTGGGCAGACTTGCTGAGTGGCTAGACCCAGAAGAGAGACAGCAGTCACTGCAGCTCAGCTCACAGGAAGCCACATGCATAGGAAAACGGGAGAGTACTACAGCAAAGGAACACCCCATGGGACAAAAGAATCTGAAGAACAGCCTTCAGCCCTAGACCTTCTCTCTGACAGAGCTCACCCAAATGAGAAGGAACCAGAAAGCCAACCCCGGTAATACGACAAAACCAGGCTCTTTAACACCCGCAAAAAACCACACTAGTTCACCAGCAATGGATTCAAACCAAGAAGAAATCCCTGATTTACCTAAAAAAGAATTCAGGAGGTTAGGTATTAAGCTAATCAGGGAGGCACCACAGAAAGATGAAGCCCAATATAAGTAAATCCCAAAAATAATAGGAGAAGTGAAGGGAGAAATATTCAAGGAAATAGATAGCATAAATAAAAAAACAATCTAAACTTCAGGAAACATTGAATACGCTTATAAACATGCAAAATGCTCTGGAAAGTCTCAGCAATAGAATTTAACAAGTATAGTAAAGAAATACACAGCTCAGACAAGGTCTTCAAATGAACCCAATTCAACAAAGACAAAAAAATATGAACAAAGCCTTCAAAAAGTCTGGGATTATGTTAAACAACCAAATTTAAGAATAATTAGTGTTCCTGAAGAAGAAGAGAATTCTAAAAGCTTGTAAAACATATTTGGCGGAATAATCCAGGAAAACTTCCCTGGCCTTTCTAGAGACCTAGACAACCAAATACAAGGAGCAGGAAGAACACCTGGGAAATTTAATGCAAAAATATCATTACCTAGACACATTGTCGTCAGGTTATCTAAAGGTAAGATGAAGGAAAGAATCTTAAGAGTTGTGAGACAGAAGGACCAGGTAATCCATAAAGGAAAACCTACCAGATTAACAGCAGATTTCTCAGCAGAAACCCTACAATCTGGAAGGGATTGGGCTCTATCTTCAGCCTCCTCAAACAAAACAATTATCAGCCAAGAATTTTGTATCCAGTGAAACCAAGCATCATATATGAAGGAAAGTTACATTCCTTTTTAGGAAAAAAAAAAAATGCTGAGAGATTTTGCCATTACCAAACCACCACTACAAGAACTGCTAAAAGGAACTCTAAATCTTGAAGCAAATCCTGAAAAAACACAAAAACAGAACATCTTTAAAGCATAAATCACACAGGAACTATAAAGTAAAAATACAAATTAAAAAGCAAAAATTAAAAAAACAAAAACAAAAGTACACACGCAACAAAGGGCATAATGCATACATCGGTACCGCACATTTCAATACTGACATTGAATATAATGACTTCAATGCTCTACTTAAAAGATATAGAACCACAAAATGGATAAGAACTTACCAACTATCTTCTGCCTTTGGGAGACTCACCTAACACATGAGAACTCACATAAACTAAAAGTAAAGGGATGGAAAAAGGCATTTCATGAAAATAGACACCCAAACCAGGCAGGGTTAGCTATTCTTATATTGGGGGGAAAAAAAAAAATTTAAAGCAACAGCGTTAAAAGAGACCAAAAGTGACATTACATCATGGTAAAAGACCTTGTACAACAGGAAAATATCACAATCCTAAACATATATGCACTTAACACTGGAGTTCCCAAATTTATAACAATAACTAATAGACCTAAGAAATGAGATAGACAGCAATACAATAATAATGGGGGACTTCAATACTCCATTGACAGCGCTAGACAGGTCATCAAGACAGAAACTCAACAAAGAAACAATGGATTTAAACTATACCTTTGGAACAAGTGGACTTAACAGATATATACAAAATATTTAATCGAACAGCTGCAGAATACACATATTCAACAGCACATGGAAGTTTCTCCAAGATATCGTATGATAGACCACAAAATGAGCCTCAATAAATTTAAGAAAATTGAAATTATATCAAGCACTCTCTTAGACCACAATGGAATAAAACTGGAAATCAACTCCAAAAGGAACCTTCAAAACCATGCAAATACATGGAAATTAAATAACCTGTTCCTGAATGAGCATTGGGTCAAAAACAAAATCAAGATGGAAATTAAAAACTTATTCCAACTGAATGACAATAATGACACAACCTACCACAACCTCTGGGACATAGCAAAGGCAGAGATAAGAGGAAAGCTCATAGCCCTAAATGCCTGTATCAAAAAGACTGAAAGAACACAAACTGACATTCTAAGGTCGCACCTCACGGAACTAGAGAAACAGTAACAAACCAAACCCAAACCCAGCAGAGGAAAGGAAATAACCAAGATCAGAGCAGAACTAAATGAAATTGAATTTAAAAATTTACAAAATATAAATGACACAAAACGTTGATTTCCTGAAAAGATAAATAAAATTGATAGGCCATTAGCAAGATTAACCAAGAAAAGAAGAGAAAAAATCCAAATAACCTCACTAAGAAGTAAAACAGGTGATAATACAATAGACTCCACAGAAATACAAAAGATCATTCAAGGCTATTATGAACACCTCTACACACATAAACTAGAAAACCTAGAAGAGATGGGTATATTTCTGGAAATATACAACCCTCTTAGCTTAAATCAGGAAGAATTCGTCACCCTGAACAGATCAATAACAAGCAGTGAGATTGAAATGATGATTAAAAAACTACCAACAAAAGAGTCCAGGACCAGACAGATTCACAGCAGAATTCTACCAGACATTCAAAGATTTGATACCAATCCTTTTGACACTATTCCACAAGATAGATAAGAAAGAACGAGCCCTCCTTAATTCATTCTATGAAGCCAGCATCACCCGAATACCAAAACCAGGAAAGACGGTAACCAAAAAAGAAAACTACAGACTGATATCCTTGATGAACACAGAGGTTAAAATCCTTAACAAAATACTAGCTAACCAAATCTAACAAAATATCAAAAAGATAATCCACCATGATCAAGTGGCTTTCATACCAGGGACGCAGGGATGGTTTAACATATGCAATTCAATAAATGTGATACACCACATAAACAGATTTAAAAACAAAAATTGGCTGGCGCTGTGGCTCACGCCTGTAATCCCAGCACTTTGGGAGGCTGAAGAGGGCAATTCATGAGGTCACGAGATGGAGACCACGGTGAAACCCCATGTCTACTAAAAATACAAAAAAAAAAAAAAATTAGCCAGGTGTGGTGGTGGGCACCTGTAATCTCAGCTACTGGGGAGGCTGAGGCAGGAGAATGGAGTGAACCCGGGAGGCGGAGCTTTCAGTGAGCCGAGATTGTGCCACTGCACTCCAGCCTGGGCGACAGAGCGAGAATCCATCTCAAAACAAACAAACAAACAAAAATCACATGATCATCTCAATAGATGCAGAAAAAGCATTCAACAAAATCCAGCATCCCTTTATGATTAAAATGCTCAACAAAATTGACATGCCAGGGATACACCTTGATGTAATAAAAGCCATCTATGACAAACCCACAACCAAAATAATACTGAATGAGGAGAAGTTGAACGCATTCCCCTGAGAACTGGAAAAAGACAAGGATGTCCATTCTCACCACTCCTCTTCAACACAGCACTGGAAGTCCTAGCCAGAGCAATAAGATGAGAGAAAGAAGTAAAGGGCATCCAAATTGGTAAAGAGGAAGACAAACCGTCACTACTGTTGTTATAATTGCTTATCATGAAAACCCTAAAGACTCCTCCAGAAAGTTCCTCTAACTGATAAAAGAATTCCACAAACTTTCTGGATACGAGATTAATATAAACAAATCAGTAGCTCTTCTATACACCAACAGTGACTAAATGAAGAATCAAATCAAGAATTCAACTCCTTTCATAGTAGTAGCAAAATAAAACAATAAAATAAAATAAAATGCTTAGAAATATACCTAACCAAGAAGTCAAAAGACCTCTACAAGGAAAGCTACGAAACTCTGCTGAAAGAAATTATAGATTACAGAAATGGAAATATATATGCCCATGGATTGGTAAAATCAATATTGTGAAAATAAACATACTGCCAAAGCAATCTAGAAATTCAATGTCATCCCATCAAAATACCACCATCATTCTTCACATAATCAGAAAAAAACAATTCTAAAATTCATATGGAACCAAAAAGGAGCCCGCATAGCCAAAGCAAGACTAAGCAAAAAGAACAAATCTGGAGGCATGACACTACCTGATTTCAAATTATACTATAAGGCCACAGTCACCAAAACAGCATGGTACTGGTATAAAAATGGGCACATAGACTAGTGGAACAGAATAGAGAACCCAGAAAGAAAAACCCAAATACAGCCAACTGATCTTTGACAAAGTAAACAAAAACATAAAGTGGGGAAAGGACACCCTTTTCAATAATTGATGCTGTGATAATTGGTTAGCCACATGTAGGAGAATAAAACTGGACCCTTGTCTCTCATCTTATTCAAAAATCAATGCAAGATGGATTAAGGACTTAAACCATAGACCAGAAACTATAAAAATACTAGAAGATAATTTTGGAAAACGCTTCTAGACATTGGCATAAGCAAGGATGCCAAGAACCCAAAAGCAAATGCAATAAAAACAAAGAAAATAGCTGGTACCTAATTAAACTATAGAGCTTTTGCATGGCAAAAGGAACAGTCAGCAGAATAAACAGACAACCAAGAGAGTAGGAGAAAATCTTCACAATCTATACATCTAACAAAGGGCTAATATCCAGGATCTACAATGAATGTAAACAGTAAGTTAACAATGAATTTAAACAGTAAGGAAAAAAAAAATCCCATCAAAAAGTGGGCTAAGAGCAAGAATAGACAATAATCAAAAGAAGATATACACACGGCCAACAAACACATGAAAAAATGTTCAACATCACTAACGATCAGGGAAATGCAAATCAAAACCACAATGCAATACCACCTTACTTCTGCAAGAGTGACCATAATCAAGAAATCAAAAAACAGTAGATGTTGGTATGGATGCCGTGAACAGGGAACACTTCACTTCTACCCTGCTGGTGGGAATGTAAACCAGTACAGCCACTATGGGAAACAGTGTGGAGATTCCCTAAAGAACCAAAAGTAGAACTACCATTTGATCCAGCAATCCCACTACTGGGTATCTACCTAGAGGAAATGAAGGCATTATTCGAAAAGGATGCTTGGACAGTCATGTTACAGTAGCACAATTCACAATTGCAAAATCGTGGAACCAACCCAAATGCCCATCAATAGACAAGTGGATAAAGAAACTGTGTGTGTGTGAGAGAGAGAGAGAGAGAGAGAGATACACACACACACATATATATACACACACACACATATATATAAAATATATCACATATATATCACATATATATGTGTGTATATATGATGGAATACCTCTCAGCCATAAAAGGGAATGAATTAACAGTACTTGCAGTGACCTGGATGAGATTGGAGACTATTTTTCTAAGTGAAGTAAATCAAGAATAGAAAACCAAACATTACATGTTTTCACTGTTACATGGGATCTAAGCTATGAGGACACAAAGAAACAATAATGATATAATGGACTTGGGTACTTGGGGAGAAGAGTGTGAAGGGGATGAGGGACAAAAGACTACAAATGTGGTGCTGTGTATACTGCTCAGGTGATGGGTGCGCTAAAATTTCATAAATTACAACTGAAGAACTTACTCATGTAACCAAATACAACATGCACCTTGAAAACTTATGGGAAAAAAAAATTTTAAATAAAAGACAAATGAGGTAATATAAGTTAAAAAAAAAAAAAGAAAAGAAAGTATTTTTTAAATTATTCACATTAATAAGAAGGAACAAATTCCAATACAAAAATAGATAAACTCTATCAATGTACCTTTCACAAAAAAGAAAAAAAGGGGAAAACACAAAAAAATTAATTGCTTTGAAAATTAGGAACATATAAATTAAATCTTCCTGTTGATACAATTTCATGCTCACAAGATTACCAAAATATGTACATATCAAGTATATGTACAACAGTACAGTCATACTCTGCTATTCTGGGTAAAAATTAGTACATCAATTGTATAAATAAATTTACATTCTTCTAATAGATTTGGGGATATGTCTACCATAATAATCAATGATTCCATGCTTAGAAAATTTAAGATGTCACTTATTCTTTGTATTATATGTCTTTTACAAAGTGTTCAAAACATTTTTTCTTATATTATCTCATTTTATTTAAAAGTAACAACATACCTTTAGCTAAGATGGTGAAGATACTCTACATATAATTTAGAATATTCTTAAGTGCATTGTTTATAAAACAAAATAAAAAAACTAAAATGTCCATTGAATTTAATTATAGAATGAAATATACGGCAGAGAAAATGAAAAAACTAAAACTATGTTCATCAATATGAATCAACCTTCAACACATAAAACTTTTAAAAAGTTATAGAGGAACACATAGAAAATTGATAACATTGTACGTAATCAGAAAACATACAAATGTTTTCCAAGGAACAATCTGTATGTCCCCTCCCCTGACACACGAGACAAAGTCTTGCTCTGTCGCCCAGGCTGGAATGCAGTAGCATGATCTTAGCTCACTGCAACCCCTGTCTCCTGGGTTCAAGCAATTCTCCTGCCTCAGACTCCTGAGTAGCTGGGATTGCAGGCATTTGCCACCATGCCCAGCTAATCTTTGTATTTTCAGTTGAGACGGGGTTTCACCCTGGTGGTCAGGTTGGTCTTCGAACTCTTGACCTCTTGATCTGCCCGACTCGACCTCCCAAAGTGCTGGGATTACACGCATTAGCCACCTCACCCGGCCAACAATTTGTATCTTAAAGATAAGTACATGTACAATCAAACCATAAAGTAAAACAAAAATAAGATAAACCTTCCAGATCACAAAAGACATGTACCATTGGGAATTAACATGCAAAACATTTCAATTTATTGGCTAGAATTTCCATAACTTGGAACTGGCTCTGTAGATATTCAATTTACTGTACCTTTCACTTAATTATATAACAAATATTCTTTCACATGAATAAATTATTTTGCAAAAATTTCTTCTAGAGTATAAAAAAGGGTTATAAAATTATAAACAAGCTAGATATTATCAATAAATAATCAGTTTAATAAATTAAGCATTTTTCTGAAATGTAATTTTGTACAATCATTAAAAAAACTATATACAGTCATAATATATTTTCCATGGTTACAGAAAAGAATGCATAGTATGATCCTGACAGTGTAAAATTACACATTAATATTTATGTGTGTGAAATACCATTGAAATCTATCAAGTTTTTCATCAAGATGTCAGCAGTTTTGTCTGACTCGTTAAGTTTTACTATTCCTACAACTTTTGTGTACTGTTTGAAGTTTATACAAAAGCCATGCATCATGTTTATCAATAATAAAAATGTTTTAAATTTGAAACCATTCACATGCATTCATTTATACATACACACAATACACACACTCATGCACACATACTTCAAATGTGTAGCTAAATGGGAAGATGAGGCCCCTTGTTCAAAATTCATCCACTTTATTAGCTAAGAAGCCACAATTTAAGTTAGACAGAATTGGATAAGAACTCCATCTCCACCATATACCAGTTGTATTACCCTGAATAATGCATGGACACTATTTTCACTTTTATAATTTGGTCTCATACTTATTTTATTTGCACATATATAAATGATAATAGTCATTCAGCTACTGTTATCTTGTAGATCAATCAAAATAAAATCTATGAGGCCTAAAGCTTAAAAATTATGGGCCAGGCATGGTTGCTCATACCTGTAATCCCAGCATTTTGGGAGGCCGAAGTGGTTGGATTACCTGAGGTCAGGAGTATAAGACCAGCTTGGCCAACATGGCAAAACCCCGTCTCTACTAAAAATACAAAAATTAGCCAGGCATGGTGTCAGGTGCCAGTAATCCCAGCTACTCTGGAGCCTGAGGCAGGAGAATCACTTGAATCCAGGAGGCAAAGGTTGCTTTGAGCCAAGATCATGCCACTGCACTCCAGCCTGGGCAACAGAGCAAGACTCAGTCTCAAAATAGATTAAAAAATCAATAAATAAACCTTAAAAATTATGACATTTTGTGAGCACAGTCATATCTTGCTTGGTTTCATATAGAAGAAAATGCAACATTATAAAATTGAAATGGACCAAAAGGTCTGATTACAAAAAAAACCTTGAAAACCAACTCTTGATCTTAATTATAAATATTGTGTATATTGCCAAGATACACATTTATATATTGAGGCATACATAGGACATCTTAATTAAAATACATGAAAAATCTTACATACAAAAAACATAATTTCCCATCATCAAAACCTCTGTTCAAATGCAATGATTCAATGAAATATTCACCAATAATTATGTCTACATGTAGCATTAATATATTTAGCCAATGTAGTGTTCAACTTTCCTGTGTATTTAACATTATGTGAATCAAGCACCTGGATAATTAACGGCAGTTTTGACTAAATTCACTGACCTGTCCATATGTGTTTTTAAAATATAGGCATAGGCATAGCCTGATGTATTTCTGCATTATTAATTACCTACTTCCTTCTCAGCTTTCTGGGAAACAGACGAAATTGGCTCAGAAACCTTTATTCCATGAAGGACACTGCCAAATCTCTGTAAATTCTAATTTCACACTATCGATAAATCAGTCAACTAATGGAGACTGAAAAGCGAAATCAAGGCATAAAAGGTAAAGGAGAAGGAAAGAAAGGGAAGAGAGAAATATAGAATAAAGATCAACCAGAAAGATAGGAAAAAGAAAGGCGGAAGAAAGGAAGGAAGGAAGGAAGGAANAGAACTTGCAAGCTCAATTGAATACAAGAATTGCCTTCTAGACCACATTTGGGACTTACGCTTATAAGTACTGATGTAAAATTTAAAAGTGTGAGGATTCAGTTAGTGGCTCCTTAAAAGCAAACATGATTCCAGCTCTAATAATAGTCCAACCCATTTTAATATAAAATTTAGTAATAAATTCTAATGTTCTCATTCAAGTTCCAGAAAGCCTTGATTAAAGAAAATTACTGGCCGGGTGCGGAGGGAGGGAGGGAGGGAGGGAGGGAGGGAGGGAAGGATGGAAGGAATGAAATAAAAAAGGAATGGAGAGTAAAAAAGAAAAGTTAGGATCTTTTTCTATCAGAAAAAGAAGGAAGGAAGGAAGGATGAACAGACAGAAGGAAAGAAGAAAGGGAAGAGAGGAAAGAAAGGAGAAGAAGAGGGGAGGGAGGAAGAAGAAAGAAGTAAAGATCACCCAGGATAGACAGAGTGAAAAAGGAAGAAAGAGAAGGAGGGAAGAGGAGAGAGGGAGAGGGAGTAAGGGAAGGAGGGATGTGGAAAGAAAGAAAAATTAGGAGAAAAGAATAAGAAAGAAAGAAGGGAAAGCAAGAAAAGCAAAAGGAAAATAAAGAAGTAAAAACAGGAGGAAAGGATGGGAGTGAGGAGGGAAAGAAAAGTAAAGGCCCTGGCAGTCGACTAGCTTGGAAATGACTTCTTTTGTACACCAGTGTCCCTCTGTGGTCTACATTCAGGTACCGTTTTTTTGTTGTTGTTTTTGGTTTTTTGTTTTTTGGGTTTTTTTTCAATTGAATAGAAAACAATAGCATAATAGGTAAAGAGTAAAAACCTGAAGCTGGGCTGAAAACATTAACACTGCAAATGTCAACATAAACAGATTCTTAATTTTCTGAGCACAAGACTCTGAACTACGATTTTTCCTTAAAATGCAAAACTGCAGAAGTACATCTTAGTTTAGCCATGTTCTCGGCATGAACAGTGGAACCGTTAACAGCCTAGTGACTTTTTATCAAAGTTTACCTTTCCGGAGTCTGTTTGCTTAGAAATATGCATATGTCCAATTTAACACTTTTACTGATACCAAAAGAGAAAATTGTGTGTGTGTGTGTGTGTGTGTGTGTGTGTGTGTGTGTGTGTGTATGCAGCCTGATATCAAACCATGGAAAACTGAAAAACACAGCGTTTCAGAAAGACTCCAACTCCTCCTATCAAGATCCTATTAATGTTAAGTTTTCAGCATTTCAAAGCTTGTACATTTTTTAGATTTTTTAGGAATGACAGTGAAATGGAATAGAGTGATACATAAATTTTATATGGAAGAAGAGAAATGCAATCAGTTTTACATATAGGTTGCTAATTAAATTCTTCTAAATAAGAAATCTCTTTTAGAGTTTTCTCTCCCTCTTCCTCTTCACGTTATTTCCTGAACAATTCAGTTCTAAAGCAATGAGATGAGCAGAGAAAAGTAGGCACTAAAGCATATGATAGTGGGGAGTAGAAGCCACAATGGCCTCGAGTTGTATTTTAATCCCAAGCAGTGTGGTGGGGCTGCCTGGTTTAGGGCACCAGAGCCTGAGCAGGGAGAAGAGAACATCATATAGGGAGTAGTCAGCATAGCTCTAGAGCCCAGCAGAGTAGAGGAAGAAAGGAGGCAGAAAAGGGGATGTAAGAATTAAATCCATGGCATGTCAGAGCCTGGGTGGAGAGAGAAGGCATCATAGCAAGGCCGAATCTGGCATAGGATGCCAGAGTGCAGGCAGAAAAAGGAGGGCATTCATAGAGAGATCAGCCTGCTGGGAACGTCAACACCTAAGCAGGGTGAGGAGTGCATCCCTGTGGGAGCAAGGATCAGCCTGGCCTCGGGGGTCTTACCTCAACCAGGACAAGGAGCGTACCCACAACCTGACATCAGGTGTCTATGCCTGGAGGAGGAGTACAACCACATGGAAGGGATGGAGGTGGGCCTGCCCATTGCAGTGTTAGAACCCAAGAAGAGTGAACGAAGAGGATATTCCCCTGAGGAGGAGACCTGGTGCAGGCTGGCAGAGCCTGAGCATTCTGGAAACACGAGTACACACAACCCAGCATGAAAGGGCCACTTCCAGGCAGGGAGAGCAGTCCAGCGTGGGGTTTTGGAGCCCAAGCAGGGGAAGGAGCGTGTCTGCCTGGGAGGCACCATATGGATGCCAGAACCCCAGAGTGAGGAGGGCATCTGTTTTGGGAGGAGTGTGGTAGTGGAGATGGGAGATTGGTTACATACAGAAGAATTAATCAAAGTATTAATATCCTCAGTACAATAGAAACAGGTTTGTCACTGTGAGAGGAGCAAGTTAGTTACAATAAGAAGAGGAAGAAAATTAGAATGAACCTGGCGTGTTTGGATTAGAATTGGAGATATTGTGAACCCAATGTTTTTGACAGATAGAGAAGTGGAAAAATAAATACAACGTAAAGGTATATATGTTTACACGTTTATATTTATATATAAATAAATAGATATAGTGTATGTTTACACTTAAGTATGTATGTATGTATATATGTATATGTACATATTTATCCCCTAACTCTCCACTGAGATGACGTGTGAGCAGCATAATCTCGATAACAAAGAGTGTACCTGGTGCTGAGTGTGGGCTTCTACATACAATTTTCCACTAAAAGGAGCAAGAACTCCTTGAAGAGATGCTGGGTTCTAGGGCTAAGGCACAGAAAATACAGGAGGAAACGAATATCTGCTAGTGTCAAAAAGCAAAAATGTGCTCAGAAAACAGTGTGGTTGTCACTGCTCTGCCTAAGTAGTTATTATTTTGTTTCTTTACTTCTCTAATAGACTTGCTAAAAAACACACACACACACAAAACAGTCAGGTCGTGTTTAAAGGAAACCAGTTTTGGCTTGAAAGAGCTACTATTGGCCATGGTAGCTACCGTGGTAGCTCAGGCCTGTAATCCCAGCACTTTGGGAGGCTGAGGCAGGTGACTCACGAAGTCAGGAGCTCAAGACCAGCCTGACCAACATGGTGAAACCCTTCTTTACTAACACACACACACACACACAAATTAGCCGGGCGTGGTAGTGCGTGCCTGTAATCCCAGCCACTCAAGAGGCTGAGGCAGGAAAATCGCTTGAGCCCGGGAGGCGGAGGTTGTAGTAAGCCGGGATCACGCCACTGCACTCCAGCTTGAATGACAGAGCTAGACCACATCTCAAAAACAAAAAAAAAAACAAAAAAAAAAACAGAGTGACTATTAGTTGTATCAGATACAATATAAATAAGAAAATAAATGCACACAGTAACAGGTTAAATCACACTGAACAAAATAGAAAATCATAAATTCATACTGATATTAATCAATTAATTAAAATTTCTAGTAAATGAAATATTTGCATGAATTCAAGGTAACTGACATCAAAATAGATATCAGTCACAAAGGGGAAAACAGCAATTTACATTGGACAAGTCTGATACATACCATCTTAATCAAATGATTAAACAGAACATTATATCCAATGAAACAAATCAGAATTGTGTGCCACCTGATAGGATGCAGATGAGGAAGGCCCAACATACTTTCTATGATTATTCCTGCCACAGATGAATATCCTGAATCTTGTGATTACAATGAAATATAAGACAAACCCAAACGGAGGAGTATTTTATGGTAGATTTTAAAGTGTCAACATGAGGAAAGTCAGGGAAAGCTTGGAAGTATTTCCAGACTTTGACACAAGCATTAATTGCAATGTGTGATTTAGCAATGGATCAATTTTCCATAAAGTGCATCATTGAGACTGTTAGTATAACGTTTAAGGTCTGATGATTAAATAATAGGAATGTATCAATATTAATGCTCTGATTTGATGTTGATAAAATGATTATTTTAAAAATGCCCTCGTTTGTCAAAAAGTATTTGAGAGTGATGAGCATGAGGGTAAGAAAGAAAGTGAAAAATCTAAACTTGAAATTCATTAGCCTTTCTTTTTCCTATTGGTAATTTCTCTTCATCCTCGTAAGATTTGGAACACATGTTCGTGTCTATTTTGCCATGATAACACTGCTTTTTCTGTTTGTATATATTTATGAAGTACTAGTGAGTTTTTCGTGTTTTGTTTTTTTCATAGATCTATTGCATAGTAGTGAAGTCTGAGTTTTTCTTTTAAAAAAAAACAAAATGGAGTTACATTCAATAGAGACCCTGCCTCTTTCTGCTCTAGATTTCCTTGAAGCATCCATTCAAAATGAGGCCTTTAAAGTTACATTGCTCACTTCAAATAGAGCATGTAGATAAGCTTTCCTAGGTAAGATATGCTTGGGGTTTTTTCCAGGTTGATTTTGTGTTACAGAATATGGCTCCACTAAAACCTCCTTTTGAAAGAGACTCAGGAGCCTACTAACCACAGAAAATGTATAATATATATTCCTGATCTCCTCTCTCCTGGAACTTGTCTTGAGGTAAGAGTATTGAGAAAGGAACTAAGGAGCATAGATATATTCACATAATTATAATACATGGCATGACATTATAGCATTCATAAAATAAGAACAAAGTGAATAATCCTTTCCACTACGTAGAATACTGGTCCACAAAACCCCAAGCATCCAGATTTATATGTGTATACTACATGATAAAATCAATTGTTCTTTTATAGTTATCTGTGGCTTTAGGAATAAAATATAACAAAATCTCCAAAAGAGAGAAATAAAAATGTCAAGTGGTCAAGAAATAATGTATTCTTTGAGTCGATATAATAGAAGAAGTTGGAGAACCCAAAACATTAACTTTGAAAAGAGAACACTTAGAAGAACATAGCAACAATTTTCAAATATCTGAAGCAATTTCCTGTAGAGGAAGGAAGAATTAGGACTAATAAATGGAAATTATAGAAAGAGAAATTTCCAACCAGTTAAAAATAAAAACAAATACTTAAATATTCCAAAATAGGAGAGGCTGCCTAGGTAATTGATTAATCAACTAGAAGAGTCATAGCATAGACAAATTATTTCATAAGGGTGGTATAGAAAGAGTTCAAATAGCAAGCTGGCCAAAGGAATCTGTGACGTGTAAGGTCCATTTCAATCTAACAATTCTTTAGTTTTATGCATTTAAAATGATCAGACATAAACTGTTAACTCCAAGTTCATATACAAATGTGACTTCAGAAGGTATATATCACATTTAAGATTATTATACAAACATAGTCTTTTGTTACTAAAAATAATCTCTTTCACAGAGATGAGTTTTGGCCAAACTATAAATCCCCTAAATAGGTCTGTAAATGATAAACTCAATAGGAATTATATATTGGAGGGTAGACATTGATTGAAGAGAAATATGTTGGGCTTTTGATATATTGTGTTCAATAGTGGCTTCACTGAGCAGTAATATTCATTGTCCTGCAGCTAGTCAATTTTGCTTTGAAGTAACATGGGTAAAAGTCACTTCTTCAATACCTTTTTATTGTGGAAGACTGTGTTTGTTTCCTTAATCATCATTTAGAAAGTGACATTCAAGGACAGGCGTGTTTGGGAAATCAGAGCATGAAAAATCGTATTTCATCTTTGAATCATGCCACAGAGTTAAAAAGAACAGGTAAGCAGGTGTCTTTATGTACGTTGCATTTGAGAACTAATTTCTAGGGTAAAATACTATTTATAGTGTATATAACTTATCATTAGAACACCTAATACTGTCTAAATTATGGTAAGTGTCTGTGTACCTATGACAACAAATGTACAATTAAAAATCAAATTTTTCCACTTTTTTTTTTTTTTTTGAGAGAGAGTTTTGCTCTAGTTGCCAAGGCCGGAGTGCAGCGGCACCATCTCGGCTCACTGCAACCTCTACCTCCCGGGTTCAAGCAATTCTCATGCCTCAGTCTCTCCAGTAACTGGAACTACAAGCATCCACCACCACAACCGGCTAATTTTGTATTTTTAGTGGAGATGGAGTTATGTTGGCCAGGCTTCTCTCAAACTCCTTACCTCAGGTGATCTGCCAGCCTCGGTCTCCCAAAGTACTGGGATTACAGGCATGAGCCATCATGTCCAGCATTCTTTTAACATTCTACTGACATCACACTTAATATTTTGATATATAGAAATGTAAATGACGGGATGAATTTCTCTCTTTTCATCTGAATATCTTCTTTGCGGTTTTCACATTTCTTTAGGCAGAACTGAAACATCGTAATCTATCTGTGTATTTTACCAGGCCTAAATTTGGCGATAAATGAGGAAATGTCTTAGCATTCAAGGGTTTGTGGTTGGTTGAAAATATAGTTTATGAATTTAATAATTTACAATATATACACATATATGTGGTCACAGTGAAGACTCAAAAGCCCACCGATGATGAAGTTGGAGGAAGGATGACAAGGAGGTAGATTTAATCCAAATTCAGAATAATGATTTATGATGATGACGGTTTCATGACAGAAGGTACCCACATCATAGCACCACCACCAAGAAGCTGTCTAGTCCCCACCATTTATAAGCCATAGCAGGAGCTCATAGTTTCTGATAAATTGAACACTCCTCAGTGATGATAGCCAAGTGGGAAATGCAGGCTATTTTAATAAAGAATGACTTCAAGGCCTCATTGTTTATTAGGCCATTGAGTGAGCACCAGGTTTACAGAAGGAAGAAGATGGATGTTCTTCTGTGGAATAGGGTACTCCGCCCACTTGATTTGAGACTCTTTATAGAGATGATATTTGGGTAAATATTCATATGGGATATGAACATTTTTCATTCTGGATTTATTCCAAAGTTCTCATCCCCATAACCCTTTCAAAAACTTCTGTCCCAAATTATTAATTTTAAGCCCTCTATCATCTGGCTAAAGATTTTGCATTCTATATAAGAACTGGTATAATCCCAGATGTCTAACTTCACAGTTTATGCAATCCTGGTCCTCTATATACTACCCAATGTTGAAATGCTGAAAGATACCCTTAAACATCCTCTGGGTAGATTCTATAACAATTAGTTCATGATGGACATCTTACTTTACTAGAGACCTTGGGGTGCGTGGTCACTGCTTCACCTGTGGTCAGGCATTTGGTCTTCATCAGAATGCAGTAGAACAAGGTGAATTTCCCCAAAAATGAATCTATTAAAAAAGATAAGCAGTCTTAAAATCACAGAGACCTCCTCACTAATTCTCTCATCTGATTTTACCGTGGATTCAAAGTAGCACGTGGATTTGTTTGATAACTCTAACGTCTAGTCAATTATAAGACTTAAGTGACCAAGCAGTGACATGGCATTCTAAGCCATCTGAAAAGATTTCTATTTCTCTGAGACCAAATTAAGCCTGTGAGCTTTGCTGATTAATCAGAGGAAGATGTCTAAAATGGGTATACACTGGCCCCTACAGATATCTCTTTCTTTGTGGTGTGGAAGTAAAAGCTTTCTTTTGTTTTTGTTTTGTTTTGTTTTGAAAAGATTAACATGAATGTACTAGACTACTGGGATTTTACTTATATTACAGATGTCTCATGCTTTTCCTACTTTATTTTTCTACCAACTCCTGTTAGTCATGTGAAAATGTACAAATTAAAAGTAACATTTATTGAACTTTTAGTATGATTCAATTATTCATTTAAAGATCTTAACACTTTAAATATATTAACTCATTGGATCCCTAAAAAACCATGTGGTAGTCACTATTACTAACCATATATTATGGTTAAGGGTAATTAAATACAAAGATGTCCTGAGTTACAAAGCTGGTAAATAGTGGAGCTCAGTTTAGAGCCATATATTTTTCTCACACATTCATACTTATTCCTTTCTTTCACTATGTTAAGTGACTATGTGAAAGATGGTCATTTGACACTCTTTCACTATATTTCCCTTTCTTTTTTCCCCTCCATTCAGTCCAACACATGAGACTTACAGACATATTTCTTTGAAAATGTGATGGTTTATCCTTCTCTTAGCAAGCACTTCATGGCACCCTACACAGACCTTCCTTTTTGTTATTCACACAAGGCTAATGACTGTAAGAGGCTTTTTCTTTCCTTTACTCTCTCCTAATTTCATTTTAACTTAAATACCTTAGATTCGCTATGAAGAATAAGAAAATTAATTCCAAGGATGTTGCCCATATAAGGAAAACACATACAAACTTTTGCCCAGGAAAAAAGAAAAAAAAAAAAGAACATACTTACTTTCTTAATATATTGGGAAGGTTGCAATAGCTCACCAAATACCATTGAAAAATAAAGTGTTCTCCTGAAAACTTCCAGAATGTACCTTAAGGTACACCCAAATGATGGATACTTATTTATACCTAGGATGTTTCTGAATTTTTCTTACTCCCTCTTTTCTACCATTAGATATTCTCTGTATCACAAGATACAAGAGCCAGGTCAGACTTTTCAGCATGAACCACTCTCCATTGCTTCACCTTTTTCTAAATTAAACTGTTGACCTTCTGAATAGAGTTATTTTTTTCTGAAGTGGCTTGTCAAGAAAACTCCTGTGATAGATCAGGAATTAGTGGTTGTGACAAGTTGACGATAATATAGTCCTTGTCCAGGAATGTCATGTTTAATGCCTGAGTGAGTCATAATAAATTGAGAATCTCCTTCTGCCCTCCCCCATCACTGCCAAGTGTTCCTGTAGGCATAATCACTCACGCACCCATTGCTTAGGCAGTGACATGTAATTAAAATTGCATCATACAAATGGAATGAGAAAGTGTGAATTCCCTTCAGAAGATAACAATTTGTAAAATATTGCAGTGTACATCGTGTTTGGTTTGTTTTACATTTTAATCAAGCTTGATAAAGGAAATGTTTACAAAAGAACTAAGCTTTGCATATTCAAAGATGAATATCAACATATTTTTATAAGTGATTATATATACTATTTGTGTTCACTCAGCATTCAAACACAAAATTATATATATTTATTGAGCATTTACTGAGTACTAAGCCCTATATATGTACTATGGTCCTAAAAAATGTCATAATGATTATCTTTAGATGGTCAGATTTCAGGTAATTTTAAATATATATTTAACTTCAATGTTCTACAATTACTTTTTGGAGTTATTGTTAAAATTACAATCTTCAAAATATAAAAATACCCAGTTGTGTCATTTACAATCTGTTAAAGACTCCAAAGGGGGTGAAGATAAGTTAATATTTATCAGAGGGCAAAGATAAGTTAATATTTATCATCCATTTTATATTTTAATATGTGCCCCAGACGTGGTGGCACACACCTGTAATCCTAGCTACTCAAGAGGCTGAAGCAGGAGAATCGCTTGAACCCAGGAGGCAGAGCTTGCAGTGAGCCAAGATTGTGCCACTGCATTCTAGCCTGGGCGACAGAGCAGGATTCTGTCTCAAAAAACAAAAAATAATAAAAATAATAAAAACACATACAAGGCTGAGAGCGGTGGCTCGCTCCTGTAATCCCAGCACTTTGGGAGGCTGAGAGGGGCGGATCACCTGAGGTCAGGAGTTCAAGACCAACCTGGCCAACATAATGAAACCCCGTCTCTATTAAAAAAAAAAAAAAAGTTTAATGTGCCAAAAATAAGGAAAACAATATGCATGTTTCTAAATAACAATGATGCAGAAACAGGTTTCAGGCAGGGCTAAAACTCAGGTTTTTAATTTGAAAAAACAGTACCGTGGGAAAATGATCCAAGAATCATCTCTGATTGGAAACTCTGAGACTTTTATTCTCACTGGAGTTTTAGTCACTTTGAAATGACGGAAAAATTGTCCTTTCACGTATCTCCAGTAAACATTCAGTGAGTAAGTACTTGACAGTCAATTTCCTGATTATTTGAAAGGGGCCAACAGAATATATAAATCCCCGTGAAAAGGGGGAAGGGAAGTTTTTGAAGATTCTGATGGTGTCTTCAACTCTGTCGGGTAGTCCTATTGGCAGAGGTAGCAGCTTGCTGAGACCTAAAGCAAAGGGATGTTTCCAATCTGCCAGAAGTTACTGTGTTTTCAGCTCTGTACAGCTGTCTCAGTGAGATTTTGTTGTTGTCGTTGTTGTTAATCCTTTCTCAATGTAAGTGACTGTGTATCTTTTGGCTGAGTGTTCATATCTTTCCATCAGTTACATCACTATTGCATTGGGACAACCCACATAAGATGGAACCTTTAGTTTTTGCTTGTACCAAGAATCAAAAAAGTTTAAGCCTTTCAAATTATCAAACTTTATATATAAAAATATATTTTATATATAGTATTATGTATTATATTACATATTATATATAGTATTATGTATTACATATATATAATATATATATAAAGTTTGATAGTGTATATGTATGTATAGTGGATGATTATTGATTGCCTCCTCAGACTCATTCCCCACATTCTTTTTAAAATAACCCTGATTTCCATTTAGGGAAGATAAATTTCCACCAAATCCTGCAGTGGCAGATTAGACTTGTGCTAAGTCAACTGGACATTCCCTTCCTCTGTCCATCTTGATTGGGTCAAGGATAAGCATGAGATTGAATCCTATTCACTCAGTTGAAAATTTATGATGTTGCCTGGAAATACTGGAGGAAAAAAAAAATGCCTTCTCTTTCCTAAAAATATATAAGGAGAAATCAAATAGTCCAGGAACTTTTAGAAGGTGTTTAAGACTACAAAAAGATCCAGACTTGGTATAAAGTAGAGTGACAGAATTTTGTAGAAAGAGAGAGAGAGTGAGAGAGGAAGAGAGGGAGAGAAAATAGCAAGAAAGAAAATGGGTTCCATTTAAATAACTAAGTAGTTGAATGTTCTTTTCTCTGAAACAAAAACATCTAAATTTTACATACATTAAAAATCTTATGTAAGACTTTTTGAAAATTCAAAATATCCAGTAATCTTCATATAAAAGTGAAAATTTAAATCAATACTAGGTGGACATTCTTGAATCAAAGCTAGATAATATTTAACAAGGTGTGTTTTCTCAGTTCATGAATATTGTGATCCTGCTCTTATGTTGACTATTGAATTTTTATGTTTTTGGCATATGGAAAGATATGTAATGTATTAGAAGATCTATCATTGCCCCATTTATCATTCACTTCATCACTATCTTTGAGATAGCACAACTGCTTTTAGATATATTATGAGTCCTAATTTGGATAGAAGTTAGTGTTGCATTTTAAAACCTAATATCAGAAAAAGTCTTAAATCTGTTTAAATCTAAAACAACTTTTCTGTTTGCTTATACATTTGTAAATGTCTTTTGGGGATAAAAACGCAGGCCAAAATGTTTCCTCCTTTCTGTAACTCCTACAACCAGCTAAAAAAAAAAGACTCCTTTGTCTTGTTTGCTATGGCATTTGTTGACTACCTAATACAGCATATTGTATTTATTTGTCTACATGACTGTCTGTCCTGGAATATAAGTTGTTTGATGGAAGGGATTATGTCATATTTATCTAAATATTTCCAGGCCTTGAAATGTTCCTGACGCATAGTGAGCACTCAATAATACTTGTTGAGTTCTGTTGGAGTAAGTCTACACAGTGAGGCCTGATATATCTGTTTTGATTTGGTACATACAGTGAAGAAATTACCATGGCAACTCTTCTGTTTTGCATTATAAGCATAGTCTTTATGTTGTGCAAACACAGTCTAAGTTTAAATTTGTTATAATGTTTCAGGGGAAGAAAAAGGCAAAAACTGTGACCAGTGAAGGAAAGCTAAACCTCTACTTTTTTCTAAGACATTCTATACAAAATTTATAACCTATAAAATTCCTCATTTATACATCTGAAAAGGATGTTACAATAAATTCATTGATTCTAATTGCTGATTTCATTCATGCACTATTTCTTGTAAGAAAATAGAAAAAAAATAAAATGTTTATTTTTATTCTGTAGCTCACTCGGAATATAAGAAAGAACAAAGATTTTGGGGAAATATGCTGCCCTTGGTTATGTTCAACAGTAGGGTATTGTTTACATGGCGTATCAGAATCATTTCAGAATTCTATTATCATGGTTTTCTCAGCCTGGTAACAATTCTAAACTTGGTAGTAACACTGTATGTAGTATGTAAAATATTAATGTTTCTCCTTAGACTATATAATACTTAAATCAAAAGGAAAAGATTATCTAGCTCTCAGGAGAGCAGATAAGAGTATATAAGTAATTGGTTTTATTTCAGAGTTTTTCAGTATTGTTATGGCTTTCTTCAAAGAAGCACCTTAAATTCATTCATTGTTTTAATAGTGGAAATCAAGCAAAACAAAGTAATTGCCTTGTTCCTTGCATCTCAAGCAAAATGTAAGGATTAATATGCATGAAGACACACAGAGAGAAAAGTAGTAATTCAAAGATATTGATGTGACTAAAGTATCTTAGTCCCAAAAGTGATGCCTTTTAAAATCACACCTCCTGGTATTCAGACCCTACCACATTGAAAATGGGATACCCCTATATCCATAATATGAAAGTGGAAGTGACGCAGTGTGACTTGCAAAGTCATAAGAAGCTTTGAAGCTTCTCCTCTGGTCTCTTGGAAGGATTTCACAGGAGAAAGCCAGGGCCATTCTCCAGAGTTTACTCCACTTACTCCACTACCTCCCTGACAGGTTCCCATGTCAGTCATGAGGGGAGACTGGATGGAGAGAGAGATGCCAGCACTTGATTCCTCAACCATTGTGGAACACACACAAGCTGCTCTTGCTGGTTCTCAGCCCAAATTCATGACTCCCCAAATTGTGAGTATAATAAAGTTGTCGTTGCTTCATGCCACTAGGATTTAAGGTATTAAAACAAAACAAAACAAAAGAAACAGGACAACCAAAGAGACAAAAGAAACAGGTATTAATAATAAGTTTTAATCAAGATATTATTTTAGTGTCAGTGATTTTTCTCCAGTAGAGCATTCACTAATTATGTCCTTCTAGTCATTTATAAAGGAAACTGATTTCTCAAAAGTATGACACATATGCTAGATCTGTTGACTCACCTAAACAGGAAATGAGGCTGCTAGGACACCTGAGTTATAACAGATGGCCTGCCAGATCCAATCAAGGCCTGTTCTTGCCTGCATAACAGGACTAGTGACCCCTGAAACTCAGCTTGTTGCAACAGGATTTAGTTATGTGTTCAACATTTCCTATTACTCTAGGAAATAAAGCAATTAATTAAGAATAAATAAGATGATTTGGTGAACAACGTATAGTATGTACGAACATACACATAAGCACCCTAAATATCTATACTTTGAATATTTCTAATTCCTCCACATTTTAATATTAAAATATAGTGGTAATATTAATAGCTAGTCTATACCACCCATATAATGGGAAATATAGTACTCTATCCTTCTCTACCAACAAAAAAAAAAAAAAAAAGAAGGAAAGAAAAGAAAGGAAGGAATAAAAAGTAAAGAAAATAAATAAGAAAACTTGATTAGACCTTTTATTGACCTCCTTATTTTCTCTGTAACAAACTATGTTGGAAGTATTTAAAATGTCAGAGTAATCCCTGTGTACATAAATAGCCATTTCCCTATGCATGTGTTCATTTAGTATCAATAAGTTATAACATCCTAGCACTTCATTAAAAATAATTATTTCACATATCTTCTAGGTTTTTCCAACGTGTAACAGTAGATGAAAAAAAAAATCAATGATTAACAGGATATTTCACATTCTAACTATATTTAAGCATTAATAAATGCATAGTAACTATATTTAAGCATTAATAAATACATATTTAATGCTTAAATATAAATAGAATGTGAAATATCCTTTTAAGCATTAGTGCAACTATTACTTATTAACAACCTGGCATTTGCCATGCACTATGCTAGGAACTGAGGGTACAGTCGTCGACAATACAATGTCCTTGTCCTAATGGACTTTAGATCCTGACTTAAGAGTCAGATATTACCCATATTCTATGAAAAAAAAAGGCTACAAGGTTAAGAAAAAAAGAAAACAAAAACAAAAAACAAGGAGCTTTGTAATTTGGAGGTCAGGGAAGGATTCCTGTAAAAATGACTTTCTGCCTGAATTCTAAAGGGTAAGTAAGATATCCTAGACCAAAGCCCGGGGGGAAATGACTAGCGTTCTAGGCCAGGAAAGTGCATGTGAAAAGCCAGTATGCAGAGGAGAGCACAGAACACTTAAGAAATTGAAGGAGGGCCAGGCTGACACGGGGAGCACAGAGCAGTACGAGACAGGTCTGTAGAAATGATCAGGGGCCAGATCTTGCAGGGCCTGGTGGAACCTATTAAGGATTTACTTTTGTTCTGTAAGAAGTGTGAGGCATTATAGCATTTTAGGCAGATAAATAACATGACAAAATTTGGAATTCAGAATGTAGTGTTATTGGCCATGTTGTGGAAAATTGATTGTAAATAAGTATATAATTTGGGAGGTTACTGCAATAGCTCATGTGATGAGTGGTGTTAGCTTCTAATATGTGTTCATGGAAGACATGGAAATAAATTGATTGAGATACAGTTGAGCACAGTCTTTTTCTTAAAGTTTTCTCTTCCTTTGAGTTTTATGTCCTTCTCCTGAGTTTACTCTACTTTCTTGGCCAAACTTTGACAGTCTGTCTTCTGGCTCAGTCTCTTTTACTTAGCCTTTGAATATCAAAGTACTCAAGGTCTTTTCTTCTCATTCTATACTCTCCTCCAAAGAGCATTCATCTGTACTGTAGCTACAGTCACTACCAATACAATGGCTTCCAAATACTTATGCCCTGCTCTGACCACTCCTCTGAGTCTGGGACTTATATATTCAATGACTGACTTTATATCTCTAGTTGGGTGATGCAATGTCATCCAACTACAAGATGGACGGTGTACCAAAATATTCTCACATCAAACCTAGTCTTCCTCCAGAGTTCTTCATTCTAACCAACAGATACTTTTATGTTTACAGTTACTCAAATGCAAACCTTTTTATGCCTTTCTATTCTACTTTTCACATCCAATTCAGCACAAAAAGCAGATAATTCTACCTCAAATTAATATTACAGTTGAGAAAACTGTGATTCACAGATGTTAAGCAACTTGACCAAAACTGTACAGCTAGACTGCATCAGAATCTTGTCTGTCTGATGCTTGAATCAGCATACTTTCCGCTACACTATCTGAGATGCTCAGGAGTTTCCCAATTATCTTTTCTATTCCATCAGCAGATGCCCACCCTATGCCAGATTTTCTCCTTATATATCACTTTGCCTGTTCTATAAACTCTTTTTATCATTCATCCTGAAAATCGAAAAAGTCTTTGGATTTGCTCATTACATCAGCTCCCTTCCAAGGCTAGGATAAGTTTGAAAGTAGCCATGAGCATTGCTCTGACTCATTCTGTGCATAATAACCCTGAAATACATTGCCAGTGGCCATGCTTGAACCCCTTTCGTTGATTTATTGTGGACCACAACATCATGTCTAAGTTGCTATTCACATTATTAATAAGACCGTCCTTGCCGAAAACATTCCCTAAAACCCTTTTCCCAACGAACTGCGTTTTGCCTGAATATGTGGTTTCTTTACGGTTCTTGATGAGATTCCAAAGATAAAACTAGATTGTTTTCTTTGTTACAAAAACTTGGGTCCCATGAAGCCAGTCTCTATAGGGTTACACAGACAGACATGTATAGATAGACAGCAGGACTGGGGATGTCAAGGGTCATTTCTGAGGGGGAAAAAAAAAAATCCTCTCTGATTCATACAGTTGTTTGGCCAGACAAATTTCTATTCAAAACCCAAATAAATGAATTTGGAGAACTTGGAAGAAAGCCTTTGAATGCTGTACAGCTAATTTCCCAAGATAATAGCAGGCATTGTACCATGTTTGTTTGGTCTTTAACACATACACAAACACACACGTACACACACACACAAAGAGCTTTTATTTTTAGGGGTTTTTTTTTATAGTAAAGATGGTTAAACGAAAAGTGACTGCCTTGTTTTGCTGAAAGGGAAAAAAGGATAAGGGTTTTTAATTTTCTTTCATGAATTGAAAACTATTTCAAAATATAGAATACTTCAAAGTATAATAGAAAGGAAATGAACAGAGGGCTTAAACTGCTATCTCTCTTTGTTTTGACATATCCACAATAGAACATGGCATTCAGTATATTTTACAATGCTGAAACAGAAGAATACAGTAGTAATGGACAGTGCTTAACACAGTCTGTCTCATTTTTCAAGACAGAAATGTCTTGTAGAATGAGTTTAAAGAAATGAAATTTTGTAAAAAGGAAATGGAAGGGAAAAACTAGGCATAAACTCTGACCCTTTCAAGTTTCTGTAGCTGTAAGGCAGAGAGAAGAAAAAGGAAAGAAAATCAGAAAAAATAAGTAAGTCTATAGCAAATTGGTTGGCAAGCCACCTGTTTAAAGAGAGAAAATATTTGAGCAAGAGCTATATTGGCAATTATCTGGATGGTGATTACTTGGAACAAGGTTTCAAAATGAACAAAAGAGAAAAGACTAAAGGCTAATAAATAAGGTTGGAAAACTAAAGAAAAGAAGGAGAATACATTTTAGGAATGTTGACTTCTAAGTGGCTCTTCTAAGCCTTTACTACGTAAAACTTAAATCTCAGAACTCTCAGGTATTAGTTTTAAACCCCTGTGTTTTTGTGTCTTCATTAGAAATGAAAATCAGTTTTTCACCATTCAGCAATTCCATGAGCTCAATCTCTCCTTTCTATGACTCCTCAGGGTTCTTTCCTCATGGATGGTTAAGCTACAAATGTTGGCTTGATGAAAATATAATAGTGGGCTGGGAGATTGTTTATGGGCCTCTCACTCTCGAATGATCTCCCTATGACTGTCTGAACTTGGCTAATCAGAGACTGATCTGAATACATTTGAAAATAAAATTCCTACTCACAAAGTTTCAGGTCATGTGACACTCATGCTTCCAAATATCCAACTAACAAATATTTATTTAGAGATATTAAAATTCTATTGGGAGATGTCTAAGTTGTGGAAATAGGAGTTAATAGTTGTATAGAAAAAGGGCACAAGGGGCTAGGTATGGGATGAGGCAGGGGAAATCTAGAAACTGGAAAGGAACCAAAGGAAAAAAATCTGCCTAGACCAATACTGTCACCTAATGTGCCAATCCGCTAATGATACGTCTTTTCTGTATATCTTCAAAGTGCTCTACATCTGTCTTCAGTTGAAGGATCCCAAAGTTGACACAGTACTATGCTGGGGTTTTTCATATATAAAAATATATATATATGTAATATATACATGTATATATACACACACACATATACATACACATACACTCACACGTATGTATATGGTACAATATACACACCACATATATGGTTATACTTTTTCATGAACATTTGTCATTTTGTCACTCTAAAAAACATCTCTTCTAAAATACATCTGGATACCGAACTACACTTAAATAACAAAATGTATCCAATAGTAGAAAATTAAATTGGGTTACTTACTCAGTGCCACATCATAACACAATACTTACTCTTACTACTTGCAGAAAACTTCTTTTGTTTTTCTATCAACTAATAAATTATCTGCTGCTTCCTTTTATTTGGCAATTGGTCATAATTGCAGTCATAGAAAAGAACAATTTCCTAAGAAACAAGAGCCACTTTAGTCATCATTTATAAATGAGGTTTGGTGGTAAACATCTAATGATAAAATGGCATTTAATTTCAGCTGACATAATCCTAAACAGTGTCATCCTTCATAATGTAGAAAACATAAATAAAAATTCCCTAAAAGAAGTTGATTTTATTTTCTGTTACTCTAATTCCATTACAAACCTTCAGTTCCAACAATATCATCTATTGGCCATTTTCTGTTTTGGGTAATTTTGCCAAAAGAATAAAAATGATGGCATTGAATGGCTTGCTTATTCAGCAACTCAAAATATCAAAAATAACCTGACTAATTAATATGGTTCCTGACTCTTTCATGTACTTCTTGGCCAATTTCTCCTTTAATCCGATATTCACTAATTAAACATATATTCTCACAGCAGCCGAGCCCTTATTCTGCCAGAGCCTAAGTGCTCTTGAAAGCTGCCTCAAGAGCTCTGAGTGGAAAAAAAAAAAAAAAAAAAACGCTATTTTAATTTTACTTGTAATTAGAATAGCTAACATGTCAGAGAAAATTGTGCCTTAATAAAAGTACTTTATTTCAAGATTTAATTTTGACCTCAAAAATATACAGTTGTCTGATTTTTCCTAGTGCCTTAGGAAGGGTCCTCACTTTGTGCATCAGTAAACTGATTTCACAAGATACATGGTGACATTCAGGTTCCTGGTGAATTCAGAACTTAATACCAGGGACAACACCGAAAACCAGTCTTGGAAGCTGAACTGCACTTGTCACTTCTTGTCGCTGCTATTCACTGTTGGATTTATAGCTCCCATAACACATGAGAGGAATCAAGGCAATTCTGAGCCAGCACTCTAATGTCACCACACAGATGGCATCTCTTCTATCATACTCAAGCATCATGCACATCACAAGACGAAGAAAATCTTAACAATATTTATTTGCTTATTCTCCCTTGAATTTTTTCTCCTATTATTATTTTATTTACATCACCAGTTGGGGAGAAGGCAATAATTATTAGGGATAAGTTGAAAGATGAGTGGTATATTTTTGTAAGTCAAACACTTCCAGATTTTTTCTTCAGTTTCATGGTGAATATTTTCTCCCATTTTGAACATGGAGATGGACATTAAAATTATATTTTGTGAGCATATATATATACACATATATATATTTCTGTCTAGGTTTTACATTTTAAAAAACTTGAGCAGAAAAGTTAAACAAAATGAAATGAAATCATACATATGAGTAGTTTAGGGAAATAATTGTGTGTAGAAGACAAAAAAAAAAAAAAAAAATACGTTTCCATTTATATCAATAAAATGTTTTCCATGCCTCTCTTGCTCTGTTCTTTAGCCTTCATCCTTCCAGGGGCAGTCCTTTTGCTCAGCCTCAGTTCTTCACATTTCCTCTAATAATACGTGACAGGCTGGGCGGAGAGGCTCACACCTGTAATCCCAGCACTTTGGGAGGCCGAGGCAAGCAGATCACCTGAGGTCAGGAGTTTGAGACAAGCCTGGCCAACATGGTGAAACCTCATCTCTACTAAAAATACAAAAATTAGCTGGTCATGGTGGTGGACTTCTATAATCCCAGCTACTCAGGAGGCTGAGGCAGGAGAATCCCTTGAACTCAGGAGATAGAGTTTGCAGTGAGCCGAGATCACGCCACTGCACTCCAGCCAGGGCAACAAGAACGAAACTCCATCTCAAAAAAAAAAAAGTGACAGCAAAAGAGTCAGAACCTGTCTTTCCTAGGTGTGCAAGTAGGTTGAACTTGATAGCCATATTTTCTCTGTTACAAGTATTTAATGGTGCAATGCTATGAGACATCGATATTTTTCACCAGACAGAATGAAAAGTTCCTGAAGCATCACAACTTTATTACAGTAAGCGTGGGAGATACCGAATAGTTAAATGGGTTTGAATAGACATTCATACTCCAATTCATACTCAAAGACATCTGCAAAAGGTGGAAATTGAAGTGTACAGAAGTTTGAATTGGTTTGAGTTCCAGCAGAAATAGATCTTGAGACAGGATTCAATGCAAGTAGCTTTTTCAGGAGATTATTCCAGGAAACACCTGTAAAGAAGTAGGAAAGTGACAAAGAGAAGAGGAGAGAACCAATATAGGATGTGTTTCCTTGAAACTCACTGCTATGGACAACTGGAAGTTAAGCTTGCTGGAAAACAGTGGGAGCTATTTTAGAACATAGACCTCAGATTGATCCAATTAGAGAGCTAAGGGAGCTGGTGAATTTATGCACCAACTACTGTCAGTAATTGTTTGATTGCTGCTGCCAACGGAAATCATTCCTTGGCATTTGTGGCTCAGGCAAAAACCGAACTGACATCCACAGAGGAGGACCCTCAGGCACAGAGATGCATAAACTCGCAGCTGGAATTTAAGGCAGAGTATAATGAAATGGTACAGTTATAAGGAACATGGGCAAGGCAACAATATCTTCTGCTAGGGAAACAATGGTGTAATGACCCATCTTGTTTTTATTCTCAAGAACTGGTTGTGTACATCTCTCCCTAAGTCTCCATTCAGTGACACTACATGGTAGCTAGAAGTCAACTGCCACGGAAGGATTTACGACATGGAAATCAGCAAACACAACAAATCAATCTTTCTTTTTTCTTTATTTTGAGAGGTAGCTATTAAACATTTATCAGCACAACACTGCATAGGATAGTATTTATTAAATACTACAGGAGATAAAAAATATGCTAGATTTTTTTAGTAGGTTACCTCATTAATACTACACTGCGGGGAAAAAATGTTATAAAAAACGAGTTATAAGCTTTCCAACTTGTTTGGTATTTTCTTTGCGAGCCATATCTGAACTTGTATAATTAAGTAAGTAATGCCTAAAACAACCACAAAATGAGGAACTGGATAATCTTGCTCTGTATGAAACACTCTGCTAAATGCAGGGTATGAGGGCAGTGGAAGAGGAGTGAGAAGTGGCAAAGAATAAAGGAGGAAAAACAATGAGTTAAGTCAGATAACCTACCCTCTAGGAATCTATAAGCCAAATGAGGAGAAAATTTTAAAAAATAATACTTTGCATTTCTAAATTATTTCTGGGCTCTTTCAGAAGTTCATAACTAATCACCATAGAGCTATTTAATGCCAAAATGGATGGCCTAAATAGACAATATAGTACTGAAATGTCAGTGAAAAAATAATTTGCTCAGTCTGCATTCTTTTTCTTATTTCATCAGGATAATGACTTCAAAATGTGTCTCTCACTTTAAAAGATTAAAAATGGCCAAAATTCACCATTGAATATTTTCCTCAGCTTTAGCTAGGTTTATGTTTTAGTTTCCCGATAGATATTCTTACTATAATTATCATTCTATCTGCACACTAGTCATCTGTTTCACCAACAAAAGCAACTACCTTGTGTGTTACATTTCATGTCTCGGCATATTAACTTTCTGCACAAAATAAACCCCTCTATAACAGATTTCCTTTTTTAGTTTGAAACAAATCTTTACAATCATTATACCAACAACTTTAACGCTCAATTTCAATTAGACAAAAACTAATGTAATATTAAATTCTAAAATAATCAGTGAATGAAAATCATTGATAGAATCTGAGCAGTTTCTAGAGTAGCTTCAATTAATGTAAATAATTTTAAAACCTGTAGGCCACTTTCAAAATTTTGTCTGAATTATCTCCTCACAAGTTATTTCAGTGCACTGTGTACTACCTTCAAAAGTGTTCAAATTATAAGATCATATTGCATTTAATAAATAATTTTTTTAAAAAAAGAAAATTCCAGAGTTACTTTCAAAGTGATTCCTGTGACAAACGTTCAAAGACAAAACCCACAAAAGTGTAGCTTTGAATTTTAGGTTTGGCAGAAACTGACATGGCAGTCCCTACAAAATTTCTGAAGGCAGAAGGACAGGGAGTAGCAGCAACAGCAGCATTAACAGGGACTGGTGACAGAAGCACAGCTTAGCCAGTGTTCCCAAAGGCACACCAAGGAGGTAAAATCAGTGGCTGATTCTTGAGCAGAGACAAGATACTGTCCTTGCCTTAGGAGAAATTCTTAGCCTAGGATAGTGATAGCTTCATATTTTACTCATATTATCCTCAAGACTTAACTCAACCAAGAAAAACCTGTAAGGATCTCAGTTACTTATTTTACATTGTCCAGGAGATATCAAACACTGGACAAAGAATACCTACTTGTTGATTAAAAAAAAAAAAAAAACTCCCTCTCTCAATCAGCTAAATAGCTTCTTACTTTGCATAAGATATTATTAAATACATTCAGTTTCCCACAATTTGTTGCATGTAAACTGTCTCAAGAAGACGTTTCACAACTTTTGCTGAGGTGAATTCAATCTCAAGCAGTGTGCTTAATGCTGAAGAGGGCCAAAAAACTGAGTAAGAATCAATTTAAGATTACAAACTAATTTGATTTGTGTTTTATGAAGAAAAGGAGGAGTCCGTAAGAACCACTAAGAACATCAATAGGGCTTCAGAGTTTAATGAAAACCAAAGATACAGTGATAATGTCTATCAAAACAAATCATTTTTGAAAGTTTAGACTGCAACAGATTAATGTTCTTTAGGTTGTCTTGTTGAGCCATCATCAGCTTACTTCTGGAAATGCTTACAATATTTTTCTTCATTTCAAATTTTATTTCTTAGTGGTTTACAATGTAATTATGAGACAGCACATAAATTTTGGTATTTTTCCATATAGTGTCATACAACTTGACCAGTCTGCTAATTAAAATACAAATTCTCAGTTAACAGTAAGCTTTATTTCTGTTGCTTCAATTTAAACAGAAAGATTCTTCCAGATGAGTTTAGTAGCAGGAGAGTGCTAAAACCTCCTTGACAATATGGGGAACTAATTAAAATCTGATTCGTATTCAGATTTTCTTCATGTTTACTGGCTATCTTTTTATATTTCACTCTGTAGTAAAATTTAAATTCATTTATTATTACCAGTTCTCTTATAACCTTTCTGATTGATTGCTTATTTTTGGTCAGCTTTACCAATCTCTTCTTTTTCACTTAATTATGATTGTTATGTAATGGTTCAAATATCACCTTAAAGGAGAGAAAAAAATTAAAGGCACAGGAGAAAGGAAGAGAGAGGTTAAGAAGGGAGAAGGAGAAAAATAATCCACATAAGAATGAGAGAAATTTTTTAATGATAAATAGATATATATGGATATGAAGAAAAGGGTGAAAGAGGACCCAAGTAACCAGAGTCAGAAACATCAAGACAGCAGAGCCTTCCTAGGAAATAGCCCCTTCCTGGATAATTAGGATTTTATTGTTGATGATATTTTACATTTTGAGACACTTTTACAATGTTAGCATGGAAATTAGATAATAAAGCCCCATCTTATATTCTCTCATCCTCTCCAGTCCTGAGCTTTTTATCTGGGAAGTTCATCTTCACACAGTGTTTGACCTTCACCTGTTGGTATATCTCCAACCCTGCCCCTTACCTAAATATCATTCTAAACTTCCATAACCAAAACAAAATAGCAAATCAACATGGTCTTCCAGAATCACAGATGTAACAAATCACATGCAATGTGCACAAAATATAGTGTTCAAATTAAATAATATGAAATTCATTTGTATGCATTAAATATATCTTTATTTGTTGAAACAATTTTCATTTTTTTCTAGGATTTTTTTTGCACAAGTATTTGTGGTGGCCATGAAAATAGAACACCTCCAATCTGCTATAGGGAACATAATTGCCAGCCTCAATTAGGGTGTTATGAATCTATTGAAGCTGTACTGAGACCATGCTTTTCACAGCTGCTACCAGCAAATTACTGGGGTGCTAAACAGACCCATTCCTATGAGAGGTAGGACTCTTGTGTCAGGTGACTTTAACTCAAGGATTTCCCATGGGCCTGGTCAAAAATGTTTTAGAAATGTACCGCAGTCTGAGACTCTTTCTACACAACCCTTTCCTCTTTCCTTCAAAGAAGTCAGAGACTGCATGCACACTTCGATTTTGTGCTGTTGAATTTGTAATACAAAAAATAAGATAGTAATTAGTGTAAATAACCATAATTATATAATATCCATGTTATATATGAATCTAACCAAAGTTTTGTTATATGTGAAATTAATAATATATTTTTAAACAAATCAATTTAATGTTTTATTGAGATAGAAGAGAGAGGGAGCCATGAATAAAATGATTACATGCCTGCAGAAACACATTTTCTCAGACAGAAAAGAAAGTCTTATGTCTACAAAGTAACATGGAGTCTTGGCATTTCTTGGAGCAGTCTGGGTCAAGAACCTACATAATCCCAGTTATATAATGCAATGTAAGTATTTTGCTTAAGTTGTTTAGACACATGTGACTCTGTAAGCCTAACCACAGAAAGACTAATATTTATCTCTCTGGTTAAACCATAGTGCAGAAAATGACTGCCCAGCTTAGATGAAACAATCAAGTGTGGCTCTTCTTTGGTCTCTACTTAGAAAATGCATTTAAAAATATGCTGAACTCATATATCAGAGTCGGATGTTTCAAAAATAGGCATGCTGTAGTTAAACAATAAAACTCTATGTGGTAATGGCTAGAGGAGAAATTCAATATTTTATCACAGGATATATAATTAAGTCAATGACATCTGTGCAGTGCAAGAGACTTTCTCAGTTTAGATTTAACTTGGAAGCCGTTCTCTTTTTGCCAAAATTAAGGAGCTATAAAAACCTTTCTACCATATAGCTTAACTCAGTGGGAGGCCAAGCCCGTGTCTCAGAGGAGAGAAATGAGGAAGGAGCCCAGAAGAAAGTATTTTCTAGAGATCATGCTTTGGATGAAATCTAGCCTGCTTAAATAGATTCAGGAGAGAATATAAATAATGTAAACCTTTAGAAATTGTTTATAGTGATGCTGTAAATTCCCTGATATTGATATGAAGTACCTTGATAAAAGAAACTGATCATCTAGCAAGCTCCTGCAAAAATTAGAAGTGAGAGAAAAAGAGGCCTCAATGACTCAGAACTGGAAGGTCAGAATGACAATAACAGCAGCAGCAGCCACACAAACAATATTAAAGTAAATGAAACAAAAACAAAGCACACAAAAAACCAAAAGAGGCTTATGTGAATTAGGCTACATGGTTACTAAGGGTTTCCCTAATTATAAGAAGTTATAAGAGTGGAAATTAATACTCAGATCTCATAGTATGTGTGTGTGTACATAGATATGTAATAATATTAATATTAATAATATATGTGTATATATGTATACATATATATACACACACTATGAGATTTAAGTATTTGTATATATAACATACACACATGAGATTTTAGTATTAATTTCCACTCTTACATATATATGTGTGTGTATATATGTATATATGCACACACATATACACACATATGTATACACACATATATACACATATACACACACACATATATATATTTAATTTCAAATTTTATTTTAGATAGAGTTGGTACATGTGCAGATTTGTTACATGGGAATATTGCATGACGCTGAGGTTGGGGGTACAGATCTCGTCACTCATAGTGAGCATAGTACCTGATAGTTTTTTAACATACCCTTCTCCACCCTCTAGTACAGAGGTTCCCATTGCCCGGGAGGTGAGCAGTGGAGCACCAGTAGGTGGGCAGTGGGGGAGAAGTAGCAGTGGAGAGTGAGCATTACTGCCAGAGCTCCGCCTCCTGTCAGATCAGCAGCAGCGGCACTAGATTCTCATAGGAAGGAGAAGCCTATTGTAAACCGCACATGTGAGGGATCTGGGTTGCATCCCCCTGAAAAGACTCTAACAAATCTCTGATGATCTGAGGCGGAGCAGTTTAGTAGTCCACAGTGTCTATTGTTCCTATATTTGTGTCCGTGTGTGCTCAATGTTTAGCTCCCACTTACAACTGAGTATATGTGGTATTTGGTTTTCTGTTCCTACATTTATTCGCTTAGGATTATCATGGTATTATTAATTTTATTTTGTTGCATAAGCTTCTATTAACAGTTTTGTTGTACATATTTTTTTCATTTCATGGTAAAGATTCAGTTATTAAACTTTTTCTATGTGTTATTTTTATAACGTCCCAATTTTAAAAATCGTATCAGATACTACAAAAAAAAAATGATATCCAAAAAAGATAGATCCTGACTGGTAATGGCTTTTGATATTCTCGTTCAGAGTGGGAAGAGAGGGGAGTTTCCCTCTTAACAGAATCTTGAGGCTACACGCACTGTAAGATGCAGGCTACTTGCACTGAAACTGTGCTTATGAAGGAAATAAAATACCTTTTTTGAATTACTGATATCTTGTAGTGGCCCTCATCACTTTTTGCCTTCTATTACAAATATCTGCACAAGCACTTTATCCGTTCACACAGACACAGATACCATCTTGTTTATGTAAGAATGTATGACATGTAGTAAGCATATGATACCCATAGATATAGAATGGACTAATTGAATGAATGAGTAATGTGTGGTATGGTTTTAATTTTATTCCTTACAGCAACTGAGGGGAACAAAAAGCATATTTGACTTGGAGTCCAAAAACCTGGATTTCTGTCTTATTTTTGTGTTTATTAGCCATTTGACCAAGAGTGTGCCATAGAATCTATTTAGGTCTATCACAAGTGAAATTTGTATTTGAGTGATGTAGAGGATATTAAAGAATTCTACTGTTTTAGGTTGGATTCAGTCTCTGCAAAATTCATGTTTTGAATTCCTAACTCATTGCCTCAGAATGTAACATTATTTGGAGATGGGGTCTTTGCAGAGGTAACCAAGTTAAAACAAGAACATTAGGGTAGGCCATAATTCAAGATAATGGATATCTTTACAAAAGGGGAAATTTGAACAAAGAGACACCTGCAGAGGGAAGATGAAATGAAGAGACATAGGGAGAAGACAGTCATTTATAAGCCAAGAAGAGAGGCTTGGAACACATCCTTCCCTCACCAGCCCTCAGAAGGAACCAAGCCTGCTGACAGCTTGATTTTGGACTTCAAATTCTAAAACTGTGAGAAAATAAATTTCTAGTGGAGTCAAACTAGTGTGTGGCCTTTAGTTATGGAAGCTGAAAGCAGTCCTGGTAAAGAGAGATCTTTATAAATTTTATCTGAGCCGTGTAGTTCTCAGGAAATTGTTCTACCAATTTCTAAAGCAGAGGTCAGTATACTATTTTTGTTGTAAAGGGCCAGAATTTAGGCTTTATGGGTAACTAAGTTTCTTTTGCATATTCTATTTTAATCCTTTTAAAATTTAAAAATTATTCTTACCTTGCTGGCTGTAAAAAAAAAAAAAAAGAGTTGTGCCTGGGTTGACCCACAGGCTTTAGTCTGTCAACCCCCAGAACAAAGAGAGAGTCTTTTGTCACAAGTAAGGTTTTTAGGATCTTGTTGACAAATTCTAAAATGCTATGCAAATGCACATTACAAAATGCACGAGTCCATTTCAATTAAATTTTTTTTTAGTAAAATGTCATTTTTAATCAACCCTGTTCTTTTCACTCCCGAAAGCTGGTGGTAAGGCCTGAAGTTATTTTCTCTAACTTTTATCAACTATGAAACTTAATTTTTAAAACAAATACTTCAATATTAGGTTCTAATTTCAACTGATATCACTGACTAACAGGAAATTTTGTCTATATCTGTTTAGAGAAAAATTTAAGTTTGGCAGTTGGTCCTAGTTACCCCAAAATGCAATGATTTGGTGAATTGAATATCAACACAGTGCTCAGCATTGCCCTCAATGAAGAATTACGTACATTGATTTCTCAGCGATGTCAAAATGTATTTTGGCTAAGAAATTGTGATTAATATAGCCTGTAAATGATTTTACAGACCAAAGCACCAAAGCCACTTCAAAAATATATAGTCCAATAAGCACAGGCTAGGCGGTTTGCTTGCTAATCACAAAATCAAATTTGTTCCTAAATGCCGGAATGTGTGTGCTGGAGTTATAATTGCAGCCCTAGTGTTCAGCACTGTTTCTCAGGAAATCAGTTACTAGGTTTGTGAAGTGATAAACAGCTCCTTGTTCTAATAAAGTGACTAACCTTTATTGTTTATAGATCTATCTCTAGGCATTAAGAAAAAAAAAAAAAATAACAACACTGTCCTGCCGAATGCAAAAACTTTTCACATTTAATTCTAACAAAACTTTGATTGTGAAGATGGAAGTAGAGATTTATTGTTGGCAGATGAGTAAACTAGCACACAGTTTTTAAAACCAGCAGATACTTCCTCCTTTATCTGTGAACATCTTGTCTTATTTCCTTCCAATTACATTTTTTTTCTTCCATGAACAGCAAATATGTCATTTCTATCATTCTCCTGCTGGTGGCCTTCTGGAAGATGATTGAATTACCCAATCTTTGGAAGAAACACGCTGTTTTATGTCTCGAGTGCCATGGATTTTGTAGATGCTCTTGCTCTGGGGTCTTTCTCAGGTTATTACAGATTTTAAGCTGCTTTCACTGAGTAATGTTTTCCTGAAGGAAATGAAGGAATGAAAACTCTGGCTGCATGCAGGTCTCCCAGGCACCAAATCACAGTGATGAGCTTTTCCTCCCTCTTACTGAGAGATGGAAATTATAAGAAATAAATTTAGGCTTTTCAAACTAGTTCAGAGACTATCTGCATCAAATGTACCTGCGCTATTTGTTAAACTATAGATTTCTGATTCTGACCTTAGATTCGCTGAACCAGGATCTCTAAAGGCAAATCCTGTGTATCTGTTTTCTACTGCTGGGTAACAAATTACACAACTTAGTCACTTAAAACAGAACAATTGTTTTCTATAGTTTCTGTGGTTCATGAGTGGAGGACACTGCTCAGGATCTCACAAGGCTGAAATAAAGGCATGAGCCAGATTATTTTCCTCTCTGAAGCTCATGGTCTTCTCCCAGGCTCACATGGTTGTCGGCAGAATTCAGATTCCTGCAGTTCCACTTGTAAGAGTGAGGATCCCAGCCTATCACTGGCTGTTGACTGAGGCTACCTTCAGTTCCCAGAGTCAATTCTTTGCCACAAAAGAAAATTGACACAATATGACTTTGCTTCTAACAGTCCAGTAGGAAAATCTCTCTCACTAATTTGCTAAGATGGGGTCTAAATTATAAATATTTAATTTTGAGTCATAATTCTAAAAATGCCTTCAAAGATTTTATACTCTAATCCCTAGTGCCTATAAACATGTTAAGATGTCACTTCCATAACTGTTATTTTGTATGACACATTTGATCTTAAGATAAGGAGATTACTTATATAGACCTAATCTAAATCATATAGACCACACTAAAAACAAACTTTTTTATGGCAGATAGTAGAACAAGAAGTAAGAGATATGGAAGCACAAGAAGGAACTTTGATATGCCATTGGTGGTTTGAAGATAAATCAGTCCAAGAGGAAGAATAATGGAAGCCTCTAAGAGCAAAGACCAAGATCAGGCTGATGCTAACAGGGAAAGAGAGACCTCAGTCCAGCAACTGCAAAGAACAAAATTCCTTTAATAGTCACAGTGAGCTTGGAAGCGTACACTTTCCCAGAGCCTCCAATAATACCCTAGCTGGGCTAACACTTGATTTTGGCCATATATGGCTCTAAGCTGGTAAGTCAATTGAGTCTGTCCAGACTCTTAACCTATAAGCTGAGATAATAAATATATGTTATTATAAGTCTACAATTTTGGGGTAATTTGTTACATAGCAATAGAAAACTAACAATAATGTAATCAAGAGAATGGCATCACCTTTGCCATATTCTGTGGGTTAGAAGCAAGTCACAGGCTCTATCTGTACTCTAGAAAAGGAAATTATTCCAATGAGTGGATATAAGGTTGGAGGAATTACTGTGGATCATCTTATTATTCTGCCAATCATGTCCCATAGTCTTCATTTTTCAGCCTTTCAAAGTGACTTTTCTGTCTCTAATGCAAGAGTCATAAATGAAATTGAAGGTGGGATGAAAACATGTAACCTGGCCTATTGGGACAGACTGAAAGTGATGTTATGGGAAACTACTAACTTAAATAACAAATCTTAGCCAGAAAAGGTTGATACACATGTGCTTTTTAAAATAATGAAGAGGAGATGACAAGACTTATGCATAGATTAACTAAAACATTCAAGATTTATTGAGTGCATCCCACATGGCAGTTGCTGTGCATGTGTTTGACTGTAAAACATCTTATAAGTCTTTCAGCATTCCTACAAGGTATTTATTATTTTATCTATGTTTCATTAATGTAAAAATCAAAGTTTGAAGAAGATAAATACCTTGCCAACAGTAATCACATTATTTTTATCATAAAAATTTTAAAGTTTTATTATATTTATATAATCTGTTTAATGCTAATGGCGTGTCTCTGTGGTAAGCAGAGCAGGCCATCAAATATTTATTTGTCAGCACTGTCTTTGACCCTGGGGCTACAGTGATGAGCAATCCAGGCAGGGTCTTTCGCCTCTGGACTTTCTCATTCAAATTATGCCACATTTCTAGTTAATCTACCTAGAGGTGATCTATGATTGTAACATTGTGTTCCTCATACAATTTTAATGTCATTTCAATTGCCTATACATCTGTTTCCAAATCCATGTCTACCTTTCCAATCTTATCTCTTTCAAAACAATCTGAAAATTCTATACATTATTTAATGTAAACTCCTTTCCTCAGCAATGCTCTCTTTCCAGTCTTAATAATTTTTGTCACTTGTGAAAGGCAGGTTAATGCTCCACCCAATGATGTCTGTATCCTAGTCCCTGGAACCTCTAAATATGCTATATTACATGACAGAGGTGAGTTAAGTTTGCAGATAGAATTAAGGTTATTACTTGACTGACTTTAAGGAAATTATTTTGGATTATACAGTGGACCCAATGTAATCACATGGTTTCCTTAAATATGAGAAAGAAAGCTGGGGGATTGGTGTCAAAGTGATTCAAAGTGAGAAACACTTGACCAGCTATTGCTGGCTTTGATGATAGAAGGGTGCCATGGGCCAAGAAATGTTGTCAGCCTCTAGAAACTGGAAAAGATAAGAAGACATTAGCTTCAGGGCCTCCAAAAGTAACAGTCCTGCTGATAAATTGATTTTGGCCCATTGACACCTATTTCGGACTTCTGACCTCCAGGACTATAATATATACATATTATTTTAAGCCATGAAGTTAGTTGCAATGTATTACAGCTACAAAAGGAAATCACAACACCATTCCCACCTATTACATCTTAATAATTTTTTCAAAGTCTTCCATATTTTCTTTCAGAATACTCTTTTGTTTTCTCTATCCCTATAAATCTTTGTTTATAACAGTCAAATGATACTTAGTACATATTGCTCTCAGTCATATAAACTTAAATTCTTTATTTATTTAACTAACTATTAGCTTCTCAAGGGCAAAAACAGTATTTTAAACAACTCTACATCAGACATGATAGCTGGCATAATGCCCTGTTGGCACCTGGTGCCCTGTAAATGGTTATTGAAAAAAATCATAGTTGACTTCTCCACAGCAGAAGAAAAATTGCCATGATAAAATTTTCTGACAAGATGTAATAAAATGTATCTCAAAAGTCGCAAGATTCAGAGTTTCTTAGATATGGCACTATTCAAACTTTTGCTAGAGGTCTATGGGCAAAATAAAAAAAGAATGATCATGTCCTTAAAAAAAATGAAATTTACCTCTACTTAGAATTTGTTGTTCCACATACTAGCAGTGTCTATGAAAGGAATGTTTTTAACTTAAAGAGAGGATGGGGAATTTACTCAACCAAATGAAGGGTGCTTGCATGTCTTCATTTCGTTTGAATCTTAATCCTATGTAGTGGCAGAAATGTCATTTTTCTTTTATAGGAGCTCCTGTTATTATAATCACTGAGTGTGACCAGGATATTCTTACAAGTTGTTTACAAATTTATTCTGGTAGTATCTTCTCTTTTTTTGTGTTGGTGATCTTTCAGACACTTTTGTATTTATCTATTAATCTCTCTTTTTATCTTGCAACCATCTTTCCAGGCTGCTATTTTCTCCATTATAGTGTTTAATCCTGATATAGAGAAACTCTCATAATTTCCCAAACCGAACTCACACTTGGTTTGGTATTTGCCAAAGAACAGAATTTCACATTTCAAAAACCAGAAAAAAAAAAAAGATTTCTCTGCATCCTCAATTTCTTCACTGAAAACTCCCTTAACCTACTTGTCTTGAGGCAATACTACTTTCCTCTGAAGACACAGCTTCCCCTGCAACCATTTGTGATGGTTAATTTTATGTGTCAACTTGACTGGACTATAGGGTGCTCAGATATTTGGCTAAACATTGTTGTGGGTATGTCTTAAGAATATTTCTGGATGACATTAACATTTGAGTCAGTAGGCTAAGTAAATCAGATACCCCTCCTCAATGTGCGTGGGCCTCATCAAATTTGTTGGAGGTCTGAACAAACCAAACCCAAACAAAAAAAGGCTAAGTGAGTGAGAATTTGCTCTCTTTCACTGACTGTTGAGCTGGTACATCAGAGTGCACACACACTGGAGCCCTGGAGCCACACCATTGGCTCTCCCAGGTCTCCAGCTTGCCAACTGCATATCTCGAGACTTCTCAGCCTCCGTAATTGCATGAACTAATTCCTGATAATAAATCTCTTTACACACACACAGGTGTGCGTGCGCGCACACACACACACACACACACCCCTAATTGATTCTGTTTCTCTGAAGAACCCTGATTAATACATCTTTCAATTTGAAACTTCTCTTCTTTGACACTCCACGCATTTGGAAGTGGAAAGTGGAGTTGGCTTCCTTATGCTCTCTAGTACTGCTTCCAGATGATTATTTCATCCTCATATTAAAAACTTCCACTTCTTGAGATTAATGTCTTTCTATTATAACAGCCTCTTTTTCTTTCTCTTATTTTAATATTGTCACCCTACAAACTCCAGTGTGGGCAAAATTATTTAACTACAAGTCTCCCTTAACTCACTAAATTTCGGCGTTTGTGTTTGGGAACAGCACCGTGTAGTACATGGCGATTTTGTTTGCCTGAACTTATCAACTGCATGTATATTTTTCTACCAAGTGTCAAGGGATGGCAGAAAGCGAAACCAGGTGATCCTGTGTCTCAGGTCTCTCTCTGTTTCTTCTCATCTTTCTACTTCCCAAATACCTGCCTTTACCTTCAAAAGATGAACTTACCTTCTACTCCACAAAGAAAGTTTAAGCTATCAAAAATGACATTTTTTTATTTCTTGCCACCTTCCTACATTTTATATTCATACAGGCTTTGCACCTTTTTGTTATTAAAGTCCTCATGCACTATGCAGCCCCCACCTACCCTCCTACACACACTCACACCATTTAAGCCTGCTCTTCCTTCACTTGGCTCCTATCAGAGCCTACACATGATTAACACTATTTTTTTTTACGAATACCAAACACATACACATTTTACAAATTCCATTTTATGCTCAATTTCTTTAAAACTTTAAAATCTATTTTCTACATTTGTGTTTCTACTTCATCCCCTGCAGAGTAACTCTAAAGACAGTTTCCCTTTTCTACTACTCCACAGAAGCTACTTTTATCATGGTAACCAATGACTTCTTTTTTAAGGAAACTTAGTAATACTTCTCTTACATGACTTCCTAGTAGCTTTTGGCACTGCAAATAACCTTTATTTATGAAGCTTTGTCTTTCTTTGTCTTCCATGGCACTATATTTCTAGCTTCCCTCCTCTCTTTTCTGATAATTCAACAATCATATTGATTGCCAACATGTCTTTGAGACACAACCCTAAAGTTACGTCATTTCTTCTCATCATCTTATTTCTCTCAGTAGCCTCTTCCTGAGTTACTGTTTAACTTCCTTGGCCTTAATCACTATCTACATTACCAGATTATTAGAGGAAAACCCATGAGCTATATCTCATTTAATTATTTAGACTTCAGTCCCAGTCAGGGGCTTATAGATAAAACTCCCATCTCCCTGGGACAGAGCATCTGGTGGAGGGGCGGCTGTGACTTCAGTTTCAGCAGACTTAAACATCCCTGCCTGCCAGCTCTGAAGACAGCAGCAGATCTCCCAGCACAGTGCTCAAGCTCTGCTAAGGGACAGACTGCCTCCTCAAGTGGGTCCCTGACCCCCATGCTCCTGACTGGGAGATAGCTCCCAGTAGTGGTCAACAGACACCTCACACAGGAGAGTTCCAATTCCAAAGACTGTTATTTACCACAGTTTCTTCAGAGAAAGTAGCTAGAAAGCTATGTCAGCAATCTGGACATAAAATGATGAAGACCTGTATTAGAATGATGGCAGTGAAAAGGGTGAACTGTAATAGGATAAAGTTAAAAGTTTTAAGTTATGGACTATAAACAATAAAGGAGGAGAATGAGTTGTTAAAATAACTTAAAGCTATAATGCAGAAAGTAAAATTATTGTTAATAACATTATAAATGATCACTTAATTCAAAACTGTTGAACATCCAATGCATAGTTCTATTAATGAGCTATAAATACACAGTAAAACACTAAAAGTCTTAGAATGTTCTGCGTAAAATCTATCTCCTTTCTTAATACAATGTCTATATTTTCTAATAAAATAGTACAGAATATTTTCATCTGCCATCAACTCAATATTTTGTTTATGTTATTGGCCTAATTCAACTCTCTCATTCTGTCTTTTCCAATATTTGTTGTGAAGGAATGCATTACTAAGGTGAATGCTTCAGAATAGAAGCTCCAGAGCAGAAAATACATCCCTCAAATTTATGCCTAGAATCACAGAGAGGCAGTATATTTCAATGACTTTTAACTCCCTAAATGAAGCTTGTCCAACCGACGGCCCACAGGCTGCATGCGACTCAGGATAGCTCATGTGGCCCAATACAAATTCATAAACTTTCTTAAAACATTAGGAGATATTTTTGCGATTTTTTTTAGCTCATCAGCTATCATTAGTGCTAGTGTATTTTATGTGTGGCCCAAGACAATTCCTCTTCCAATGTGACCCAGAGGAGCCAAAAGAATGAGCACCTGTGCCCTAAACCTATAAAGTAATAAAAATTAATATAAAAATTTTCCTAACTTACTTTTTCTCTAGTATTTCCCAAAGACTATCTTTTATAAAACAGAGTGCTTTTTCATTAGCTTCAGAAAAATTAGAGGAGTGTTGCCTATGGCATTAATTCTGTTCCTCCAAGAAGGAGTTATCAAGATAAAATTAGGTGTACAAGAGATTTTTGATGGAAATATCCATGACGGAAAAGAAAGGATAAGAAAGAGAAAGCGAGAACTGTCAAATCAGGATGCAGGTCTGATCCCTGTGAAGTAGTGGGGAAAAAAGTGATGGTGGATAGAGATGGCGTAGAAAGAGTCTTAAACTATATCGTAGTTCTAAGAAATTTTGACAAAGTCAATGAGGGGTCCTGGAGCTGAAGTCACTAGTCAGAGAAAGCTCACATTTCACAGAAATAGGCCTGCCTTGGAATTCATCCTGCACACAGTCATTAGCTGGAAGCATGTCATGGGCAATGTGGCCCCTGAACAGCTATAAATTAAGAATATAGTATAGTTTTTATTTTGGCCACTACCTTAAAGATATTCTTCTATTGCCTTTGGGCCATCACGGTCTCAGATAAAAAGCTTACATTATTTAATGTTTTTAATTTTTTTCCTCAGCTTTATTGAGGTATAATTGACAAAAATTTTATACATTCAAGGTATACAATTTGATGTATTGTTACACACTGCAAAATAATTGCCATAATCGAGCTAAGTAAACTGTCCATCACTTCACGTAGTTATTGTGTTCTTTTTCCATGTTTGTGGTGGGGAGTGAGAACACTTCATCTACTATCTTAGCAAATTTCAAATCTACAGTATAGTATTGTTAACTGTATTCACATTGTTGTACATAGATCTTCAGAATGTATTCATCCTGCATAATTAGAACTGTGTACCATCTGACCAACATCTCCCCATTTTCTAGTCCCAGGTAACTGCTATTAAATACTCTATTTTTATGTTTGACTGCTTCAATTTCCGCTTTAAATAAGTAAGATCATGTAGTATTTTTCTAAATTTAGCTTGTTTCACTTGTCCTCTAGTTTCATCCGTGTTGTCAAAAATTACAGGATTTCCCTCTTTTTCATGTGGAATAATATTTTCTTTCCTATATTATCTTTATCCATTCATCCATCAATGGACTTTTTAGTTGTTTTTGTAACTTGGCTATTGTGAATAACAGTGAAATGAACATGAGAGTGAAAATATTTCTTAATAAAATTTAAATAAACCTTATATGGCTTCTCCACTCGAATTCTAGTTTCCTCACATTTCTGGACCTGTTCTTTCTCTCTCTCTCTTCTTTCTTTTGCCATTACTTCGCTCTCTTTTCTCCCTTCTCCAGGAACAACAACTAGAGCCAAAAATCTACACAAATGTTTGCATATTATTAAGAAAAACAACATAGATCTCTTCAGTCTTTACCTCTAAGCTCAAATCTCTCTTTAAATATCCAAAAACTTAGTTTGAGCAGTATAAATAAGAGCTAATATTTAGCTCTTACTGTTTTCTAGATTCCATTCTAAATTCTCTTACATTAATTATGTAATTTCATTCTCACCACCCATCTATGATGACTGTTACTATACTCCATTTTGTAATTGAAAAACTATGGAATGTGGAGATTGAGGAACCTGTCTAAATAATACAACAAGAAAATAGTAGAACTAGGATTTGAACCCCGGAAGAATGATGCTAGTTAACTATCATGCAACACTATTACTGTCATTGAAATACTTTCTAAATACTTTCTCGATGGGCAATTAATTTCAAGAGAAAGGCCACTCTCCTCCTGGAAGGGGACTGGAGTGAAGACAGGAATGCTTCGGTCTTGGTTTTCTAGCTACTGTTTTACTCCATTGATAGATACATGACCTAGGAACATCGACCCACATCACTGTTTTCTTAAGAGCCTATGTTTTATTTTCAAAACATCCTTTCTACATTTTAATCTCATGTACTTTAAAGTACTCAACTTTACAGTGTATCATGTTTTACTTTATAAATCATATTAAGAATTTCATGAGTGAGAAGGACTATTTACCAGAACAGACAAGCTTTCAACCTCCATTACCGTCAGAACGACTGAAGTCAAACCCCTTAGGTTATACTATTACATTGCGATGCTAATTAGTTTGTAATAAAGGTAATAAACTCTCACAAATATGAAGTGCATGGAGTCATGTTTCATTGAATCAGTTATGCTTTCAGAGCATTGATAACTCAATTCATAATTACATACTTCAGCTTTTATTTTGTCTATTTTGAAAATGCTTGTATGTGTTTGTAGTTTTAATAAGGAATTAAAATTGATTTTTGGTGTTTTATGTTGCATCTGTCATCTATAGCCACCATAGAAATTATGTATGTTCATGGATGTAAAATATACAACTTAGGACAGAATCATATAGATAAGAAAGTGATTTATATATGTTTTCCTTTTAGAATTTCTGTTAGCAAGGTCTCTAAGAGAAATGAAGTTGAAGACAGATGATTAGTTGACATTTTCAGGATATGTATTTTTGTGATAAAAATTTTGTAAGTGCCTTTTGCAAAGTTATTTTTTTCATATTTCTTAGTAAAACTATTCAAAATTTGTGCAATGATTTCTGCTTCCATTCCTCCTGCTTATTTTATCATTAAGTCTGACATTTTGATTTAAATTATAGGTAAGTCATTGACATTTCTTTAAAGTGACGAGTGATTCCATGTAAGCTAGTCCACTAGTCTATTACTGATTTTTGCTCTCTTTGTATTTTTTCCTATTATGACTGAACAATTGTCTATATTCTTAAAATAAATTATTGTTTCTTCAACTTCCATGAGAATAGTTTTCTCCGATTTTCCCTCTACCATTTTTTTTCTGAGTCTTTTGTTAACCATTTTCTCTTCCTGATATGCAAACTCTGTGTGCCTTAAAGTTGATGATTTGACTTCCAGCTTCTAACTATACACATATCCATCTGAAATGACAGTTCTTATATTGGAATGGTTTTAGTGGTCATCTCTTTTCTTTATTCTAGCATCTAAATTCTCATATCTTAGTTCTTTATTATCATCCACATACAACTCATCCTTCCTCATATATCATAATAAGAAACTCAATGTAGAACTATTTTTCAAGTAAACATTTTACTAAACATACATACCAAAAATTACAAAAATCATAATTGTATAATTTAAGGAATTTCTATAAGCTGAGCATGAAGGTCTGTGGAGCACACAGATCGATCTATCTATCTATCTATCTATCTATCTATCTATCTAATCTATCTATATCTGTCTATGTATCTATATAATTAGCACTCTAGAAGTCCCTGTTTCACTCACTATTAGCACATTCTCACAGTAATCATTATCCTGATTTCTAACATGATACACTTTTGCCTCCATTTGTATTTGATTTAACTGAAATCATAAAGTATACTCCTATGTAACTATCTCCTTTCACTCACCATTATGTTTATGTCCATTATGTTGTTGAATATAGCTGAAATGTGTTCATACTTATTGCTAATATTCCATTGTATGACTATAACAACTTTTTAAGTCTATTTTATGGTGGGTGGATATTTGGATAGTTTCCAGTTTGGGATGACTGAAGAGTGCTGGCATAAACATGTTTGTTGGGTGTACAAAATTTGTGTCAATAACAATCAGTAACACTAAGAGTTGGTCTTTTGAAAAGATAAACAAAATCAACAAATGCTTAGCTAGACTAACAAAAGAGGGAGAAGACCTAAATAAAACAAGATATTAAGGAGACATTACAAATACCACAAAAACAAAAAGAAACAAAAGGGACTATCATGAACAATAGTATGCCAACAAATTTCATAACCTAGAATAAATGGATAAATTTCTAGAAATACACAACCTACCAGGACTGAACCAAGAATAAAATAGAAAACCTGAACAGATCAATAACTACCCAAAGAGTTGGTGTGATTACTACAAACTTTATATGGGTCTTATGAGCAAAGGCAAAATACTGGATAGATTACAAGCTATTAATAGTCTGACAGTAGAGAAAATATGATTAACTGTCTAGACGCTTTTGTAGAAATTTGACATTACTACAACTTCCTAGCCAGTGAGAATTATTCTGACAAAGAATGTTTACTGGATTTATAAAAAGTATTGCTCACAATGGATTAAAATAATTCAAAGGATCTTCTCTCCAGAGAAGAAGCGCTGTCCTAAAGAGTAGTGTGAAAACCATATTGTAAAAAGGATTGCATGGCATGCTAAGTTGTTTGAATTTTAGTTTATTACAAGTTTTTTTAAATTAAAATAGACACATTTCCGTGTGATAGAGATGATTGTGGCAACAATGTGATACCAAAGGAAAGAGACAGTGGTGGCAGAAACATTTGATATAAACTAATAATGAAATCTTGGGGAAGTGCAGATAGAAAGAAAAGAGTAAAGTTGGGAAACCATTTTAGAGGCAGAAGTTAATGAACTTGATAAATGGCATGGGTTGGGAAGGATGACTTGTCAGGAAGAAGAGCTAAATACAATATAATTTCAATATTTAGTTATTAGAGGTGGTGAGTGGGCAGCTTATAGTGAATACAAATATTTGGTTATAAACATTTTGAGTTTTATTGACTGTGGAAATTGAAATAAAAATAAAAATACATCTCTAGATTTGAGAAGTGGCATCTGGGGTGGAGCATGTGAGGTAGAAGACCTTAGTGTGTATCCAACAATAAAAATCCAAGGTGCTAATGAGGCTGCTGACAGAGAACGTAGATATGGTGCAGGAAAGAAGGCTGAGTTCAAAGCTCTTTTTCCCCTGAAATGACAGACGCCACTCTAGGGAATCTTAACACTAACAAACGAGCTTAGGAACACTAACCAGCAAAAACAGCTGAGAATGAAAGAAAATCCAAAATAGGAAGAGAATTAGGGAATAAATGATTATGCTGGGAAGAGAATGGTCTACGCAAATGTGACTGTAATGAGTACCATTACTCCTTTAATAAGTATGTGTAGTAACATAAAGGCATTAAGAAAGGATAGGTAAGTTAAAAAATGGTAAGGAAACATAGGAAGTGTCTTGTTTACAAATGAAGATAACTGAAGCAAATCTGTAGCTTAGCCTAGGAAGCCAGTGGAGATGGACAGAAAGAAAGTATGCATCTAATCACCATGTTTAAAACACTTTTCCACAGGAGACCTCTCCGTAGAAATTGGTTCTTGTTCGTGTATATTGCCGTGCTCTGGTCCGGGGCCTCTCAAGTAGCCTGCTTGTCATCTTAAGTTATGAAATTTCTGCATATTTAGAAAGCCTTAGGGATTTCCTAAGTCTGTTCTAAAATGCATGTTTCTGACATCTCGCTGCAACATTTCTCTTGTCTGTTTAAAGATGTTTGTGCCTCTGATTAGGGCTGCTCAGTCTATCTCTTCTCTGAAAACTCACCTTTTACTTGACTCGAACGCAGTGGAGTATTTCACCTAGAGCAGTCACCTTCGTGTACTCTGCATATAAACATCCATACTGTTTTACTGTCTTGACATGCTCTTGCTATTTTTTTCTATCAATACATGTATTTTAAATAGAATACCTTTTTAGAGCAGTTTTAGGATTATAAAAACTTTGTTCTCCTATTATTAACATCTTACATTAGTGTGGTAAATTAGTCACAATTGGTGAGCCAATTCATTGTTATAGCAAAAGTCCACATTTTTACATTAAATTTCACTCTTTGCATTGTACATTCTATGGGTTTTAATAATTGTATAATTACATATTTATACAACTAAAATTTCATACCGAGTAATTTCACTGTCATAAATAACCCCTTACTCCACCTATTCATCCCTCCCTATCTCCACCCAATCTCCTGGTAATCAGATTTTTTATACTGTCTCTATAGTTTTGTCTTTTTGAGGATGTCAAATAGTTAGAATCATACGGTATGTACACTTTTAAGATTGGCTTCATTACACTTTAATATGTGTTTAAGGCTCCCCTATATGTCTCCATGGTGAAGGTTTCTTTTGTCATGGCTTGATAGCTCATTTCTTTTTGTTGCTGAATAATTTCCATTGTATGAATATAACATGGCTTGTTTATTCACCTGTTGGAGGGCATCTTGGTTGTTTTCAAGTTTTTGAAATTATAAATAGAGCTACTATAAACACTTACGTGAAAGTGTTTTCATGAACATAAATTTTCAACTCACTTTGGTAGATATCAAAGAGTGAGATTGCTGGACGATATCTTAAGAATATGTTTAGCTTGGTAAAAAACTGCCAAAATATCTTCCAAAGTGGCTGCACCATTTTGCTGCCCCACCAGCAATGAATGAGAGTTCCTGGTATTGTCAGTGTTTGGGAGTTTGACCATTCTAATAGATGTTCAGTGATATCTCGTTGTTTCAATTTGAAATTGCCTTATGACATACAATGTTGACCATCTTTTCACATGCTTACTTGCTAAATGTGTATCATCAGGCAAAGTGTCTGTTCAGATCCTTTGCTCAGTTTTTAATTGGGTTGTTTGTTTTCTTTTTATAGAGTTTTAAGAGTTTTGTGTTTATTTTCAACACCAGTGCCTTGGCAGACATGTGTTTTGCAAAAATTTTCTACCATTCAGTGATATTTTCATTCCCTTAAAAGCGACTGTCTCAGAGTAGCTTTTTAATTTTGATGAAGTCCAACTTATCATTTTTTCTTTCTGGATATTGCTTTTTGACGTCATATCTAGAAAGTCTTCACTTTATCTAAGACCACCTAGATTTTCTCCTACATCAAAGTCTTGGAATTTTATAGCTTTGTATTTTATACTTGGGCTTATAATCCATTTTAAGTTAATTTTTGTGAAAGGTCTTTGTCTAGATTCTTTTTTATTCTTTTTTCTTTTTTTTTTAAATTTTTTTGCGTGTGAATGTCTAGTTGTTTCAGCATCATTTGTTGAAAACATGATTTTTGCTCCATTGTATTGCCTTTGCTCCTTTGTCAAAAATCCACTGACTGTATTTGTATGGGTCTATTTACGTACCCTTTATTCTATTCTATTGACCTATTTGTCTATTCTTATACCAATCACACTGTCTTGATTACTGTAGCATTATAGTAAGCCTTGAAGTCAGGTAGTATCAGTCCTCCAACTTCGTTCTTCTCCTTCAATATTGTGTTCACTATTTTGGGTCTTATGTATTTCCGTAAACTTTAGAATCAGTTTATCAACATCCACAAAACAATTTGCTAAAATTTTGATGGGGATTGTATTCATTGTATAGATCAAGTGGGGAGAAACTCGCATCTTGACAATATTAATATATGTTTTATTGTTGCATCACTTTAAGTGTCAACCTGAAATTTACTCACTTTGCTAAACACTGAGCGTGGTTTACTAAAAGAATTCTAAATTATGGCCCCCCCAAAAATGGATTCATGTTCCAGATTCATCATTTACTTTAACAAGTATGACTGAGCACATCACTTATCCTCCTTGAACCTCTGTTACTTTATCTGTAAAATATCTGTGATAGGTAATCATCAATGCTATCATTTTCCACTTCTTTTCACACTCTTTCATCCTCCAGTACATCTAACTATTTTATTGGTTTCTTTTTTTATTGTCTAAAAGAAAGAATATAGCAGAAAGAAAAAAAACTAGATAACAATAACAACCAAAAAAAAAAAATCTGTCCATCTTTGGTTTATATTTTCCACATTATAAGCCACTACAGGAATCTAGAAAGGAGAATTTGGGGTGGACCACACTGCTGAACCAACAACATTAAGAAGAAATCAGTTTCCTCAGTTGAGAGAGTGCACTGCACTCAGTGATGCAGGTGAAGTGAAAAGTGAGAACAAACAGAGAGAAAGCGCAGTGGGGAGGAGGAAACAGAGAGATTTAAGATGGCCAAAAAGCACAGGCAGGTATTCCCCTCTCCCTACCTTCTCCCGAGCAGCTAAAACATGGCACAAAAGTCAGACCCATCTAGTTGGACTTCTGTTTAGGACTTGAATCTTAAGGAAGTGACACAAATTGCTAGACAGTGTGAATATATTTATGGCACAATTAATAGCTTCAAAGATTCAGTGGCAGAGGCAACTGAAACAGCATCTTAAATGGATGCTTCTCTTGTGTAACCACTTCTGGAATCTTAATGATTTTTTGCTTGCTGTTATTAAGCATTGCGATCTAGCCGTCCCATATATTTTGCGGGCTTATAGGTATCTTCACAATAAATCCATTTTTTTTCTTTAAAAAGCCTAAATTGACCCCAGTCGTTTGTAACGAATAAATCTTACTGTCTCAAAAACCAATACCAAGAATGGGACTCAGGACTCAGACTCTTATAGAAATGGAAAAAATATAGGATGTAGTATCTGTTATATGAAACTAAAGTCAGTGAAGATTTCAGTATTCTGTAATAAAAATAACTTGCATGTGAAGGAAAAACCATTAACTAAGTTATTCACTGAGGTTTACTTGAAGACAAGACTATGGGACTGTAGTTACACCTGTAGAGAAGAATATGCTATGGTTTGAGTTGTATACTCCAAGAAAAGATATGTTGAAATCTTTACTCACAGTACCTCAGAATGTGAACTGTCTTAGAAACAGGGTTATTGGATATGGAATTAGTTAAGTCAAGATGACATCATACTGGAATAGGGTGGACCACTAGTCCAATATGACTAGTATCTTCATAAGAAAATAGCCATGTGAAGACAGAGACACATTGAGGGAGAATGCCACATGACAATAAAGGCAGACATGAGATTTTTTTCAACTGATAAGTCAAAAAACACTGAAGATTGCCCCCAAACAACCAGAATCTATTAAGAAGCAATGAAAGAGTCCCCTGCACGTTTCAGCAGGAGCATCCCTTGCCAAAGCTGATTTTGGACTTCTGGCCTCCAGATCTGTGATACGACAAATGTTGTTTTACATCATTTTGGCTTTGTGATACTTTGTTGTAGCAGCCCTAGGAAGCTAACACAGAACTTTAAAGAAAAAAGTAGAGACTCAAGAACTGTGGAGCATTGTGATTGCTCTTGATAATCCTTTGACAGATTAAGAATAGTACAAAATCAAGTTTTTATTTCAAGTAATGTACATAAAATCTAGGGACTTTCTATGATGTGTTAAAATATCTATTATCATCTACAGACACAGACAGGTAGTCAAAAACTAAATGCAATGATTAATCCTGTAGGTTGCTAATTTATAATGGTGTTTGAATTTGCTGCTATACTCTGTCATTTGGTACAAGATATGGCATTGCTCTGAAAATAAGAACTGGGATTCTAAGAACCTGAAAGTATATGCTTGCACATCTGAATGACATGAGATACTTTTTAATATTTCCCCAGCAGTCAAAGCAGCCCCTTCTATAAAAAGCTATTCTTCCCTTGTTTTAAAATTGCATCAGAAAAGAACTCTTTAGTCTTGTCCCCTGCCCCCGTCTCTTGTTGATTTCAGAACTATAACTAGAATTTGATTCCAGCATAACTGGAATGGGATTGAGTTCAACAGCAAGATCGCACCAAGGTTAACTGACTTATGCACTAAATGAATCTAAGAACTTGATAATATGTTCAAGGAATGTATAATATGAGAAATAAATTAAAAGAAATCTCTAACAGCATTTGAAAAGCATTTGGTGCTCATTCTCAGTAGCCCTTATGTTGGCGTCAGGAGATTCTAAGCTCATGTTTTTTATATTTCCAATTCTTGAAGAAGGTGCTTAACAACTGAAAGAAAAACCCTAGTTGTCTTCTTGCCCTTTAAAAAATAATTATGGTGAAAATAGCAAAGATAATATTCCTAGAACTCCCTCTTTCTGCCAAAATAATAAATCAGATTGTATGTCCACATCACTAGGGAAATGAAAGAGATGAGTAGCACCATAGAGACTTGAAAGATGAATTTATCTTAACCATTTTACCCAATTAGCTCAATGAGTATTTGGAGAGTAAATTTTTATAAGCTTAATCAGGACATGACTCCAAATTATAATTACTCTTCCAGATATAGTTATAGTCTCATTACTAGAGCAATTTAATTCAGCTCAGTAATTCTTTATATTCCTTAGGAAGACATATGAATGAGAAAGAGTTAAAATCAAATCTTACAAAAAATATATGACTCATGATGCATACATTAGGACATCTACTCTAAAGTGAAGGGTAAGTTACTGCACCCTCACCTTGTACAATTGAGAAAGAGAAAATATTTGGTGAGCGATTTCACATTTTTGCATTTTCCAACAGCATAAGCTACATTGGGTAACCCATTAAGATCTATTTACAGATGTCCTAAAAACCTGTCACCTTTGAATTAAATACTTCCCCCTCCCCAAAGAAAAGACTGTTCTGTGGTTAATACAGATTACCACGCAAACAGCTCTGACTCTAGATACAAGATTTAACAGAAGTCAGTGGTTAAGACTTTTGATATATCAGAAAGTTGTATGGTGCCTGTGATGAGGCAATCGAGATCTCCTAAGATTTTGAAACCAGGTTATATCCTCTTTAACAAACTATCTTTGGCAAAACGGTGTTTGGTTTGATGAGGAACCCTAGTGGAGCCTGAGCAACTCTCCACAGACCAAGATGACCATTACACTCAAGCCTGTAATCAAGACTTAGACATCGCCATATCCATGAAGACATACATTTTAGTTGTGCAAAATACTACTTCATTATAAAGCAGAAATAGTACATATGGAACAAGTTGCAGTCTGGCTCAGAAACTACACATCGGTTGCATTAGAATACCAAAGTACGTATCCCAGCCATAATTCAAGCTTCCATAAACACAAGCAAGTGGACTTATAAAGATTCTGTGTGATTATTTGCCCAAAGAAGAAATAAATCAAACCTGATTTTCACATGAGTGCATGAAATTCTGGCATCACCCATTCAGATGTGGACTGCTGAGACATTACAGCCTCACTAATGATAAAGAAGGTAATTATCACATCAGGAAGAACTACAAGCTAGATATCTGATTATCCACTTTCCTTATACGAAGAAATGGCCTGTGGTTATGCTCTACAGTAGCCCACAAGTAATGATTCATATTTTGGCTAAATCTTTAGGCATTTTTTTAAAAATGTTAAAAGATTGTTGACATGGTGGTTGGAAAAAAGGAATTCTTTGTAGATTTCTCACAATAGGTTGGTCCATTTTAAAAATATATATTTAGATCATATGTGTATGTTCACCAATAAGTTGCATTTTGTCTGAGGATTGTAATGATAAAATGTAAAGAAAAACCACTCTGTGCATGTTCATCCTCATACATCCTTAGTCACAATAGTGCATTCTCAGTGAGCTCATGGAAGAAAGTATCCCTAGTAATAGGAACAGAACCTATGCATGGGCCCATACAATAGACATGCCCTTATGAATCCAACCAGTTGCTAATACTGAGTGTCGAGTTTTTTTCTTGGCAGCTATCAATAATGTAACCCCTACAGGCCTTCTCAAAATTGTAGTGTTGGAAAAGCTGCATAGTAACTTGATGGCAGATTGATTACGTTAGAACTCTATCCATGAAGCTTGCATGAACACTTTTAGTTGCTGGAATAGACTTATTCTATTGACAATGAATAATTAATAGTTATAAAAGAGGGGTTACATTCTTCTTTTGTAACTATTAACCCTAGACCAAGGGTTACTACAAGGGTTACTTGGTCTACTGTCTTTATAAAAGAAGAATGACAGGTAAAAAATAAAATTCTACAATTTATTCAAATTGTACAGTGTTACAATTTATTCTAATTATACTATTGCATTATTTGCCTCTCATTCTTCTTTTTTAACTATTTACCCTAGATCAAGTAAATGCTTTATAAACAATTATAGTATAACATACCTCGATTCTAAGCAAGCAACTCTCTATTGCAAGAAGTTAGGCAATGCCTTCATGTTCAAAGTCTCACCCTGTCCTACATCACACAAAAGTGGCTGACCTTAGAAAAGACTGGCATTATATAACTTATAATGGTTATAGTATCAACCATTATAGTGCTATGGTACAGAATACTGTGAGCTCTAAGCCAGTAGCTAACATGTGGAACTATTTATCTCAAAATTGTGATAGAACTAATATGACGTTGTATATAATAAATCTAAATATTTACTCACATTACTCTTTTCCAGTTTAACTTTTCTGAAACCTGCTGCTTAGGAAGTTTGATGCTCCGGGAACGTATCCTTCCATCAAGAGAGATATCAGTGGTTCCCACGAATTGGAAGCAGACACTTATTTTACCTTTCAGGGCTCTTCTTTCCATTGAGTGTATTGGGGTGAAAAACTTAGGTTATTGTATTTGGTTTGATAATTCACTTTGACCATAAAGAGAAAAATCTCTGTTTTAATACAGTGGGGACACAGAGGAGTATAGATGGAACCCAAGTGATCCATAAGACTTTTCCTTGTACTAACATGTGCAGTGTTACAATTTAATGGAACACTATGCTAACCCTATGCATACAGAACTACAAAGGGTCAGATCCCTCATGAATATGGATAAAGAATCCTACCAGCTGCGATGCTGACTGATGAAAAAAGAAGTATAACATGTGTAGTGGAGGAGAAAAATTACAAATATTAGCAGAGTCCAGGGAAGAAATATTCGTGTGTGTACTATGTAAGCTTTCAGCACTGTGAACAGCTTCTGGTGTCTCCTAGGCCCCTACTCTTTATTCTCTGACGATACTTACTTTAGCCTGAACTGTTCAAAGAATTCCTTGTCTTCTTGTCTCTGGGCTTCTCCTATCAGTAAATAACCAAATTTTGGATATTCAAATTTTTATTTTTTATTGATTTACATTACCATGTAGTGATCATTTTATATGACACATTTATTTAAATATTTTGCAGACTTCTCTATATAATGCATTCTTTCTCAATCTGTTCCTTCAGAGACAATTACATTTTAATACTAATTTTATATCTCCCATTATTATACACAAAATGGATGCCTAATAAATGCTAGTTAAAATTTAATAAATCAATAAAAAACTGCTTCGTAGATTCAGAGAGTAAAGTTAAAATCCATAAAAGACATAAGATCAGTAATAGAAAATGTCCAGTAATACACATCTAAGGTGCTTTAAAAAATAGTGCTTTGCTCATGTATACATATGTAACAAACCTGCAGGTTGTGCACATGTACTCTTATTATACTTAAAGTATACGATACTTAAAGTATAATAATAAAAAAATAGTGTTTTGTTGATGCAGTTACAGAGTACTCACTGTTTTTTTCAAGTAACCAAGTGTATTTTAAAACTATATTCTAATTATCTTTTTTACGAAGAACTGAACTCATTCTTCCCTTACTACAATAAATATTTTGTACAAATGAACTATATTCAAGCCAAAGATTTCATTCTGATAACAGTCTTCCCATAAATCATTTGCAAAGAATTTGCATTTATACCTCTCAAGGAATCCCTGACCTACTGGTGAGAAGCAAATAATTTAACTTTCCTGAAATTGTGAGGCTTTCAGTATCTATTTTCTGTATTTATTTTTGTTTATTTTGTTTTAGTGTAAAGTGACATGGATACACGTAGTCAAACCTAAAAGAATGTCTTATCGGTGATTATTAAGTTTCTAACATATCTTCCTTCTTTTTCAATTTCAAAGACAAATAGAGCTGTTAAATGACAACATATTTTGACTGATTCATCCACTGAAGAAAGATTGAGTATCTACTCTGAGTCTAGAACAGACACTATATTAGTCTGTTCTCACACTGCTATAAAGAACTACCTGAGACTGGTAATTTACGAAGAAAAGAGATTTAATTGGCTAACAGTTCCATAGGCTATGCAGGAAGCATAGCTAGGAGACCCCAGAAAACTTATAATTATGGTGGAACATGAAAGGGAAGCAGGCACATCTTACAAAAGCAAAGCAGGAGAGAGAGAGAGAAGAAGGGAAAAAAAGTGCCACACACTTTTACACCATCAGATCTTGTGAGAACTCACTATTATGAGAACCGTGATCCACCTCCATAATACAGTCACCTCCCACCAGGCTCCTCCTCCAGTTCGACATGATTTTTGGGCAGGGACACAAATCCAAACCATATCATTCTGCCCCTGGCCCCTCCCAAATCTCATGTCCTTGTCACATTGCAAAATACAATTATCCCTTCTCATCAGTACCCCTGTCTTAACAGATTTCAGCATAAATGCAAAAGTCCACAGCTCAAGTCTCATCTGAGACAAGGCAGGTACCTTTTGCCTATAAGCCTGTAAAATAAAAAAACAAGTTCATTACTCTAAAGATACAATAAAGCTACAGGCATTGGGTAAATACTCCCATCCCAAAATGGACAAATTGGCCAAACAGAGGGGTTACAGGTCCCATGCAAGTCCAAAACCTAACAAGAAAGTCATTAAATCTTAAGGCTCCAAAATAATCCCCTTTGACTCCATGTCTCACCTCCAGGGCACGCTAATACAAGGGGTGAGCTCTCATGGACCTGGGCAGCTCTACCCCTGTGGCTTTGCAGGGTATAGCAAAGGCACTCAGGCAGGGCAGTTATTAAACTTTAAATTTCCAAAATATTATCTTCGACCCCATGTCTGACATCCGGGGCATGCTAATGCAAGGGGTGGGCTCCCTTGGCCTTGGGCAGCTCCACCCCTGTGGTTTTGCAGGGTGTAGCCCTTGGTGCTGCTTTCATAGCCTGGCACTGAGTGCTTGCAGCTTTTTCCAAGTGCACAGTGCAAGCTGTTGGTAGATCCACCATTCTGGGGTCTAGAGGACAGTGATCCTCTTCTCACAGCTCCACTAGGCAGTACCCCAATGAGAACTATTTGTGGGGTCTCCAACCCTACATTTACCCTCTGTACTGCTCTAGAAGAGGTTCTCCATGAGGGCACTGTCCCTGCAGCAGACTTCTGCCTGGACATTCAGGAATTTTCCTACATCCTCTGAAATCTACGCAGAAGTTCCCAAACCTCAACTCTTGCCTTCTGTGAACTCACAGGATCAACAACATATGGAAGCTGCCAAGGCCTGGGGCTTTCACCCTCTGATGTCAGTCATGGCCAGAGCTGTAACTTGGCCCTTTTTAGCCATGGCTGGAGCTGAAGCATCTGGGACTCAGGCTGTCCTGAGGCTACAAAGAGCAGTGGAGCCCTGGGCCTGGCCCATGAAACTATTTTTTTTTTCCCCAGGCTTCTAGGCCTGTGATGGGAAGGCCTGCCCCAAGGTCTCTGAAATACCATAAGGCATCCCCAATCCCCTTGTCTTGGCTATTAACATTCAGTTCTTCTTTACTTATGCCAATTTCTGCAACCTTGAATTCCTCCCCAGAAAATGGGTTTTTCTTTTTTACTGCCTGGTGGGGTTGCAAATTTTCCAAACTTTTATGTTGTTTCCCTTTTAAATATAAGTTACAGTTTCAGATAATCTCTTTGTTCATGCATATGAGTGTACTTTTAGAAACAGCCAGATAACTTCTTGAATGCTTTACTGATTAGAAATTTCTTCAACCATATACCCTAAATCATCTATCTCAAGTTCAAAGTTCCATAAGGCAGGGGCAAAATGCCAAGTCTCTTTGCTAAAGCATAACATGAATGATCTTTACTCCAGTTCCCAATAAATTTCTAATCTCAATCTGAGACCACCTCAGTCTGGACTTCACTGTCCATATCACTATCAGCATTTTGGTCAAAACCATTCAACAAGTCTCTAGGAAGTTCCAAACTTTATCACATCTTCTTTTCTTCTTCTGAAGCCTCCAAACTATTCCAGCCTCTGTCTGTTACCCAGTTCCAAAACTTCTTCCACATTTTCAGGTATCTTTATGGCAGTGCCACACTTTTCTGGTACCAATTTCCTGTTCTTGTTTATTCTTACACTGCTGTTAAGAACTACCTGGACTGGGTAATGTATGAAGAAAAGAGATGTAATTGACTCACAGTTCCATAGACTGTAGAGGAAGCATAGCTAGGAGGCTCCAGGAAACTTATACTCATGGTAGAAGGTGAAGGGAAAGCATGCACGTCTTACCATGGCGGAACAGAGAGAGAGAAAGGGGAAAGTCCCACACACTTTTAAACCTTCAGATCTTTAGAGAACTCACTCAACATCATGAGAACAGCAAGGGGGATACCATCACCATGATTCAGTCATCTCCCACAAGGCCCCTCCTCTAATTCAACATGAGATTTGGGAAGCGACACAAATGCAAACTATATTATACACATTGAAAAGATATACAGTCTGAAAGTGAAGTTCAGTACTTTAACTCCCTAATCAACCATTATCTGCTAAGAAAAATGCTAACAAATTATTGCAAGTACTAAAAATAAAGTATACTTTCAAATACTCTGAAAGTAAAAAGCAACCTTCTTGAATATAATACAGTCGATACAATCAAACTCATGAACTGAGTGTCAAAAAATTAAACATCATGCTATTGTTTCACGTGACCGTGTGAAGAGATCTCCAAACAGGCTTTGTGTGAGCAGCAAGGCTGTTTATTCCACCTGGTTGCAGACGAGCTGAGTCTGAAAAAGGAGTCAGCAAAGGGTGGTGGATTATCATTAGTTCTTATAGGTTTTGGGATAGGTGGTAGAGTTAAGAGCAATGTTTTGGGGGCAAGAGGTGAATCTCACAAAGTACATTCTCAAGAGTGGGGAGAATTATAAGGAACCTTCTTAAGGGTGGGGGAGATTGCAAAGTACATTGATCAGTTAGGGTGGGGCAGAAACAAATCACAATGGTGGAATGTCATCAGTTAAGCTATTTTCACTTCTGTGGATCTTCAGTTGCTTCAGGCCCTCTGGAGGTATACGTGCAGGTCGCTGGGGATATGATGGCTTAGCTTGGGCTCAGAGGTCTGACAGTTATTATAAGCTAAATTAAATCTTCAGAAACTAGTGTAGTCTCTCATTCTTAAAGGGATGAAATATATTTCTGGTGAATAAATAAATATGAATAACCACAATAATAAATCAAGTGAAAGCCTGAGTCATTTTTATTAAATGTTTGTACTTTGATGGACCAGTTCATAATATTGTTAGAAAATGGTGTTCGATCTGTTATTTCTGCCTTTAAAAAAAACTTTATAATAAATCTGGACTCCTTCAAATTCTAATGTCGCTTTTATACATTTCTGATTCTTCTGTATTTCTCATACATCCACCAGAGTTTTAAACTTGTAATAATTGCTTGATTTTTGTAATCTGCCTAGGAAAACAAAATGGGTCAAACTGTCAGGAATTTACTCTGTCCACTTTTTCTTCAGTCAATCAATAAGAACTTGGCAAGTAGCACTTGCAAAACCTCAGTCTGTGTTCTGATGTTATGCTGACAATTAAGGTAAAAATAAACAATTTGCAAACAATGGTTTTAATGTGTTTGGACTTTTGAGACATTTTTAAGCAATTTGTGTCTGCTTATATGATGCATTCCAGAACACAAACAATAGTTTATTTCCTGGCCTCAGTAAATAAGAACAAATCTTTAATGCCAATTTTCTGAGGTCAAATGCTAAGAACTTCAATGTTTTGCTATTATGAGAATTAAAAAGAAGTACGATTACTTAAAACCTCTAAAATTAAATCGAATAATTTCTCTTCCTGTGTCTTCTATGACCTGATTCATTGAAGCCTATTAGATAACAAAATAATTGGCATCAGTACAACTTTAAAACTCTGGCTTTACTCCTAGTGGTTTTAGCTATATTGCCCTTACCTTTAAATGTTATTCCTCAGGAGGAATCCCTAATTATTCTTTTTAATGGTATATTTTGTCCATCAATGGAGTCTTTTAACATCAAATATTCACATTTTCTTCCAGAGGAACACAGAGTAAGGGCTGAGAAAGTGTTCTTATTTTCAGCCTCAAATATCAGTATAAATAAGAAACTAATTCATACACACATATACACACTATCCCCTAATGCATGTATTTTTTTCTATAAAGACATTTTTATTTTCTTCTAAACATTCATAATCCTGATATCTCATATTACACCATATTGAAAAAAAAAAGTCTGAGCTTGACTTGTCACTGGCTTTTTTGTTATTAAACAGCATTAGTTTAAATAGAAATTCTCTTCTTGTTACACTTCATCATTTCCACAGAGATACTAAATTTTAAATGTTCCAGATCGGTGGTATTTATCACTACAAAGTAAGTGTGGCTTACAGGTTGAACCTCCTGTTTTAATGTACATATTAAACTAAAAGGTAACAACAGATGGAACTGTTGGAAATGTTTCCGCTACATATTTTATTTAAGCTATACATTTATCATTACTGCTTACAGTAGAGCTATGAAAATCAAAAAAATTTCCCTGAAACAGGTCCCAAGTTTCTCCAGATCTTTTGACTTTTAAGTAGTTCTGTAGTAGATGAAAAGAATGGTAAACTATAAATTCTTTTGGTGCCATAACGAAAAGGACTGCCTCATACTGAGCTGTCAACAATATTTGACCTTAAATTTATACAAATTGTCTTATAATTTAACTGTCAGTTAAATAACTCATTTTATTTAATGATAATATTATTTTATAAATCTCATGTATTATTTATTCACATATTTTAATTTGAAAGTAGATGTGTAACTACACTGCAATATAATTTGTCAGTCTATGATACTATTTTTGAAGGAGAAATACATAATGGCTATAAAGATCAAACTACTCTTTAATCTGAGAAAAGTACCTCCAGGCTCTGATAGAGCTACAGATTGCCTACAGGACTGAAGCATATATGTTCATGTCTGAATTCCAAGTTCTATGCTGGCAAAGGTGAATTAATTGGTCAAATTGAGCTGCATAAACCCAAATACCAATTATTCAAGACCAAATCTTCTATGCAGGTATTTATAAAAATTACATAGTTACTACATCAAATACACAGTGGTTATGCAAAACATACTACAAGTTTTTTTCATCTGTGGATAGCATTCTTAGGAAATTCAGTTATTGTCATATTAGACTTCCAATAAGTGCCAATATGCCCAACCAAGAAAGAGTGAAACTCCTGGTTATATTCAGGATTCCAGGGGAAAAAATCAACTTGGAATCTTCATTAACCCCTCCAGATCCACTCTTTACCCTTTTCCGTCCTACACTTTGCCGCAAGAAGCCGACCTGTTGAAATACATCAGATCTCCTATGCCCTCTGCTTGTAGCAGGGAGACCCAGGGGAATTTAAGAGAAGGGAATGAAAGAGAGTCAGAGCTTTAATTGCCCTGGTGCCCTTCCTTTGAAGTCACCTCAGGCAAGGTAAATATACCACTGGATAAAAGTGAACTGCTGTTCTCAAGGTGGCCTATTCTACACCATTCCTTCTGGTTCTGAAAATCTTCCCTATTTCTCATCACGTTTATACCTAGAGAGGTTAACATTTTCTTCTGATAGCAAGGTTCTGAGATTCTGTACCATTTTTGGTAGTTTTGCAAGACTCCAGACTTTTTTTTTAATTAGGCTTTTTATTAACAAACCCTCTTCAAATATTGTCCTAATTTCAGTGTGCCATCTACTTTCTGTTGTCTACTACAGTAATTGAGGCCAGGAGTATCCTCGTAACTTATCCTCAAAATGGCATTATAGGATTTAGTTGGTAATATACAGTAGTCCAGGAGCTCACAGATAACATCTATGCTGGGAAAAATGAGACACAAGTAACTTATGGCATGTGGTGGTTAATCATAGGGCACCCATGGCTGAGGGCCATGCACAGGACTTCTTAATAAGGGACAAAGTTGCAGCACCAATTAAACACTCAACACCCCAGGCCTGTCATGCTAATGAAACTGGTGGGAAAGGAGAAGGATCATTTAACATGGAAGGGGAGCAATTTGTGAAAAAGGCTAAAGATTTTGAGACTTCTAATTTCCCTACTCTTTCTTCCATCTGGAAAAAAAAAAAAAAAAAAATCAGTCCATTCTAAACACCTAGTTGCACCTGGAACAATTAGCTTCATAAGATGATAAAATTATTTACAAAATTACCTCCTCTTCCTTTCCTTCCTTTCAGATCTGTAACAAGTGTTATATTTCAACCTAGTCCAGACACTGAGGCACAAGATCCGTTCAAAGAGGAGATAGTCTCTACACCAAATGAGTTAAAAAGCCCTCACAAGTCTAAATTGGTGGGAGACGGGGAAATATGTGTGTGTTTGGTTCTAAGTGTATTAGATCACAGATATAATTTAAGATTCATTAGGCATATGCATGCCATCATTAATCAGCATAGGTATATTCATGCTGGTTTCAATGTTGTACACTTGAGCACTCATACATGGCACTAATATTCTATTAGTTTGGCTAATCTAAGATTTTCCTCAACAAAGAGTTGTAATTAATGAAGTTGAAAGGCAAAAGCTCCCTTATTGTACTTTAAAGGAAGAAGTCTTAAATTGTAAGGTAATAGAGTTGGAATGGATTTATTATGTGGAATCCTCTCAGTCACTGCTTAGCCTCATCATCCTGGAATATCTGGAAAGACATTCCCTCAACAAGATATTAAGAGATGTCTGCATAAGGGAGGCACGAATACTCTTGATGACCTCTCTGGTGATTATACTTTGTGGGCCAGAGACACCAACATGAGATGCTGTAATGTAAGTTGTCTCTGTGATCTCAGTGGTAATAATGGGCTTCTAGGGTGGTTGAATGCAGGAGGAGACATTTAACTATTAGAGAAAAGGTGTGTGTCATTATACAATAAACCAAAGAGAGAAAATGGTTGCCATAGTGTCCTGACTCATGGAAATCTGTGACTATTGCTAATTACTCACAGTCCCAGAAATGAAATAAATTCATCCCTAGACATCCAGTAAAGTGATTCTTGAAATACATAGGATTATAAAGTCTAGATTTGGTGGCCAAAAATCTAACCCCAGTTGCCATTTTAGAGAGATTCACAGCTTAGATATCTCACCTAAGGCATTTTAAGACTCAGAGCCCATCCCATAATAAAGGTTGAGTCTGATAGGTTTGGAAAAAAAAAAAAAAAAAACTGCATTGGGTTCCCCAAATATACCCCTTACCAGTTAACAACATAACTATAGAATGGGAAATGTCCATACTTCAGAATTTCTTAGTGGTTATTAATTAGTGGTTTTGAATTCATGCTTATACTCAGAGACTCAAAATACCGTAGAGTTTCACTAGTCAGAGTTAGCCTTGACCTGTTCCAGGAGTGGTTTCAAACATCCAGTAGAAATAGGGTAAATTTAATGGCAGAATTTTGATGTTGATTCCCTAATATGTGGAACAAGGAACAGATGTTCCCTTCTTGAAGACAGTAAACCAAAATGCCACATCCCTGGAGGACAGAGATTAGTGCCACCGTCAAAATTTAAGAGATGCAAGGATCATGTTTTCCAGCACACTACCAAGTAACTAGCCTGTCCGGTCAGTGCAAAAGCCTGAAGGATCATAGAGAATGACAGTGGATTATGTTGAAAACTTAATCAGATAGCAATGCCCATCACAGCTATGGCTGCATGTGGGGTATCTTCAAGGACACAACTCAAAACAAGTTTTAGCACCTCGTATGTAACAAATAATTTATTTTCTACAAAATTCAGTAATGAAAATCACAAACAGTTTGCATTTATGTGTCAGAGACAACAGTGTAAGTTTACTGTCTTGTCAGAGGGCTGCCAACTCTTCAGCTTCCTTTTACAATACAGTATACAGGGAGTGTGTTTGCTAATGAGCCAGCATCCCAGACAACCTGGTGATTTAAATGACCCAAGTCTTTTAATGCTCATGTCTACTTCTGTTCGTCTTAACATTTATCTCTTATAATTAACAACTGTGTAAATAAGTATCCTAGTTTATTTCTGATTATTAAAAGACTTTAAGACCTCTCTGATAAAGATCATAACCAAATTGATCTAAAATCTGCATTCATTTACTTTGATAAGAAAATAGATATTTTACAGATTCGAAGTCAATGGAAAAAATAAATATTAAGATTCTGAAGACCACTAAAAGGGACATATCTGTCCATAGACAGATTATTTTAAAATCTCCCTTCTAACTTATGAATCCACTAGAAAAGCCCTCTATTTGTTCCAAAGAAAAGCATAGCTAAGCATAGAAAAAGCGGTAATTATTGCTTTTTTAAATTCACTTTCAACATAATTTTAAGGAAAGAGAAAAATGATAGTCTCATTGATCATGACATGGCAAATTAAAGTTTATTTATTCATTTATAAAAGTTATTTATCTTATAACGTGCATGTAATATAGATTATGCAGCTGGGCAAGGCAACAACATAAGAGAGACTATGCAAAGCTTGCTCCTGCGCTTAAACTTCCTACACCCTAGTAAAGACTGATAGAATGCCTGCCATGAGGTAAATTGCTGACCTCCAAACAATGAAACCCTTGGCTCTCACGAACGTGCATACACACACACACGTGGCACTTAGCTCTGCCGATTGTCATGTCCTGGCTCTATTCTCCTTCAGGTGTGAAGAGCCAGAGCTGCTCTCTAGCCCTAGAGCTCAAAACAAATCCCTAGGACCTGTGTATAGAATAGCAGGTAATCCTTACGTGCAATTTTAGAGATCATTTTTGTGTGGTTTCCCTATCCCTTTCACCTGCTCAGAAGTGAACTTTCACACTCTGCCTGTTATCCAGAATTGTGCTTTTAGAAAGGCTTAACCATTGCTGAAAATAATAAAAATAGTAATGTGGGAAAATGAGAGGTTGCAAAAGTGTTTAACAGATTTGTTACTAAGAAATGGTTCTGAATTCGATTTGTTTACATTTAATGTTTCCTGTGGTTAGAAATTTGGATGTTTGTCTCCTTGAGGACATAATGAGATGTCAAGGTCAACTACTTAACGTCCTGAGGGTTCTTCAGAGAATATCATCAGATCCCACAAATTTGTTCAAGAAAATATTTTTATTTCACTTATTTCTAGCACCAAAAATTTGACTTGAAGGCTTTAATGAGAGGTTTAGTTTTAGAATGAAGTTCTTCTAAGAGGCGTCAAACTGATAGGTGCGTTAGAAGGTCATGCCAGGTTATTCATAATGGATTAGAAAGTAATATTCTTAACCATTTGACTCAACACATTAAACAAGGCCTTTATGGTACTTATGAAGTTGTGGGTACCGTAAACTTGTGAGGACATGAAGGTAACAAGATCTCAGATTACTTCATCTTCAGAGCTAGAATAAAATGTTTAAAAGCATCTAAATTCTAAAATATTTTCTCGTTCAGACCCAGAGAATAGGCTATTAAAATACAATAGAATTATTAAGTTATTAACCTAAACTTCTCATTTATTTCTATGCCAACAAAATTTGTCCTCTCAAATAATAAAATATTATTTTAAATATATTTCTACATTGCATAGCAGTTTGCCTGTGGATACATTGCATTATGTGACTAAATTATTCAATGTGGAACACACTGATTAATATTGGAAAACAGTTTTCCAATTTCCCAATTACTGTGAATCCATGTTTATAACTTCTAAAATTTGTCAAAGCAAATCTAGACCAGCTTTGAAACTGTCACCTATTTCTCAGATGCCTGGTAAACATAACCAGCTGTTATTTTCATGGCCATGATAGCAGATATAATGCCTTTTTTCCTATCTCTGACATTCTTCTATATATCTCTATGTTCAACACATATAAAAAAGTCCCAAAATTATTTGTAATATAGCTATAATGTTCCATAGAGCTTCCTCCATGATGTTATAGTGTTATTAACCCTATTTGGAAGGAAGGGATATTAAGGAGAAAAGGATTCACTCACTTAACTATAGGACATTTTTTGCTTCTGAAGATTCCACACAGAAATAATAAGAACAACAATGGAAAGGCCCTATTTCTTTGAAAAATGTTTAGAAATGTATTTTAAAGGATTTAAAAGAAATACAAAGACTATGTTTCTATCATTTGATAATACTGATGGTGAACTTAGGAAGAAAATATAAACTTGCCATACTTTTATTAATAAAGAAAACTCAGACTTTTTAATTTAAACATTTTTAAATTATCTTCACAAAGAAATGTAAACATATATGGAAGGTATTCTAAGAGCAGCATGGGAAGAAAAGGGAGGAAAATAAAGGCATATAAATAAAGCTAATACATGTAAAAACAATCTAACTTAGAGTCTAAATGAAGCTTGGAAGTAAACCAACTCATGCGTAAAATCTCAAGATAGCAAATTTGTGGGTGTATTTTTAAAATTAATTGGAATGGAGGTTTTCAGACCTCCTCCCCAAAGATTCTGAGTCTTTGGTTGTCTTGCCCTTGACAGGGCATAGTTAATGCAATGGCTATTTACTATTAACCTTTTTCACAGAAATGTTAAAACACCAAGAGATATCCTACTGAAACCCATCAGCTCTAGAGACTCTTTCTCGCTCTCACTGCCTGACATCAACCCAGGTAATGCAGTGCCTCCATTTTATTTTTTATTTATTTATTTATTTATTTATTTTTATTTATTTTTTTTTTGCTTGCTGGCCTGCTCTCATGAGGTGTTCAAAGCAGTTTGATGTTATTCATGGAATCCAGTTTAGTGAAATTTTATAAACCCCAGCCATGTAAAATGTGACCTCCCTGCAAACCAGGATTTTCAATTTTCAAAGATAGTGAGATGTTGACAGGAGCCTATTCTCTATCCCACACTGAATGCCAGAAATTACAGAATTTAGCTTTGAAGGATGCCCCTCTAGAAAATCGACTGTTCAGTAAACATATAACCTACTAGAGATCAGTGTCCTAGCCTTGAAGAGTTTGTCCCAAAGCTAATTCCTTTGCTAAATAGCCCATTTCATCATTCTAGTAAGTTGATTGCTTCTGGTGGATGTTTAAGACTAGTGGATGTTATAACAATGTTTTTGATTTTTGTGCCTCTTTTTCCATCAAATAGTACCCTGGGTTTGAGGCAACGGCTTGTAGGATAACAAGTTTATAAATAAGACACTCTATAATCAGATAGTAGTGATGATGGAGGCATCATCACTGTGGATAAGAAACACCAACTCATATCTAGTATAAGTATTTATTGATTGTAATAAGAAAAAAAATGCTACCTCCTCCAGGACAGAAGTGAAGTGTAATAACCCTGTCATCAGTAGCTAGTTGGTTTTCTCAGGGAATAGTTCCATTTTAGGAGCTTACCATCAGTCTCTTATGCTGCCAGATTAGACAGTCAGAAGAAGCAGTAGCTTTTGGTAGAAGGGAGACTATGCAAACTCTGGCAAAAGGAAGACTATGCAATTGAGTCCATGCATAACCTTCATCCCTGCTACCATAGCTACTCTTTTTATGAACCCATTACATAAGAACTAAAGTTACTAAGAGACCAAATGACATCCAGATCATGTCATTCTGTCCATTGATTTGTGAGATTCTCATCTGCAATGGTGGACATTTAAAAAGTCTGCATTCTGTCTGCCCTTCCCCATAGGTCCTTCTACCACCCTCTTCTCCAGATCTCCTGGTCCTGATCTTCTAGTCTTGTTCATTTATATATCTGTTGGGTCAATCAGGCTACTTTATTTCCACCACTAAGGTATGTATGTGTGTGGATACACACACACACGCCTTAGACCACTTCTTCCCAACTTCCTCCATGAGGTGAATGATGGAATGAACTGCTCTCATTTCTGTCCATTAGGAGGGTGGATTTCCCTTCACCACTGCTCCTAGTGGGGCTATAATGGAGCAAGGTAGGTGAGCACCATCTTGTTCTGGCATTTTGGAATCAAATTCAAGTGTTTTACTTCTCTTTCAGTTAATGCCCATGAGGCTATAAGTAGGAGTTGAAGTGAAACAGAGGTAGGTTCCAAGGGAGTCTGGACCACATATTCACATAATTATTCATGGCTTCTGGATCTAACCCAGCCCAATCTCAAATGTGCAATTTCTATTACCTAAAGGGTTGTGGTATTCATACCTGAATTTGTGACCCAGTAAATCTGACAATAGCCAGGCTCTTCCAGGCAACTGTGATTAAAGCTCCCACCTGCTTACATTAAAGTAACCTACCTGAACCATCTGGCTTTGGCATGTAGTAGAAGGATGAAATAGGTAGGGAAATGACGAGGACCAATATAATGATGTTTTGAGGTGGAGTCTTTGGGAGGTTATTAAATCATAAGGGTGGAGCCCTCATGAATGGAATTAGTGCCCTTATAAAAGAATCCCAGAGTGCCCCCTCACTCTTTCCACTGTATGAGGACACACTAGAAGATGATCATTTGTGAACCAGAAAACAGATTCTTAACAGACATCAATTCTGTCACTGCCTAGATCTTGGACTTCCCAGCCTCCAGGACTGTGAGAAATAAATTCCTACTGTTCACCAATCACCTTGTATATGGTATTTTGTTATAACAGCATAAATGGACTAAAGGTAAAGTATTTGTATCACATAGTGTAGTGTCTAGCACATAATAGGCTTTCTTTTCAGTTTGTTTTATGCTGAGCTGGGAGATGAGGGGTAATGGCATCTATCAGTCCATATTGCCATCTTTATTCTCTCCGAGGTGGCTAGACTGCATCATATTGATCAGCGCTTAAGGACTGTCAAAACAAATTTCGGTTCTGTGAGTAGCCCTGAAGAAGTTCATACATTAGATGCATATATCAACTCTTTCCTTCCCTGGGGGAAGCTGAGAGCTGAAGTTTTTGTCTACTTACTCTAGGCTGAGCAGGAGGGAGGATCTATGGTGTCCACTAATCCAAATCACTATCTCTGTTCTTCTCCGGGTGGCTAGGCTGTGCCAGACCAATCAGATCTCCAATACTGGTAAAACAGATGTTAGTTTTGGGGCAGCCCCAGAGAAGTTGGGGGTACCGAATGCATGGATCTACTCTTTTCCTATCCAAGGGATAGCTGCGAGCTGGGATCATTTTTATTTTAAAAAGTTTGTTTCTTTAATTTACAAATCATTGTACATATTCATGGGATATATAGTGATGTTTTGATACATATAGTATATAGTGACCATGTTAGTGTAGTAGATATATCCATCATTTCAAATATGAGTTTCTTTGCGTTAAGAACATTCAGTATCCTCCTTCTAGCTCTTTGAAACCATATAACACTGTTAACTACAGTCAGCCTACAGTGATATACAACACAATAATTTATTCCTTCTATTTACCTGTAATTTTATAACCTTTAACAGATCTCTAGAAAAGACCTGAAATTCAAGAAAGAAAAGATCACTTAGGAAGGTAAGTTCTAGTACGACTGATTTAAAAAGGAATTACCAAAAGAGGATTCCCATTTCTAGAAGTATTGTAAGAACTATTCATCCTGGGTTTTATAAAGAAATGTATGGTAGAAGGCTGTGAATCGAGCAAACTCTTGTTTCTAAACTTTAAAATTATTCTATTTATTGTAACATCTCTGTGATTATGATTTATGAATATCTGCTTTTTTGTTGATGGTGATGTTTATGTTAATGACATTCACTTAAACTTAACATACACTGTGTTCCTTTATTCTGAAGTACTCTTGAAAAATCTTGAGTAAAATTTTTTAAAAGTTGTAGAATATTGAATATAGACTAGGTTTTTCTTACATAATCTTAGGAAAACAGGTATCAAAGATATATTAAAGATTGTGTACCCTTAGCAATGGTAATGGAATTACACTGAGCTTTTTATGTCCTTTTGACCTCTTGGATAATCAATGAAGACTGTTGATAAGAATGTAAAATGACATATAATTGTATGTGAGATGATAACTGTCTTCTATGGATATTAAACCTGTAATTTTGACTCTGCTAGTGTTATAGTGTAATACTCATTCAAAACAGTTTAGCCAAAATTTAACCTCCATGAATAGAAAGCTTGTCAGAAGTTATTTTTTAAAAAGTTTGAAATTTCTATTTTTAAAAAAGAACAGTTTGACTGAATTATCAACATTGCCTAAAAACTGATAAAAAGATTCAGTTTTGATTAAAAGTAGATTTTAAAACTGATAGGATTCTCATAGAAATGGAATCTTTCCTTGTGTATTTCAAATGAATTTATTCAAAAATCATTTATTTAGCACCAAAGATATTTTAAACACTTGGTGATCATGATGACCAGGGGAAAATTCCACCCTAAACCTCAGGTAGGAAAATACTGAAGAGCTTAAGTGAAAGCTATAAATGGTCATAAAGTTTCAGACTCTAAAATGGAAAAGTTCAGAGAGTTAAGAAATCACTTGAAATTGAATTTCTACCTATGAAATTATTTAAAAACTCATGGAGTATAGCATCTGAACATTCATAGTGGCTTCATAAGGACCACTTAGATGGTTCTAACTTTAAATTTCTGTATTGAAAAAGGATGCAGAAACATACACCCAAAGACAAATATTAAAGGAGCATGAGCCTGAGAGGACAGTACCAGAAAACCTAAAATGAGTTAAGGTTTGTGAAAAAACTGTGTAAGAAACTAAAATCTTTCTAAGTTACAGTTACATTCAGAGCAAGAACAAAGATTTTACCTGTACTATGTTTGGTAAGATTTTATAAATTGAACAAGTGATACAAAATGAAATCATAAAAATTATATTTTACTTCCATATTCTCTGACTAGGAGAATAATTTTTAGCCTGGAGAAGTCAAAATAAATATTGGTGAAAAGCAATTGAACCTAGAGATAGGTAAGGAGATGATAAGATAGCATTTAGCTTCTCTAAATGATTTCAAGTCTCCAGGCCTAAGAAGATTGCATACCAGAGTATGGTAAAAACTTGCAGATGAGATACTGAACTGCATGAATGAAAATTTCTTATCTTGCAGCCACTGGGGGAAATAGGAGATGTGACCAGGAATCCAGAGTTAGAAACATTTAATACTGATTTTCAAACTAGGAGGAAAAGAATGTGTCTTGGAAGAATTTATTGTTACAATTTGTGTGTGTTCTCACTATTCTAAGCCAGTAGTCAAGTCATTAATACAGTCTTGCCTCTGGGATGGTTGCAAGTGGAAAGCAGACAACTTAAGATCAATGGCACCTTCAGTCCGTTGTGAAAACTACGTTCCTTAAAGAGATTATATTAGGCAGAAGATACGATTGATGGTCACTAAATATTTCAAATATTCTTCTACAATTCCTAGCCTCCCTGCCAATTAATTTTGGACTGCATGTCTAGTCCAGATTAGTGGATTATGAGTGGAAGTAATATATTTTATTTCTAGACCAAACCAATTGAAAGCCAGCCTTCTTCATTTTCATTATTTTCTCTTTTCCCTGACACAGGTTGTGATGGTACAATCGAAACAAGAAAGGAGACTTTTTTCCTGAATCACCAATGAGGCCAAGCTTTGACAACTCACACCAGTTTTTATGTAGATAACCGATAGATCTTTGTTGTGTTAAGCTACTCATATTTCATGGGATTTTAGGGCAGCGGCCCTATATAGTTACTTATATAACTAAAACATTTAGAGAAAGAGAAACATTGTTTGAGCTGAACTTTATAGAAAATCTGGCATTCCTCATCATCAAAAGTAGCTATAAGCAGTTCTAGGCCCCACATTCCAATCTCATCCTCCAGAGCAAGAGATTTTCTCCTCCTGTTCTAACTAACATTCTATCCTTTACTCTCATTGGGATGTTCATGAGCCAGTCACTGTGGTGTAGATAGTTAAGTTATGCTGGTTATTTTTAACCAGTCAGGGTTCATGCCTGGAGATGATGTGGGTCAGTCCCTCCCCAACCTCATAGTTGCTATAGGTAAAAGGGAAATTAGAATGGATTTTGGGGAAAGATAGCCATAATATGTATTAAAAGATCTCTAATGTCTCTTAGATCATTACTCTGTCCTGTTCAAAACATTTATAAGGATTCAATATTATATTTAGTGGAGTCATAAAGCTTGTAAAGAAAGGCAGGATGCTAAATAACACAGTCTAGTTCCAAATGCCGATAATGAATTAGAATAATAGTTAAAATCTATTTAAAGATTGGTTAAATAGAAATTTAAAATCTAGTATATAAGATAAAAGTAAGGATCTAAACTTGAATTTAAAAGAACTAGTATGAATATAGAACCAGGTAGGAAAAGACTATACTAACTTCCACAAGGAGTAATATTTAGGGTGCTATAGTTAACAAGAAAAACAATCAATCGACAATGTGATTGGACTGTTAAACAAGGTAAAGCGATTTTAATTGCATAAACCAACACAGAAAATCTACAATGATAGAGTGAAAAATCACATTATATTTCTATATAGATTGAAACCAATCTTGGAATCTGTGTAAATTTGGGAACATCACAATTTAAGAGGAATATCGAAAAATCAGGATCTACATAGGGGAGAATGAGCAAAGTAGTTAAAGAACTGGAAGTTACATCAATTTTGGAGTAGTTGAAGGAACTGTGGATACTTAGCCATAAATAGAAGGGCTTAGGAAGAACTAGTTAGCTATCTCCGGACTTCTGAAATGCTATCATGTTGAAGAATGTGCAACTTTTTCAGAGGGAATCACTAAGACAAAAGAATTCAAATACAAGAAAACAAATTGCAACACTATATAAAGAGGATTTTTACAACAGTCAGAGATGTTCACAAATGAAAGAGATTGCCTCATGGCAGAAAACTCTTATCATCAGGGTGATTTCAAACCAGAGGATTTTAGCTTGTCATAGGTTATACAGAAAGGATACAAGCACGAGATGACACTTGAACAAGATAATTTTAATGTCAATATTTCTAGGATAATATGAAATAAGCTAGGTTTTCACTACTATGTAGAAGTAGTCTCTTCTAATGTTTAATTGACTAACAATGCTGCAATTTCACCATATAGCTTTGGATAAAAAGAAAGAATATGTTAAAGTGATTTATACTTCTAGTTCATGAGAGATTTGATAAATTCTGTGATTCCTAAGGACACAGAGAACATGTAATGTTTCCATTAAGAAGTGATCTCATGTAAGTTAGTATTGACTCTTGAAATGTTCATTAACTGCAATGACAATATTGACTAGAATACAGTGTTTTTATATGACCCTTTCTATATCATTGGTCTACAAATAGAGGGTCTCCAAAGTCATTTACTCTGCTACTTAGGGAAATAAAACCAAGCCAAACGGGGAGCAGATAATCCCTATTTCAGCAATGCATTCAACTTGTATCTTCGCAGGCCCCCCTCTGATTTTTGCAGCCATGACCAAGTTATTTGGAATGAGTTTTCTACAGCACTTCTTCCTTGGCCTCAAAAAAACACAAAATTATAATATCAATTTGTATCAAAATATATTTTGACTTAAACGACCAGGTATATTACTTTCCAAATTGCTAAAAGTAAAGGTCAGTTCCATTTTTAAATGAATCCAAATTTTGTGATCAATTATATTGTTAAATATTTGTATTTAGACATTTTCAACAATTGTTCTTACAAAAGTAGGGGAAAATTTATTTGATGTCTTAATGATATTGAATATTTATAAATTTCATGTTCCTTTAGATAATATTTATAGATTTTTTAATTTGTATCATTATTAATGAATACAACAAAAAATACTTGAGGGGATAGATACTCCAATTACCCTGATTTGATTATTATACATTGTATACCTGTATGGAAAACATCACAGGCACCCTGTAAATATGTACAACTATTAGGTATACATAATAATTAAAGATTTCAAAAAATTTAAAACCCACTTATAATCTACACCACACAAGGCCTAGTCCTAGCATATGTGACTTCTAGGTCCTTATCATCTCCTTCAGTCTGGGGTGGATGATTTAGGAATTTAATGCCTAAAGGTCAACATAGCTTTGTAAAGGAAGGAAGTGGGATGATGCTGGATAAGACCTTCCTCAACCTGAGGATGTTCTTGCCTCGGCTAAAAGGAAAGCCACTACCTAACTAAAGCTGATTATTCCTGTTTAGGCATTAAGATTTTTTCCAAAAAAGAAGCCAAAATTTCAATTGTTTGTATAAAATTTTTAATTTTGAAATGTTAAAATATCCTTGAAAATTTTTGAAACACTGTACAGAACAGTATCATGGGAACCAAGCAAAACACATGTTCAGCTGAAGGAAAACTTCTTGAAGTCTATGAACATATAATTTGCCCCTGTGATCTAGAGAATGCATAGAACATAAAGAAGAGAGAACCACTGCTTTTAATCTGACCCTCTCTTCACATTTTTCCCAACTTGTCGTCTCTAATTCTTCAAGTACTAACACTTTTTTTTTTTTTTTCTCATTCCATCACAACATTTTCTTCCTTGAGGGAAAGCAACTGAAACTTCAGGAATATAGTGAGAAATAGAATAGAAAACAAACTCAGCACTATAGAGCTAAGAAGGCATGGAGTCCACTATTTCTCCTTCTTTTAAGATAGTTTGTAACTCTCTCCAGGTTCTCTTACCTGGGACTAGAGTTAACATTAATTTTGTGGCACAGCTTCAGATCTATAAGCCCAAGAGACCAGAAAAGCTTTCAATATGAATACAAACATTTAGTAGAACTTGACTTCCATTGATATGTGTACCTTCTGTACTCAGTGCTTGTTATTCAAAGTGATACTAGGCAGATGTTAGCTATTAGAATTGATAAGTTAGGCAAAATCAAAAAGGTTGGTCCAGTCTGATAAGAATGTGTTCACCTTGGTTGCCAACTTGCCAACTCAGTTTGTAAACAAACATAACAAAAAACCCAGGAAAACAAGGAATAACTTCCTAGTGCCTCTCTAATTACTTACTTAGGAAGGCATGCCTGAAAGCTCAGTGGTTAAGGAAGCCACCAGAAGAGTGAGAACTGATGGAATAAGGATAAAGCCTCAGGACAACTGTCTTTTCTTCCAATAGGTGAAGAAAAAAACTTCTGATCATAATGCTTGTTAAAGTACAGTTACTTTCCTCCCTATCTAGTACAGGAATTACAGCAGTCCTAATTCTAACATACCACACGAGGAGACACAGCAGTTACATAAAAGAGAACTAACATCATCAAAATGCTAAAAAATCAATTAATGAACTACACAGCAAGGGAGAAAGAACTTCAGAAACAGACACAATTTTATTCCCTAGAGTGATCAAAGAAAGCTTTGTATATGAGCGACAACTCAAACTAGAACATGGGGAAAGGTATTCTTGTGGCATGACAGAGAGCACCGCTTCAGATTCGGAGAATCGAACAGATTTGTGACTTGGTTAGGAGACTCATTTTTTAGGAGTGGAGGGATTTGTGCAGAGGTATAATAAAAGTTGAGGCTGAAATGATGGACCATAGTCAGTATGAAAATTTTGAATGTCAAATTCCAAGCTAAGAAATTTAAAGTTTGTTTAAGCTTCAGGGTTGACCTCTAGGATTTTCTGAAAGGGGTTGGAAACAACTGTGCAATTAAATTTGAATTTTCAGAAAATATGTGGTGAGCCACTTATTGGAGAGACAGAATTTGAAACTTCTTTTCCAAACTCATTTGGCAAAGGCACAAATCAATTGACCTTTAATACAGACTGAAGGTCCATCTGTTCAGGCTGGCCTACCCAAAGGGCATACCGAACACCCCTGCTCCTTGGTGGATCCGTGGCTTTTGATTTGTTCTTTTTAAAAATCACGTATTTGCAACTGTAAACTGCTCCAAGGAAGCACGAAAGCCATCTTTTATAAGAAAAATAATTGTGCATATTCACATGTACAATTCACTCAACATTTTTAATTATACTTCATTTAACATGTCAGTCACCTTGTTTTTCAGTGTACTTAAACTCACAAATAAATTTTATCTAAGTATTGTACTAACCTGACAACTTTGGGGAGGAAAACAATTCACCCAAAAGCATAAAATGAAGATTAAATTTCTAATGTAAGAATTATTTTTTCCTGTGTTTTTGAGGGAATGCTTTTGATTCTTTTGTATCTGTAAGTCTATATTCAGAATTTACACACGCACACACACACACATACATATACACATACACACACACACAAATTATACTGGACAACACAGTTTGTTTCAAATAAAATACAGATTTTTGATAAGATGGTGATTTTTAACACAGCATACAGCTGGGGTATTGGAAAATACAATTGATGTATTGTTATACAATGAAATTTGGAAAGTACCTTTCTATCTACACATACACACACTCTTTCCCTTTTAGGGGAAGAAGAAGGACATGACTAATGCTTTAAACTTTCTCTTCAAGCAGAGATGAATGTTCTAATTTGGACAGAAGACATTCTTCTTTAAATCTTTAGCACATATCAGGCTACATGTACCTTATTTTTGCAAGCCATGTATTGCGAGTTTGCATACATACACTCTGTTTGTAAGTGTCTCTGCATGTTTATTCTGCAGATGAAATTAGGATACCAGTACCTATTGTGTCCTCCATTCTTAGAGCATCATCTGCAAGGGGATTGATCTACCTTTAGAGATCTCTACCGCCTGCATGTTACCTGTCATTTGTTTGTCACATCAAGCTTGCACATTAAACACTCCTTTCATTTTAGTGCCAAATCTTGATAAAATTCCAAAATTAATAATACACTAAATTTCTTGAAGATGAGAAATCAGACACAGGGCTACAGAGAGTTCCGGGCCAGATTCTCCTGCTTGCAGACTATAGCAGCTTCTCAGCTAAATTTCCTAGTCAGCCCTTGGGAAGTGAATCTCAAAACCATTGTTAATGGAAATCTAGTTACTGCTTACTTTCATTAGATTGAAGCAGTATAATTTGAGAGTCATAATCTCAGTTACATGTAGCCTGACAGAACTTGACAAAACTTAACCTTTGAACCTCAGGTTACATAAATAAGGATTATAATAATAGGTTGTCTTGATTCTCAGGGTTGTTCTAAGAATTAAATGAAATTTTATACATAGAATACTTACTGCAATGAGCAGCACAGAATAGGAACACATTATTAATTTACACGAAATGTGTTATAAATGTAACATCTCAAAATATTATAGAATTTTCATGTCTTTAGGATGAAGTTACTTAACATAATAGGATAGCAATTTGAATGCACCAAAAAAAAATAGTCCCCAATAAGCTCATGTGGTAATTTAAGGAAATCTAAGACAGATCCACTCTCCTTTAGAAGGAGAACCCCACTAAATGTATATCAATGTAAATCAATGATGTACGAGCTTTAGATCAAAGTGATGGAGGAACGTTTAATGCATAGTCTTGTGTATCATTTTGCTGCTATCAGAAAGTACTACAGACTGGGTAATTTATAACATCTTCACATGGCAGAAGGCAGAAAGGCAGGAGAACTTAAAACTGCATGATCCCTATTATATTATATTATATTACATTACATTGCATTAATTATATTTTTTGAGATGGAGTGTTGCTCTGTCGCCCAGGCTGGAGTGCAGTGGTGCGATCTCGGCTCACTGCAACCTCCACCTCCTGAGTTCAAGCGATTCTGCTGCCTCAGTCTCCCAAGTAGCTGAGACTACAGGTGCATGCCACCATGCCCAGCTAACTTTTTTGTATTTTTTAGTAAAGACAGGGTTTCACTATATTGACCAGGCTGGTCTCCAACTCTTGACCTCTTGAGCCACCCGCCTTGGCCTCCGAAAGTGCCAGGATTACAGGAGTGAGCCACCACGCCCCGCCTTGATCCCTCTTTTAATGGGCTTTAATCACATTCACAAGGGGAGGAGCTCTCTTGACCTAACCACATCTTAAAGGCCCATCTCCTAATACTATCATTAGCAACATCTGAATTTTGAAACGGGAACACTGAAACAATAGTATCTTGAATGGGAAAATTGTTAGCATTACCTCCTTTCCTCCAAAACATGTATAATTTATCTTGATATGTACACTTAAAATTGAATTGTAGATGGAAAGGAATGAAGATAATACTTCGGAGGAATGAGAAAAAGAACACTTGCAACAGAAATAAGGAAAAACACGTTAAGGGACTACTGAGCAGACCAGTGTGATTCAAGGGTTGTCAAGGTTGAGACTAGTATAACCAAGGAGATTGGATACAAAGATAAAGGGTCTGGATTTTATGCTGTGAGAAATAGAGCACTACTAAATATCCAAAGCTGAACGGTGATGTACTCAATCTGACTTTTGGGAAGATTGATCTGGCAGTGGTGCTTAGGATGCAGTGAAGTAGGGAAAGCCTGAAGACATGGAAATCAAATGGAAGACAAGTCCATTAGTTCAATAAAGATATAAGAAACTAAAAAGGGATGACATTCATCAGAACGAAAAGAAATGGAATATTTTGAAAGAATTATTTTTTAAATCAATAACTGTAAAAGCTAATTAAATATGAAGGGAAAGAAAGATTTCAAATTCAAAGATGACTGTTACAGTCTTAAAGTGATGTTTTAGTCTCAGCTGCTATAACAAAGTAACATAGACTGAGTGGCTTATAAATAATATAAATGTATTTCTCACATTTCTGGAGGCTGGAAGTCCTTCAAAAATCAGGATACCAGTATGGTCAGGTGTTGGTGAGGGCCCTCTTCCAGGCTATAGACTACAAACTTCTTTTTGTATCCTTACACACCTGAAAGAGGGCTAGAAAATTCCCCAAGCCTCTTCCATAACAGCACTAATTTAATTCAGGGGCTCCACCCTCATGACTAATTACCTCTCAAGTTCTGAAACTCCAAATATCCTCACATCGGGAATTAAGGTTTCAACATATAAACTTGGGGGGGACACATGAATGTGTCCATTACTTACTGTCCCTAGCCCCCCAAAATTCACATCCTTCTCACATGCAAAATACATTCATTCCGTCTTAACATATGAATGCCAACTCAGACGTGGTGTGTTTCAATGAGAATTATTAGTAACAACTAGTTCCAGCCCACTATTTACCATGTGTTTGACCTTCCTGAATTTCACAATGATGCTTAGACTTAGATATCATGATTGTACTATTTTTAAGCTAGAAAATCTGTAGCAGCGAGAGATTAAGTCATCTGACTAAAACCACACAATTTGAAAGTGTCTATGGGGGTTTGGATCCAGGTGATCTGGCTCCAGGGCATATGCCTACAGACACTACACACAATGCCCCTTGCCATTTCTATAGGAAAGACCACACATCAATATTACCAAGTGTAATTTTGCTAACAAAAATGTGATTTTCTCCCAAGATTGTTACAGCGTTTGAACAGTGCTCCTCCTTTTTAAGGTGCAGCTTCAAAACTTGATACCAAAAACTGTAACCTACAAAATACCCTCAGTCAAAATTGTATTTTATCCTTATCTTTTTCTTGTAATCTTGTCAATGCCAAACAGATGAAAAGCTGCCAAATATAATTAGAAACAGAAGTCTAGAATGGACAGCATAATTACAGGAAGTTGGACATGTCAGATTTCATGAGTAGTCTGAAATAGAAGACTTTCATATAAAGACCTTTGATTTTTCCATATTTTACACAATAATGTTGATTTTTGTGATTTATTGTGTTTCCAAAAATAATTAAATGTTCAAAATTAGTGAGTTACCAGATCCTACTGGTAAAAGGGCAATGTTTCTGGATACAGTGTGCAGTTATAGCCTACAGGATATTGAGCATGAAATGATGAAAGAACCCTTTTCTTAGATCTGCTACACCCCTGCAGGTGGAAGAGGGAGTGGCGTTTGATGTTATTACAGTGTTGGGGCCTGATGCAAATGAGATCTGGTTTCAACTCGAGCTCCAGGTTTTAATTGAAATGTTCTCATTTAGAATGTTTCTTTCCTACCTCTGAATAGAATAGTAAATATGGCTACAGGGAAAAAATGCAGGACAAAATACCCAAATTAAAGATAGGGAGTTGAAGTCGCATGCAGAAATACAGCATGCAACCGATATTTTTATTCAGTATATTGAGAAATCAGTGTGCGATCAAAAGTTTAAATGATAAGATCTACTTCATACCTGTAATGTTTTACACACACACACACACACACACACACACACACACCTGTTTAATGTTCATAATATCTCTATGAGGTAGATATCATTTTTATCACCATTTTCAAAATAAAGAAACTGAAACACACAAAAAAATTACGTTTTTCAAGGTTACACAGCTTGCAAGTGACAGAGTCAGGATACGAAATGGACAATTTGGCTTCAAAGTGGACACTCTTATCCTCTATGCATAACCATTTATTATTGCACACTGGAGCAAAGCAAGCTTTTCAAATATATTCACTGAGCTTTCATAAAGTACTCTTTGAATACTCACAAATGTAAAGATTAGGGAATATCCGCTGTCATTATTAAGGTCTCTGAAGAAAGATATCCCAGCTCAGAATATCATGAGACAAGATTTGAAAGACATAACAAAACTTATTATCAAAATTAGGGCAAAGCAAAAAGAGAAGCCCAAACTGGACCACAGTCAAGACTGTCCCTTTAATCCCATTGTTTTCATTATTATTAGATGTTGGTGAGACAGAAGTGGAAACTTCCATCGCAGGATTAGGGAGAAGGCACTCTCAATGAATCATTTTATAGTATTTCTGAATTATTGAGTAAAATAATTCTTTTTGGAATCTTAAACCGAGAATATTTTAGTATCCCTTACAGAAATCTATATTAGCATAACATAAGTAACGTCTGTCTAGCTCTACTAAAGAATACACAAGTAAATGATTTGTGATTTTTTTCCAACTGTGAAACACTAACCTTTGCATATTTTTTCTTATATAAATACAAATTGGACTCTGTTTCATGTAGTTAGTATTTTTAGACATATTGGGACCAAGCCCACCTGGCAGAGTCCAGATTTAGAGATTTTGAAAAGGAAATTTACCATTTGGGGGATTGGTCATAATTTATGTTTTCTTCGGTGGACATTGGAATTTGCCTTGGGATTCTACCTTCCTTTGTACTAAGAAGGACTGTTTGAGGAGTTGTCTTAGTCGTTTCCTTGTGCTATAACAAAATACCTGAGACTAGATAATTTATAAAGAACAAATATGTATTTCCCTTAATCACAGATGCTGGGAAGTCCATGATCAAGGCCCCAGTGTATTCAATGTCTGATGAGGGATCAATCTCTGTTTCCTTAAATGCTACGTCCGCCTGAGGGGGAGGAACACTCTCCACATGGCAGGAGGAATGAAGGGACAAAAAGAACTAGCTAGTTCCCTCCAGTCCTTTCATAGTGATGCTAATCAATTCATGAGGGTAGAGCCTTCGTGACCTAATCATCTCCAAAAGGCCCCACTTCTTAATACTATTACCTTGGTGATTATGTTTCAACATATGAATTTTGGAGTGACATGTATATTCACACGATACCAGGAGTCCTATGAATAGTGGAGTTACTTCGGTGAGAAGTTACCTTAAATGATAGTGATGCTTCACAATAATAAGCTGCAAAGGAGTAAGAGAAACGATATTTAGTTCTTAATATATATGTTTGTCTTTTTTCCAAAATCAGATTATTGATTAATTTTTCAAGCAGTGCTGAGCCTCTTTTTCTTTCACACTGAAAAATGGACTTTGGGAAGGAGCTTGAGTGTACCCAGCAGACTACAAACAGGACTGTATTCTCCATGCGATGCTTTTTCAGATTTATTAAGCCAGACTTTTGGAAACCTATCATCCACTATTGTGATGTCTCATTCCAGTCACATGCTGGGAAAGGGAACAGGGGTTTTCTTCTGAAGGAAATGGATATTCTCACTGTCAACTATGTTAGAACATGTTTAATGCTGAGCTAATACATGAAGCAACACGTGACATGAAAGACAAAAGAAAATCTGTTTTCAGTTGGGAGGATGGAGCACAGAGGCTCAGGACAGGGATGGGCATGGGCAGTTGAGACGTGGCAACTGTTATGGGGCAGAAGAATCCCATTGCTATGGGGCAAGTGGGTGTGCTTCTGCTATCTGCAGCTTGTGAGGGATGAAGCAGTGATTCGGATTATGATTTGGAATTCTGAGGCTTTAAGGATAATAAACACATGTAAGTAGCAGCTTCAGTTTGTACTTGGAACATTTAGTAATGTCGTAAAATACTACAGCCTCGCCTTGCTTATGCTCTGGGTGATTAGAAGAATCAATTTCTTCTCCTAGAAGCCAGATTGGTGGTGGCAGCAGTACTCACCATCAGGAAATGACTCTGCCAATAAAGCGGCAGTACTGCAGGCGGAAGAGGCGGCAATAGGGTCAAGACAAGGAGGCTGAAGCAGGAGAACTGAGAGAAGCTGTGAATGTCAGAAACCTGAGAAAAACCACCAAAATAGCTGAGACTCTTGGATAGATGTGATGTCTGTCAATTATTCTGGTGCTTGCACTGATATAATTTAATATAAACATACAAATGAGGTTTAAAAATCTAAAAAGAAAACAGATTTCTGCAGTCAGGTTACACTAATGATGATGATGATGATAGTGGTAGGGCTGTTAAACAAATATTCCATACTTTAACAATTTCTAAGCTCACACTTCCCTTTAATGTTCAAATTTTTATAACCTAATCTAGCAGATTCCTAGTCTTCCGCTAGATTCCAATCCCTAAGACTTCTTGAGGCTACCTAAGAAATCCTCGCACATTCCTCAGATTTACTCTCTTATTTTGCCAGCATCTCAGCCAGATGTGACCACCAGCACCCCTTTCCACAAGTCACCTCCTACTTTCTTGAGACTGGGGCCCTACAGACCAATGCTGCTTTCTCTGTATCACATTGTCCCTCTCACTGGTGCTGGCATTTTCTTTCATTCTGAGTGACAGATGACCAGGCACAACTCATATAGGTATTTTTCAGAGGCTTGGTAATAACACAAAGTAATTACAAAACCGAGGACTTGAACCTGGACCCTAGCTATAGCATCCTCAGGTCAACAGACTTAGGCCACTCCATTGGGCATTTGCTCCTCAGTGGTACTCCCTCTACTACTTGACACCATTATTTGCATTAATATCTTCTCTAGAGTAAGTGCTCAATTACTTGAGTCCTGGAAAAAGAAAAACATTTCCCCATCACTTCAGTCTAAAGCTTGTCTGTCATGCACCTTTTGCCAGTGCTAGGATTACTTGTTTTTTGTTTTTTGTTTTGGATTAGCTTCTTTTTTGGATGCCTGACAACATGAATGCATATGTTTCACAATCCTCAAACTACATGGATCAGTCTTGCCTAAAGTTTCCATTAGGACAATTCATTAAATCTAACATTATTTCTTAAGCCAGGGTAATTCATTCTTAAATACTGTCTCAGAAATGACTTCAGCAGCCCAGCATAAACTGCAGAATCTCCAATTGTGCCCTTTATTGTGGTTTATAATTACGTGATGTAAATACTTGCCTCCACATCCTGACTGCTGTCTTTAGGTCTCTGCTCTGACAACACCATGAAATGGGCACGGTTATTATACCTATAGACAAAGATAGGTTATGTATCCTGTCCAAGTTCTAGTAACTAGTGATCAATGAATCTGGGATTCATGTCAAGGTAGAATCAGAGATTTCCCTCTTCAATGCTGTGGTGATTAAGTATCAAGCTGACTGGATTAAAAAATACCTAGAGAACTGATAAAGCATTATTTTGGGTGTGTCTGTGACAGTGTTTTCAGAGGAGATTGGTGTGTGAGCGGTCTGAGTAGATTCAATGGGGAAGATCAACCCTTAACATGATCAGGCACTATCCAATTGACTAGGGGCCAGATGGAACAAAAAGAGGAAAGGTGAATTAGTCACTCTCTCTCTTGAAGCTGGGGTATACTCTTCACCTGCCCTTGGACATCAGGCTCTCTGGTATGTGGACTCCAGTCCTTACTTCCGTGACCCCTCCAGGTTTGCAGATGTTTGGACTTGAACTGAGCTCTGCTACTAGCATCCCCGGTTCTCTAGCTTACACACAACCTATTGTGAGAATTCTCAGCCTTCATAATGAGCCAATTTTCCTAATAAATCCCCCCTTCATATATACATACATACATATACACATATGATATGGTTTGGCTCTCTGCCCCACCCAAATTTCACCTTAAATTGTGATAATCCCCACGTATCAAAGGTGAGAACAGGTGGAGATAACTGAATCATGGGGGCAGTTTCCATCATGCTGTTCTCGTGATAGCGAGTATGTTCTCAGGAGATCTGATGGTTTTATAAGGGGCTCCCCCCTTCACTCGGCACTCATTCTCTCTCCCGCCACCCTGTGAGGAAGCGCTTACCACCATTATTGTAAGTTTCCTGAGACCTCCCCAGCTATGTGGATCTGTGAGTCAAATAAATCTCTTTTCTTTATGAATTACCCAGTCTTTGATATTTCTTCATAGCAGAATGAGAACGTACTAATACAACACACATATACACATATACAATTGTGTGCCCATATGTATATGGTATATATGTATATATGTGTACATACATATATATGTATGTATCTCCTACTGATTCTGTCCCTCTGAAGAGCCCTAACATCAACATTATTCTGAAACTGCTTTAGAAGGGAATTTTCCAAGAAGATGCAGCCTAAACACCTATACAGAAAAGAAATATTTTTCCTAGAAGAAACAATCTATAGATATTGAAGTCTGCCCATAACAGTAAACTTTTGTGCTATTATTGCAGAGCAGTGACCGTCTCCATTTTTAAAAGTATGATCTTTGTTTTATCTTTGACCATAACATGATTTTTTCCAAAACAAAGGAGCAGTCTGTCCCATACCTGAACTTAATCTTCCAACACTTGAGGGAAATAAAAGAACTGCATGTGATTTTAAAATGGAATTCTTGCTTACAAATGATATCTACCATATATCAGATACAGACTGTTTATCCATCACTGTGCCTTACCTCTGCGTGTGTGTGTGCGTGCTTGTGTGCTGTGTGTGTGTATGTTCTGACAAAAACTTGACAAGACATTATTATTGTCCCCATTCTACACATTGCTATACATGAGACCTTGGAGAAATGAAGATTAAATGACTGCCTAAAGATTAATTAAGAGCTCAGTGGATCTGGAAATCAAATCTTCTGATTCCTAATCCATTGCTTGTTCACCAAATCCAATGGCTTTTGCATTAACAGTATGCATTCAACTGGAACTTTAGGGATGTACAAGTGTCTCTCTTTGCAAAATGTTGCAATACATGATATACAGATTTGCGTGTCTATCATTCTCTACCAAGACAAGTGAAAATCATTAGTTTCTTTTCAGGAAACCTCTGCACTGTCAGGACAAGTAAAATGAATACAAGAGCATTGGACTTTCAATTAGCACCAGCTCTCAGACTTTGCCAAATCACACCTTCACATATGTGCAATAGAAAGAGTGCCAGCCCTATCTATTGCACGGATAGATTAAAGGGTTTAACTGAAAGAAAATGAGAAAGCACAGTGACAATATGAAGTTCTTTATCAGTAAAAGTTTTTATTTTATGGATATGCCAGTGTGAAATAAACAAAATATAGTTAATGCAAAATAAAACACAGTGTCATCTCACATCATTCTTTCTAAAAATAGGATATAGTTATCATTCAACACGGAAGCCTGATGTGTTTTTTGAGAGGAAAAGAAAGTCCTTAAATTTAGGATTTAATAATTGAGACTATTTGTTCCATTAGCTTTTAATATATACTTAAAATTATTTTGTATGGGAAAACATGTAGGCATATACATATAATAATCACTATTTAACACGGCTTTTAGAAATAACGCTTAAAAAATAAATATACAAATTTTAATGGTGGTTGCCTTAGAAAACTGGGATTATAAATTTTGAGGTAGTGTTTCTAGGTGCATTCTAAATTTTTGTCAATAAACATGCATTATTTGTAAATCATAAGAAATATAGTAATACATTTTCTGCCACAGAAAAAATCCTAAAGTATTAGATGTAAAACTATACTTGCAAAATTTATGACAGATATAATGAGTTAAACGGCAGCAATTATTAGAGCCTTAACTATATTGATAACAAAAATCATGTTGAGTGGTAAAATACAAAGAATTATTCCTTGCTGTATGTCCCTGATAGGTTGGTGAGGTTCTCAGCTACATGTTACCTTCATTTAAGGACCTGAGATGCATCATATGGCACATCACTGGATACCATGATAGAAAAGCTATAGAGGGAAAACCAGAAGAAGACAATTTTACCAGACATAATTCAGGCCATTATGTTCACATCTCACTGGCCAAACACATCACATGGTGAATCAGAAATATAGGTGAGCAGCAGGTAGGTATACCACACAGTTCTTTTTTAGTGAATGTTGGGGGGAAATAAAAGGATTGTCATTGTCCAAAGATTTGCTCTAAGACATATTATTTATACTTTTAATAAAAAGTACGGAGTAGTACCCAAATTTATGACCTGTGGGCTATTTTACATAAAGTAGCCAACTTGATGTTAGAAGCCAATAATAAAACAAATAACATCCTTCTTTTTTTTTCTTCCTTTCAATCAATAAGCAATAGCGACACCTTTTTTGCCAGGCTCTAAGAACACAAAAATGAAAATAACCCAGTCACTGCCCTCATGGTTCTTTACGGTCCAGAAAAAATAGAAAACATCTTCCCTCCATACAAGAAAATCCCTGCTCCATGATGGAACTAGAAGTTGAACTCTTATGCTAAGACAATAAACCTGGTTTTACTGTCTTTGGAAAATTATAGATCTTCCCCACCAAAAAAAAGACTGTAAAATTATTAACATCATCCTCCAATGAATAAAACCTGTAAGGATACTTGAAAGTAGTTTGGATGTCACCAATAGTCATCACTACTGTAGAGAGTAGGACAGTAAGAAGCATACGAAGAGTTTGGGAAGTAGAAGTAATACAGAACATTAAAGGCCTGGCCTGGTTCGTGCCTCTTTCTGCCTCCTAAAAAAATTGTAGCCACAATGGAAACACAAAAAATGGGTAGACTACATTAGACTATGTTTGTTTCTATTCCTTCCTTCTAAATGTTCTTGTACTCAGGTAGATAGGCTAGGAATTGCTCAGTTATTTCTCTAAAAGTAAAGATAATGTTGATAACAATATAATAAATGCAAATTCATTGCAGATTATATAACAGTTTGCAATTTGATGCCTCAATATTGTTTTCCATAAATTGTGAGGTAAAATTTGTACACTAAATTGGAACACAACAAAATATTTGTCCCTGAACTACAATTCTCTTTGCCTTTCTTACACCTATGCAGAATGCAGATTACACTAGTAAGATAGGAATCCATCACTTACACTGTTTCAATGTCAAACAGACCAATAAAGATTGCTATTTCACGTGGTCAACCACTTTCACCAAATTAAGCATCTCTTCAGGCAGAGCCAGTTTAAAAGTCCATCATGTCAGGGAACCTGAAACGCGTTTTTTTAATAGCCATGTCTGGCGTCGTTTTTCCACTTGGTTGAAACAGTGAGGCATCAAAGGCAAACTACACTCTCAAGCAATGCAAATGTGTCCTCTTTCTCTTTACTTATCACGTTGCTTATCACACCTGCCATGTGTGTGCTGTCAACCAGTTCTCATAATTATGTTGCAGGAATATACAGGCCCATTGCCTCGGGCAGCTATTGAGATGTGTTTATATTTAAAATATTTCAGAAAACATCTTTCATATTCTGGGTAAGGAAGCTTGGATTTGTGTTTTTCATGCAATAACCATGCTGCTAGCAGCTTCTTTCTATGGCCTTGTGAGTTATTAACTGGATTTATCTCTTAGCAACTGCAAGAGTAGGCTGATGTTTTACAACTCTGGTTCTAGCAGCCAAAGTTCTTGCAGTTAACACCCACAGATTATCCCATATGTATCTGGAAAATTAAAAACAACAACAACAAGGTAAACTATATGTATCCGTGGAATAGTTAAGATAGAAGGAATCTCCCTTAGACCTAAATGATTAGCCAAACCAACCTTAACAATAGGAAGATATCCCAGAAAAATTTAGAAAAATTGCCTTCATATTTAGTGCTCAAAGTACCATTAATACTGGGTCAAGAATTTTTCACAGCCAAATATTATTTTCTTGCAGAAAGAAAACTCCCTTAAGAAACCACTACAGCAAAAGTTCTTAATAAAATTTGTGGCCATAATTGTCAGTTTAAGAACTGTATGCTCTGCGTGTTTTCTTTTTAAACTCAAAAAGAAGACGAAAGAAGCTTAACTAGAAAACAAGCGTTAAAAAGTCAAAACAAGAAATTTAAACAAAAAAATAGTAACTGTTTTCCCCTTGGTAACCAGTGCTCTTAAGGATGTCCCAGTTCTATCATGTGAGGGGAGACTGCATGTTTTCTCCATTGCAACAGAGCGACCTTGATTGTTTTTAGCACATTTATTTCAATTAAAAGTGTTATTACCGGATCCAGCTGCTGAGGAAGAGGTCAGAAGAAGTCATATCCAGATTGCGGTTGCTATTCCTTTTTTTTTATTTTTAACCTTTCTCTTTAAGTAGACTAAGTTTTTATAAACAGGGCAATATGGCACAGAAGCCAAAGATGTATTTCTTCCAAATGAAAATCCAAACTACCGAACAACAATTTATTCACAGTCTTCTAAATAAAGATAACTATGAAATCTAACAATAAAGAAAAAAAAAAAGGACATCAGTGAAGAAAAATAAAGGGTTTGCTTGTTTTGTAATATTATAAAATGAAATGGCACTGATTCCATGAAAAGCTCCCTACTAAGGAAGATCAAAGGTATGACTCCAAGTTAACCACTTAGTTTCATTTTATGCTATAAATGGAATCATACAGTATGTGGCCCTTGGATATTGGGTTTTTTTTCCCCCTCTTAGCATTGTACCCTTGAGGTCCATCCTAGCTGTTGAGTGTATCAGTAGTTTCTTTCATTTTGTTTCTAATAAATACATATATCCATGGTATAGACGTATCACAGTTTATTTAACTATTCATCTATTGCAAGACATTTAAAGATGTTTGTATGTTGAGGACATAGTTCAATAAAAGAGAGAGAAATTGATAATGTAGAAGAGTTTGGTATCAGTAGAGTAACACAGAGCTCAAGCAGAAAGGTTGACCTTGAAACCATGGACATTCATCTAAAGTAAAGCAATTGAAGTCAGAGTCAGTAGGCAAAAAAGAAAGCAAATGGATATTGTGGTGGGAGCTTATGGAAGCTGTTTTCTAGCTGTTTCTACTTTTTAAATAAATAAGCAAGCTTGGACATCCATCGAGAGTAAAAATGGTCAAAAAATTTGTTGCAGATTTGAGGAGAAAAGAAAATGTATTCAACAACCATTTTAGAAAGTGGCGAGTGAACAGATGAGATATGTCATAGGTTATGCTGCAGCATGAAGGGCCCAAAAGAGAAGTGCCATGAATTTAAAGCCAAAGCAACCAACACTACTGTGTTTTTCTCCAGCCTCATTCAGGGGCACGGATGCAGGGGCCAAGAAAGCACTAGGAATAATGATTTGAGGTAGACAGAGAAAAAATGAGAAAAATAAGAGAGAGAAAAAAAGGTACAGTTTGGGAAAGTGACATTTATTTTTGTTTTCAGAAATGTGAGGCTCATGGTAGCCAGCAGAATTCTGTAAATACAAGCAGCTTAAAAGATAGTAGCAGGATTCCTTGACTTATAAACAGAAAGCCTACTCCTGTGAATCTTCACTGTTATCCAATATGCTGCAAATTCCATTGAAATGCTACAGATGTAAGTACGATGGTGATTCTGTTGTCTGTTAAGATGCTAACAAGTAGCAGTTAATGCTGCCCTCTCTCTAAGGAGGGTTTGAAATATCTTTAGTGAGCTCCCTCGGTCACTGGTACTTCAATTTTTCCAGCCATCTGAATATATGGAAGCTTTGACTGTCTTTTATAAAACAGTCATACTTTACTATGCTCAGCCATTCTGATAGGCAATTGCTTTTTTTTCCATCTGTCAGATCTGAATATCACATCAGAGAAAGAGAAGTCTGGTTAAGGGATTCTGCGGGGATTTTCATTTTCCTGACTCACTTGGCTGGAGTGTTAAAACACAGGGCTTTGCAACCACTCCCACACAATGAATTTCAGGCTGAATCCCCCTGTGGCATTCCTGGACAGATTACGCCTCTTGTGGCCACAGACAACAGCACATGAAACAACTCAGTGCTATGGGGTACGTCTGAGGCAACCAGTGTGCCTATGATTTTACAAAGCAGGCAGCCACTTGGCTGAATACATATACAACACTTCTAGGAGCTATGGGAACGAATACAGACACAGTGCCACAGTTCAGACATTTTTTCTCATCATGTTGGTACAGAACTTCCAGCCCAGTGTATCTTCCAGTGTCAGTTATTGAAAACACAGTAAGTCAGCACCATTTCATTTTTACTAGAGGGCAGCTAGATATCTTTCTAATTAATGTCATATGTGTAACAGAAGTTTCTGACATTCAGCTTGGTTACAGGTAAAGGGCTATCAACCTTTTTAGGAAATAGCCACAACAGTCATTTGTGGAACCAGTTTGATCTCTTTTAACATACCCGAGTCTCACATTTATTCATGCTTTTTTTTCCCTCTCTCACCTCAAACCCCATCTCCGTCAGAAAATAAACAAGGAGCCACAGTTCATATCTGGGTCATGGTACTTCATTACCCAGGCAAAAAAGAATAACAAATATTTTAAATTCTGTCACTAGCCGAGGTCAGAAGGATGACAGAACCAAATCTGTGGGCTTTTTACTAGGGGCCTTCATTCTGCTCTGCCTAATTACCTTAATTTTCCAAGTTCTTTCAAGTCATTGCATAGTTCAAAACGCAGCTTTAAATGTTCTTTCTGCAGCTCTCAGTGTGTTTACTTTCACCTTTAAACAACAAAGACTGCAAATATGACCTTCCCTTGACCTGACTGATCCATTTTCAAAGACTAAAAGCAAACCCGACTGAACAAAGCCATCTCGCAGGGCTGCAAGGCCGCAAAAAAGATAAGCTCATCAAGCCGCAGCAGCCTTTAAGGGAAACGGATCCCGACAGAGCACACTTCACAAAGCTGTTTCTTCTATGGTAATGTGTGATTAGAATGTTTGCCCGGGGCTCTTTGGGAATACCACGGACTGGAGAGGGAGGGGGTGGTGATCCCAAGGTATGGGCTCATCTCCTCCAGGTGCCACAGGTACTCCTGGGCCACAGGTGGCCCCACAGGCACCACACATGAAACAAACTGAGAGGTTTCCCAGGCCTGTCTTTCAGTGTCATTCCCACTGCTTTTGGCACCTTTGTGCTCCTATTCAGGCCCCTCATCCCCGATATCCTAAACCACACCATCTGTCCACGTACTTCTCTCATTCTCATCCATGGTACCCAGTGCCTGCACTTCGCCATGCCCTCTCGGTTCCTCCAATTTTCCACCCTCTTCACTGTACAACAGCTTTTTCATAAATAGTTCTTTTTGTCTTCAGTGCTTTTCATCCAGCTGGCTCCTTCTCAATGTTGGGTCTCATCATAAACATAACCCTTCTCAGAGGCCTTCCTCAATTATGCAGTCCCCAAGCCAATCACTATATCTCATTGCCTGCTGGCCTTGTCCTTCTTGGACATGTGTTGACATTTCCTACTTATTTGTTCCCAAACCTTCAGGAAATAAGTCTATTTTATTCACCCTTATATCAGTTCCTAACACTGTTACTGTGCTTGTCCCAGTGTAAATGTTGCCCTTTATAAATAACACTTGATTCAATAGAGCCCGTTTCATTGAGTACCTATTATGTAAAAAAGAAAATATCTTAGGTGACTGTCCCTGTGGCACAGGCCTACCCAGCACTGCACCACAACCTTGAAATAAACTTTCTCATTTAATCATCAACATAGCAATGGGAAATATGTCATACTGTACCCATTTTAGAGAGGACAAAAATTGGATGCACAATGGTAATATAATTTCCCAAAAATATTTATAAATGTCAATGCCCCAGTAAAAAGTTATGAAAGCATTTGAAGCATGGTAACAGGCCAATAAGCTCTCATCATAGATTGTAAGATACTAGCTATGTAAGAGATGTTTTAAAGAACACTCTGTTAACAGCTGATTCCTAAGCAGAGCAGTATTCCATCATCCCTGAATCAAGTACAGAAAATGCAAAATGGTTAAAAGTAAGGATCAACATTTAGGGAAATCCCTTTATGGGCCACAGCAGACTCAACAGGCATCTGTAAAAATGTGAAGTATATGATTGGGATAATTCTGGAAATAGTGTACCATACTAATGCCAACAAGGGATATCAACCCTACCTTCATTATATCGGTGTAATGTTGTAGTTAAGATCAAGAATCCTAAAGGACATACTTGAGTTTTAATCCACTCTCTCTTATTTGCTAATTTTGACTCATTTTCTCATTTGTCAAATGAATATAACAATCCCACATTCCATCATTAGTGTGAAAACTAAATTATGTATTGAAATCGATTAACACATTGTCTGACGCGCATTAAGTGTTTAATGAACGTTGATTTTCATTATGGTGATTATTATTAATGTTATTATTGTTATTAGCTTGAGTTGCCACTATAAGAGCTGAAATTTTATCTCCTATCTCTGAAAGTTCAAATGCAAGATCCTATATGAGGGTGGCAGGTGAGTGGACCTTCATTGTAACTATGGTGCAGCAGCACTCTTCCCTCTGCAGGGGAAATACTCTGGCATAGCACATTTACCCCAACTAGATTACCAAGATTTTTTTTTAAATTTTCTATTCTAGAAAATGCCATTTGGCAGTGTGTAATAGATATTTCTCATTTACATAGATTTAGTGAAATGTATAAGTACATGGTCACCAAAAATTTTTTGAATGTCACTTTTCTTTTTTGGGAGGCTGTTTTAAATATAAACTAAATACTTAAATTATGTAATAAAGTTCTGATTTTATTATATGCTACCTGACAATTCACTCCCTTGGGGATACCATGTATTATTATCCTAATTATCACTTTGAACCATTGTTGACAATTATGCATAGACTAATTTGCTCAACCACACCTTGTTTTAGGCTACTTTTAGACTTGACTCTGCTGACTATGTAACTAAATTAGTGCATTTGTACCTAAAACATGTTTACAATTACCTCCACATGGATTTTCAGAATCACTTCATGTGGTGAATGGAAACATTAATCTGGGTGCTTAACTGCCACTTGGGTATGAATTGGTACTCAAGAAATATATATGGAAGAACATTGCATGGCACAATTTAATATAAAAATAACTTATGTTAAATAACTAGCTCCTATGGCTTGTTGCAATACAGAATGTCACTAGTGATTGAAACTATCATTTGAACTATTTTCACCTCATTAAAAATAAGCTTATAAGAAGTCATGAAATATAAAGCTTTGGTATTAGCATTAAGAATTCTCTTCATGATGTAAGAACATTATTTAAAACATTTTATTATTAGAATAATACTACAATAAATGCAATTTTGTGATGTGTAAATTTATTTTAAAGTGGATTAATTGATTAAAATTAATGCTTGGACATTTTTAAGCCCAGGTATGGCTTTAATCTTAGCATTCATAATTTTGTAAAATATTCTTTCCAAAAGAAGGTTTTATTTTTCTCAGATATTTCAAGTACATAAAACTAATTTTTAAAAATCACTGAGTTATTTTAATAGCATGAAACATACTATCAAGGACTAAGTAAAGACAGAGAATATTGAAGCGCATCAATGCACAAATCAAATTTTCCCAAATTGGCAAATAGAGTTAAAACCATTGCAGCTTTTCTGATTCATTTACTCAATTACTCATTCATTTGTTCATTTATTCATTTAGTCACTGAATATTTACTGATGATCATATTATGTTCCAGGCACTACTGCAGTCATAGAAAACAAACAAAAAATTAACAAAAATCAGTGCCCTCAGCTTCCATTCCAGTTGGTTGGTGGGAGATGGTCAATAAACAAAATAAATAGGCAAAATATACAGAATCTTGAATGCTAATAACTTCAACTTGATAGATAATGCATAGAAGAAGAAGAGAAGATACTGTGGTTAGATTTGAAATTTTAAAAAGCAGGGAGAAGGTAAGTTTTACTGAGAAGATGACATTTAAACAAAGACCTGAAGGAGACAAAGGGGCAAACCTGGCAGAAATCATAGAGGCACGGACATCCTAGGAGAAGGAACATGAAGGACAAAGGCTCAGAGGTGAGACAGTGAGTGTCTGACACTGAAGAAAAATCAAAAATGACAGTGTGGCTGGCATGTCCTTAGAGAGGAAGAGAGAAATGAGAGATAGACATAGACGTGTTACAGAAACCCAGGTCTAATGAAGTCCTGAAAACTATTGTAATGACTTTTTCATGAACACAGAGTAAAATAGCACATGATTCAACTCTTTATTATGTCTGGAGGTATATTTTAATCACCAGCTGTTTCCTACACACCCTATAATAATATGTATTTGATAGTACCCAAAAAGGTTCATGGATAAACTTCAACATTAAATAAAATTACTGAATATTAACAATCGATCACTAATTAAGCTGAAATAAACCAGATTTTAAAACACATTTCATCAGTGGAGAGAATTTTGGTAAAATAATTTGTCTTCAATTACAACTTTTGAATTGTGACAGAAACTGCTAGTGGCTGAACAATGTCCATCTTCCCTCTGGTGCATAATGTAACTCCTTCAGATCTTGTAACTAAGTGCTGGCTAATAGGACACAGGCAAAGGATATTTGTGCCAATTCTAGGTCCTAAAATAGAATACATATTGCTATCTTGGCTCTTTCCCTCTTGTAGCTGGCTAAGATATAGTGAGAACTGAAATAGAGATGGATGTTACATTCTAAAGTGAGCAGAGTTATATAACCAGCCCTTACTGCTTATCTCTCCTTGGTGATATAAGCAAGAGACAAAGGTCTATCTTCTCAGAGTTCATAATTTGGGGTCTTTGGTTGGTACTAACTTACCCTATATCCTATCAAATATATTAGCAAAACAGGAAGTTAAACAGAACAGAACTCGTAAAGCTGTAAATTCTTTTATTACAATATTTAACTCTCTCATATTCACTTTTCACTTCTTTATTACCTCTGACAAAGAGAAATTCAATAACATTTCACTGCATATTTTTTAATGTAAACAAGAAACAAGGGAACCACTCCCCTTTGAACTCTAGTTTTTATTCCACATAATAAAAAAAAGAAAGAGAGGGCTTTTGAAAATAATTTGAAGAACTTCCCAAAGAAAAGCTGGATTTTATGACATTAATATATGTAGTTATACCAAATTTGTTCATGAATATTTGGATAATGAGATTTACACATAGTACATGGAGATAGTCACAGAACTATGATATTCTAGTACAGCTTGCTACAGAAAGAGATAGAGAAATAAAGAATAGATAAAGAAAGATAGAGAAAATAAAACAAAAGGGAATATTGGGAGGAGACTAAAGCAGAGTCTCTAGACTCTAGAATAAGATAGAAGAGAATCTTAAAGAGTGATTAAGACTCAAAAAGAACCAGAGAGGAAATTTGCAGAAGATTACTATGAACTTCATTTAGGAACCTGTTTATTCTCAGCTTTTTTTTTAGATCAATGCCTTAAAAGATCGCTACGGAATTCCGAAAACAATTTAGAATGTTTGAAAACCTTGGAACCGTTGTCTGATTAGTTGAGCAGAATTAACAAGCCACCAATGAGGTGGAAACTAATTGAGTTGTCTTCCTTTACTTTTCAGTTATTAAAGAAAATATCTCAAAGACTATCTTAAGTATCTTACAACAAATTTGTGTTCTACCTGTAATTTTTGTCAGAGCTACGATGTTCACATTATGTCCAATTTTACTGAAATTTTATTTTCTCTTGAACTTTTCTGAATGATTGTGTATGTGTATTACACTAATTGACATACTTTTCACATCTTGATGGAATAAGAAAGCCAGTAAGTTTAGGAAGAAAAAAAAAATCAACGCATACTATTAAATGTCATTGTGTAACTTTGAAGTCAATTTGAAAGGCAAATTTAAGATATGAGTCTATAGAATTCAAAAAGTATTATTTTAAAATATTTCTGATATTATGTTTAAAATGTGTATGCTCAAGGACCATTTTGGAGTACTTGTTTGGAATGGCCCAGTTATCAGCATGTAGGTACTATCTAACATCTTTTCTCATCCCTTGAAAGATGCTATGAGGGTCTACGGCCATACCATGCTGAATACACCCAATCTCATCTGAAAAATGCTGTGAGGATATAAACTCTCAACAGATAGTCACTTAATATTTGTATATGATTATTTCTTCTTACATGTTAATGCCTAGTCAAGTTTGTTTGTGAAAAGACAGTTTGGAGAATATAGCATGCAAGAATATTTCTAAGGCAAATAAAATACATTGACTACTTTGTTTTGAATTCAAAACACAAAATGAGCTGATAAAGTTACAGAAAATAAAATATCCCAAGTGGGAAAGTGGGAGGTACAATCTGTTTATTAGATTGGTCATGTTTTATCTTTTTTTTCGAAAAAAAAAAGGAAAAGAAAGAAAAAAATTATGAGCACATTTAGGTCTGATATAGAACAGTGGTAAGAAACGTTAAAAATGTACAACTCAGCAACTATCTCCTAGTATGACTTGCAGGCAAAGTGACCAAGATGAAAGGACAACGCCATAACCCACAGTTTACCACCTTTATATTATATTAAGAGTTTAAAACAGAGCATAATATAGATAACAAATTATCCAATCTGCTTGGATTGTTCATATAGCTAAAAAAAAATGGTAATAAGTAATCAGTTTAATTATTGTTATCTAAATAATTGATAAGTCTACTTTTCTTTCATTTAATCTGCAAATATTACCTTACTATATAATTTGACTTTAGCACTATAAAATACAAGAAGTAATAAATGAAATCTTTGCCCACAAGAAGTGTTAAGTAGATAAACTAAGGTACAGTAATATTTTAAAGTGTTTATTTGGGCAAATAGAGATTCATTAATCAGGTATCTCCAAACCACAATGTTTTCAGAAGCTTCAACAAGGGGACGCAAGAAGAAAGATGTTATAAGATGAACACAAAAATGAAGTATTAAAAAACAAATTGGTTACAATTAGTTTCCTTATTTGGTCTATCTTGTTGGAAAATCCTTATTTATTTAATTATAAATGTGTTCATTGTTTTTTATTAGATGAGCTTAGGTTCTGTTTTTCTTTAATATAGGCATTTACAAAAAAATAGCTCAACTTAAGTTTCACTTACGTTTGCAAATCAAGCAAGGTTTAGATCACTTATGAGACCTAACTGGCTTTGTCAGCTTGGTAATCTTCAGGTGCAATCTCCATTTTAAGTTAATTTAACGGAAGTTAACAACCATCTGGGGAAAGAAGGAGACATCATGATCTCCCACTAGAATTACTGGAAGAGCACTCTGGCATGTTCGTTTTTCACAGTGTATTCAGAGTGATCTATCTGATTATGTAATCCGCCTCCCCTGCACACCACCCCCCGTACTAAAGACATGAAATATTTCATTGATTTTCAATCCACTTAGCTATTAACACAGAACTTTTTGTCAGAGTTTTCAGCCCTCTACATAGTCCTTCCCTAGATATTTTTCAGCCTGATCTCTCCCTATGCTCCCCCTCTGTCTACTTTAGGCATACTGGCTGTGCTTCCTGTTACCATATGTCTTTGTAAAAGTTGGTTGTGCTTCATCAGGTTAACCCCTTCAGATCTCAGCATAACTGTCACTTCCCTGACCTCCCTTTTTAGGTCAAATTCTCTATGCATAATGTCTCATAGCACCATAAATCTCTCCTTTGTGCATAGTGGTTAGAGATTGTTTTACAGTATTGTTATTAATTAATATCTAGCTCCCTCTCTAAAGTATAAGCTCCAAATGTAGAAAATTCATATTTAGTTCTCCTCAACATTGTAAAAGTGCTTTGTAAAGTGCCTGACTTCTGGAAGCTCTTAATAAATATTACTAGAATTACTGTGATTGTTAAGTGAAAAATGAAATTGAAATCAGTAACCCCATCAATGAGATTTCAGAAAATTCCTTTCTGTTAAGCAGTTTTAATCTTCAGCTCTTCAACTTAAACTAGTCATGAGTTAGTTGTTTGTTTGGGTTTTAATTGTGGGGTTTTTTTGTTTGTTTGTTTTTGAAAAAATAAACCTTGAATTTCTTAGAAAAATGAAGGAATTGACAGCCTCTAACCATATTATGGACACTCATTGCTTCACGTATTCAACAAATAACCACAGAAACAATGTGTGAATTCAAAAGAGCTTCACAGGTTTGAATCACTCAAGAGGACAAAATTAGACATTTATTTTGAAAATAAATGTAAACTTTATTACTATTTAAAATTCTGTTGCTTACTCTACCCTAGTTATGGCATATCAGAATTTTGTACTATTACTTGTTGTGCTTCCCAAATTAAATTATGAGTTAAGTTTGCACTTCTGTGAAATAGACTTAGAATCCCTCATTTACCTACATTTAGACATTTTCCTTCCCAAAATTTTTTCTCCTTTGATTGGACAATTAGAAGTATTTTGTTTTGTTTTGATTCTTTACTTTACCAAGTATTCCACTTATCTATTATTTTTATATTTGCTATTGTTGATTTAAGATGTTTATGAAGAAATAAATTACAGAGCACTTACCATGTGTCATGATCTGTGCAAAGTATTTCACATGCACTATCTTATGCACTTATCATGACTGCCTCTTAATACAGAGACTATTACTAGATTATTTTAATAGAGAATTTCAGAAGATTGCCTCATATCACATTGTTAATAAGGGGAATGTATGGAATGCTAGATCAGTTCTTCTTTTATTCCAAAGATTGTATCAAGGTTAAAAGAAACAGCTTAAAGTGGTAGAAAGATCTCTAAACTTTAAAGTCTTTTAAATCCCAGAGATAAGCTATGACTCCATGACTAACTGGCAAGTCACTAAGGTTCTCTATAGTCAACTTTAAAATAAAGAACATGCAGGACATCAGGGGGCAAAAACCATTGTCTGTCAAGTGAAAGTTAATCGATTCTCTGCTTCCCTCATCTTCCCTTTTCCCAGCCCCAAAATTAAGTCCAAAGAAAGAGTGATGAATGGCTTAATGATCACGTATTATACAAGTAGACAGGGATGTAATCATATAGTCAGCATTTTTCATCTTCTAAACCATATGCTTATCTTCACAGAGTAGAATTTTTAGATTAGTAGCATTTTTTAATGTGGTGTATATCATTAGGAGATAAGACTCCCACCAGCTGTTTGAAGGAAATAGGAGTTTTACTAAAAGAATCCATTGGAAGGAAGTGAATAAGACAGATTGATGATAGGAGAGGAAATCAGGTCTAACCACTCTATTTCTTATTCTAACTCCCTATGTTTCTTACAAGTTCCAGTGACTTTTAAAGAAGATTTTTATATCTTCATTCACATCTCTATAAAGTGTTATAGTGTGAACCTTTTTACTTACATAAAAATTAATGCTTGAAAAGTACTTTTAAATCCTTAGTACTTCAAGCATTTAACATGAATTCATAAAATAATGTCATCTTTTATAACATAAAATGTAGTAAAACAATAGTTATTTGACAATGTTGAAGAAATCTTAATTAAACAGGCTAGATCCCAGACAGAGTACAAAGACCTACAATACTGACACATCGCAGATATACTGAAACTGTACAGTTTTCAACGGAAAGAATACCTGGATTTGATTTAGGTAATATAGTATTAAATTCCAATTTTCTTATTTTTATTGTATCTTATAGCTGTTAAAAAAGATAATCTGACATAAACTCACAAAATATTTATTCTCTCATGTAAACGTAAACTTATGAAATGTAAGTTTCCCCTATCTTATTCTGCGATGCTATCATCAATGTGTACGCTGCCTGCTCAAACTCTTACCATCACATCTCCATTAGAGCCAACCAGAAAAAGAAAACAGAGAAAACAAGGTCATGTCTTGGCCTTTGAAGATAGTTCTTGGAAACTGTACATAAACATGTTTACTTATAATGTACTGGCCAAAACTTTGCCATAGTTACAAAGCAAGTTGAGAAGTATAGTCTTTATTCATTATCATGTACAAAATAAAAAATTGAGGAATATGTTCTTTGAAAACACTAGTAGTCTCTGCCACAATCATCTTATGCAAATAGAATTACTTTCCTCAACAACAAATTGATTATTTGTCACAGATGTTTTGATATCTCTATTATCAAAATCTATTGATGATGGCATGTTCTATTTGAAAGTGTCTGTCACATATAAAACAATGTATTTACATTTAAGTCCCAGGTAGACCTATGACATTATTTACTTGTAAGAGTCCATGAATAGGAAAACATTCAAACAGGATATTGCGTTAATAATAAAGTGATAAAGGCCGGGCGCGGTGGCTCAAGCCTGTAATCCCAGCACTTTGGGAGGCCGAGACGGGCGGATCACGGTGAAACCCCGTCTCTACTAAAAAATACAGAAAACTAGCCGGGCGAGGTGGCGGGCGCCTGTAGTCCCAGCTACTCGGGAGGCTGAGGCAGGAGAATGGCGTGAACCCGGGAGGCAGAGCTTGCAGTGAGCTGAGATCCGGCCACTGCACTCCAGCCTGGGCGGCAGAGCGAGACTCCGTCTCAAAAAAAAAAAAAAATAATAATAATAATAATAATAATAATAATAATAATAATAAAGTGATAAAATGCATGGGAAAAAAGCACGTTTAAGCAATGTCTTAAATCTTTCATGTCATTATTACTGTGTACACTGGCTGCTCGGGCTCTCATCATCAGGTGATGGCATTGCAGATTTAAAGAATTAATTTTTCAACATAGTTTTAAAGATTATGTTTATAACACAGAAAAGACTCTATTAAGTATTAATTACTAGGTTTAACATACCTCTTTTTCCACTTATATTTGTTTGAGAAAGTATCAGTCTCTTTCAGTTTAGCAAGGAGGGTTTTCTTTTCCTAATTCAAGAAGATCTGAAGCTATTCAAGAGTGGGTGCAAGCTGGGGTTAAGATTTGACAAGAAATAACTAAAGCCAGTCTTGTCAGATTGTTCTGCTCCTATTCAAAGCTACACATATAAAATGCTCAGGAGGGATTCCTGTATTTCAGTCACACTCCTATACACACACCACCTGTACATTTCTCAGAAATCTCTAATAAAGCAGTTTCTTTTTAACAGTAATGTAACCTTTGTGAAGATGGGTTACCTTTTTTATGGGGTGAGGTACCAGACAGACAAAAGACTGATATCTAAAAGCAAGGAAACTCCCATTTCTAGTGATGGGAGAAGTGGAAAGCAGTTATAGATGCAGTGAAGAATAACCAGAGTGCACAGTTAAACTTTGAATTCCTTTTAAGCAAACATGGGGAAAATGTTGGATCATTTGTCCTCAAAGAAACTACCTCAGAACACTGAAGTTCCTCGTTTGAACCAAAGGAGGACTATTGCTGACAATTGGTAAAAGAGACACAATGAACCAGTTGTCAGACGCGCCTACTGAATGCCAATTTGTAAAATAAAACCCTTTGAACAACCAGAGGATGTTTTAAAAGAAGCTGCTGATTCAAAATGAATAACTTCACTTTGCTGTGTTTTCTGCTCTTGTATAGATCATCATTACTATTTTTACTTTCTATTTTCAGCAGAAATTTGAGTTAACCTTTGTTCCATCTGTAGCCCGCCTTCTCAAGCAGCACCACCTCCTTTTCATTATTCCTTTCAAAAGCACTGAAATTTGCAAAAATGTGCTGTTTCCCTCTGTCAGTCTGTGGAGGAGTAGCAGAGCTGGCTTTTCAAGCATGAAGATTCCTAATAATCAAAGGAACTTGAGGACGAAAATGAGTTTGCAGAGTGGGTAATACCCAAAATCAGAGCAGGTGTGATTGGAGAGGCGATGAAAATCCTTTTGCCTTAAAATGTATTCTCTAGAAACTTGTCATAGCACTTGGAACTTCTCACTGTGACTTGCTGAGACTTTAAGCATTTAATAAAAATTAAAAATATTTTCCATGAAAATATTATTCACGAAACCACTGTCAACCATAAATCTCTCAGTTCGTTTTGGTTTATCTGATTATCCCTGAGACCACAGGTCTTCTGATTTCTTAGAAAAAGTTAATGGTAATGAGGAAATGTCAAAGTCCAGGCCCCAAACTTTCCTCCCTATGATGACTTCCATTAAGGTCAAACAACCGCCAAATCTCCATATGACAGTTTTTATTATACATGTAGTAGATTAGATAATCTTGGAATCTCAGAAAGTAGGCAAAAATTTACTCTGAATACACTAGTGCCTTAAAATAGATATTTTTCTTACTCACAACAGCACTTTCATATATTTAAAATATAGCTGCATGTATAGTTATATATGTTTATGGAATATGTATTTATTCATCCTCAGAAAATGCCCAAAGCAAATAAGTATTTATGGCCCCTCAGTAACAATCTTGGCACTTCATCAAGGTTTGCTCCCTGGAAGGACAAGCTCTGCCTACCTGTCTGTAACCTGTCGGGCAGTATTACAGGGAGAGGTCTTGATCAGGGTTTGGCAGGAATCACATGTGAACCCGAGCAGAGACAGCTGATTCCGGCTCTACTGTGAAAAAAGATAAGGAACTGAACCATCACCAAGAATTCAGCCATCAATTCATCTACAATGGCAAATTTGCCACATAGATGTGGAATGACATAGTAAATGGCATAAATTTGTTTTGCAGAATAAGAGTTAAGGGCTGGAGGAGACCTTGAAGGTCACATAATCTTATCATCAGATAAAGAATCTGAGGCCAAAGTGACTTACTACCCTACATCCTGTAACCAGTAACAGCCAGGGCAGGTCTGACAACCAAGGGCCCTTTCCATGAAATTATTTTGACTTTAACTAAATGTGAGTGTCCTAGTTTGGGAGGCTATAACAGAATATCATAGACTGAGTAGTTTAAATAAGAGATATTTATTTCTAAAAGTTCTGGAGGCTAGGAAAGTCCAAAATTGGGGCACCCTCAGATCCGGTGTCTGATGAGGGATGCTGTCTGGTGCATAGACTGCTGTCCTCTGGTTGTATCTTCACATGGCAAACAGAGAGAAGAAATAAGCCCTCAGTGTCTCTTCTTATAAGGGCACTAATCCCATCAAGAAGTCTCCAACCTCATAATCCAATCACACAGCCAAGGCCCCACCTCCTAATACCGTCATATTGGGGAATAGGATTTCAGCATATTAATGTGGGGGAAATAAACATTGAGTCTATAGCATTGGCTCAGAAAAATATTGTTAAATGCAATGTTTGTAAATATATTGCCATTTATATAAACTAAATACATTTTCTGTTTAAAAAGATTCTGCTGTGTCCCCTTTGTAACGTCTCATATCACAGAAAAGGCATAAAAGGAGGCAACAGAAGACTTACATGCTAGTATCACTTCTGCCATAAATTGCATCACTTTCAGCATATCACCACTTTCTGACTCAAACTTTTTATTCTGAAAACTATGGTGGTTAATTTTTAAAAAACATTTTTACAGTCCCTTCAATTATATTATTCTGGAAAAGTAAACATTCTTTAAAAGTGCAAAATGTAACCCCATCATTCACCTGTATTATGATCATATACTCATTTTAGAATAGTATTATGGGATATTCATCGACATGTCTTTCTTTGGAAGAGGCAAATGTATACAGAAACTGCAATTAGTAATCAAAATTCTATTAATTTTTTTCAAGGTTGCTATCAGCGTGATATGCCCTAACAACTTCAAGAAAGGGTTTATTAACATTAAAACAATGTAGCTGCACTAAAAATACTGAAGTTTGTCCTTAGAGAGCAATGGCATAACAAACATATTGTGCTTTGAAATACTACTAGCTGATGAGGTGCCAGCCCAACATCCCCCAGTGACAGGTGTCCTGCTTTACAAGGAGATAACAATAATGTTAATTTTTTCCATGTTATTATTTACTTTCAAAAAGTATACACATATCTATAATTAAAAGTTAAAATGTGTTGGGCATGGTGGCCCACACTTGTAATCCCAGGACTTTGGGAGATTGAAGCAGGGGGATCTCTTGAGTTTAGGCATTCAAGACTAGCCTGGGCAACTTAGTGAAACCCTGTCTCTGTATAAATAAAAATAAGTAAACGTTAAAATTTAGGAAAACTTACACACTACACTTACAGATCATATATTGTACCATTCAGTTTAGAGAAATGTAAACAAATGTAAAGATGCAGTATTAAGTCATAACTGCATAAAACTAATGCTAGTATGTCCTATAGTACTGTAATAAGTTCATAGCCGCCTATTGTCACTAATGCAGTGAGCTCAGGTGTTCCAAGTATCCCCTTAAAAAGCTCTGTGATGCTAATCATCTCTGTGAGCAGTTCATCTCTCCAGTAAATTGCGGTGACCTCTCGTGGTTCTCATATATTTTTCATCATGTTTAGTGTTTAGTGCAATAGGTAAATCTTGAATATTACATTGACTTCAATCATTCTAAGTACTGAGGCCACATGACACGTAATATTTTTCTCTTGATCAGCAACTAAGGCCGTACAGGATTGTAACAATAAAGGCAAAGTATATAATTTTGGTCTCAGTGTCCCAGATTGTCATGGATTTACTCTCCTGGATAATTATTTAGTTCTCTTTTATTGTTCAAGTGCAGCGCACAGGAGTAGAACTATAAAAGGCATAGGAAATTATAATTAATTATCTGTGAATTCCATTTGACAGGAGAGAGAAATAAACTAACACTTGGCCTTGAGGCTATTTCTATATAAAACTATAAACCAACTGGTGAAAAATAATTAATCATGCAACAATTTTTGCTATCAATTACCTAATATTTTTCACTGATTTTTCCAGCAGAAAAAGACTTGTTTATATGGTATTGTGTAGAGTGAACTTAAGAGAAACTAAACACACTAAACAGAAAATTAAGAACGTTAAGTCTAAGGTTGTCTGGGTTCCAGTAATACAAATATCTACCTACTATGTATTGAGTCTCCAAACATCTCATGAATATACAAAATTCTTTGAAAAAATGTCCTGTGTAAATCTAAAACTTTTTCAGTTAATCACTGCAAAGTTCACGGCTTCCCAAAGGCATATTAAACTTCAATAAACATATTGGCTATTGAGAACATGGAGGGAAATGATAGCATCTGTGAATGTGGCCCGAAATCTGTTTTATTGGTAATACTCAACAACAGAGGACTGGTCTTTCGAGTGCAGAGGGAAGTGGGCCAACGAGGAAGAAAAATCACTGGAGGAGAAAAGAATATTAAAGAGCAAAATATGATTACGAGATTCATCTGACAATTGAACTCAAAGCATTACTCCAGTGGGAACCTGGGTGTTGATTTAGCTTATTGGAAGGTTAGGGGATTATATTGGAGCAAAATTAAAAAGTTGTTTCTATTAAATTTTGACTTCTGAGAAAAGAGACAACAAATACCCAGGAACTACTAACTTTTAAAAATTGTGTATGTTTAGTTATTACTCAAAAGATGAAAACAGACTTGAGTACTAGGAAAACTATTTTTTCTCTGTTTAAAGCTGCAGATCATTATTATTATTGTTATTATTTTTGCTGAATCAGTTACAAACCTATAATTGCAATGAATAAAATAAACTACAGTTTCAGGGAATTAGTTTGAAAAAAATGGGGCCCCCCAAAATAGAAAATCTGGAAAAACAGGCTTGGAAAATAGATGCTAAGGTGACTTCTCACATGTAAAATATATAAAGCACAACTGGAAGAGCACGATGGCCAGGATGTCAGCACTTCATGACACTCAAGCTTCTGTAGTACGTATGACCACCACCTACTGAAACGGCTATAGCAGTGGACATTCTATTCCACCTCCATGAATTCATTCTACTTTTTGTTTTTGTATCACTCATGAAAGCGTCAAAGTTCTGGGTTGAAGTATCTAATTCATCATCCCATGCCATGTTTGGGAGGACAAAAAGCCATTGATTTAGTTACCTGAGACTGCTGTAACAAATTACTAGAAATGTGGTGGTTTAAAAGAACAGAAGTGTATTGTTTTACAGTCCTAAAGGTCAGGCATTCAAAATCAAGGTGTTAGTAGGGTTGCACTCCCTCCAGAAGCTCTAGAGGAGATTCTTTTCTTGGTTTCTTCCAGTTTCAGGTGGCTGCAGGCATCCCTTAGCTTGAGGCAGCATCACACCCATCTTCGCCTCCATCTTCACATTGCTTTCTGCTCTTCTGTGTGTCTCACAAAATGTCCTTTGTGTCTCTCATAAAGACACTTGTGATGGCATTTAGGGCCCATCTCAATAACCCAGGTCCATCTTCTCATTTCAAGACCCTTAATTTAATTATATCTGTAAAGTAACATTCAAGTAAAGTAACATAATTTACCGAGATTAGAGCTTGATGTTGTCGGGTGGCCATTATTCAACCCACTATAGCCATGGAACAGGAAAAGAAAGGATCTAGCCTTCCATTTATGTAGTGGCCATTCCAACACATACAATATATGGCACATCTAACTAATAAGTAAGTCTGAGAGCTAGGTGGCCCACAATATGCCAAATATTTACTGACATCCTCTTTATTCACTGCATAAAATGTATACAAAGTTTTCTTGTCATACATATATTTCCATAAAATAAAACATGCTCATGCAAATCTTGTAACTCTTCCTCATGCTTTAGTTGCAAATAACAGAAAACTGAGACTCTATTAGTTTAAACAATATAGTGTCTTTATAAACTCATAATATGCCAAAAGTTCAGAAAACGGGTTTTAGATACAATTTGGTCAGAGATCCAGTTATATTTTGCTGCAAATGTCTTGACTCCTCCATTCTCTTTCTCCTAGAGTCATTGTTAGGCTGTCTTTCTTCATGGAAACATGATTTAAGATGTTTCCAGTTATATATCTTCACACATTAACCAAGAAAGGGAAAAAAAATCTTTTTCTTAGTAATTCTAGAAAGAGTCTGAGATTCAGTATGAGTGATATATACTTAGACATCTGTACTAGTCCTGGTGAATAAAATGTCCTGCTATGACTTAGGTCATATACTGTATTTCACATATTGAGACAGTTTTAAAAACATCTTTCTTACACAGTTTGGACTCTGAAAGAGAAATGAGGGAATATTTGTAAAGAAAGGATGCAGAATAAAGGGCAGAGAACTCTAAGTGTCAATTACAGAATCACATAGTTGTCATCATAAGAATCATGTTTATCTAGTTTGTTTAGTTGTTTTTGGCTTTTTCTTTTTTGTTGTTGTTGTTTTTTAACTTTTATTTTAAGTTTAAGGTACTTTTGCAGGTTTGTTACATAGGTAAACTTGTGTCATGGGGTTGGTTATACAGATTATTTCATGACCAAAGTACCAAGCCTAGTACTCATTAGTTATTTTTCCTGATCCTCTTTTCCTCTCACCCTCAACCCTCCACCCTCCACTGGTAGGCCCTATTGTGTTCTAGTCCCCTCTATGCGTCTATGTGTTGTCGTCATTTAGCTCCCACTCATGAGTGAGAATATATGGTATTTGGTTTTCTGTTCCTGCATTAGTTTGCTAAGGATAATAGCCTCCAGCTCCATTCGTGTTCCTGAAAAGGACATGATCTAGTTCTTTTTTATGGCTACATAGTATCCTCTGGTGTGTACCTGCCACATTTTCTTTATCCAGTCTACCATGGATAGGCATTTAGATTGATTTCATGTCTTTGCTATTATGAATAGTGCTGCAGTAAACATACACATGCATGTAACTTTATGATAGAATAACTTATATCCCTTTGGATATATAACCCATAATGGGATTGTGGGTTGAATGATAGTTCTGTTTTTAGGTTTTCGAAAAATCACCACGCTGTTTTCTACAATGATTGAACTAATTTATACTCTTACCAACAGTGCATAAGGGTTGCTTTTCCTCCACAACATGCTAGCACCTGTTATATTTTTACTTTTTAATAACGGCCATTCTGTTTATTTTGAATTTTTAAAGAGCATGAAAATGAAACAATATATTGATTTAGAACCAATTTTTATTTAGCACAAATTATCAATCTGTAGAAATTTTTAGTAGTCTGTATTGAATCATTATTTTTCTATAATAAAGATAATCACTCACTAATAAATCTGTTTTGCAATATTGAATGCCTTTACATTATACTTATTTGCAATAAGGTAGTTGAAATTTTTTATTTCCTTGTTTTATTGGGCACTTGGTCAGAATAAATTAATAGCACTAAACAATTAGATTATAAATGAATAAAGGTGGCAAATCATAGAATTCAGCTTCCATCTTAAGAATTGAAAAACTAAACCTAAACTAGAAGAAAGGAAATAATAAAGATAAGAGAATAAGTCAGTGAAATAGAGGAAATAAATTTATCAAAAGTTGGTTATTTTAAAAATTGGATAAAATTGTTAAGTTTCTAGCCAGACTGATTACAATAAATGACAAAACTAACAGTAACAAGAATGAGAGAAGTGGCATCACTACAAATTCTACAAATACTATACAAATGAACGGAGAATAATATGAAGACTTTAGGCCAATTATTTTTAAAATTTAGAGCAAGTGGATGAATTCCTTAAAAGACACAAAATACCAAAGCTCACTTAAGAAGAAATAGATTATATAAATAGTCCTACAGAGTAAATATTCACTTAATGTCATTGACAGGTTCTTGAAAACTGTGACTTCAAGCAAAATGATGTACAGCAGGTCCTCAAATAATGTCTTTTTATTCAATGTTATTTTGCTATAACATTCATGAAGAAAAAAAATTGTTTTTGTTATGTCTTTTTGTTTAAATTGCATTTCCAAGAACCTCCTAATGACATTAAGTGAGGACTTACTGTACCTACTAAAGAAATTGAATTGATACTTAAAAGTTTTAAACAAATAAATCTTCAGTTATATTTTGCTTTACTAATTAATTCTAGCAAACTTTCAAGGAAGAAATTAAAACAGAAACTTTAAGAAGATGGTATATATACCAACTTTATTATATAAAGACAGAATTACCCTGATAGTAAAATTAGACAAAAAATTACAAGAATAGAATATCAACAACTTCCTCATCCAAACATAATTGTAAATTCTGTGAGAGATCCATATGATATTATTTGGCTGTGTTTCCACTCAAACCTTATCTTTAATTGTAGTTCCCATAATCCCAATGTGTGGTGGAAAGAACCCAGTAAAAGGTAATTGAGTCATGGGGGCTGTTTCCCCCATGCTATTCTTATGATAGTAAGTTCTTGTGAAATCTGATGGTTTTATCAGGGACTTCACCCTTCACTTGCCTCTCATTCTTCTCCTTGCTGCTGCCATTTGAAGAAGGACATGTTTACTTCTCCTTCTACCATGATTGTAAGTTTCCTGAGGCCTCCCCAGCCATGCTGAAATATGAGTCAGTTAAACCTCTTTCCTTTTTAAATTACTCAGTCTCAGGTATGTCTGTATTAGCAGCATGAAAATGGACCAATACAGTACATTGGTACCAGTAGAGAGGGGTTCTGCTCTAAAGATACCCAAAAATGTAGAAGTGACATTGGAACTGGGTAACAGGCAGAAGTTGGGACAGTTTGGAGGGCTCAGAAGAAGACAGGAAGAAGTGCGGAAGTTTGGAACTTACTAGAGACTTGCTGAATATTTTTGGCCAAAATACGGATAGTGATATAGACTATGAAGTCCAAGCTGAGGTGGTTTCAGATAGAAAGGAAGAACTTTTTGGAAACTGGAGTCAAGGTGACTCTTGTTATGTTTTAGCGAAGAGACTGGTGGCATTTTGCCCCTGCCCTAGAGATCTGTGGAACTTTGAACTCGAGAGAGATGATTTAGGGTATCTGGCAGGAGAAATTTCTAAACAGCAAAGTGTTCAAGAGGTGGCTTAGGTGCTGTTAAAAGCATTCAGTTTTATGTATTCAGAAAGATACAATTTGGAATTGGAACTTACGTTTAAAAAAAGAAGCAGAAGATTAAATTTTGGAAAATTTGCAGCCAGATGATGTGATAGAAAAGAAAAACTCATTTCCTGAGGAAAAAGTCAAGCCAGCTGCAAAAATTTACATAAGTAAAAAGAAGCCAAATATTAATCAGCAGGACAATGAGGAAAATGTCTCTAGGGTATGTCAGAGGTCTTCACAGCAGCCCCTCCCATCACAGGCCCATAGGCTTAGGAGGAAAATACAGTTTTGTGGGCCAGACCCAGGGCCTTGCTGCTTTGTGCAGTCTCAGAACTTGGTGACTTGCATCTAAGCCATGGCTAAAAAGGCCCAAGGTGCAGTTTGGGCTGTGGCTTCAGACTGTGCAAGCCCCGAGTCTTGGCAGCTTGCACATGGTCTTGGGCCTGTGGGTGCTCAGAAGACAAGACTTGAGGTTTGAGAACCTCCACCTAGATTTCAAAGGATGTATAGAAACATCTGGATGTCCAGGCAGAAGTCTACTGCAGAGGCAGAGCCTTCATGCAGAACCTCCACTAGGGCAATGCAGAAGGAAAATATGGGGGATTGGAGCCCCCAGATAGAGTCCCCACTGGGGCACTGCCTAGTGAAGCTGTGAGAAGAAGGTCACCATCCTCTAAACTCCAGAATAGTAGATCCACGGACAACTTGCATTGTGCACCTGCAAAAGCCACAGACCCTAAACATTATCCTGTGAAAGCAGTTGGGGACAGGGGCTGTACCCTGTAAAGCTACAGGAGTAGAGCTTCCCAATCCATGGGAGCCCACTTCTTGCATCAATGTGACCTGGATGTGTGTGGCCTACACGTATGTGGACAAATTCATTTTTAAAAGAAACAAAAGCAATTGGGTGGTGAAGGTATATTTACAAAAATAATAGTGTGGAATAATTGGAAATCCATATGCCAAAAAATGATTAACTTGAATTCAGGTCTTACAATATCTATAAAAACTAACTCAAATCTGTCAAATGTCTAAATACAAAGCGTAGCAATACCATTAGCTTTTGGGAATATGCAAAATAAAATATCCATGCAAAGAATTTTACATAAATATTAATAACAGCTTTATATGTAATAACCAAAAGCTGGAAACAACTCAGATGTTCACCAACAGGTGAGTGGACAAACACATTATAGTATATCCATAAAACTGAATGCCACTTAGCACTAAAAAGAAACAAACTATTGATATATGCTACCATATGGATGATTCTCGAAATAATTATCCTAAGTAAAAGAAGTCAAACAAAACCAATTCTGAATATGTGATTCTATTTACATAAAATTCTAAGAAATGTGAGCTTATGTGAGTGACAGAAAGCTGATTAGTGGTTGCCTGGGTGGTCGGGGAGGAGTGGGAAAATAAAAAAAACAAAAGAAAGATTTTGGAGGTGAGGTGTATGTTCAATGTCTTGATTATGGTGATGGTTTCATGATAGTAAAACATCAGTTTGTACACTTGAAATATGTGTGATCTATTATATGTAAATTATACTTCACTGAAACTGCTAGAAAATGGTAGTGAAGGCCGGGCGCGGTGGCTCAAGCCTGTAATCCCAGCACTTTGGGAGGCCGAGACGGGCGGATCACGAGGTCAGGAGATCGAGACCATCCTGGCGAACACGGTGAAACCCCGTCTCTACTAAAAAATACAAAAAACTAGCCGGGCGAGGCGGCGGGCGCCTGTAGTCCCAGCTACTCGGGAGGCTGAGGCAGGAGAATGGCGTAAACCCGGGGGGCGGAGCTTGCAGTGAGCTGAGATCCGGCCACTGCACTCCAGCCCGGGCGACAGAGCCAGACTCCGTCTCAAAAAAAAAAAAAAAAAAAAAATGGTAGTGAAGAATAATATCACAATAGGCCAATAAAAAAGTCTAAGAGAAATGGAGCTGTATCAAAAAGAATGCTTTTAGCTGCAAGAAACAAAAAGCCAAATTTAAACTGACTTTAAGAAGGGAAATTAATTGGCTCATAATTATAAAAAATAGACAGAAATAGTTTTTACCACAGGGAAAAAAAGTTAGTTTAAGGAAAATTAACCAAAGCCAATTGGCAATGAGAAATCACAGGGAAAGGATAGAATAATAACAGATCTGAAAAAAAGATAAATTTAGTTTATTTATCCTCATTTTATACAATATGAGTCATATGAATGCCTCAAATCTCAGTTTTATTTTATAGATTGCATTCTATAAAAATGACATTCTGGTAAGAGGTCATAGGATTGTAAAACTGATGAGTAAAGCCATGGAAATGAAAATGATAAGCTTAGCTGAACATTCCTTTTTTGAGGCTCTGCAAGTTACAGAGACATTAGCAACAATAATGAAAAATAAGTCACAAGTTACCATCATTATCCTTGATCATTTAGGATTCTCCATTATATACTTAGCCATTTGTAAATCTAGTCGCCCAAATTGTAATTTTTTTATTTTTTTATTTTTATTTGTGTAGGCGTATGGGATACAAATATAATTTTGTTACATGCACAGATTATGTAGTGGTAAAGTCAGAGCTTTTAAAGTATTCATCACTTGATAATGTACATGCTTAATGTATTCATTAAGCAATTTCTCATCATCTATCCCCCTTCCACTACCTCACCCTTCTGAGCCTCCATTGTCCATCATCCTATACTCTTTGTCCATGTATACACATTATTCAGCTCCCACTTATGAGTGAGAACATGAGATATTTGTCTTTCCATGTATGCCAGCCCCAAAAATTATTAAGGGGAAAAAATGTTCAATTTCCATTTTAACTTTTTTTGTTTTTCTAAAAGAAGCTGAAAACCACTCCCCCGCAAACAAAAAAAAATCTTCACCTTTTATATGTTGCTAATGAGCCTTACTTCAACTCAAGCAAATACTTATGAGCTAAATAGTACAACATATTTGATCAGTGGCAGCACCACTGTGTTGTGTAAAATTCACTAGATACAAATCATTGATGAATATAGTGATAAGCAAATGCAACTACAAATACTGGAAGGAAACAAAGAATTATGATGAGATTTATCCAACAAACTAGGAACTCATTGACATGATTTGCAAACAGGGAAAACTGCAGTATTCTATATTTTTATCAGTTCTTTCTGTCATTTATAATCAAGAACTAAAAATCAATCTACATTATTGTCAAAAGTCCAATTGTATGAGTTTGTCATAAGCATATAATAATTATAAAAAAATTTTGAATGCATAACATTTACCATTTAAGCCAGTTGTTAGTCCCACCTCTTATTCCAGCTGCTGCTCCAGTTACTCATCTTGTGATTAGCTTTGATAAGCTTCATATAATTGCAAGTTAGGTCATCACTTCATATCTCTTGCCTTCAGGATTTTTCTAATGTCACAGTGTGGGATGTCTGCAGACACCTGGTCAGCACTTAAGCATGACCAATCTGGAAGTATGGGAGAGTTAACGCCCAGGAGGCATCCTTAACCAATGCAAGATGAAAGCCAATGGATAAATGCTTCCTCCTTTCATCCCCTAGGCAGATCATTCTAAGACACGTTTCATAAAACACTTCATAAAGTGCAGCAGAATCAAGCTGCAGTTTCTCATACTGATTGCCAACTTAATAACGCATCTTTTTTGTGGCTTTTCTTTCTTTTCTGTTTTATCCTCCCATCCCTCACTCCTATTCTCTGCATGTCATCTTTGATCTCAGACTCTGGTTTCTCCTCATCGCTTTCAAGACAAAAACCCAGGTTATATCTCCGTACAGCTCAAACAGGAAAATGCAATTTCTTACATGTTGAAGGAATTGCAGGGACTGCTGATATGTGTCAGCAGAAATCAGAGGAATATATGTGCCAGTGGGTGTCCTAGAGGAGAATACACCGGGTGATGGTTGGGGGAAGACAAGGCAGAATACAAGCCTAAATAGGGAATAATGTATTGACTTGGAAATCTGTGACTCAGAGTTCAATGTCCTTGAAAGGAAACCTGAATCTCTTCCTTATACACTATAGGGGTAGCTCTTTGAAGCCTGGATCCAATCATGGTTCCATATTAAATAAGCCAGCGTATGAAACTTCCTTAGAAGTTTAATGTAGACCCACAATTGGGTTTATTTATGACAACGGACTAATACATTGGGTTACTGAAATAAGTAACCCAGGAGACATGAGGGGGAAGCCTCGAGAAACTTACAGTCATGATAGAAAGTGAAGGGGAAGCAAGCATGTCTTACTAGGACAGAGCAGGAGAGAGAGAAGGGACAAGTGTCACACGCTTTTAAACTAACTCATAAGAACTCACTTACTATCAGGAGAACATCAAGGGGGAAATCCACTCCCATGATCTAGTCGCCTCCCACCAGGCCCCTCCTCCAATTCAACATGAGACTTGGACAGGAACACAAATGCAAACCATATTATCCCAACCCTGTACCCTGTCAAATTTATGTCTTTCTCACATTGCAAAATACAATCATCTATCCCTTCTCAACAGTCCCCCAGTCTTAACTCATTTTAGCAATAACTCAAGAGTTCACAGTCCAAAATCTCATCTAAGAAAAGGTAAATCCCTTCTTTCTGAGTCTGTAAAATCAAAAGTAAGTTAGTTACTTCCAAGATACAATGTGGATGCAGGCATTGGGTACATGATCCCATTACAAATGGGAGAAACTGGCCAAAACAAAGGGGCTACAAGCCCCATGCAAGTCTGATGCCCAGCAGGACAGTCATTAAAACATATAGCTCCTAAATAATCTCCTTTTACTCCATGTCTCACATCCAGGGCACACTGATCCAAAGGGTGGGCTCCGAAAGCCTTGGCAGTTCGACACTGTGGCTCTGCAGGGCATAGCCCCTGTGGCTGCTTTCACGGGCTAGTGTTGAGTACCTGCAGCTTTTCCAGGTGCACAATGCAAGTTGTCAATAGATCTACCACTCTTGCATCTAGAAGATCATGACCTAGTTCTCACAGCTCCACTAGGCAGTGCCCCAATGAGGACTCTGCATGGGGGCTCCAACACCACATTTCCCCTCTGCACTGCCCTAGTAGAGGTTCTCCATGAGGGCTCTGCCCCTGCAGCAGATTTCTGCCTGGATATCTAGGCATTTCCATACATCTTCTGAAATCGAGGTGGAGATTCTCAAACCCCAACTCTTACCTACTGTGCACCTGTAGGCCCAACACCACATGGAAGCTGCCAAGGCTTGGAGCTTGCATCCTCGGAAGCCACTGTCTGAGCTATACCATGGCCCCTTTTAGCCACAGTTGGAGCTAGAGCAGCTAGGACACAGGGCACCATGTCTCAAGGCTGCACTGAAAAGCTGGGCCCTGGGACAGGCCTATGAAACAATTTTCTGGGCCTGTGATGGGAGGGATTTCCTGAAGGTCTCTAAAGTTCCCTTGAGACATTTTCCCCATTGTCTTGGCTATTAACATTTGTCTCTTCTTATGCAAATTTCTGCAGCCAGCTTGAATTCCTCCCCAGAAAATGGGTTTTTCTACCACATGGCGGGGCTGCAAATTTTCCAACATTTTATGCTCTGCTTCTCTTTTGAATATGTTTCAGTTTCAGATAACCTCTTTGTTCATACATACAAGTAAACATATTTAGCAACAGCCAGGTTGCATCTTGAATGCTTTGCTGATTAGAAATTTCTTTCACCAGACACCCTAAATCATCTCTCTCAAGTTCAAAGTTCCACAGATCTCTATGGCAAGGACAAAATGCCGCCAGTCTTTGCTGAAGTATAGCAAGAGTGACCTTTACCCCAGTTCCAAACAAGTTTCTCACCTCCATCAGAGACCACCTCAGCCTGGACTTCACTGTTCATATCACTATGAGCATTTTGGTCAAAACCATTCAACAAGTCTCTAGGAAGTTCCAAACTTTCTCACATCTTCCTGTCTTCTGAGCCCTCCAAACTATTTCAACTTCTGCCCCTTACCCTGTTCCAAATTTGCTTTTACATCTTCAGTATCTTTATACCAGCGCCTCACTCTTCTGGTACCAGTTTTCTGTATGTGTCCATTTTCATGCTGCTATAAAGAACTACCTGAGGCTGGGTAAATTTATAAAGAAAGGAAGTTTAATTTACTCACAGTTCCACAGGCTGTACAAGAAGCATGACTGAGAGGCCTCAGGTAACTTACAATCATGGCGGAAGCCAAAGGGAAAGCAGGCAGCACATCTTACTATGGTGGAGAGAGAGAGAGAGTGAAGGCAGAAACGCCACACACTTTTAAACCATCAGATCTTGTGAGAACTCATTCACTATCAGGAGATAGCAAGGGGGAAATCTGCCTAATGACCCAATCACCTCCCAACAGGCTCCTCCAATTCAACATGACATTTGGGAGGGGACACGAATCCAAACCATATCATCCAATAAAATAAGTATTGAGAATGTGCCAGCAGACTTAGGGAAATGAAAATAGTTAAATGAATTTACTATGAGAGACTGAAAATCCCCCCCGATTATACTCCCTAGGAGGACCCAGAGGACATATCTTCACAAAGATCATAAGAAACAAACTAGTGAAAGAAGCACCAGAATCTTTGAAAATTCCAGTGAATATGCCCTTTGCCCGTAGGGGGTGACAGTAGGATATGCTTCCTACTGGGCTCTTTAGTTTCAACAGGAATCCTATAATTCTAGAACAGCAGAGGCCAACTGCAGCACTTAAATATCCGAGTAAGTTAGAGTGGTAGAGTGTCTTAACCCACAGAGACTAGTGAGAATGTTTGTCTAATAGACTAAGGCGCTTCAAGATGTAATATAGACTCAGAGCTGATTATGATGTCATTTTACTCCACGAAACTAGAAACAGAATAATCAGCATCTGGAAATCAGAAGGCTAAGGTGAATCACCATATTGCAAAATTATAATCTCTCACCCAATTTTCACATCTAAGTCAGTTCACATATACAGAGTACATTAATTAAAGAGTATATTAGTTTGCTAGGACTGCTACAATAAAGTACCACAGACTGGGTGGATCCTACAATAAAAATTTATTTTCCCATGATTCTGAGGGGATAGATGTTTTATATCAAGATATCAGCAGGTTGATTCTGAGGCCTTCCTCACTGACTTGGAAATGGCCATCTTCTTCCTGTGTCTTCACATGGTCTTCCTTCTGTACCTGCCCCTATCCAAATTTCCCTTTTTTATAAGGTGTATTAGTCCATTCTCACATTGCTATAAAGAACTGTCCGAGACTAGGTGATTTATAAAGAAAAGAGGTTTAATTGGCTCACGGTTCTGCATGCTGTGCAGGAAGCATGGCTGGGGAAGCCTCAGGAAATATATAATAATGATGGAAGGCAAAGGGGAATCAGCTTGTCTTACATGGCTAGAGCAGAAGGAAGAGAGTGAAGGGAGAGGTGTTACACAGTTTTAAACAGCAAGATCTCACAAGAACTCACTATCATGAGAAGAGCCAGGGGAAATTAGTCCCAATGATTCAATCACTTCCCACCAGGTCACTCCTCCAATACTGAGGATTACAATTCAACATGAGATTTGGGAAGGGACACAAATTCAAATCCTATCACAAGGACACAATTCACTGGGTTAGGGCCCTCCCTAATGACCTCATTTTTACTTAATTACCTCCTTAAGGGCCCTATCTCCAAAAACAGTCACATTCTGAGGCACTGGGGATCAAGACTTCCATGTATACATTTTGAGGGAACACAATTCAGTCCATAATAGGGAGGAAGTTATATTCCCTTGAGGAAGGGCCTCCAAAAGCATATGTAATAAACATTCTTTTAATACCTCCCTAAAGATACCTTGGAGCCTGTATTAGGGAATGGAGAGTGCTTAAACTCTCAAGGATGCTGATACCAGAGGATCTGAAACCCCACCATAGGATGAGGGGGGTTATAAAGACAAGGTAAAAAAGATAACTTCTCCCCAAGTTCATATCACAGTGGTCTCCACTTCCCACTGAATGGCTCAGTAGTTAATTTTTTAGTCTCTAAGTATGTAATTGAATAGATTTCAAGTAGCTGGCATGCTCTCACTTGAGTTCTCTGACTTTCAACAGAAGAGCCATATGGTAGAAAAAGTAAGTGGAAGCACTTTAACCTGCCACTGAACTCTGTCAAGATTGTGAAGAAGCAATATTTCAAGCCAGGAGGAATTTTAGAGATTATTACTACCCTCAGAAATAAGTTATGCAAGACTGGTTGTTCCCAAAATACACTTTTTTGATTCACCTGTTTCTCCTCTGTAAAACCAGATGGATTAAAACCAGATGGATCATAACAAACAAAAACAATTATAAACTTAATCAAGTGGTAGCCTTACTTATAGCTGCTTCTTGCTGAAAGTAATTCTTTTTTTTTTAGAGAAGTCTTGCTCTGTTGCCCAGACTGGAGTGCAGTGGCCGGACCTCAGCTCACTGCAAGCTCCGCCTCCCGGGTTTATGCCATTCTCCTGCCTCAGCCTCCCGAGTAGCTGGGACTACAGGCACCCGCCACCTCGCCCAGCTAGTTTTTTTTTTTTTTTTTTGTATTTTTTAGTAGAGACAGGGTTTCACCGGGTTAGCCAGGATGGTCTTGATCTCCTGACCTCATGATCCGCCCGTCTCGGCCTCCCAAAGTGCTGGGATGAAAGTAATTCTTCACTGAAACACATCAACATGGCCTGTGCTATAATCTGTTGAATACACTGTTTTCCATCCCTATCAGTAAGGAAGCTAGAAAGAAATTCTCTTTTACATGGGAGATACAGCAGTACACATTCCTGTCTTTCCCCAAGGCTGCAATAATATTTCATTGTCTGTTGTCAGGAAACAATACTGTTTCACAGGAAATTTCATCATCTTGATATTGTACAGAAGAGCATTATTTGTTCATTAAAATAAGAAAAAAAAATGCTACTTGGACCTAGAGAGCAGTAAGGAATCTGATAAGACATATTTGCCAGGGGGCAGAAGATAAATGCCATGAAGATTAGGGCCAGGCATGCCCTGTTGTGAAGTGTATAGGTATCCAGTGGTCAGAAGAACACTGAGACATTCTGTTTAAGATACAAATTCCTGCATTTTGAACCCCCATGACAAAAAAAGAAATGCATCGCCAGGTGATCTTTTGACAGTGGGAGAACAATTGGAAATTCTATTTTGACCTATTTATGAAGTTTCTTATGAGGCTGACAGTTTTGCATAGTGCCCGGAGCAAGAGAAGTTGTTGCAGAACGTCTCAGCTGGGTCCAAGCTGTCCTGGCTCAGGTTATATATGACCTAGCAGATCTGATGATGCTAGAAATAATCATGGTAGGTAAAAGGGCTTTGTGGCATCTCTGGCAAGTCAAAGTAGGGGAGTCACTGCACACACTCTGAGGACTGTGGAGCCAAACCATGCTTTCTGTGTCATAGAACTACCAGGCCTTGAAAAATAGCTTCCATTGTGCTAATGGGCCTAACGGAAACTGAAGGCCTTATCATGGGATACCAAGAAACTGTGTGTTGGAGCTTCGCATCACGTCATATGGCAGACAGCAACTAACTGTGTGACAGAATGATACGTTCAGGACAGTGCCTGAGCAGAAGTGCCCTAAAACTCACTAAACAGGAAGGAAAATACTTGGATCTACTTTTCAGTTGGGTTGGCAATGGTACTGGCCATAGATTGTCTATTGCTGTATTAGGCTTCCATTCAGGAGTGGCTCTAAATGACAACAGTGAAGGGAAACCTGCTAATAGCAGAGTTGTCAGCAGTACATTTGGTCATTTCCTTTACATGCAGATTTTCATGTCTCGCATTAAGACTCACAAGAAAGTATTCACTGCAGAATAAGCACTAAATAGTCACGAGGGCAGGATTACTTTTTCCAGGAATGTCAGAAGCCTTTCTCCTCAGCCAACCCAATCCTGGAGAAATGAGCCAGGGATGAAGGTAAGGGGTCTATGCATGGATCCGGGAGTGTGGGTTTGCTCTCACCAAGGCCAGTCAGACGACCGGTGCTGCTGAATCACCAGCTTACCAGCAGCAGAAATGGCGATGAGCCTTCAAGAAGGCAGGGGAATAATTATCCATGTTTTGTGACTTTGACTATATCTGATCTTTAATATGTTGGAGGGTAAGTAATACATTTTTACAGACTCAATATCTACTCTAAAATATACATGTTTTTTCTTCCCACAATGACTTTTCCACAATTGTATGTTACACGACTGTGTGTGAGAGTAAGGCCTCATTTATGACAAAACTGTTGTAGCAATAGGAATACGACAATGGGTTCCTCCGGTGTTATTATCAACCTTGCCTCCCAGAGCATCCAACCTAATAGAAACAGGCTATATTATGTTAAAGTCTCAGGTAAGTCACTGTCATAAGGATATCCTGTGGGGTTGGTGTCCTGTCTTCTAGAATGTGTTAGTATGCTAAACCAAAACCAAAAGCACATGCTGTGTCCCAATAACTAGCATATACAGGTCTATGAAACAAGGGTTTGAAATATAATTGGCCCTTATAGTTGATATTTCCATTAATGCATATGTGGAATTTGTGGTACCCATTCCTACGACACTAGATTCTCTCAGATTAGAGGTCCTGATTTGCAGGGAGAAAGTAGGGCCTCTTTTAAAAAAAAATATGGTAAGCGTTCCACTGAACTTGAAACTGCAACTATTATTTTGGGATCTTCATGTCATAGGAACAAAAGGCAAAAAAAAAATATGAAGAAGAAGAAGAAAGAAAAAAGAAAAGAAAAGTTAGTATATTAGGACACTATTAACTATGACTACCATAAAGAGCTAGGACTGCCACTACACAATGGGGCAGTGAGAAGTATGTCTGGGGAAAAAAAAAGATTCATGAGGGCATTTTGTGGTGCTCTGTGCTTTCTAATAGCTATGAACAAGCAATTACAACCCTGGTATGTTAAAACAATTCAATTAAAAATTCAGATCCTTCAGGGCTAAAGATGTGCATCATTTCACTAGGCAAGCAACCTAGATTAGTTGAAATTCTGGTTTAGGGCTGAGGGTAAAGCAAACCTAGAATGAGTGCTTGAGAAGGTAGATAATGAATAACAATGATGGCCTCAGGACACGCTGAGCCTTGGGGAACCATACCTTCTTCAAATAATCCTATGGATTTGACAGAGAGTAGGAAAACCTCCGAGTGGTTCAAGAGTTGGACTGTGTTTATATTCATCTCTAGTGCCCAATTTCAAATCCTGCCAGTCTCACCTTTTGCTCCAGCAATGTAACCAGGGCTGCGGATGCTGAAACCAGCTGCACACAAATGCAGCTTATAAGCACTTCACTGCAGACCCATGAAATACACCTCCCACTTCTTACACAAGGGTTTCTCTAATGCTACAGTGCAGGATGTTCATGGGAACTCACTGAGCACTCATGCATGTGTAGCCTAGAAATATGAATGAGGTATCGCCCATGATGTCATGCTTGATCAATGAGTATGATCAGAGTTCTAAACACACTAGTCAAAGAATTCTAAAACACACGTTTTAGTCTTCTTTAGCTGTTTAGTTTAGTCACACTGTATACCTCTATCTGTCATTCCTGCTCTGCGAAATCCTTTTCCCAAAAAAACTACCTGCAGGCAAAACTTCCTCTCGGCACTGCTTTTGAGGAATCTGGGCTGTGGCATCTACTGCCCATTTACTCTTGAGAGCTTATATTCTAAGCACACATACTTAACAAAAAATATAGTTAGGGACATTTCCTTTTAAATTAAATTGCTATATTTTCATGCTTTTCAAACTCCCAAAAGCCTTCCTTAAAAGCAAAAAAAAAAAAAATTATGCAAGATTAATATTTTCTACCTTTTAATGAAATTCAACCATCACATCAAATATAATTGACCTACCTTAAAATCTAAAGACATCAGCTATTATTAATGAAGTGTTTTAAGGCACATTTTGGAACTTGATCACAGTTAGAATATATATGAAGTTCCATATGATAAAGGATTAACTTATTAACCTTGGGGCATTTTCTCTGCCTCAGCAAAGTATTGGGAGTATTGGAAGAGAAGCAGTATCTTAAATAATTTGTACAACTTTCTGTAGCAGCACATCAAAGGGGAAAAATAGATGAGTTGTTTTCAAATAATGAAATCTGCTTCTCAAGAGAGCAGTTGTCTATGAAGCAAAAACTCGCTGTTTACTCTTTGTGACTGCCAGCTATTACTTCACCTATTATCCGTCACCTCTCTGACCTTGAAAGATTCTTTTTGAATGTGTTTCCAAAGGTAAAGACAAGTTGAAGGCAATTATCAAAGAAATTTGGGACAGTATGAAGTACAGAGAAACCTGCATTTTTTAAACCTAAGTGTTCAACAGTATTTGGCTTATTCTCAATTTCAATTATTCCACCTTCTTCCAACATGTACCTCTTCATCTACAGCCAATATTTCAAAACTTTTATGGATGCTCATTTTCTTCTTCTTTGATTATTTTTCCTCTTGTTAAACACATCTTTTCTTTCTGATACTGTAGTTCTCAGTTGCATGGGTATACTTACATTTCTTATTTGGATTTGCATATCATTCTATAATTATTTGTGAACTCATCTTTACAGTTTGAATTAACTTCATTTCCATATCATTGTTATATTTTCAGTTTATCACTATTAGATTTTCTGAGCTTGTGTTTTGCACATTTTCTGAAATCTCATTAAATTATTTGATTTTGTAAATATATGTTGTTTCAAAAATATTTAATTTAAATGTATTGTTACCTCTATAAATGTATTGAATTATATATTTAATGATAATAAAATAGGAGGTAATATTTATATAATTTTTAAATTATATTCTATATACGTGAAATTTTACTAAGATAGACATCAAATGATGCTGATGAGAATATAAATTTTCTACAACCTTTTGTATGAGGAAAATTGCAACACAGATCAGTATGTTTGAATGGTCATACGCTTCTGATCCATTATGTATTTTACTATCTATCCTGTGATAATATTCAGAGATACAGTCAAAAGCGTATGGGATGGGAATACGTATTCCCTGCAGCAGTATTTATACTAGCAGAAAGTTTAAAAATACTTAATGACCTTATAGGATTGGTAAATACAACATAATGTGTCTATACTATAGATTAAAAAATATATTTAGATATAATGCCTTTTTTTTTTTTTTTTTGAGATGAAGTCTCACTCTTTCACCTAGGCTACAGTGCAGTGGCACAATCTCGGCTCACTGCAACCTCCGCCTCCCGGGCTCAAGCGATTCTCCTGCCTTTGCCTCCCAAGTAGCTGGGATTGCAGGCACTGGTGCCACTATGCCCAGCTAATTTTTTTTTTTTTTTTTTTTGGTAGAGACATGGTTTCACCATGTTGTCCAGGCTGGTCTCAAACTCCTGACCTCAAGTGATCTGCCTGCCTCGGCCTCCCAAAGTGCTGGGATTATAGGCTTATAGTATAATGTCAAACAGAAAAAATACTGAGTAGAATATTGAATAGCCAGTACTTCATACATTTTGAAAATAAAAACAAAAATAAACACATAGATTGTTAATGTACAGAAATCAGGGATAAAATACTGTTAACAAGGCCTTTTGTAATAATGGGGAATTGAGTTATTTTTATTTATGTCTTTATATTTCCCTGTACAATATAAATCTTTCTCTAATAAACATGTGTTTTTATATAATTCAGAAAAAATATATTTTTACAAAGATTAAAATCACATTTTGGGGCTCTGCTTTTTCTACAATTAGGAAGTAGACTGAAGCTTTGTTCCCACAAGATCTAATCACTAAGAGATAAAACATTAATAAAATAATGGTGTTCTGTGCTCCTGGTGACTGCATTAATTAAAACAATTTTATTTCAAATGACAGAAACTCAAATGCGTTATAAGGGCCCTGAGATATTATCAAACTTAATGAGTGGGAAATGTAGGTAGTCCATAGAATCGTATAGAAAAAACTTTTCTATGTATCTCTCCTCTGCTTCGTTTATTATTCGCTATTGTCTTTTACAGATGCCTGGCTTTCTCCACAGAACAGAATACATGAACACTATGTACTCTTGAGCTTCTCATCTAACAATGCTGTACCTCTAGATGGAATATGATTCTCTGACTCAAGTCAGAATTCAGTAAGATTCTGACCAACTTGATTTGGATAAGACGCCATCCTTTGTGGCTAGAGAGAAATTAACAGGGAAGCTTCCATAAAACCACATTTGTAGAGCTGAGAGTTAGAGAGGGTAAATTCAATAAATAGGAGTTTGTTGAGAATACAAAAGGTCCTCTCCAATAACCATGAAAATGTAAATTAATTGAGTCTAATTGTATGCTTCATTTACTATTTTAAATGGACTAAGTTTTATAGTACTATAGAACAGTGATTTGACTGTCTAGACCTATTCATAAAAGTTTTTGAAAGCCATTTTTCAGTGAGCATATTATATATTGTAATATGCAGAGTATCTTTATTATTGAGGCAATATATACTTTAGATAAGCTCTTTCCAATAGAAATATGTGAGCCACGTGTGTAATTTTAAGTTATCTGGCAAACATTTTTAAAAAGTAAAAACAAACAAGTGAAATTAATTTTAATAGTGTATTTAATTTAACTGAATGTATCCAAAATATTATTATTTCAATGTGTCATATTAGCTACATTTCAAGTGTTCCACACATCTATGGGTAAAGGCGGCCCTGTTGGATGATGTAGCTCTATGATGTATGGTTTATATAACATAAATGCCTAAACTATATGCTCTACCTATAGGTCTGTATATGTGTATTCTATGTAAATATAGAATAAATTTATTCTGTAGGTCTAGTCTATATAATTGTATATTGTATTAAGTTATTATTGTGTTTATATATTATGCATATTGTTAAACACACACATTTTTAAGAGAATTACAGAAATGATTTACACGAGTGTAATTTCTAATGACTTCACTCACATGCCAACGCATCGTGGTGTTTATGACTTTAGAGAGCACTGTGGTCGAGATTTAGTTCCATTTACTTTTCAAAGACATAGGAATCTAAGTCTATTTGCATGAATCAATTAACGTAGAAAATAATTTGATCGATAACAGACTTATTCAAATAATGAAGGAAGTAATTAATAAATTTCTAATTAGCCTTCAATTGACTTTTGTGATGATTTGCTAAGGCTGTCTTCTTTTACCAGAGAAGTTTTTTTTAAATAAAATAGGACATTTCAAGCAATATCAAATATAAATACCAAATACAATTCAAGGAAACTTAAAACTAAGTATGGTATTTCCTCTCTAAGAAAAAATTTCAAAATCCTTTCTATTTTATAAGATGGTTCATAAGCATGCACACATGTATTTGAACATCACTTACCACAGGTAAAATCAGCGTAAGATCCTATAGTCAAATCAGAAATATGAAATGATTTTTACTTCTCAATGTGTATAAAATGTATAAGAAAAAATAAACCAGCTGTGAAGCTCTTCTCTTATTTGTCTTACAAAAGGATTGAATCAGCCTTGAAACATTTTATATTTTCCCCATTTCTCTACGGGATTCTTTTTGAAAAATTATTAAATGTTGTTGAGGATGGCACTCATCTGCAGATAGTCCTTCACTTCAAGAACATTTTAGGACCATTTGGGGCTAAGGAAATTGAGGCTCAGAGAAATGCAAAATAAGCTTCCGGGAGGACCTGGTTAAATGTCACCAGCCCTATAAAACAGTGATGTACAGCAGGCAAGGCTTGTGAAAGTTAGAGCTATGCATCCTCTTATGCAGCTCTGCCTTTAGTTTCTTTCCTGGTGCCAGTCTGAGAGATCAATTTGAGCTAAGGGCCTTGGCTTTCATGTGTACACTGAGAGCAGGTGATTTCTCACTGCTGTCTTTCATATCATCTTTGCTTTCCTCCTCTTGATCTTCACCTATGAGAGGAGATGCTTTCTAGGTGAAATAAAATAAATACATATGTAAAAAGAGTCTAAGCACTACCACAGAAGATTTAGGGATTAAACAGTTCTGGATTAAAGTGAGAAGGGGTAAGAGGAGCTCTGAACTCTGCCAGGGATCAGCCCTTTAAATGTATCTTTTGTTCTCAAATATGTAATTGGAGAAATGACATCACCTAGTACATAAAAGCAACAATATATTTGGGGGTTGGCAATTCTTTAATTTACCCCTCCTCTCTATCAGCTATGTAGGGATGCAGAAAAGTAAACTCAGGCACTGCCACTTCCTGCCTTGGTATTAATCAGAACCAACAAGATTCGGATACACATAAACGTAACTAAAAAGGTATTTAAAATCCTTTAATAACATTAATCATACATTATGGATCTACTGAGTTAGTAAATGCTTAACAAAAATAATTTTAAAATTTCACAAACACAATAATGTTTAAATCAGACTTTAATGTAACAAACATCCTAGGCCTGCATTAAT